>NC_045430.1:218331904-218977813 GCF_902635505.1 Sarcophilus harrisii
GATCCTTCAGCCCAGAGGGAACCTGATGACAATATCTGGTTTGGCTCCCCATCTCCCCTAAGGACTCTCTCCCTTCCTGTGAAGTCAAGGAGGGTGTGATCACCTGTGTTCTACTTGAAGCAAGGGATACTTACAGTAAAGAGAGGAATTTACACATCTAAAGCAGGGATCTTATAGTTAGCACTTGTACAGTATGCTGTGGTGATATAATGCTACTATAGTTAGAACTTGCTCAATGTGCTGTGGTGATGTGGTAATGTAATGGTTCTATAGTTGGCACATGCTCAGTGTGTTGTAATGATGTAATCATACTAAGATATTTAAGAAGTGAGAGAACTTGAAATAAAGGGACTCCATCTTTGACCACCTTCATGAGTCTCCTGCTTCTTCACTTCTCCACTAACCAAGCACTCAAGCTGTTCCCAAGATCCTCCAGAGAGCTAGTCTGTATATTTTGGCACCGCAGCATTGGGCTCCAGAAAACATAGTACATTTTGGCACCCCAATTGGGGGGTTCTAGAAAGCACACTACAGGGCACCATTTTTTCCACCAATAGAGAAATTTTGCTTGTTCAATCCTTATTAGAAATACCAGTGAGGAGAAAGACAGAGCCAAGGTGGCAGAGTAAAGGCAGGAACTCACTCAACCTCTCCCCCAAACTGCTCCAAATTCCTTTAAATAATGACTCTAAACTAATTTTAGAGCATCAGAGCACCCAAAAAGATGAAGTAGAACATTTTCTAGCCAAGGGCATTTTAGAATCTCAGTAGGAAGGGTTTGTGACACCAGGGTGAAAGTTATGGTGCAGCCTTGGGCCAACCTCTGAATGAATTGCAGTGCTTGTGACTTCTGGACCTCTCAGTTCAGGAACACCAAGAAGGACTCTGAAGATCAATGGAGAGATTTTGTGGCAATGGGGTGGGAATCTGTTGTGCAGTCTCAGGACAGCCTGGGTCAACAAGAGCCCCAGCCAGGTCCAGCACAATGGATTTCACAGCTACAATGGGGTGGGGACATTCCTAAGAGCCCTATATAGATAAATATTGATAGATATTGATATTACATATATGTGTGTATATGTGTGTGTGTGTGTGTGTGTGTGTGTGTGTGATATTATGTAGAAGTAAAATGAGATAACAGCAACAACTAGCTTCACTGAGAATGGTATTCTATGGCGATGTGTGTCTTTAAATATGTTTTCAAATTTATAAAATAATAGATCTTGACATAGTCAGAAGTATTTTCACCTTCAATTTTGGATGGAGCAGCTTGCATTGTTCAGTGTGTCCCTGTTAAATAGATGCCACATTTTGTAGTTTAACCTTTGATTTGGCCCATTTTGATGCTGTGGATGGAAAGTCTGGCTTTATGCTGATTCCTAGTATTATATTACTCTATTTCTAAGAAGAACTGCTGGCTCAGGCAAGGTCTATAGAGGAAGGACCTACGGTTTTCTTAAGCAGGTGGGCAAAGACTCAGGATGGTGAGGAGATTGCAATGGAAACCCTAACATTTTCCTAACTCTGTTTCAAGTTTATTTGCCAAAAAGCAAATAGAAAAAGCATTAAGTTCTTTCTTTCTACTTTTTTAAAAATTTGGTCAGTCCTCCCTTTATTTTCCTGATAATGTCTTAAACTGGGCTAAGAAACCAAAGCAAATGAGGAACACATGTAAGGACTCAATAGACTCCAAAGCAATAATGGCCACTGTGGCAGAGGTCAACAAAAGGCGGCTACAAAACAAGCTGAGGCAAATGCCAAGTTGGCTTCCTTCCTGGTTCGAATGGACCCAGCAATCCAGTCCCTGTCCTTGTGATCCTACTGGGTGTTTTTGTGCTATTGCTAAAGAGAGCTGCATGCTTCAAGAGAATGATTGTCTGAAAAGGAAAATTCTTGAAAAGATTTCTCTTGGAACAAGAAAATTCTTTGGGAAAGCATATCTAAGACTGCTAAAAGGTAAATTTTCAAAAAGAGGGAGATTTGATCATGAAGCCCTCCATTTCATGAGGGGAATTACACTCAAGATCCCTTAAATCTATGCCTGGAAAAATTATGCCTTTTTTTGATCCTTTCTTTTATTATTATTTATACATTAACAGAGTAATTCCATAAATCTTGGCCCAGAAGGGACTCAAAAGGCTGTCTCATCCAACTCACTCATTTTACACATGAGGAAATGCCTTAGAACTCATTTTGTGAAAATAATATTTTCCCACAAAATTGCTTAAAAATAAAGTTAAATTTTTAAGAAAAGTTAGCAATTCATGCTTTCCTAAACTATGTATCCTTTACACATATTACAACCATGTTGTTTTATGATACACTGAACTGAGTACTTGCAAAATGGAGGATATTTCCAACACTGTCCTGAAATGCCTAGTTAATTGTCCCATTTGCCCATTGCATTCGAGACTTTTTCCAAGTAGACTTTTCCCATATAAGTTGATAACAACTGCATTTCCTTTGTAAAGAGATTCTTAGGTCCCAAATATCCCTCAGCAAATCCCACAGACATGAACAAGTGCTTAACATCTTGAGATTAATTCCTCACCTTCCCTTGCCTGAAGTTCAGGTCCAAGGAAGAAACTTCATGACCATTCTTTGTATAAACATCTTACTTTCTGTTTGGTGTTTAATAGACTCTCCAAAAAATTGTTGATTGTATCTTCTTTATCCTTTGAGAAAACCTTATTGGTTACCAGGCTCTTTGAGGATACTATTTTGGTCTGTATGCGAATATTTTGATTTTTGTTTGTGGCTTCAATTGTATTTTTTCTTTGTTTATTAAAGAATGACAAGCTAGTTCATTTGACCCAGACTCATTGGATCTCTACTTATCTTAGAATTGTATTTAGACCTAGTGACAAGTAATGTTCTTTTCCACACAAAGCCTACCACCTAATGTTGGAAAGGGAGAGAGAGAGAGAGAGAGAGAGAGAGAGAGAGAGAAGAGAGAAGAGAGAAGAGAGAAGAGAGAAGAGAGAAGAGAGAAGAGAGAAATAAGAGAAGGAGGGAGGAAGGAAGGAAATTCTGGGGATGATACAAAGAAACACAAATACATAAACACATGGAGTTCCTATTCTCAAGGAGTTCACCATTTAATGGACTTGACAGCATATAGTATGCAGGATAAATTCGTTAAACTCCAAAACTCATTCTTTTTTCTATTTACCCACTCCTAAACAACATTCATAATAATTGTTACATTACAATTTACATTCTGTCTTGTTACATATATAATTGTGTCATATTGGATTGTCTTGTCTGACATAACCAGCTTGTTTTTTCTATCTGAAGTCTCTAGAAAGATTAAAGGGAAGAAGTTACTTTCTTGTGCTCTTAATGAATGCCCATTAAACTTCATCTGTTCTTATTTAACAAAGATGCTAAGCTTCAATTCTACATTCATTAGCCTATCCTTATTTGTGAAGCTCTAGATTCAGATTGAAAGAATAGCTATGTTGTCAGCTCAGTCTTACTTTGTCACATAGTATGCTTAGAAAGAACTTTAGAAACCATCTAGTTCAAGCTTTACTTCAAGCCATCTTCTATTCTCTTTTGTCTGAAACTGGATTACTGGACACTGTCCTCTGTCTATTTGGACTTTACTTCCTGCCTGGCTTATCTTGCTGTATACACTTTTACTTCAACATAAATATTTAGCCGTTAGTGTTTCTTTGCAATCTTTCTATGCAATGTTATTAGTAAATTGAGAACTGGTGAGTTTATAACGATTGTGTGTTCTATCTGCTCACTGACTTCCTGACCTTTACAATAAATTTTCTGCCAGCTAATATGACTTCAGTTTAGTCACTACTGGAGCATCTTCTTGGGATCTCTGTGAACTGGCACCAACTCTTCCTGGAACTGGAACTAGTACATAGTGTGTACGTGTGTATATGTATATATATGTGTGTGTGTGTGTGTGTGTGTGTATACACATACATATTTGATCATGTAATATAAATTGTATGAAAATAAATTTGAGGACTAAAAAGGTAGCTGGAAGAATTAGAAAGCTATTATATTTGTAGGAGTGTGAGGCAAAATCTCAAGTATAAACACAAAATAATTCTTTGAAAGAACATAGTTCACTATGTTCAAGTCAAAGTGTAACTTGTAAAGTTATTTCTCCCAAATTCTTTGCTAGGGGATATAATTCTATTAATGTTTATCAGACCTCAACATTTTCACTAGCCTATCAGGCTGACAGTCCTAGAAACAATGAAACTGATTACAATTCACATCAATACCAATTCCATACCATTTCCAATGTTATTAAAATTCTTCATTTCTTTCCCCAAAAAACATTTCTGTCTATCCTAATTTGTTTTGGCCAGGGTGCCCTTGGGCTTGTACTAATTTATAATCCAGGTCTCCATAGTTAGTCCCGTAGAGCCCCAGAGTACAATCAGAGAATGAGACTTCACCCTCATTAACCATCTTTGTAAAACATTAATGCATATTTTTATATGACTTGCACATCTGAGTATCAATGAATGCTTTAGTAAGTAATATTACAGTTGGCATCTAGTTAAAGCATATCTAACAGTGAAGGTATAAAATGTACTGGACCATTATTTTGATAAAGCATCCTCTGGGTATTCCATGCTAATAATAGTACTGTGTTATAATGAGATCTTTCAACACCTCTATTTTCAGTCCAAGTATGATCTGAATTCAATTGGATTTTTATCATTTTATAATGAATCTCTAATATAATTATATTCCCAACTTATGATTTCCTAATATATGTCTGTTTCTGTTTCTCAAATGTCAGATTCCATCTCCTTACTAAAACAAAGTGAAACTCACAAGGACCAGTGGGGTAGTCAGCAAATAAGACTGGAACAATGAACTACTCAACAAGGATCATGGTGCCTGATATTTGAAAGAAAATTGTCAGCAGTCTGGTTAGACTATAAACCGCTTGAACATTCAGGTGAGTTTTGCTTTTACATACATTTCTTTCTGAATATATGAGATACCAACTATCACTGAGACATTTATATGAATTGGCAGTGAGCAAAATAAAATTCCTGCCAACAATTATTGACCCCCCCACTGCCCTTTTCCTTTTAGCTAATGTTGAATCAAATGGAATTCTCCAACTCATTTCAGATTGCAAGGAGAGAGGAAAAAAAGTAGCTGAATGTTAAAGCATCATTTCAGCTTTCTAAATCATTCAACCCTGAGCTAGTCTGAGGCCTGTACATTCACTACATGTGTGTCAATCAAATTAAAGAAGAGATGAAGAAAAAAGTTGTGCAGGAGACAATGAGACTGAGGCTAGAATGGAAGGATAAAATAAACTTCAGGGAAAAGAAAATTAATCAAATAATGAACTAGATATTATTTGATCATCATTACTGGATAGTGAGGGAAATCAATTATCACTACTAATATTAGAATCAATTCATCTTATTGTGTGGGCTCCCTTATATGGCACAACATTCCTTCAGTTTCTCTACAAATATTTAATGTCTAATATAATTTAAATAGAGCTTCCATCTACAGATTTGTTTGTAGATACATGTGTATATATGTCATATAATGGGAACAATAAATAATTGTCAAATTTAATTAAATATAAAAATATCTACATATTCCAGGAACTATTCTAATTGTAGTGAAATAGAATAAGAATGACACTCAATACTTTCTCTTTCTTGGAGCTTGAAAAACAGTATGTTTTGCTATCTTCTCTACCTATAATAACCTTTCGATCTAGCTGCCATTCAGGCAAAAGCAGGTGTATTAGATTATGTGATTTGAGCAGATACAGTACAGAAATCAAGGCATGACAATTATCTCTCTTAACTATTTAAAAAAAAACCCATATAGCAGAGCATATAGTCATCCACAATTTTCTTTTGAAACATATTACATGAACTATTAAATAGTCACATTATGTTATTTACATTTTGGGATGATGTTTGAATGTAGGAAAACACAGAGAAAGATTTCATAATACAGCTGTTAATGTAATGTTTTCTTTTTGTCTCCCTCTTACAGGAAATATATCATTTCAAAAGGTATTTGTGGCTCATTATAAAATCAAGGCTTCTCAAACCATTTTACTCCAGAGAATACTTAACTACTTTTAACCTTGCTGTGAGAACCCTTATGGGTAAATCTTCTCTGGGCTTCCTTCCCTCTAGAGAGAAGAGTAGAAATTTTGCATTCAGTAGGTCCTTTTGTTGTACTCATTTGCTTTATATACTTTGGCATGGAGCTCAAAATGTTTTGTTTTTTTTTTAATTTTTCATTATGAAACACACTTTTATTATAATGAGTATGTGTGAATAACTTTTGACACAGAGTTCATTTTCCAAGTGTAGCTTCAATTAAAGTCCTTAGGTTTTTCAAATGAGTTAAAAGTAAATCTCTAGACCATACATTTATGTTTATCTCCAAATCTCATATAATTTTGTTTACTTAAACATGTGTTTGACATGTCTCATGACCAAATCATAGGATTCCATTTTCATTGGGGGATATCTATAATTCTTCAAAATTTCTATTTCCTAAAATTTGTTAGATGTTAGTGATAGATCTGTAGTTAGTCAATAACATTTATTAAACACCTGTTCTATGTCAGGCCATATATTAAGCTCTGGAATTACACAGAGACTAAAGAACTCTTTAGAAAGGAAGACAGAAGGGAAGGAAGGTGGGGGGGAAGAGGAAAACACAAGGAGCTCACAATCTCATGGAGGGGGGTATAAGAAGCAAAATGAAGCTTAAGTAAGATAAATAGGAAGTAATTAAAAGAATAAAGAATTAGAATTGAGAGTGTTTGAGAATGGCTTTCTATAAAGGAAGGACTTTTAGTTGGAATTTAAGTGAAACTAAGGAGATGAGTAGGAGAAGATCAGAAGGGAGAGTCTTCCAAGCATGTGGCTCAATCAGAGAAAATGCCTGAGCATGGAGAACATTAAGGAAGTTGGTGACATTGGATCAAAGAAAACTTGGTGGAGTATAAAGTGTCAGAATATGGAAAGTTACAATGGGAATATACTATAAAGATATTTGACCAAACAGATTTTGTATTTAGTGGAAGAAGTGATGAAAAGACATCAGAGTTTTTTGAAGGGGGTGGGTAGAGAAGTGACATGCTTTAGGAATATCTCTTTGGTGGCTGAATAGAGGTTGGTTTGAAATTCAGACTTGAGGAATACAGACTCACCAGCAGCTATTATAATAATTAGTATGTGAGGTGATAAGGGTCACTAAATTTGTGTCACTGACAGAGAAGAGAAAGGGTCATTTTCTAGAGATTTTGTAAAGATGAAATGAATAAGTTTTGGCAATAGATTAGACATGGATGAGGGAGAGTGAAAGATAATGAGAAGTTGAGATTGTTGCTTATATCTTTAGCCTGAAAGATGAGGAAGATGAAATTGGTCTCTACAGCAATAAGGAAATTAGGAGGGAGAAAGGGATTTAGAGGAAAGATAATGAGTTCCATTTTGAGCATATTGAGTTTAAGATGTCTAGTGGACATCGAGTTTGCAATGTATGAAAAGGAATCAAAGCAATAAGAAGATTAGGTCAGCTATATAGATTTGAGAATTATTAGCATAGTGGTGGTATTCATGGGAGCTGATGTGTTCACTAAATGAAGTAGTATTAAGAGAAGACAGCTCAAGCAAAAAACATATCAAAGATCTCCAATTATAAAGCATGCTTTCAATGATGATGCAACAAAGAAGCCTGAGAAAGATCAGTCAAAGATGGAGAAGAACCAGTTGGGAGTGATTTCCCCACAACTTATAGAGAGAAGAGGGTAATCAGTAGTGTCAAAGATTGCAGAGAAGTCAAAGAGAATGAATATTGAGAAAAAGCCATTGGATTTGGCAACTAAGAGAACAGTGGTACATTTAAAGAAAGTAGTTTTAATAAAATGGAGGTAGTATTGATTACATGTTTAGCCATAAACAGGAAATAGAATATAGGACTACAGAGTTGAAAGAATCAGGCCAGAGTTTTTGGTTAGGAGTAGGAGCCAATGGATAGGGAGATATTAAAAATAAGTGGAGCAGAAATGGCAGAGGAGACGAAATGTCCCAAGCCTTCCTCTTAGTACCTCTGAAAGCATTTCCATTTAATCCTGTATGTGTCTTGTTCAATAAATACATAATTATTTGTATGTCATTTCCCCATGAGCAATTTCAGAGTAGCATCTATTTTTTGTCTTTCTTTGTATCCTCAGTGCTTAGTACAATTCTTTTCTAATAGGTACTAAATAAGTATGAGTTACTTGTATTCATACATCTATATTAATATATAGTTATGCATATAAAGATAACATATTTAATAGATAGTACTACATTACAGCATTTTTTAAAAAGTAATTTTACATTCATTTTTAAAAATGATCCTTTCAATAATGCTGATAAGTAAAGCCAATTATCCCATTTTTTTAATAAGTAAACTTATATGCAAAGAGAGAAAATGATTTCAAGTCACAGTTTATTAAAATGCAACTGTCATCTATGCTTAATCCAATAGTTTTTTACAGCATAATCTGAAATCTACTTCTTGGTAGCTTGGCATAGGGGGATTCAATGCTGGCCCTCAATCAGGAAAATGAAAGTTCAAAGCCTTAGGCATTATTGGCTGTATCTCCCTTTTCGAGTCATAATTTCTGTTTGCCTCAATTTCCTCACCTGTAAAAAGTGGATAGTAGCATGGATAGTAGCATCTACTACAGATGGTTGACTTGAGGAACAAATGAGATAATATTTGTAAAGAGCTTAACACAACACCTGGCACATAACTTAGACAGTTTTTATAGATGTTCTTGTTTTCTTTCTCTTTTCTTCTAGGAAGCACAATTTCTTTACATGTATTTTTCTCTTTTAATGCATTATCTTTTCATTCTCTTAATAAAATGATTAGATAACAATATTTTAAGATTGTTGCCAGTAATGTTCCCATAATAGCACATTAAACATTCATTGATTGGATTTTGTAGATAAGGCATTAAGATTAGCATTTTAGGAATTTAAAGTATTATAAGCACTTCTTATCTTCATGAAGCTTGCAATCTATTGGAGGAGAGGAGTAAAAAATTAAACAAATTCTTTATTTTAATTAATATCATGGAACATTATAATAAGTATATGATGTCAACAATAAACAAATTCTTAAGTACCAAACTTCAGAGGAAGGAAGTATTACTAGGTCCAAGTTGGTCAGGTAATATATAGAACTTAATTTGTATCTTGAAAAATAAAATCATTATTTTCTGGGCAAAAGAAATGGAGACAGCAAGGATAGGAAAGAACATTTCACAAACCATTTGATTCATAGTAAATAGAATAGACAATTTTTATGATATTTAAATTACTTTTAGCAGATATTTTTGATGAATAAAGAAATGGAAAGTTATATATTAAATGCATTCTATGAGCATTGAACTAAGCCTTGAAGATATAAACTAAAAAATCAACATATTCTCTGTCTGTCCTCCCAAAAGCTTAAATTTAATAGAAAACAATAGGGGTAAGTGAGGCCAAAGGAAAATTGTTTACCATGAAGTTTTCAAAGCTAGTACTAGAAAGTTAAGATAAAGGGCAGCAAGGAGATGTCCATGGACAAATTTGTGTAGCTAACTAGAGCATTCTTACCAAACAGGATGCTTGGGTGGAACAGAGTTTAAGACGATCAACAAATGTTTTCTAAATGTCTACTTTTTCCCAGCTACTATGCTAAGTTCTGAGAATGACACAAAGAAAAACAAACACATACACACACAGTCCTTATTCTCAAGGAGTTAATAATATAATGGCCTAGACAACATATAAAGAAGTACACAAAACTATATGCAGGATAAATCTGAAACAACAGAAAAAAATCACTAGGATTCAGAGAATTTTGTAGAAGGCAGAAATTTTAGCTGAAATTTGATCTTCAAAAGGTAAAAATGAGAAGGGAGAACATTCCAGGTATGGGGAACAGTCAGTGAAAAGATCTGAAGCTGAGAGTTGGAATGACTTGTTAATGACTAGAGGAGGCCAGTATTAGTGTATCATGGGGAAGAGAGGAGGGTATTTAAGGAATAAGAAGATTGTGGAATGCAATAGGATTCATCAATAAGCTTAAAGGGTTTTTTAAACCAAAAATAGGATTTTACATTTGATCTTTGTGGTGATAGAGAGCCCATGGAGCTTCTTGAGCAAAATAGTCATATGTGCTTTTAGGAAGATGAAATAAATAGAGAGATGGAATGGAGTGGGGACAAAATGATAACAGATAAAGCATTAGACTACTGCAATAGTCCAGGCATGAGTTAATGATGGTTTGTTCCATAAATGTGGCAATATCAGAGACATGAGAGATATGTTAGGAAAATGAAATGAAAGAAAAAAAATGACAAAAGGAATGGTAAAAGCAAAGAGAGTAATAGAAAAGTATTGAAGAAGGTAGATGCAGAATAGGGAGAAAATAATGTGTTTTACTTGTGATTTATTGAGTTTAATATGGATATAAGTAATATCCAGTTGTCAAAATGACAAAAATTAAGGCTAGATAAATAGATTTGTGGGTATAGCTGATAGAGCACTAAGCCTGAAATCAGGAAGAAACATCATCCTGAGTTCAACTCTGCATTCATACACTAGCTGGATGAACCTGGGCAAATCACTTAAGTCTAGTTGCCTCAGTTTCTTCATATATAAAATGAGCTAAAGGAAAATAACAAATGACTCCAGTATCTCTGACAAGAAAACACCCAAAAAAGGTCACAGATACAATCAAAAAACAACAAAAGTAGATTTGAAGATGATCAATATAGAGATGATAATTAAATTCAGAAGTGCTGATTACATCAGCAAATGAAATATAGAAAAGAAAAAGAGAACAGAGACCAGATCTATGCACTGAGATACTACAAATGGTAGGTGGGTGTGATGAGGATTAGATGTGTAGGAGGGGAACCAGAGAAAATAGTGTCATAAAAGTTTAGAGAAAAGAGAGTATAAGAACAAAAAGTCTGATGTATGTTGCCAAAGGCTGCATAGAGATTAAGAAAAATGGAGTTTGAATAACGTATGGATATGTATACATATATTATATTTAACATGTCTTGGTCTACCTGTCATCTGGGGGAGGAAGTGGAGGGGAAGGAGGGGAAAAGTTGGAACAAAAGGCTTGGCAATGGTCAATGCCAAAAAAAAAATTACCCATGCATATATCTTGTAAATAAAAAGCTATGTAAAAAAAAGGAAAGAAAAATGAAGTTCGAGCAAAAAATATTAGGTATGGCGATTAAGAGGCTATTAGTAATTTTGGAGAGAGCAATTTTGGTTGGAAGCCAGATTTTAGAGTTAAAGAAAAGGAATGGAGGAGACTATTATAAACAGCCTTGAACAATTAAGAAAATGATTAATTGAGTTTCTTTGATTGAAATCATTAGACACTCACTGGCCTACCGTCTAGTGAAGTATCTTTCTTGTAATTTTGTACTTGATAAATATCATCAATGATGAGGATCTCAATTATGCATACCTTCAATTTTAAGATACCTCAATATTCTAATTTTTAAATTATCCATTTTTGTTTCTGATTCTTCTTTTTTGAACTTAGAAATTTAATTCATGTCTATCAGTTAAGTGTGTAAGATTCATAATAGCAGATCCTAGGATTAATGGACTAGATGAAATCTCACAGGTCATTTACTCCACCATCCTAATTTTACATATAAAACAACTGAAAGGGAAGTGATTTGTCCAGTCACACAGGAAGTATGAATCCAAACCAAATGAATCATTCTCAAGAGCTTGTACTCTATCCACACATATATTCAACCATCATAAACTTCAAAAACCACAAGGTTGTCTTAAGGCATTAATGAAGCATTTGAGTAAGATATAAAGAGAAATACAAGAAGTAAAAACATTGAGAATTTCAGGACTTTTTATTCTTACTGTTATTGTTAGTCTTTATCCTATAGACAAGTACAGCAGATTTTGAAACTTTTTATGGGAAAACTTGATGTTTCTGAAAATTGATAGAGAAATCCCAGAACTTATTGGGACCAACTTAAGTTATTTGTCTGATTCTCTAGGGTTCCTTTCCTCCCCCCCCTTTTTTTTTAAAGGAGCAAGCAGCTGTGGTGCCTTGTGATGGGAGTTTGACCCCAGTAGGAAGGGACTCTATGATTCTCATTTTTTAGCTGCTTAGAAAATGAAAAATACACAGCTGGTCAAATAGAATATTTTTTTAAATGTATATTCTAGAGAGGATTCTTCTTGAGAGGTGAAGGATTTTTTTTCCTGGGCAAACAGCCTATAACCCAAGTTTACCTGTAGACTTTGGAGATTATGATAAGCTATAAAAAGAGAGAAGTACTTTGTCTTATAGTTCAAGCTTTGCTATCAAGGGAACTGAATGACTGCCAAGGTGATGGGAGATGAACCAAAAAGAGATGCTGAGCTGGAAGTCATCCCAAACTTCAGCATTGTTAAAAAATGAATCTGCCCACTGAAGCAAAAATATTCCCATATATCATCCTTAGCTTCAGTCTGTCTCCATTCCAGCACTTTTCATAACTGTCTTTACTACTTTATTTCACTATCTTTATTTTGAGCTTAAATAAATTTCTTCTCCCCAGAGCCTTTCTTTACATCTCCAGTAAAGCTGGATTTATTATAGAAAATTAATTTTCCTTCTGGTTAAATGATAATGTTTAATGTATTGCCAGTACTTCCAAGTTACTCTAGAGAAGGGTTTGTGTGATGATGGGAGGAGCTTAAAAATAGTGCCAAATTTAATAGATATCTGGTCAACAAGGCTAGAAATAGAAGAATTTCCAAATGAAATAAACCATTTTCCTAACATTCTACAGATATAAGTCTAGAAGAGTGTTCCAGAGGCCTGCTCTATCTCAGTACAAAAGACAACAGAAGCCCCTAGGCAGAGGCCTCAATGTTCACATAGAAATCTCCCTCCAGTGCTATAGTCATTTTCTTCTCTAAGGCCCTTGGCTTCAACCCCTCAGGCCTAATTCTTTGTAGGTTTGCTGATGACTCAGACTTTAGATTAAATGCCTATGAGTTCTGACATTCTCATTTTTGTCTGGAACCCCAATGGCCTGCTCTACTGCCTTTGACTTGGCTTGACCCACAGACCTTACATGTAGGCTCAGAAACTTACTTTTACTGACTATAATCTTTTGACTTACCATAGCTTCCCATGATGAGGAATAGCACACTTGCTTCTACTCCTTAGTACTTCAGCAGTTCATAATTCCATTGATCTGAGGCTTTTTCTCTACTGATTCAAAAGGCAACTACACTAGGCTTTGGAAGAGGGTCTTTGTGTACTGCAGTGGCCAGAAAGTACACTTCCTTGAAACCAACCTCAATCAAAGTATTTCAAGTTCAAATTAAATTAGACTGTTTTTTTTTTGTTTTTTTTTTGTTTTTTTTTTTTGTAGTCATCATATAATCAGGGAGGTAAGGGAGTACCCTGTAAAATGTACTGGATGTGGAGAAAGAGTACCAGAATTCAAATCCTGACTGTATTTGTTGCTTTCTATCTGTGTGGCAAAGTCATTTGACTTCTATGGCTGATTATCATACTTTTTTGTATGTAAAATTGAAGACATTGACTAGATGAACCATAAAGTCCTTTTTTCTTTTCTTTTCTTGGTTGTGTTCAATTGTTTCAGTTGTAGCCAGTTCTTTAGGACCCCATTTGGGATTTTCTTGGCAGAGATACTAGACTGATTTGCCTTTATCTTCTCCTTCTTATTTATCAGATAAGAAACTGAAGCAAACGGGGTGACGTGACTTGTCCAAAGTCACACAGCTAGGAGGGTAACAGGCCAAAATTGAATTTACAAGGATATCTTCTTGATTTCAGTCCCAGCACTCTCCACTGGGCCACCTCTAGGATCTTATTGAACACTATACTTATAAATCCTGTGACATTTTTTTAAAGTTTGTATTTGAAACTTTTACAATATTATAGATAAAGCCAGAAGTTATACTCCATAGGCATACACAACCACATAGCATCACATCGATCAGAGGAATCATTCATCAAAGACATCAGTCAAAGGTATACAACCCTTATTCATACTGATTCCTATTTGACTGGGAAACCCCTGACTATGAAGCTGTTCCTAGTTATTTGCTTCTTGTTGGCTGAATGTTGGCTGAAAGAATACTAAGCTTGGAGTCAAGAAGACCTGAGTTCAAATCTAATCTCAAACAGTTACTAGCTGGGTGAACTTCAATAAATTTGTTAAATTCAATAAACATTTAATAGATGCTTACAATGAATTGGATTTGAATGAAGACAAATCAATCTGGGAGAGGAAGAACCTCAGCGTTTTCTGGCCACAACAGAAAAGATCATTCTTAGTATTCCCTCCCAGACTCCCAGAGATATATGAATAAATAAATAAAATAAGTTATTTTCTGCCTCATTTCTTACCCAGAGAATCACTGATTGGGTGTTACCTCAGTCAAACTGAGACCTTTTAAAGATCCTAATTTAAAAAGAGCTAGGCCACCCATTGCATCCAGGGCCTTCTATAGTTGTTCACATGTATGTTTTGCTACTGGACCCAGATGACTTTGGAGGAGTGAGGCAAGTGATTTTGCACAATCCTCCTTCACTTAAATCAATTCACTTGCTTATTATCACCTCCCAGATGTCATGAAACTCTTTGAGAATGAAGGACAAAGGGGCAGCTAGGTGGCATAGTGGTTAGAGCACCAGCCCTGAAGTTAGGAGGACCTGAGTTCAAATCTGGTCTCAAACAATAAACACCTCCTAGATGTGTGACCCTGGGCAAGTCACTTGACCCCAATTGCCTCAGGGGGAAAAAAAAGTAAGAGAATGAAGGACAAATAACCAGCTCTGAGTAGTAGTAGTAGTAGGAGTTGCCCAAGTGAAACTGGTCAGTTGGGCAATACAATTCTTTCCTCCATCCTCACAGGATATCCTACCCTCACCTGTGGGTGCTCTGCCTAAAGGAATAATAATGCCTACTAAGTTTCATGAGGAAGGCATTGAAATTGAGGAACTAGGAAAGGCTTCCTGTATAAAAGAATTTAATTCAGAATTAAAGAAAGTCAGGGAGGTCGGTAGTCTCAGTAGAGCCCGGAGAGAATGCCCAGAGACAAGAAACAGAATGACAGTTTTTTTTTCAGAAATGGACAAGAAATGTAACTGGATCAAAGAGTATGTGGAGAAAGATGAAGGAATTATGTCATGAAGCATTTTGCATTTGATCTTGGAGGCAATAGAAAATGACTGGAATTTGGGGGAAGGGCAAAATGAAATGATCATACCTGCATTTTAGGAAAATCTGTTTCGTGGCATAAAAGAGAATTGACTGGAATAGGGAAAGACTTGGGATAGAAAATACAGGAGCAACTATTGATATAGTCTAAGTTTTAGATATAAGTCTAAGACTATATTGATATAGTCTAAAGAGGGCACACACCACTTTAGCCTTACCAGTGGTAGGAGTGCCAGAAGAGAAAGGGGTATGTATTTGGGAGATATTGCAAAGATAAAATCCTACAATGCCATGTGGTTGAGAAATGGTTTGGATAACCCCTATATTACAAACCTGAGGGACTAATACAAGGGTGTTGACCTATTTAGCAACAGACAGGGTAGGAGGTAGAGTTAAGAGAAAAGATAATGAGTTCTGGTTTTGGAAATGTTGAGTTTAAGATGTTTATTGGACATCCAGATTGAAACGTCTGAAAGGCAAGTGAATGTGCAAGATTGGAGGTCAGCAGAGAGACTGGGGCAGGATAAATATATTTAAGAATCATCAGCACAGGGGCACCTAGGTGGCACCTCCTAGCTTTGTAACCTTGGGCAAGCCACTTAAGCCCAGTTGCATCAGGGGGAAAAAAAAAGAATCATCCGCACAGAGATGGTAATTAAATCCATGGGAGCTGATGGGATCACCAAGTGAAGTTATATAAAGGAAGAAGAGAAAAGGATCCAGGATAGAACTCTCAAAGAAACCTGTGGCTAGAGACCATGATCGGGTGGTAGATCTATCAAAAAGATGTTTAAGTGGAATGATAAAGTCAGAAGGCTAAATCTGAGGGGTTTAGAAGAGAGGGATAAAGTGAAGACACCTACCATTGAGGGCCTTTTCAAGAAGCTTAATTACAAAGTGCAAAAGAGAAACAGAAGTACAGTTAGCAGAGATGGAAAAATCAAGTGAAAGCATTTTTCCAGGATATATGGCACATGGGCATTTATCCTTTCTCAGGCTAAATTTCCTCATTTATAAAATAGGGATAATAATAACTTCCACCTCCAAGGTTATTGTGAATATTAAATGAGGTCACATGTTAAGAGCCATATAAATATGAGCTTTTATGCTGTCAAATTTTATTACATTATGTTATAGATGTATTGTTGCTGTTGTCTTCCCTAGTAGGTGAGGTCTATAAGAGAAGGGTTCGCAAAGGAAAACAAAATCAGCTTCTCTCATTAAAAAGAATACCACATAAATATTTTAGTACCTAAAGTGTAGATGTAGTTCATGGTATATAAGGTATATTGAGACATAGTGTAATAACTATAAACACCATTAAGACAAAATGAAGGTTGTACTTTAAGCTTTCAGAGATTTTCTAAAAAGGTTTCCATAACTATCTTAGCTTTTGCCACATGACATAACTGAAATTTGGCTTAAATTATAAACCTGAAATCTTTCATGTTTCTAATTTCTCCCTTTAGAATATGGACGCCTTGAGAACAGGAACTCTTTTCTATTTGTATCCTCAATGTGTTTGCACATGGTAAGTACTTAATAAATGCTATTATTTATTATATGTCCCTAGAGAATAGGGGGAATGTAGACATTATTCCCTGAACAGGTTTTAGAAAAAATGTGACTTGCTTGTTGTTGTTGGATTACTATTTTCTGGTGGAGATTTATAAAGCTAATATAAATCATGATATTTACTAAAAACAAAACAAAACAAACAAACAAAAAAAAAACCCTTAGCATTTCTAATGGCTATCTTCCATCACTCTCATATTCACTCTTCCAATTACAAAATAATAGATTTGGAGATGAAAAGAAGCCACAAAGTCCAACCTCTTCATTTGACAGATAAGGAAACTGAAATGTAGAGAATTTAAATGAGTTGCCCAGGGTTTCACAGCTATTAAATATCTGAGGTAAAATTTGGACCTAGCCATTATGTAACACTGCCCTGTTATTTTTTTTTTTTTAATCTCTTGCTGAGGCAATTGGGGTTAAGTGACTTGCCCAGGGTCACACAGCTAGGAAGTGTTAAGTGTCTGATTCCAGATTTGAACTCAGGTCTTCACGACTTCAAGGCTGGTGCTTTATCCACTGTGCCACCGAGCTGCCCTGACGCTGTTAATTTTTAAGAAAAATACAATATTCACAACTGAAGCTAAGCAGCAATTGACATTTAGGAGAATTAAGTTTGTAAAAAAACATAAAAGAAAACTCATTCTGCCTACTCCTGAGATATATTAGAGTTCCAGGTCTGGAAGATTACACTTCCTTTTACTGTAATAGTGTGTTAAGTTTAGACGTCAACTGTTTATACTGAAAGACATGAGAAAAACCCTTTCAGATCTATGAGCAACATTCAACATTTAGAAAAGGTATGAGCTTTCTGTGCCTCAAGTACACATCTGTGGTTTTTGGATTAACGCTTTGTAATTACAGTTCTTGTTATACTATTTAAATGCCTTCCCTACGAAAGTATGGTTAAGGAAAAACAATCAACTAATGCTAATACCCTATGTATCCACACTTAGTCAACTAAGAGAGGGGTTGTACAACAGAAAAGACATTAATAAGCAAAAGAGGCTAAAATTCAGACCCTCTGATGGTGAAGAAAGCACTGTGTTTTAGTTATTCAGTCAATAAACATTTCTTAAGTGTGCAGGAACTAAGGAAAAGAAAAAAAAAAGCCTTTTGTCAAGGACTCTGCATTCTAATGGGGAGGAGGCAACATACAAACAGTTAAGTACAAACAAAGGGCACACTATGTGTGTATGTAGATATGAGATAAAGCTATAAAGTTGTAAACAAGCCAGAAGAGGAATGTTACCAGAAGTAAGAAGACTCATAAAAGCTTTTGAATACCAAAGAGAGCATTTTATATTTGATCCTAAATGTGATTGGGAGAAACTAGAATATCTTGAATAGAGGATGACATAGGTCTCTGTGTTAAGAATACTTTGCCAGAAGAGCAAAGGATGGGCTGCATTGGGCAGAGATTTGAAGCAGGAAGACCAGGGAGCAGCTGTGGTAGTAATCTGAGCATAAGGTGATGAGGGATGTTTACCTTGAGTCTTCTCTCAAGAATAAACTGCAATTTGTTCAGGTGTATAAAGAGTGGTTCCTTTTATTATTATTTTTTTTAATAACTTTTTATTGACAGAACCTATGCCAGGGTAGTTTTTTTACAACATTATCCCTTGCACTCACTTCTGTTCTGATTTTTCCCCTCCCTCCCTCTGCCCTCTCCCCAAAGATGGCAAGCAGTCCTATACATGTTAAATAGATTGCAGTGGATCTTGGATATATTATATGTGTGCAGAACCTAACGGTTTTCTTGTTGCTCAAGGAGAATTGGATTTAGAAGGTATAAATAACCTGGGAAGAAGAACAAAAATGCAAGCAGTTTACATTCATTTCCTAGTGTTCTTTCTTTGGGTGTAGCTGCTTCTGTCCATCCTTGATCAATTGAAACTCAGTTGGATCTTGTCTTTGTTGAAGAAATCGAGTGGTTCCTTTTAAAATGAAGTAGACCGAGAGCAACAATTAAGATAATCTTGCAAAAGAGATCTTGCAAAAGAGAATTGTAGACTTAATGTGAGACCCTTCCTCCTCTACCCTTCATTGATGAAAAGAATTCTAAAGTGAATTCAAGTATAAGCTGCCTCCTCTCCCTCCATCAAGTTGTGGTGCTTCTCCAAGAGGTGTATGGGATTGTTTAGGAAGGACAGGCATCTCTGCTATGAAGATTTGCCAAGCTTTGTTCAGGGCTGCCCATCCACTCTTAGTTAGTTTACCTTCACCGAACTCTCATCTGTGGCTCCAAGGATCTCTAACATGCACAGTGGCCACATACTTTCTCAACACCCAGACTAAACCAGTCTGGGGTGGCCAACAGGCCTCAGACCCATCTGTGAATTAGGTGGATTACTATCCTAAATATGTTACAACTTTCCCAGCAGAATGGGCAGGTGAGAACAATTTGCTGCAATGACCATGGAGGAGGTGGAAGCAGGCACTTTGCAGTGCTTAGAGCTCTGTCAGACATCAAAGATTTCAAAATCATCTACTTCATCCTTAGCAATGGGTAGTAAACTTGATTTCTGTCTTATCTCTGGAATTCAATGCCTATAGAAAAGAAAATAAAGTTGAGGTCTTTGTGTATCTCTGCCTCACTTCAATCCTATTAAACCCAGAGTCATAGTATTATCACATGATGTTACTGGTTCTCTTCCAAAGAAAGGGCAGAGTTTCTATGAACTACCCACCAACCTTCAACAACCACACAAACAATTTTTATGGTTGCTATCCTTTTGTCTCTTTCATTGGACTGGCTGGTGATACTTTGACAAATACTTCTCAAGATTTTAAGCAGCATTATGTTCTGGTAAGTTCTTTAATAATGATATGCTTCAGTTTTTAATATCTCTAAAATCAGTAATCATAAGCACAGAGGTAATTAAATAATCACAATCATCATGTCATAGATTTAGTACTGCTAGGGAAATTAGAGGACCTATAATCCAAGTCTCTCATTTTACATATAAGGAAAATGAGACTGTGAAACGCAAGCGACAAGCCCAATGTCAAACAGGTAGTGAAAAAAATCAGGATTTAATCCCAGGCCTTCTGACTACAAATACAGCATTCTGTCCATTACATCATGCTGTTCCCTCCACCCCTGGCATTTTTTATTGTTTGTTTCTTTAAGAATTGTTTTGTCTAAGAAATATATAGAACTTCATCATTAAAAATTTGCAAAAAGTAAATGGATTGAAAAAGAGAGAGAGCAATCAATGAAACAAGATCATGATCTTCTAAAAAATCAGCTTCAATGAGACTTTCACCAAAAATCTAGTCCTTAAAGAGGATCATCAATCATGCAGAAAGACTAAATGTCCCTAATTTACCATTCTGGGGAAGATTGTTCTAACCTCTCCAACTACTCTCTAAATGTTGAGTTTCCAAAGAGAAATGCTATAAAAACAACCAAGATTTCTGGTGGCCATCCTACTACTATTTCTCCAAAGAGGTAGGCATTTTTTTTTTTCAGTGAAGAAAGTTTCAGGGTTACTTTGGGTATTTTCCACATAATGTAATGAAGAAAACTGAAAGTTACACTGAGCCACAGTCTCCCAATTCTTCTGTCTCATGTCAAGATCCAGACACATTTTCTCCCATCTGTTTTGTTCCATCTTCTGGTGTTTATTAGGAACCTGGCAGCCCTGGGCAGATGGAGAAAACTGGCAGAACTAGTTGTTGATTTGTAAAAGCAGTCTAATTTGTTGCACTTGCCAAGTCAGTCCCTAGTGGTAATGACAGAAGGATTATTGAAAACTAGTGGAGATAGTTTTAATACAGGGATGTTAAGTTGAAAACTTGGGTAAATTATTATAAAAGCAGGAGTCCCCTAATTTCATTAAATACAACAATCCCTAGACCCCCAGTCTTCCTTGATTAGTCACTGTTTTGTCAACCAAAAAAACGTATATCAGCCTAGAGTGAAAAAAGTTCTACAAACCTATTAGCTAGATCTAAAATCTGTCTTCAGACACTTCCTAGATGTGTGATTCTACACAAGTTATTAACCCTGTTTGCCTCAGTTTTCTCATCTGTAAAATTAGCTGGAGAAGGAAATGACAAACTCTTCTAGTATCTTTGTCAAGAAAACCTCAAAATAGGGTCATAAAGAGTTGAACAAGACCAATAACAACAAACCCTCCTTTTATAATATGGATAAGCAAGGATGGAAACAAGAATATCCAATTTAGATCCTTCTGCCAAAGGATAGGAAATTACCATCCTCTTATA
Organism: Sarcophilus harrisii; assembly: GCF_902635505.1. NCBI lineage: Eukaryota > Metazoa > Chordata > Mammalia > Dasyuromorphia > Dasyuridae > Sarcophilus > Sarcophilus harrisii. Next base: position 218,352,975 of record NC_045430.1, read on the forward strand.
CATTTGCCTATATTTCCCACTCAGAAGGTTTTGCAAATTCTCCTCATCTTATCCACTGAAGTTAGGCAAGATTTTCTATCATTTTGTCAAGGAAAAAGTGATTTCCTTGAAAGTTTGATCACTTGGGAAGGACAGACAACAAGTAAAGTTAGTCATGATTTCCTTGTCCACTAGGAAGATTAGAAGGATATTCAGTCCAGATATGACTCAGGTTGAGCTGGTAAATTAAGTTCAAGATTTTAACAAAATGAGAGATGCCAAGTCCATGTAAGACTTGTCAGAACATTTGTTTTGCTATTAAGCAGGGTAAGAACATAGTAAGGAGAAAAGGATACAGTCTTTAAAAAGAGTGCCTTAATTAGTAATGAATCTTTTTAAGAAAAATTAATTAAGAAAAATTAAAAGTAATTACTAATTACTTTGTACTCTTTGGCTACCATTTCCATGCAATTTCATTCATTATCTTCTCCCTCACACACACTAGAAGGCCTCAGTATACATAGAGATATTCCCTTCAATGTCTAGACTTTTAGTTCCTTCACTTCCTTATTTTCCATGAACAACATGAATAGCCCATCTTAACTACTCAAACCACACCTTTGATTTTGCCATCCTCCTTGTGTTTCACTTCTGTTCCTGAATTCTGAAATGTCTTCATGTGATTATTATATTTTATCATTCCATTTTTCCTCTACCTCATTATCCCAAACTTTGGGATCTCACTGTAACATGTAATTCTTCTACTCCTCAATCTTTTCCCAAGTTACACTACAGTAAAGTGATTTTCCTGATCAATACACAATTTCACAGTAATTTTGTCATACCCATTCATCCCTCCTCAAATATCCTAATACTTCCACTTCCCTCATACACTGAGAATCCTACTTCATATTACTGAAAACAAAATAGTTTATTTCCTCAGAGATCCTACTTCTCACATTATCCAACTGCCTTCAGCCATTGTCTTCCTTTCCACCTGTGTCACATAATGAGACAAGCATCCCTTACCAAAGCAAATCCCATTCTTACCTTCCTCAAGAAGATATTCTGTCCTATCATACCTGCTCTCTCATCAATTTTACATCCATTTCTGTCTACTGTCTGTTTCTTTTGCTGATTACAAACAAAAAACTGTCTACTGATCTTTAAAAAAATCCTCCCTTGGAGTAACTAGGTGGCCTATAATAAGAAGGAAGTGAATTCAAATCCATCCTGAGACACTTATTGGTTATGTGATCCTAGGAAAGTCACTTAACCTTCCTTGCCTCCAAGAGAAAAAAGAAATCATCCCTTGATTCACCCAGTTCAGATAACCATGATCCTTTACTTTTGCTGCTATTCAGGATCAAGCTCCTTCAGAAAGCCCAATTAGTCTCAGAAAGCAAGGTGGGAGTTCAGATATTAAGGAAAACTACACCATCAGCAATTTAGAGGGTTTTCAGTTTATAGAAACTGAAGACTTAAATTCAAATCACTTCATTCAGAAACAATTTAGATACCTTCAATGGAAAGGAGCTAGTATTCTACTGGACATTATATCATGTCTATTGAGTATAGTTGAGGTTATGCATAATTTCCCAAATTAAAGCTCTGAACCATTATCATTGTCCCAGTTCTTCTGTTTAGTAATTTGTATAGCTGGGAGAGGTAGAAACACTAGAAGGAGGACAATCTGTGTCAATGGTTCAAAAGACCCAAAAAGCCTTTCCTCTCTGCTCCTGGACATCCCCATCACTAAATCTGAATAAAAGAGTCTTTGGCAGAACCAGCTCCTGCCTAGCAGCTGTAGCTGACATTGAGCAGGTGCTGCCACTGAACATTTTTAACCACACAGGCAATTTGCACACTGGACTGACTGTTAGTTTAGGGGGCTTATCAAAGGTCATGAGGCTTGCTAATGACAGATGTCACTTGATCCCCTATTTTATACATCTAGTGATGGAGAGGCAGAAAAATCATTACTGGAAAAGACCTTAGAGTTCATTTTACCCAAATTCTTTACTGTTACAGATTAAGAAACTAAGGTCCAATCCAATCCAATCCAACAAATATTTACCATGAGCCTGCTATTGCAATGTACTGTTTTGCTCTGGGAACTATAAAATTGAAACAAAAAAGCAATCACTGATGCTAATAAGTTTAGGTCTAAAGAGATTCATATCACTACCTATCCTTATCTTCTTTTATATTTTTATCACACTTTTCAGTTGGCAAAATTATTTAAACACTATCTCATTTCACAACATATTTGTTTTGAGAATTTTAAAAATAATCTATTTCTCCTGACTGACTTTTTTTTGAAAATGAAAACTAAGTAACCCTGATAAATGTGATAATATATTTAAATCCTAAAAAAATCTCTATTGAACTCCTAAACAAGCCTGTTTCCATCCTTGGCCATTCTGATTGGGTTTAGGGTTCAATGGGAAAACAAAGCAAAACAAAACAACAACAAAACCCAAAACAATAACTCCAGTCTGTCCCAGTGGCTGGGCAGAAAAAAAGGGAACAGGAATAGTGGCAAGGAAATGAAAAGGAGAATAATAGAGGGAATAGAGTAGAGCGATATAGATAAGAGAGAATAACTAAAGACCAGCTAAACTGTTCATATGAAATTTACATTAATGTGCAAAAATATCTCAAATATTCCTTGCCTTATATATAAGTGAAACATGAAATTAGAAAAAAGTTTTTAAAGAACACATAAAAAAATCAAAGTTACATATAACATATAATTTATATTTTATATTATATGTTACATATCATTTTATAATTTTATATATAATTATAATTTATATTGTAAATATAAAATGAAACCTTGCAAGTTAGAGCTTTTAACCAAAAAAAAAACAAAAACAAACTCATTTAATGTAATCTATTCAAAATTTACTGATCTTAAAATACAAGTACTTTTTGTTTTTACTAGGTTTTCAAAAAATAATTTTAGCATAAAATTTTGCTTATTTAAAAACTAAGGAAAAATGAAGTTAGGAATAATTATTTTTGTAAAATATATTTATAGATCATTTCAAAATTTATAATTGAAGAATAAATATAATATTTGGGGGTATACATATACAAAAATGTATATATATATATATATAAACATAATTTGTTGCAAATTGCAACTAGATTATAAATTCTGCATTTTAAAAACAATGGATTCAGAAAAATTGTACCTATGTAGAATATGGACTGCACTGTCTTGCTTTCAAATCACAAAAGTGAATGTTCATATAAAGTTGGAAATAATCAGAACTGCTATGTTCACAGCAAAAATACCCAAATCATTATTCAAAATTGTGTGTTCATTGAACATGGAGTACACATGACATATGCATTTACATACACATGCATATGTGTCCATATATGTGTATACATGTATTATATACACACATACAATACACACACACACATATATATCTTTATTATCTTTATTACCATCTATTGTTGTGATTTCAAACTCCTACTTCAAATGAAATGGTTTTCTCCAAAATTGCTAATGATTTAAGAATGGCTAAATCTAATGAACTTTTCCTTAATAGTCATACTTCTTAACCTCTGTAATTATGGACAATGTATATGAGCTTCTTCTTGATGATGTCTTCTCTCTAGGTTTTCATGATACTTTTTCTATCATGATTTTTCTACCCATATAAACACTCTTCAGTTTCTATTGATTGATCTCCATCCAGGAAAACTGACCTTTTTTGCTGTTATTCATATAAAATACTCTGTCTCCCAACTCTATACTTTTTCACTGGGTGTCCCCAAGGTCTGGAATTTATTCCTCACTCCATTCCTGCCTTGCTTCAAATCTCAGTCATACAGTGTTTCATCATCTCCCTTATTGTTAATGTGATCTCCATTTTACCCCATACATATCTTACTTATACAAAATGTTTCTTTTCTAGAATGTGAGCTTTTGGAGATAGGTCTTGTTTTGCTTTACTTTGTGTCCCCAGTTCTTAGCCTTAGTGTCTGGAATGTGGTAAAAACACAATGAATATTCGTTGACTTGTTTTGAAGTTTATGGTGAAAATCAAGTAGTTGTACGAGATAATATGTATGAAATCACTTTCAAATTCTTAAGTTGTATGTGATTCTATGTTAATTTAAATAGCTTTGTAGATTTTAAGCTTATTCAACAAATAACTTGGATTGAAAATATATAGGTATGTGTATATGTAGGTAAATATGAAAATTTGCATTTTTGTTACATGTTCACATTTGCAAAGAACTTTTCTCACTACAACCAGGTGAGCCAGGTGGTAAAATATTTTTGCATAATAATGTTCTTATGTTCTATTAGAAGTGTGGCTGTTTTTCAATCTTAGAAATGCTTGATAGTGAATCCATTGAAATACTAAGGTAATTAAAATATTCACCAAAAGGAAATCTATTACAATATAAATATTGACACCTTGGTGGAAGAATGAAAATCTTATCATTAAATCCAAAGAGAACACTGATGTAAAAAGCACCTAATAGTTTTCAGAAGGCAATAATGGACATCCCAACGCATTTGGAGGAAGCATGGACTATGAATAAGATTTAGGAATGAAAAAAGAGCATATGAGCAGCACACAGTCCTTCAATTATAAACCCAAGAGGTGATTTTCTCTCTTGCTTTCCCTCTCCATATCAAGGGGAAACGATTTTAACGATTTTATTATGCTGCTAAGAGTAGGTAAAATCCATAAGTTTTTTTTTTTTTTTTTTTTTTTTTTTTTTTTTTTTTTTTTTTTTTTTTAGCAAGGAATGGAGGTTTTTAGCAATTAATAAGGGGAAACAAAAGTTTCCAAGCAGAGATGTCATTAAGGCATAATAAAGAACTTTAGGATCCTACTAGGTATTGGCTATTGTGATATTTAGCAAATAGACTAACCCCAAAAGGAGTTGGGGTGAGTTTACACCATTGATTGGCAGGCAACCCTTAAATAGGGATTTAGCACCTTAAAAAAGAGTTACAGTAGAGGTTTGCCAGGAGACCTCCACCTAAAGTGGGCCAGTGACAAAGGTCTAATCAAAACCAAAACATCCCCTTACAATTCTATCAGTGCTCTTCCCTGCTTTCTTGTCCTTCTAGCTACTAAGTACCTAATCATTCCCATTTTCAAACAACTGGAAAGTAAAATCTTTTGGAGGGAGGCAAAAAAGTCTTATTTTCTGGAACTGCTCCATCCTGAGACTGGTTGTAAAGTTTTCCCTTTCACTTTTGCTTAGTTCTAGTTTGGATTGAAAACTTCAATATCTTGATAGCATATTACCATTGTGCTCATGTCTCCTACTGATCATTTGCTTTAATTGTATAAATTTGCTATAGCAAATATAGAGAGAAAAAACAGGGTCTTGATTGTGACAGGACAAAACATTTCTAGTTCTGACTTCATTTAAGAGTAATAGTATGCAGTAATAATTCTACTGTAAGAGTTGATTTTCACTTTTTATCTCAGAAGTACTGGGGTGGGGAGAGGGGGAGGAGGGAGAGTGGAGAAAAATACAAAAGATCATGGTGGCACAGTAGATAGACAATTGGACTTGATATCAGGAAAAATTCATTTCATATTGAATCTTAGACACTTATTGGTTGTGTAACTTAGGACAAGTCACTTAACCACTTTCTGCCTCATCTATAAAATGGTAGAATAATAGCCCCTACTTCTGGAATTGTAATGACATAATGTGATGATATTTGTAAAAAGTTTCATAAATCTTGATGGCATTATAAAGATTCTAGCTAATGTTATTTATTTCTACTTTCTGATTTGCATTTGTTTCTGAGGACAATATTCTGCCAGATTTCTTATATAATTTTAGCTTAAAAACTCAAATTCTATTTATTTTTGCTTAAGTTATCCCACAAAGTATTTAGCTAATTTATCTAAAGGAAGATATCATTTAAACTGAGACATAGAGTATGACCAAAATAAAGAATTTGTTTGATAATTATTGGTCTCACCTCATGAATTTATTAGTGTTTACCTTTGATAAATAGCTTTTATTCATAGAACTCTCAAAATAGGCAGTCTTATTAATCCTTTAAAAATGTAGAAAGATTATATCTATAGCTATAAATCTTTTCTATCCTTGCTTCCTTTTGTACCACAAAGACCTCAAATTTTGGCAAGTACATGGAACAGCAATTTCCTATTACATTCCTAGAAAGCCTTTACTTGGAAGCTCATTGGTTACTAAGTAAAATGAATTCTCATTTCATAATCTAACTCTTTGATATAAAGGCATTTGTCAGTATCACTCATGACTTATCAATGATTTCTCATCACTCTGATATTTCTCTGTAAATGTTAACTTTTAAAAATTAGGAGGAAAATTGATGTATTGAATTAACTGTCATCACTTATTCTTAAGAGATGCTTTATCATATGGAAGGCACAAATTTCATACAGACACTACTGTTAGGCCATAATTTAATGACTTGAAATAGCCTTTTAAATTATAGAGTTATAAAAATAGTGTTTCACTGGTCTCTTAAGGACTGAATGATACAACTAAAGTGTTTCTTTTTGCTATTTCAAGGTTGACAGTTATTTTATTGAATAAAATTGCCAAACAGCCAAGAGTCATTTTAAGGATGAGAAGAACACATGATACTATTTAGCATGAAACTAAATCTTCTTCTTTCTCAGAGGAGATAGAAAAGACTTGACAAACCACTGGGTTTCCCAATAACAATATAGATTGACTCAGCAAGGAAAATTTCTTTCCTTCCTATCCATCTTGCTCAGGACTACAAATTTTTCTTTGCTCTTACTGTTGAACTCTTAAAGCAATATAAGCCTGGTACTAGTAAACATTTTAAAAATTTGATAATGCAGACCAGTTGACAAGATTCTCTTCCTAAATGAAGCATTAAGAAATGCAAATTGTAGAATGCTTTACTGATCTGGATTCATAAAGGAGAAAGACTAAATACCTACCTTGCAAAAATGGGATACAAGAAAACAAGGTAAGAAGAAGAAAAGGAATTCTATTGTAGGACAAATATAAGCTCCATAACCTGACATTTAATGCCAGTTTATAATATGACTGAACCTGTCTTGACAGATACATTTCACATCACATATCTCCATGTACTCTATTTTTTAACCAAATGGAACTACATTCATGTTTTCTACTACCTCTCCTACCTCTATGGATTTTCCTAGACTGTCCTCTATACTAGAACTTTTCCCACATGTCTTTCTGTCAAAAGCCCTTTCTTCCTGCAAGAACTAGCTCATATTCTACTTCTTCAATAAAACTTTCCTTAATATGTCCAATGTAAAAATTACCCAAATTTCCTAAGAGCAGTCCCCCCCAATTTTCTTTATGTCTCCTAGCATTCTAATTTACATCGTACTTATTTGTGTGCCTGCCATATGCCTCATACTACTTTCTTAAGTCTTTGAGTTCGAAAATGGATTTTTTTTTCGCTTTTATATTCCCCAAACCTAGAACATATATATATAGATAGATAGATAGATAGATATAGATAAATAGATAAATGTAGATATAGTAGGGTCCTTGGTAAATATTGATTTATAATTATGCTCAGGCATGTATAACCCATAGACTGAGTATGCTTACTTGGCCTTGTGTCTATGCACATCTCTTGTTCCTAAATATATCTGGAGAGGCAATGTCATGTTGCAGATAGTGAGTCAGCCATAGATTCAGGGAGCTTTGGTTGCAAGTCCTTCCTGAGATACATTCTAATTGTTCAGAAAAAGACTGAGGGATTTTAATGGATTGTAAACTCAATGAGCCAAGATTATGATATTGTTGCTTACAAATTAATGTGATTTAGAGTATCTTTAGGAGGGGAAGTCTTTCAGAAAATTGGATAGGGAGATGATACTAATACAATTTTATGGCATTATATGCAGTAACATATTCAAAAAATCACATTTCATGAATAATAATGTGCTGAAGAGTAGGGCAACTAGGATAAAGAAAGGCCTGACATTTGTGTCATGAACTCAGTGGACAGGTTTAGCCAATAGGGGAAGAAACTTGTGGGTTTCATTAAGTATTTGAAGAACTGACGCATGTAGGAGAGATTAGGCTTTTTCTGTTTAGCCACAGAAGTCAGAACTAGAAACAAAGAATGGAAGTTGTGAAAAGGCAAATTTAGGCTTAATTTTAGGAAAAAAACAAAACAAAAATGTTCCTATAATTAGAACTCTCCAAAAGTGAAAGAGGTTGTTTAAATGGCTGCTGAGTCTCAAGGATTTGAACAAAAAGCTGGATAAATATTTGTCAAGTATATTAGAATGGAGACTTTGTGAATGGATTGAATTAGATGGTCAAAGGACTGAAGTCCCTTCCAACTTTCAAATTCTACAATTCTGTAGTCTCATGTTCTGGAAAAGTTACTTAACCCCTTAGTATTCCCAGGCAATTCTCTATAACTATATAGATTAGTGACATAATATATACATATATATATATATATATATATATATATATATGTGTGTGTGTGTGTGTATATACACACACACACACACACACACACACACATAGTGTATGCATGCAAATATATTGATTTCACCTAAATATATATGGTACATGTATATCTCTATCTATGTAAAATGCATATATATAGTATCAATACACATATACATATATATGTATTTCTGTACATATATAAACACATATATATTATATATATATATATATATTCTGTACATATGTGTATATGTATTTTTACAGTTTCCTAGGAATTTTTTTATTATTCTAAACTAACATTTTATACATATATCTTAAATGAAATGGCATCATGTAACTGTTTTCATGCAGGATCTCTTTTTCAATGCCTGCTAACAACTTCTCTGATCTTCCCCAGAAATATGCAGGTTAACCAAAACTAGTGCTAAACAAATTAGAGTTAATGCATCAGGAGCAACAGGGACAGACTCTAATAGTAGCTTCTTAATACACTTCAAATTGCTCTAACTCTAGTATGATGGTTGTTGCTTCTAGAAAAATTAAATTTTTTATCACTTTCTAGTCATGTTAGCTAACCCAAGAATATTTTTTGTAGTAAAATGATTTCCCACTACTCCCATCATCATCCTTGTTATTCCTTAGACTAACAATTCCTAGATGCCTGGTGTTTCCATTGGTCTCATTGTGCCAGAGCTTCCCCACTTCCAAAATGGGGAATCAACATTTGAAAACCTTAAGATGCTGATTTTGCTAAATCTCCCACTAAAATCTTGGGAAACTATGAACTATAATTTCCTTCTTCTTACACATTCTGCTTGATATCTCACTTCTTTTTGGACATGTAGCATTGCAGAGGGAATAGAGTACTAGACTTAAAAGGTCTGGATTCAAATTCTACCTCCAATGCTTATTACCTAGATGGCACCATAGCCACAGGTCAGATAGAATCAAAGTAATAAGGACTGGAAAGAACTTGACCATTTCAATTATTTTTTGTTTCAAGTATCTTCTGGGTTCTCAGTGGCATTGGACAAGTGCTGAAATTCTTTCCCTAATCATCCTTCTGTAAAAGGAGGTAAAGAAAAAAATACTTTTGCCATGTCTTGTTTGGGGGAGAGCAAAACTCATTCTTTCGTCTTAACACTTATTGTATTTACTTATTTACAATGGAGAGCAGTATAAAGAGAGCATATATTATACCATCTCTTCCTCCCTCAGATTGATGATTTAAAATCATTATGTCTTTAGTTGGTATTTTAGGGCATTTATATGGGTGATGCTGTATTTTAAAAATATATATATATATCAATTTGAATCTGTGCTAATTCTGCTTGCTAAGTGAGCAACTAGAAATAGTTCAAAGATCACCTTAGATACTATATACATGACAACATATTTATGACTATATGCAGGCAACATTTTAACCAAAATGTTTTTTCAGTTTCCTTAGTTATAAGTAGTAATAATACCACTTTACCTGTTGAGGATCAAATGAAAATGCTGGGCCTAAAGTAGGTAATCTTCCATTCCTTACTTTTGAATGCTTGCTGTAAAACTGGGAGGGAAAAGAAGAAATCCAAAGAGAAGATATAATTCTTAAGGATTTATATTCCCACTGTGCAATTGTCAGGGTGGGGGGCTTCAAAGCCGTATAATTTCTTAAAGAGAACAAGAGAGAACAATTCCCCAGTCACAAATACATCAGAAACTATAGTGGCTCAATTAGGAGAATGGTAACCATTTCACTGAAAAATGATAGCTCAGCTTGCTGTGTGTTGAAACATGAGGTCAGGCTTCATAGGAGAAAGGAGTGAGATTTGTGGAGAGGAAAGAAAGTGTGCTGCTAGAGAAATAAAGAAAATGGACCTGGTCAGTCAAGACTCAAGCTAGACTCCACTGTCCTCACTAATCATTAAAGTCACAATATTTAAACATACAATAGGGAGAATAAATACGGCATCTGCCTTAGGTTCAAATGAGATAACTTTGTGGGGTCATAAGTTTGAGCACATATGAATCCTTGCATATTAACAAAGCCTAGTATAGAGTGAGTATATATAATAAATGCTTACTCAATTGAATTGAACTACTCTGAATAAAATCTAATAGTTAAAATGGCTTAGAGCAGGGATTTTAAACTTGGGGGTTATGAGCTTTTCTTTTTTACATTGTTAATGGCATTTCAATTTATAGAGAAGTAGCATGGCATAATAGTGATTTCCTTTTAAAACTTTAAAAAATTCAGGAGGTCCTGAATTCAATTACTCCCTGATTTCTCTCAACTGTGAAATGTAAGCAAGTCATTTAAATCCCCAGGACTATATATTTTATAGAAAAGGTACTAACCTACAGAAGAAGAAGGAACTGCTTCACTAGAAAGTCCCCCAAATCTACTATTTGGTTGAGTTTTCATTAATATTCAATCACTTTTTTCTAATCTGAAACAATCTTTTTTTTTTTTTTTTTGGTTTTATTTTGTTACTTATTAGTAACTCAAACTGCAGCCCTTCTTAGTAAGGTTTCATTAAAGTAAAACACATATACATATACAGGATTCTTAGGGACTTGGGGAGATCTAGGCTGTGAACTCACCAAGCATTGGCTGAAAATAAACAGATACACTAATAAAATATATAGTTTTTTTTTTTTTTTTTTTTTCCTCATGCATTGCTTATTCTCCTGGGAGGTAAATGCCTTTAAAGTTTTCAGCCAGTTAAAAAAAAAAAAAGACAGTGATTATTCACCCAGCCTTGGAACTCTTCAATTGAGAGAGCTAGTAGAAAGAAGTAAGCAATATGTGGCAGACCAGGTCAGTTTTCCCCATACACTGGAGGCACTTTTAGTATAATGCTTTTAACCTACTTGGCAGCTTTCTCATTCTGAATGGATATATGAATTTTGTAGAAAACAATACTCCACATTCAAGTTTGTTGTGATATATCTGTGAATGGTTTGGCATGTGTGTATTTCTCACACAAGCTTCTTTCAAAGCACAGCAGTTCTTATATTGCAACTACCATTACCATTCAAAGTATATTATCAGAATTCCAGGTGAAAACCATCCAGTGCAATTCAAGAAGACATACCCTATTCCTTTGGGAATTGATAATAGAGAATTTAAGGGTTCTAAGTAGAAATATGGCAGTGCTTTGAGCATAAATGTTTCTGTTTTAATTCAGTCTTACAGAGGTTTTGAAATCATAGAATTTCAACAATTAGAATTAAAAACAAATAAATGAGAAATCTGCTATTTGGCCTGGTTTCCAGAAGAATTTTTAAAGATTTAATTGCCTTTTCTGTCATTTGTTGAGGTAGATAGAAAGTATACAGAATTTTACAAGTTCGAGCTCTTTCAGACCAACCTTCTTATTTTATAGATTAGGAAACTAAGACCCATAGAGATCAAGATTAAGTGACTTGCCAAAGATCCCACAGCTAGTAAAAGTTAGTGTTAAATTTGAAATATGACTTTCTCGCTCTAAATCCTAGATGCCACATTGCAATTAAAATTTCCAAAACTTAAACTGGAGAACATCTGTCCTAAAAATCATCAAGAAGCTACGAACAAACTAGTCAAACTTTGGACTATGTAGCCAACTCCGATGCTTCATTCTGGTGAAAAGGTGACACTAGTTTTTCTAAAGTTGGGCTGATCAAATTTATGCTTTGGAAGGTTCTACCATCCTAGGGGGGAAAAAGTTTCAAATATAGCCAATAAAGAGACTGAATCTGACTTCCAAGGTTTAGTTTATCAAATCATGGAGAGGCATATGAAGCTCCCTACCTGGTGATGAAACAAAGAAAAATCTTAAATATCTCTCAGTCATAAGCAGTCTCTTTTCACATATGCAGGGATAATGCCTGACTCATTGCTTGGTTGTTGTCCTTCATTCTCAAAGAAGACCAAAATAACATCACTATTTTAGAGTCCAGTTGCAGTATGTTGGACTATGGCTGATCAGATCAATAGGAACTCAAAATGCTCTGCCACAGGTGAAACGCAATGATCACTATGAACATTTGGGATGGCTTCTTTGAGTTTGGGCAACTCAATATTCTTCTGAGCTAATTCAATTCTGCTTTGTTTATATAGCACAGTACTTTCTCTGATTGAGAGCATGCCATCCTGGGCAGTCCTATGCCAGTGTCTCCTATGTCATATAATCAATTCTAAAATTATTAAGAGAAACCTTGGGAGTGTCCCTGTATCACTTTTTCTACTGCTTGATTGGTGTTTAGATGATAGCAATTCAATTAGGTTTTTTGTTTGTTCATAAACTGTTTTTTAATAAATTGTAATATAACTGATAGTATAATCAATATGAAATTGTGTTCCAATGACTAAATTGAGGAAGGAGCTACAGCAGGTGAATTTTAAATATGCTCTAAATAAAAGCAGAAATAAGCAATTTACTACTAAATATAAAGATCTCTCAGAGATATGCCTTGTGAAGTTCTAAAAGGAAATAACAGAATAGATTTTAATATTCATCCAAAAGCAACAAAAAATATTTTATGTGAAATAGTACTACTAATGTTAATAATTTTCAAAAAAATCTTAAAAACAAATTCAGCTAATCAATAATATCAAAGAGATCAAATTAGTAAAGTTGTGGGACTAGTTTCCAGAAAAAAAAAATAGGCAATCTCTAAAAATTCATCAAGCCCTACTAAGCACCAGAAAGCTACTAAGAATTTGGAATACAAAATAATAATAATAATAACAATAAACAATGATTTTTTTTTAAAGCCTGAGGAATGGTGGGAAAGAAGGGGCAAATGACTTTTCCTGCCCTCAAGGAACTCACAATCTAGTTGCAAAGATAACATGATAACATGTATAGACAAGCTAGTTAAGGGATCAGAGAAAATAATTAGCTGAGGGAAAGCACTAGAAATAAGAGGTATTGGAAAGGCTTTCTAGAAAAGATGTAATGCTAATTTAGACTTAAAAAATGATAACTAGTTGAAATTGAGGAGGGAGAGCATTCCAGGCAAGAGAGATAGCAAGAAAAAAAAATGCACAGTGACAAGATGTGGAGTATCTTGTTAATTGGACAATCAGGAAGTAAAGGAAAGATTAGAAAGGTAGAAGATGGTGAGGTTTTGAAGAACTTTGAATGTCAAATAGAGGATTTTGTATTTGATCCTGGAGACTATAGGGGATTCACTAGAGCCTATTCAGTAGGAGGATGACATAGACCTTCACTTTAGGAAAATCAGATTTGTGACTGAATAGAAGATGAATTGGAATAGGAAGAGACTTGAGACAGATAGACTTACCAGCAGCCTATTGCAATATTCCATTCATGAGAAAATGAAGTTCTGCATCAATATGCTGACAATGTCATAGGAGAGAAGAGGTATATTTTAAGAGTTGTAAATGTGAAATCAGTATCCTTTGGTCACAGATTGAATATGGAAAGGAAGAGATAGCAAGGAGTACAGGATGACTCCAAGATTGCTGAGGGACTAGAAAGGCAGAGAGAGGGGAGGTGAGACAGGGGTGGGAGGGTGGGGGGGAGAAAAATAATGAATTCTGTTTTGAACATGCTAAGTTTAAAATATCTATTGCACATCCAATTTGAAATGTTTGAAAGACAGATAAAGATGTGATAGCAGAAGTAGATTTGTGTACTGTCAGTATAGAGATAATACTTAAAGTCATAAGAGTTAATGGGATTATTGAGGAGATTTTATGTAGAGAAGAGACACCTATGGTTAGAGGGCATGATCTGCATGAAGAGACTGAAAAGGAGAAATCAGTGGAATAGACGAAAATGGTGTCCTGAAAACCTAGAGAGAAGAAAGTATTGAGGAGAGGGGCCTGTCATCAGTGTGAGAGGTTACTGAGATATCAAAGAGAATGAGGATTGAGAAGAAGCCATTTGATTTAGCAACTAAAAGATGAATGCTATTTTGGAAGGAAAAGTTTTATTGGAATAAAAAGATCATAAGCAAGATTGAAAGGGATGAAGAAGAAAATAAGAAGAAAAACATTGAGGTACCTCTTGTAGGCAGTTTTTTTTCTAGGGGTTTAGCTATCACACTTTTACATTACAGATAAATCTGTATGTGCACGAATGTTTGAGGCAGCCCTTTTTGTAGTGGCTAGAAACTGGAAACTGAATGGATGTCCATCAGTTGGAGAATGGCTGAATAAATTGTGGTATATGAAAATTATGGAATATTACTGTTCTGTAAGAAATGACCAACAGGATGATTTCAGAAAGGCCTGGAGAGACTTACACGAACATGCTGAGTGAAATGAGCAGGACCAGGAGATCATTATATACTTCAACAACAATACTAGATGATGACCAGTTCTGATGGATCAGGCCATCCTCAGCAACGAGATCAACCAAATCATTTCTAATGGAGCAGTAATGAACTGAACTAGCTATACCCAGAAAAAGAACTCTGGGAGATGACTAAAAACCATTACATTGAATTCCCAGTCCCTATATTTATGCACACCTGCATCTTTGATTTCCTTCACAAGCTAATTGTACAATAATTCAGAGTCTGATTCTTTTTGTACAGCAAAATAATGTTTTGGTCATGTATACTTATTGTGTATCTAAGTTATATTTTAATATATTTAACATCTACTGGTCATCCTGCCATCTAGGGGAGGGGGTGGGGGGGGTAAGAGGTGAAAAATTGGAACAAGAGGTTTGGCAATTGTTAATCCTGTAAAGTTACCCATGTATATATCCTGTAAATAAAAGGCTATTAAATTAAAAAAAAAAAAAAAACAGATAAATCTGTGAATTTCTGACACTGCTATAGAGAGTCCTAGACTTTAGAGCATACACTTTGATCCAGATGTGCCACTGTTAGGCCTATATCAGAGAAAGAGAGATCAAGGAAAGAAGAAAAGAACTCATAGGTGAAAAACTATTTATTGTAGAATTTTTCATGAAGGAAAAGAACTGGAAACTTGGGGAGATGCCTAGAAATTTGAATCTGGCTGAGCAAATTATAGGATATGAATAAATAAAATGCTATTTATATTAAGAAGTCATGAAATGGTATTAGAAACACTTCAGAAAGCATATATTAACTGATGTAAAATGAAGTACATAGAACCAGAAGAACATCTTAGAGTTTGATAACATTTTGAAGTGAACACTTTCAGAAAACTAAAGAACTCTAATTAATGCGGTGATAAATCTTGTTACACACCTACTCAGAGAAATAAATGACTAAACAGACAGAATGAGTCATATTTGGCCAAAGTGAGAATATTTTGCTTGATATTTTTTGTTGTTTATTTTTTGCTTGTTTATTTTTTTCTTTCTCAATGTAGGGGGTTTGTAATAGAATGGACAAAAAGGAAATTCATTTTAATTGAAAAAAATGATTTAGAAAAATAATCATTTCAGCTGATAGTCTCAGTTGCTAAGGATGAAATGTTGGAGAAATCCAATGAAAAACTTGGAAAATCTGTCAAATCAAAGACTCTCATAACTTTAAGGCCAAAATAGGAGGAAAGGTGACATTAACAAAAAAAAAAATACAGAATATTAGAGTTCAAGGAATAAAAAAATAAGAAGCCAAAGATTATATAGATGATATAGAAACTTCACGCCATGAATACTTTAAAAAAAAAATGGTAAATGTTGGACATGATGGGTACCATAGACTATCACAAAGTATGAAATTGATTACATATTAACATAAAGGAGAAGATGTGGCAATGGCAATTACTTATGAATCATCTGTCCTTGTATTATTCAGACAATTGTCTCATGAAAGCTAGAGCAAAAATTTTAACTCATAAGAAAAAGAACACTAATTAGAAAATATGTGGCATGAAATTATCAGGAATTAAGTCTGAAATTATACTTAGATAAAAGGTTTTAAAATAGCCTTTTTTGTTTGTTTTCTTTCAGTGATACTGAAGCTCTGAATCAGCATCTCATTTATGGACTTCCCTGACAGGTGCACAGTAAATAGATTATGTCTTTGAACCAGGAAGGCCTGAGTTTGAATCTTGCCTCACATGCTTATTGGGTATATTACTTTTCTGTAAAAGTCACTTACAAATTTTAAGCCTCAGTTTCTTGTTCTACAAAATAAGTAACAATAGCACCCACTTCAAAAAAATTCCCATGAGAATAAATTATGTATTTCAGTGTGAGTGAATGTATTTTGGAATATGGTGGTAGCTATTCTACTGTAGAAATGAATTTGTTCTTCCACTTGCCTTTGTATATGAATTGTTCTGCCAGTTGCATTATAACCATAACTGCCAACAAGGAGTGGTAGGAATTTAATGTCAAATATACAAATGCAGAGCATTATAACTAGGCATTTTGGAAATTAACAAAGTGATGGTAAATCAATTTTCTATCCCTGTGAGCTAGGTATCACATGAAAGCCTATATTTTATTGTATCCATACCATACTTAGATAACAGTTTTATTCTTACCATTCCTCCATCCAATGTAACAGCCTACCTAAATAGGATCACAATGGAAGACACACATTAATTTGAAATTAGCATTCTCAGTTTAGGATCCTAAATCAATCAGCTAAAGTCCTTGCTTTGTTACCTATCAAAAGAAAAATCCATTTTAATTTTCTAGCAATAATGGGCAAAAATGCAGGCTTTGAAGTTAAGAACTCTCTGATACAAATATTACAACATCCATAAATAAATATTGCAAGCAAAGGAAAAAGGAAGACAATATGAATTTTGAAGATAATCAATTTGTTCTTGATTGGCTTAAAAGGCAAATAAGAAGGGTGAGAACAGAAGCTATGGCTAATTTAGAAGAAATAATTGGCAGAATTGAAAAGTTTGAATCAATGATGAAAATTTAACAAAAGAAAATAAAGAGTAACATTTGGTATTCAAATATATGGAAGTCAAAGAATGTGAAAGATAAAATAGTAATAATAAGATATCCATATATAGCAAACATATTGCTTTCAAATTCATATGTGTAGAAACACCTTAAGGAGTAAGGGATTCATAGAAGATTGTGACAAGTCAAAAAATCTGAATACCATAATGCAAAAAAATTTACCCATAACTTCTGAACAACAGGGCTGGAGGAACATAAAAAAATCTAAGATGAAAACTCTAAAACATATGGTGATTAAATTTTAAAATTCCCTATAGAAAAAAAAATCTACAAGTTACAAAGGAAAAAAGACTTAAATTATAAAGTAATGATAAAATATATCAAAACATCAGAAGATCATTTGGAACCCACCAGAAAATGTAGTGGTGATTGGAATGTGTTCCCAAAAGTAATGGATTTCAAAAAGCAGAACAAGATTACCTACTGTTCAAATTTGAGCCTAAGTGTAAACGAAAATATAGGGGAGGAGGGGTAAAAATAAAGACATAGTCTCAACATTTATTGAAAGCACAGGAGACATGAAGTTTGTTGGGGTTGTTTT
The DNA here is from genome assembly GCF_902635505.1 of Sarcophilus harrisii. Classification (NCBI taxonomy): domain Eukaryota; kingdom Metazoa; phylum Chordata; class Mammalia; order Dasyuromorphia; family Dasyuridae; genus Sarcophilus; species Sarcophilus harrisii. The sequence goes on from NC_045430.1 coordinate 218,370,843, forward strand.
TTTTTTTTTCTTTTTCAATAGCTCAGACACAAAGATATAAAAAGGTTAAATATTATAATAATAAGAAAAATAATAAAAAAAAACCCAACAGAGATAGTTAAGAGATTTCTTTTTCAATGTATACAGGAAAATAAGGTTGAAAGCAGAATTCAAATAGAAGCAATACAGTATCTATGTACAAATGAATCATTTTTTGAAGGGCTAAATTAAAGGATCGGAGAACATATAAGAAAGGTAAATGGAGGAAGAAGATAGAGGAGAATATGTAAAGTATTCTAATCCAGAGAAAATAAGTCTCACAGTCTCTCAGATGAAGGAAATATATATTTTGTGAGAAGAGAAGATGAATTGAAGCAATGGCTTAACAAAGTGTGAAATCTTGTTTCTGTGATAGCAAGCATATCACTGATGAGAAAATGAATATGTTTTATAAAAAGAAATGGGGAACTTATACTGGATATTATCTGCATGTATTTAAGATTTAGAGAGATCTCTCATCCTTTCTTAGGATAATGAAGATCAGAATTTCCAAGTGAGGTGCCACAGTGGATACAGAACTAGATATAGAGACAAAAGGAATCATATTCCTATGTTCATATTTGACCTCATTCATAGTAGCCATGTGACCCTGGAAATATCACTTAACCCTATTTACTTCAGTTTCTTCATCTGTAAAATGAACTAGAAGAAAATGGCAAACTACTACAGTATCTCCAGGGTTATTGAAATGTCTGACATGTCTAATAAACAATAACTGAAAATGACCCAGGACATCCTGGGCCCAAAGAAGTAATTTTGAGGCAAATAAGAAAAGAAAATGGCCAAAGGTAGGCTAAAAGGAAAAAAAAAAGAGCTGTATGTGATTCTACACAGTAAGTGGCATAGTTATAGTTCTACTTGGGTCAATATCCCCTTTATAATCTGCAGGAAATGGTATTTCTGAGTGAGGAAACAGAGAAAGGAGGGAGCAGACACCAAAATCTACATAAATAATGACTACAGCAATGTAATGAAAAAAGAAGGGCTCAAAAGAATCTATATTAGAGAATATTCTCATGACCACCATTTTTTTTAAAGTGGGAGGTCTATACTTGTTGCACATATTTTCAGATTTTTTTCAAGTATTAATTAGTCATTTTTTCTCATCTTTTTGTTATCTTAAAATACTATTTTTTATAAAGCACAGTTTTCTGGCAAGGAAAATGGGATGAAAAAACTATGATTGTGTTTTTAAAAAGACAATCATGTTTGTCTTTAAAAATAAATTTTAAAAAATATATTGACTTAGTTTATCAGGACTTTGTTTTTAAAGACTCCTAATTATTTTCCCCATTTTCCATTATCAGCCTTCCAATAAGTGACCTCATCAAAAAGTGAGGCAATGGGGAAAAAAAATTCCACTCTCCAATCTTTCCATGATCCCATTAATAGTTTTGATCCCAAGTTAAAATGTTTCAATGAGTTTGATTTCTCCAAAACTAATTCCCTTTCCTTAGTTCAGAATGAATTGACAGTATAGAATTCAGTCTATAAATTACTTTCCAGAGTTAAAATTTTGCATGAATTTTTTTTATTATTATTATAATCTTTCTTGAACACGGTCACTCTTTTATGTAAAAATTTCCATTAGTATTTTCAGCATGACAAGCAAATCCAAGAGAGGGTATGTGAACAAGTTTCCAATTTCTTCATGATCTCTCTCAAAGCAAAGTAGAATAGGTGGCATTGCCAATGGAAAGCTAGTGGAGAATTTGAAATAAGCATGTAGGACTGAATTACTGAATTGTGCAATTCCCTCCTCTAAGAGTTCTTCAGTATAAATGGTCATTAATCATGTTTCACCGAAAGACCTGGATGCAGGAGAGGTTCAGGAAGAAGTAAATTTTCTCCCCCTCCAAACAAGCCTTCATCTCATAATGTACTCTTGCATATAGTGGCAAGATGCCCTATGGGGCTCTTTTCCTTCCTCTGAGCTTCAGGAGCCAGGTTAAAAGCTGGGCATTCTACCATGGTCATATTAAGCATCTTATGTGAGATAGAAATCTCCAGGAAGGATATGTACTCAATGGATGGAGCCTCTTTGCAATAGCTCCTTGTTTGAAGCTTAGAGTTGCTTTTCTTTTCCAGAGATCACCCCCCCCCCCAGACAACTGTGGTCCAAAGGACTGTGCCAAATGCCAAAAGGAAAAGGTCACTAGAGTTCCCATTACCCATTAGGCATAACCCATTGTTACTCCCCCAACTTGTCCAATTTAATCAGCACACAGACCTTAAAACTGTCAGCTAGTATTAATCTCAAAGGGACCAAAAAGGAATATGGGCTGAACAAACTTACACAAATATAAAGAATCCCCTTGTCTTGCCACTCTACTCTATTGGAAAATACTTTATTATTTTTGGAAAACAGATAGACTTCATAGAAAATTCATGCTTATTATTATCAATAAGTCAGAGTGGACTTTCCACTCAATCACATTTTGAGTCAGTAATGCTTTTAAACAGGAAAAAGAGAAAGATGAAAAGAAAAGAGAAAGCAAATTATTTTCTAGTCCAATGGATTCTGAGGACAGGTATTGTAATCTTTCCCAAAAACATTTTTATTAAAGGAATTTTTACAGTTTCCATAGTCATTTTGAAAGGGGGATTTAGGTTACATCTTTTCAGGACAATGCCAGAATTTCATTTTTGGCAGATGATCTAGAGTATTTAGTTGTGCTGAAGTTTTATTGTTGTTTCCTGAGTATAAGGCAAAATTATAGGGCATTGAACTGTTTTTAAGTTTGTTTTTAAGGGCTATGATGCCCAGGAAGATCACTTCATCAACACAAAATAGTTTCAATCAAGTTTAATTGGATTGAAATTACTCAAGGATCTATTTTGTAAGAGCTATCAAATTTTAGAACTATCAAAAATCTTGGAGGCTTTCCCCCCTCTTTCATGTGGGAACAATTGCAAGCCATAGCCTAGAAGTAAAACCCTGGCCCTGGGTCAGAGGAGAGTTAAGTCCATTGTGGGTCTCTTGGACTTTTGAGCTGACACAGGGGAGACAGCAGCTGAGCAGGAATCTTTCAAAGAATAGCATCTTGTTATGCAAACATTTAATTAAGGGAACTCCTCCCAAAGGCCAGGGATCATTATCTAGTCCAAGGTAGCATTTTTAAAGGGTCAACATAGCTATCCATTCATTTCATCAGGCTGGATTTTTGACATGGATGTACTATAAGATTACTTTCTTTTTAACAACTGGAAGCAAAAAAATACTTTTTTTTTTTTTTTTTTTTTTTTTTTTTTACCATTTCAATCCAAATTCATAATCAAAATTGAACCATAATCAACCTATTTAAAATTTTTGTTTTGTTTTGTTTTCCCTGTATATCTTAGTTTCACTGTTTCAGGAATAGAACTTGACACTATAGTGTTGTTTTTTTTTTTTTATCTATAGGGATAATAGATTTAATTATTTCCCCACCTATATCAAACTGATGAGATCTACTTTCTATTTTAATGTTTTAATCACCATGTATTGTAATGTACTTGTAATTGTAATGTCATCCTATAATCCTATCAGGTAACAGGGAAGTGATGGAAAAAAAAAAAGGATAAAAGTTTGACCTTTATTGAAAGTATTTAATGATTGTGTGCATTTTTGTTTTTTCCCCAGGAACTACTTATTTAAAAAGAAAAGCAATTCTGGTATTTTTATTAATACCATGGAATCCGAGGCATATAAGGCTGAAAAAGAAATGAGATAAGAATATGATTCAATCTTTTATATTTCTGTCATTAGTTGGTTTATCATGGGTAAACTTTATAAGGTAGGAAAAATAATACCTATCCTATATAGTCCTCATTGAAACTATAAAGATCAATGTATTCAATTACATTGAAATAGTTACAATTTTTAAAAAATTTTTAAAGTCCTCAAGTTAAAAATTATCAATCCAATGAAATTTATTAATTTTATTCAGGCTTAAACTGAAATCCAGGGAGATTAAGTAAAAGAAGAAAATAACAAAGATTTGAATTTAGATTATCTTGTTATAAATCCAGTGCTTTTTCCACAGTAAAATATTGCATTTTGACTAGAATAGATAGATCATGTGAAATTTTTTTTATAAATGATAGAGTGCTATAAATACAATCCATTACTATTTCTGAAAAGGGATATTAAGAGTTAAAGAAGGTGGGGGATTTTGGAGATAGTTATAAAGAGAAAAGAAACAATCTTAATCCAGGGTACTTTAGTGTTATTGTTTCTTTCTGAGCATATCTGATCTGAATATTAGAGCAATTAACACAGCCAAATCTGATACTTTATAGTCTTTCCCTCAATGATAGGCAGAGATATTTCATTTCACACATCATTTACAACTTGTTATAGAAATCCCACAATATGGATATCCAGGCACACTAAACAGAAAAAAAATATATATCTAATTTTGTTTTTAAAAAAGTGAGTAATTTTCCAGTGACTTAGTGATCCTATCTTTTCTACCTTGAAGTGACAATAACTACAATAAACTACAATAAAGTTCCATGTCACACACTATAAATGAGAATTATAAAGCTCTTTTTACTGCTGGTGGTGCTGCAGTTGAAATCTTTTCTTGCCACTAAGAAGACTAACTTTATGAAACCCTATGGAAAGATCACTGTCACACATTTCTTTCACGGAGATGAAATGAAAAAGTGAAGTGGGAATAATGTTCTCCAAATTATAAAAATGTCAACATGTTTTATTTCATGGAGTTCCAAAACTTAAAAGCTTTCTAATTTTCAAAACATTCAAAAGCTAGCATCTTTACCCATGTGTGTTTATTCACTCTTCCTAAGGTAGGAGTCTTCTCTATAAAGATCCAATTAATTGTAAAACCAAATCAATACCAGCAAAATCTTCTCTTCCTTTTTTCAAGTATAGTTAAAAAAGGATTTTTTTTTGTTATCTCTAGTCTCCTTGCCACATGACAGATCATTCTTGATGCCATTTTTTCCAGGATCATGAAACATTCACATTCATTTTCTATCAACTGTTTTTTATTTCTATCTTTTATCAATTATAAGTGAAAAAGATGAGAATTTCAGCCTGTGTCTTCTGATCACAAAACCAAAACCTTTCTACTACTCTAGGTATTAAAAAAAGAAATTGCCTGAGCTATAGTTACAGGTGAAATTTTATTTTTTACTCTTGAGCTAATGACAGTGAGGATGGATTTCGGATAGAATGTCTCATTATTCTTCTTGTTTGTGCTTCACTGGATCTATATATGCTATCAATAAATGACAGAGAAAGATTAAATTTGGGGTGCTACTATCCATCAAAATTTTTCAAATCCCAACTCTTTTTCTCTCAGATGCTGAAAAGTCAAAATTCCAAATGCCAGAAATGGCACTAGTGTATCAATACTATGCACTTCCACATCAGGATGAAAAACCAAGGGAACAAACCAGAATATCATAAGGGAAGGAAGAACTGAGGAGTATCTATTAAACCTGAGAGAAACATCTCAGCATTTATTCCAGACTAGTTCTGTCCCCCTAAAAGTCACTTGTGGCAGAAACCTAGACAAGTGAATCATGAATGGACTAGGTTAACAGGAGGTGAGATTCCATACAAATCAACTTCTAGGAAAACCATTATCAGAAGGGATGGAGTTAAGAAATGAGCAGGAGGTATAATATAGAAAGAAAAAAACAACCTGAGATGACGAAAAATCTCAGGATCAAGAAAATCAAAAACCTTAAAGATAAACTGGTAAGTCAACAGAAAATATCTGCAGCAGACAAATCTGGCCTCTGTAACGAAATAAGTTTAGGTATCTATGAAGAAATACTACAAAACAAAGGAAGATGTTTCAACACTTGATTAAAGAAAAGACCCTAGAGATTTTAAAAAAAGAACAGCACACTCTTCTTGAGTGGTTAAAAAGAGATAGGAAAGTTATGAAAACAGAATTTGTAGCTTATGTGGAAAAAAAGATAATGGGAAGAATAGAAAAACTTAATAGAACAATGGCAAATTCATCAAAGAAAATATATAGAGAACAATCATTTGAGGATGCAAAACACAGAAAAGAAGATGATCTAGAAGAAAAGCAAGCATATAACATACATACATTAAAAGAAAATATTCTTTCTGTCCAAGGTAAATATAATTATCTCAAAGACAAGTTGCCATCAGTTTACCAAAAAAAACAAAAAAACAAAAAACAAAAAAAAACTTAACATCATCATGCAAGAAATAATATACAAACTTCCTCAAACTACTGAAAATAGTACCAATTAGATACCAATATCAATTGGATGAATTCATATATCAGATGCAGAAAAAAAATAAAGCTGAAAGACTGTATATTTAAGGCATAAAGTGGTTGAATGTAACAATTAAATTCAAAAACAAGTTCTTCAAGTGACCAGGTGTTAAGGGACAGGTCAGTTCTCTGAGAGCCTCTATAGCTGTGGATCATAACATCTGAAGGAGTTGCAGGGCAGCCTTTGCTGACACAGGTGTTGCAGATTGGCAATGAGATAAATTGGAGGCAGAGGGAAGAGGAGAGAGGTCAGACAAAGCAACGCCCTCTCAGTCAGAGAGGTCAGAGAACAGCAACTGCCTTTCAGTCTTCATCTTCTCACAAGAGGAGATCCATTCTGGGTTGGATCTCCAGCAGCCACTGTCAGGTGGCTCCCATGTATTCCAACAGCTCTCTGGTGTATTCCAACAACCAGGGGAAGGATCTTCAAATAAAAGGCAAAATAAATTTGAATAAAAATTACATACCCACCAGAAAATACATTAGAGAATAGGGAAAAAAAAGCCCAGGAGAGATTTTTTTTTTAACATGTCAGGCTAAAGAAATACAAAAGAAGTGAATGAATGCAACAGATAAGGAAAGCAATAGAAGTGGGTAATAGCTGAGAAACCAATTAGAGATTTCTTTCTAAATATATTCCAGGAAACAAGTGTAAAGGCAGAAGTGAGGTGGAGATAACAGTGAAGAAGGAGGCCTCAAACATAGACAGAACCTGGTGAAAATTTGTTTATAATTTTATGGTGGGGTTGTGGGGGTGGGAGGGGTGTGTGTGTGTGTGTGTGTGTGTGTGTGTGTGTGTGTGTGTGTTAAAGATAAAGGGAGTGAGTGGACATAGGGGGGAGAAAGGAAGAGAGAGGGAGAGACAGACAAAAAAAGAAAGACAGAGAGAGAGAGAGAGAGAGAGAGAGAGAGAGAGAGAGAGAGAGAGAGAGACAGAGGTGGGGAGGGAGGAAGGGAAGAAGAAAGGGAGGGAAAGAGAGAGAAAAAGAGAGAGTGAGAAGAGAGAGAGAGAGAGAGAGAGAGAGAGAGAGAGAGAGAGAAAGAGAGAGAGAAGGAGGAAGGGAAGGAGGGAGGGAGTGGGGGAGAGGGAGGGAGAGACCCTGAGAAACAGACAGACTGAGAAAGACTACATTATAAAATAGAAGGTGCATTAAAGAGGATGGGGATAATAGGGATGGGAAGGGTATATGATGTGTCCATTTCAAACCAAGGACTAGCAATAAGTTAGCTGTAATTATTTTGGTCTACCAGAAAAATAAAAAAGATTCTGCAGAGGAGTGAGGAGGAGAAGGGAAGAAATGAACAAGAGGTAAAAATAATACTTTTTTGTGGTGGGAGGATGCTTCATTTATGAATACTCCTATGAATGAAGAATCCTGTGAAGGGACATGAAGACCTTTTGCAAAATGTTTTCTCAAGTTTTGGTGCTTGAACAGATGTCTTGTTTCAAGATAGGGGAATGTAAAGTTCTAGACCATATTGACAAGGGATGGGCCTGAGCAAAACATTTTAAGGCAAATGAAGAAAACTATATGATGGAAAAGATATAGGTAACTTATGGCTGCATCAAAGGATGTGGGGAAAGGACCCTAATGGTTCACTGCCTTCTCTGTCACCTGCAGGATTTGTCATTGTTCTGAGCATGAGGCACAATGAAAAAGAAAAAAAAAAAATTAAGGCAAATACAACAGAACAGTGCCAGAAACTATTTAGAAGGGAGGCCAGAATTATAATCTCAGAATTCTTGATTGTGTAAAGTGTAGAGAGGGATTATATCATTACAAAAGTTATGAACAAGGAAGTAAAGATATAGAGTTAAAAAAAAAAGAGATTGGAAAGTGAATAAAATGAGAGAAATCCTCTATAGAAAAGAATACAGAAATGAAAGGATTTTGGTTTTTAAACAAAACCAAACTAATGAATAGGACCAGTTAAATTAGAGGAGAAGAGAGAATATACTTTTCCAAGTGAGAGGGGAAAAAAGGAAAATTTAATTTCAAAATGAAAGCAGACAAGAAAAAAAATAATATGTAAATTTCCAAAGAGAAATTAGTAGCAGTAAAGGATATTTGGATCATGGGAAAAGAGTCAGTGGGAATAGCCCACATTTAAAAAGATTAAGCTAAATTAATTGGAAAGACATTGTACTGTATTTATAGCAAAAGAAAGAGGGGCAGCTATTTGGTTTAGTGGATAGAGCACCAGCCCTGAAGTCAGGAAGACCTCAGTTCAAAACTGGTCTCAGACACTTATCACTTTTTAGCTGTGTGACCCTGGGCAAGTCACTTAACCCCAATTACCTCAACAAAAAAGAAAGAAAGAAAGAACAAAATCTGTAACTTTGGGGAGAGGGGAATGAGACAAATGGCAAAAAAAAAAAGCCTCTTAATTTTATTTATTTGTTATTATAACTTTTTATTTATAAGATATATGCATAGGTAATTTTTCAGCATTGACCCTTGCAAAAGCTTCTGTTCCAACTTTTCCCCTCCTTCCCCCTCCACTCCTTCCTCCAGATGGCAGGTAGACTAATGCATGTTAAATATGTTAAAGTATATGTTAAATACAATATATGTATACATAGCCATACAGTTATTTTGCTGCACGAGAAGAATGGGACTTTGAAATAATGTAAAATTAACCTGAGAAAGAAATCAAAAATGCAGGTGGACAAAAATAGAGGGACTGGAAATTCTATGTAGTGGTTCACACTCATTTCCAAGAAACTCAATTTTAAATGCAAATAAATTTATTAAGATTAAAAAAACAGATTGGACAAGAAAACATATAATAAAATTGAAGGGTTTGAAAAAACTATACTAGAAATCAAGAAAATTAAAAAAAAAAACCTTTGCCTGATAAGACAACAGCAAATGCTCAAGAAACAAATACTAGTAATCCCTTTATGTATTCAAAATGCCCTAAATTCCAAATTAATAAAGAAAATATTAACTAAGCTATAATAAGACATTGGCAGTAATATTAGTGACCTGAGATTTTAATTTCCATCAACTCCCACACCCCAGCCTTGTGTAACTGAAAAATAAGCTAAGTGGAAAATATGGAACTGAAACAAATCCCTAGAAACAATAGAACCAAAAGATTTTGCCATCTTTCAAATGACATTACAAGAGAATATACACATTTCTCACCATCATAGGAAACATTTACTGAAACTGAAAATGCATTAGTAAATAGAGATACTGAAAATAAATGTAAAAAGGCAGATATAGTAAATATATACTTCATAGAAAAATTTGCAATAAAAATTGCAATTGTTTCAAGGACCACAAACAAATGAGAAAGACTTAGCAATTAAATGCTAATTTGGAACCATGCTAAAAAAGTTATCAAACTGTGCATACCCTACTGGGATTATATCCAAAAGAGATCATAAAGGAGGGAAAGGGATCCACAAGTGCAAAAATGTTTGTGGCAGCCCTTTTTGTAGTGTCAAGAAACTGGAAATTAAATGGATGCCCAACACTTAGAGAATGGCTGAATAAATTATTGTATATGAATGTTATGGAATATTATTTTTCTGTAAGAATTGACCAGCAGGATGATTTCAGAGAGGCCTGGAGAGACTTACATGAACTGATTCTGAGTGAAATGAGCAGGACCAGGAGATCATTATACATAGCAACAACAAGACTATAAGATGATCAATTCTGATGGGCATGGCTCTCTTCAACAATGAGATGATTGATACTAGTTCCAATGATCTTGTAATGAAGAGAGCCATCTACATCCAAAGAGAAGACTGTAAGGAACTGAGTGTGACCCACAGCATAGCATTCTCACTCTTTCTTTTACTGTTTGCTTGCATTTTTTGTTTTCTTTCTCATTTTTTTTTCTTTCTTGGTTCGATATTTCTTGTGCAAAATCTATTTAAAATAACTATAGATGATATAAAGTATTTGGGAGTCAACCTGTCAAGACAAAGTCAGGAACTACATGAACATAATTACAAAACACTTTCTATAGCAATTAAGTCAGATCAAAACAACTGGAAGAATATGAAGTGCTCGTATGTAGGCTGAGCTACTATAATAAAATAACAATTCTGCCTAAATTAATTTACTTATTCAATGCTATACCAAACTGCCAATAAACAACTTTATAGAGTCTGAAAAAATAACAGCAAAGTTCATCTGGAAGAACAAAAAGTTAAGAATTTCAAATGAATTAATAAAAAGAATGCAAATGAAGGTGGCCTATATGTACCAGATCAAACACTATATTATAAAACAGTGGTCAGCAAAACCATTTGGTACTGGCTAAGAAATAGAATAGTTGATCAGTGGAATAGGTGAGGTTCACAAGACACACTAGTCAATGACTAGAGTAATCTAGGGTTTGATAAAGCCAAAGACTACAGCTTTAACATATATTAGATTGCTTACTGTTTAGGGAAGGAAGTGGGTGAAGGGAGGAAGAAACATTTGGGACATAAGGTTTTGCAAGGGTGAGTGTTGAAAACTGTCTTTGCATGTTTTTGTAAATGACTAGCTATTATTTAAAATAAAAGAAGGAATTCATGAAATTCCATAAAAACTTTATAGCAAAATTATTAAATGCCTCACTTATCAAATATAAGAAATGTAGTTGTACAACAATACTATATGATGACCAGTTCTGATGGCCCTGGCCATCCTCAGCAATGAGATCAACCAAATCATTTCCAATGGAGCAGTAATGAACTGAACCAGCTACGCCCAGAGAAAGAACTCTGGGAGATGACTAAAAACCATTACATTGAATTCCCAAACCCTATATTTTTGCCCACCTGCATATTTGATTTCCTTCACAAGCTAATTGTACAATATTTCAGAGTCTGATTCTTTTTGTACAGCAAAATTACAGTTTGGTCATGTATACTTATTGTGTATCTAATTTATATTTTAATATATTTAACATCTACTGGTTATCCTGCCATCTGGGGAAGGGGGTGGGGGGTAAGAGGTGAAAAATTGGAACAAGAGGTTTGGCAATTGTTAATGCTGTAAAGTTACCCATACATATAACCTGTAAACAAAAGGCTATTAAATAAAATATATATATATAAAAAGAAATGTAGTTGTAAAATATTAATCATTACCCAGTTGATAAGTAGTTAACAGATATGAAAAGCACTTTTCAAAAGAAAAAAAAATCTCTAATCATATAAAATCACTATTAAGTGAAATGTAAATTAAAATAGCTTTGGGACATCAACTCATAATTATTACATGGACTACCATGACAGAAAAGGAAAATGACAAATGTTGGATGAGATATGGGAAAAGAGGTACCCTAATGTACTGTTGGTGAAGTTGTGAATTGTTCTGGAGAACAATTTGTAATCAATTCAAAAGTACTATAAAATTGTGTATACCTTCTGATCTAGAAACACAACTACTACATTTATATACCAAAAAAAAAAAATTTAAAGAAACAAAAAGGATTTAAGTGTGCAAAAATATTTACAGTACATCATTTGGAGGCATCAAAAATTACAAATTGAGAGGTTGCTCACCAATTGGAGAATGATTTAACAATTTGTGGTTTATGATTATAATGAAATACTATTGAGCTATAACAAATGATGAACAGAATAGTTGCAGAAAAACCTGGCAAGATGTCTGTGAAATTATGTAAAGTGAAATCAGAGAATCCAGAGGGTCATCGTACAGAGTAGTAATGAAACTTTAAGGATGGCCAACTAGGAAAGACTTTGCTATTCTTGTCAATACAGTAATCCAAGATAATTTCAAAAGGAATCATGATGAAAAATTCTATCTACCTCCAGAGAACTGATAAATTCTGAATACAAAGTGAAGTATATGTTTGTTTAAATAAATTTTCCTTCTTTTTTTTTTTTGCAACATACCTAATGTGGAAATATATTTTGCATGATTTCACATGGATAATTTGAAAATGCTTGTTTTGCAGTGACTGAGGAAGGGAATACAAATAGAGAATTTGGAACTCTTTTTTTTTTTCTGATAGTATTTTATTTTTCTAAAGACATGTAAAGATACTTTTCAATATCCATTTATGTAAGATAGTGTATTCCAATTTTTTTCTCCTTTCCCTCTGTTATCTACCCCTTCTTCCACAAGAAGGAAGCAATATAATATAGATTATTCATGCAAAATTCTTTATTTTCATATTTATCATGTTGTACAAGAAAAATCAGACCAAAAAGAGGGAAAAGACAGAAGAAAAAAAAAGTAAGCAGACAACAACAAAATATAAAAATATTATGTTTAGAACCATATTAATTTTCCATAGTTCTATTTCTAGATGCAGATGATATTTTTCACCCAAAGGCTATTGAATTGTCTTAGATCACTATATTGCTGAAAAGACCTAAATATACTGTTGTTGATCATTATCTAATCTTATTGTACTGTGTTCTCCCAATTTTGCTCACTTCACTTAATATCAGTTCATGCAAGTCTTCTGGGAAGACTTTTCTGAAATGAGCCTATTCATCATTTCTTATAGACAACAATATTCCATTAATGCACCTGCAATAACTTATTCAGCCACCTCCCAATCAATGGACATCCATTCAATTTCTATTTTCTTGCCACTGAATAAAGGGCTGCTACAAACTTTTTGCACATTTGAGTCCTTTTGCCTTTATTATGATCTCTTTGGGATACAGCCCCAAAATTATCCCTTTGGGCACAGTGGAACTCAAAACTTAAAAAAAATTAAGTTAAAGAAAGCCAATAGGTAAACAAAACTAAAATATGCACAAAAGGAAATATTAAAAATTAAAAGAAAAATATATTAGAGGCCAAAATATGTTAAACATAAAAATGAAAATTAGTGCTTTGAAAAAAAAAAACATAAATTTGATAAAGCTTTAACCTGATTAAAAAGATGGCAAAAATAAAATCAATATAGAAAAGTACTAGGTAAAATCACAACAAAACCATAATAAATAAAGTGTATTACAAGACCATATAATCCACCGTTACATGTTTATAAAATTGAAGAATATCTTAAAATGCATATTACCCAACTTTAAAGAAAGCCAGATAGAGATTTTGAATAAAACAATCTTAAGAATCAGACCTGAATGTAAAGAAACAACCAAAGAAAAACCTCCTGGTCCTGATGGATTCATAACAAAACTCAATCATACTTTTCCATAACAATACCTATACATCAAAAAATTGTCTCACAAATGAGAGAGTACCCCACCAAAATTATTTTATGGGAAAAATATACTCTTAAAATTTAAATTGATTGGAGAAAAATCCAGGAAGGAAAACTATGGGTTAAAGCAGTCATGATTATTGACTCAATAAGTGAAATCCTTTCAATTATTTTACAATTTAACCATTATGTCAAGTGGGGTTGACTCCAGTGATGCAAAAGATGATTCAATATTAGGAAATTTGTCATCATATCTAATCACAGTAATCAACAGAGCCAAAATGACATGTATTTCCACAGACATAGAAAAATCCTTTGCCAATTCTCATCAATGCTTACAAAAGAAAAAAGAAAGAGAAAGAGAAAAGAACAAAGAAAACCCTACAAAGTATAGACATAAAGGAACCTTTTTGTATGTCATAAACAGCATCTATCTAAAGGCAAAAAGAAAAATCATAAACAAAGAGAATAAACTAGATCCCATCCTGATAAATTTTACAGTGAAATAATTCCTACCTTCCCTATTATTATTTGATGAAATTCTGGAAGTGCTAGCAACAGCAATATAGTAAGAGAAATAAAGGATAAAGAAATGTAAAGTGATAAAACTATCCCCATTTGCTGATGTGATAGGATAGCATACTTGGGAAATTATAGGGAATCAGCAAATAATCTAACTGAAACAACTGTTCCAGCAATGGTGCATACTTCAAATTCAACTCTCAAACAATAGCATTTCTATATGATAAGATCAAAACTCAAAATCAATGATATAAAGGAAAATATTGTTACAAGTAACTACTAAAATATCCAATAATTAATCTTAAAATACCCCAAAACATTGACATTATATACCAGGTATGTGTGAGTGTGTGTACACATGCCTACACATGCATACATATATAGGTACATGTGTGAAATATATGCACAGACATATATATATATATGTATCACAAATAAACTATTAGTCAATGGGCATGAATAATAAACTTGGTATAGAATGGATGAGAAAGAAGACAATGACAAAGAATGTTTTAATCATCACAAGATATATCCTGATCCAAAGGTCCTTCTTTCTGGCACAAATATATTTTTCCCCAAAAGTAATAGATAGCCTACAATAAAAGAAAATGATTATAGAAAAATAAAAAAATAAAGTCTATAGACACAGACATATACATACATACATACATATGCATGCATATATGTGTGAATGTGTATATATGTATATGTGTGAAAAGAAGTACAAAGGATAGTCTTTAATATAATTTCCAGATCATTTATAAAAAACAAACAAACAAACAAAAAACTATGAAAAGCCATGGGTATAAATTGATCATATTTTGCACAGTATGATCAGGGGTCCTTGAAATAATGAAGATAATTATATTTAATATCAACCTTATGTTATACTTACACATGCATGTGGGCCTGCTTTGGGTGAATAAAATCATTTCAAAGTTGTGGTACAACTGTTGACCATAGCATATTGGAGTCCTGTGTTCTAAAAGAATGATTCAATATTAAGATGACCATTACAGGGTAGCAACAGTAACAACTAAAGCAATAGTAGTTCCCAAAATGGTTTTTAACAAGTCTTAAAGAAACAGCTCAAAAGACTCTTTAAAGGCAAAGGATGTGTTGTTTAGAGGATGCAAAGGATGTTTGGAGGCCTACTAAAAATATAATTATAAATTAAATTATGAAACAAGAGATGCTATTTTAAGAATGTATTCCCCAACTTGTTTTAGACTTTTAAATATGGTAACATTACCGTCATACCTGATAAGTACAATTAATTTTTAAATGAATTTGGATTTTAAGGGAAATTTAATTTGTGGGCTTCTATTATTCACTTGCAAAATAATCATTAAAGTGTTCAAATTACTTAACATAAAATTTGTGCTTAGCAAATGTTTCTTGACTTGATAACTTTGCAAGAATGATTGAATTTCCTGCAAAACTTGGATTTTTGCCTCTAATTTTATTTTTTTTGTTAACATACATACACAACTGAAAAAACAAAGCACATTATTCTAGTAGTTAAGTTTCTTTTACCTATAAATTCACAAGTGAAAATAACTTGCAGTTTAAGAATGAAATCCCTAGATTAAGAATTTCCTTGGAGACATAACAAATGCTAAAGGATACAGGATATGCCTTTAGAAGTCAGAATTCATTCTTAATAATCGAATAAGGCTTAGAATGTAATGTTTAAACGGTGTTTCTTAACTTTATGACAAATTATAAAATAAGTTAAAGCTAATAGATTAGGCCTGAGAACAAAGTACTCCCCAGTATAGATTGAATGGAAAGTTCTTCAGTGAATAGAACAAAGCTCTCAAATTATACAGACATTTCATTTTATTTAAGTTAGAGAAAAAAGAGAACATTAAATAAGCATTTGCCATAAAAGTGTTGTAAAATCACATGAGCAAGTGTTCTGTGTGTGTATAAGATTTTTCCACTGAGTTATTTAACCAGTCAATCACAGAGCACTACTATATATTACCTTGGAGTATTAGTCTAAGGTCACGATCTTTGGGGGGGCATTGGTAGTAAAAATATGACTCAGGGTTCTATCAGGTTCAAGAGAACTGTGAAATAACATGGGCAGCTTTTGAATAACCAATTTTACACTTTAAAATTTTTAGTGAGTGCCTGGTCTCTAGTATTTTTTTTTTCCCTAAAAGAACTTAAGTTCTAAACATGGAATGGGCTTATGTCTAGACACAAGCTTTTTTTTTTTTTTTTTTGGTGAGGTCAAGCAAAGTTTATTAACTTAAATAACCACCTGCTTTAGATATAATCACTTGGAATTCAGTAGCCTGTTCTTAAACAGTTTTAACACTGTTCAAACCTTTATTTTTTTCACTAGTTCAATTTTCATAAAGATACATAGCTTGTATTTTTTTTTTATTTTGTAGAAATAATAAAGAGTCTAAAATTGTCATTCTATAAGTGTGAGGAAATTCTGGTGTAGAAACTCCCTCTATTGATATAGACTAGCTTATTTTCTATAACATTTAGCCTCAGAGAATAACTATGGATATTTTGAGAGTAAGTTATTTGCCCATTGTTACATAGTTGGTATGTTTTAGAGAGAGTTCTTGATTCCAGGTCTTCCTATCTCCAAGAATGCCCCTCTAGCTGCTCCACCATATTGTTTTTTTATCTTTTAAAAAAAATTGAGTAGTAGAGAGGATAGAAGAGAATTGTTAACACAAATCCCCATAAGAAGGTAAACAGGCAATTTTCCCTCTTTCTTTACCCCTTTCTACACGTGTCAAAGGGGAAAGTTTAATTTAGGAGAATGACACACTATTATATTTAACAATACAAGCTAAAATAACCAATAATGGCTATTGTGCCTAAGCTTTCATTGTCTGCAAGAATTACCTCACATGTAAATATAAAGGTTCTGGTTAGCTTTCTGGAGGTCTTTCGAACCAGCCTTTGTCTCAGTAAAGTAATCACCATGAAAATAGCCATGGATAAACTCCAAATTCTTTATTGTCTCCTTCACAGTCTGTCTCCTTCCCTGGGGCCCAGGCTAGCTTTCTAGAGGCCCTTCAGATGGGCCTTGGTATCAGTGGGGGAAATAGGAAGACAAGACAGCTAACTCCAGCCTCCAGTCCTCTGTCTTCTCTGAGTCTGTCTCCAAGTCTATTAGATCCTCCTCTAGGTCTGACTCTGGCCTCATAAATACTCTATTACAATTAAATCTATTCATCATACTGAGTATAAGCCAATCATTATATCACTAGGGAACCATTATTTGTTGTAAAATTAATTCAATCATATTGAACTAGAGAACTATTAATCACCACTCTAAACTAGATAGCCATTGTCTTTTCAGTTCCACTAAGGTAATACTTGTAAGAATCCTTGTTTCAGAGTTCTTGCCCATTACATTGCCGGCTTTCTTTTGTTTTAGAACATAGGTGGTCACACCTTCCCTGACTTCTCAGGGAGGTGAGAACCCCAAAAAGGAGGTGATCACATCCCTCCTGATTTCTCAGCAAAGGGGGTGAAGACACCAAAATGGAGGTGATCATGCCCTCCCTGACATCTCAGGAAAGGAGATAAAAACACCAAAGGGAAATGGGGAGACAAACCAGATTAGTGGGTTTCTTAAGGGTCTCACTTGAAACAGATATACATAAATTCATCAACATGGGAGGTATTATACAAGCACATAATAATATAAGAGAGGCTAGTAATGGTGTAACAAATAATATGAATCAACATGAGGAATTAAAAATGTCCATATATCCTAGAAATAGCCCAAAACCAATCTATTGTCTATTACTTCACATGTCAGGGAATCCAATGATTCCTCCAGATTTTGAAATCCTGTATCAGTCTTATCATGTCTCAGGGAATCCAATGATTCCTGAGGGTTTTGAAGTCTTGCATCAGTCTCATTAACAATTTTTCATCTCAGGAAATTCAATGATTCCTGTGGGTTTTGAAGTTCTTTAACAGTCTCATTATCAGCCATGCTCTTTCAGTGTAAGATGTTTCTTAGGTCTTCTCCTTTGTTTCGAGGTTTTACTCTTTCTCTGTCTCGCTCTGATGGACAAGGCAAATATGGTTCGCTGGCACCCATCTGATTCCTTCTCCATCTGTAGAGATACAAGTAAACCCTCTCCCCCAAGCAGTTAACTTATCTGGTCCCTTCCATTCACCACTTTCTGGATCTCTTCTCATCACCTGACAATTACATTGGAGCTGCTTGCACTGGACACTGCCCTTCTGTTGCATTATAAAACCTGTATTTTCCCCAATTGTAATCCTTTTCTCCCATCTGATTGTTTCTCTGCTGATTGATCATATCAGAGTATTGAACTTCTAAAGACTCTCTGGGTGTAACCTCGGCTGCCATCACACCCCACCTGGTTTTTGCTAGTAACCTAGAAGCGAAGCTGGGCTCTGCTTCTCATTTCCCTGAGTCAATCTACATTCCGATGTCCACTGGGTCCAAGGAGCTGGGCCCTGCTTTCTGTTTACCTGTCAATCTACATTCTGAGGCCCAATGGAAGCTTTTGTTGAATTTTGGACATAGGGTTTTGGGTCTAGTTCTCCCATCCTGTCCTCTCACTCTATCTCTATGCCAACATTGAGCTTTCAGATGCCCTACTTTACCACAATGAAAGCATCAACAAGTCTCTCTGGAAGTCCCTTGCCATGAGGGACCCTGTCTTTCCATGTTTAGCATCATAGCTTGGGTATAAAAGGCATCTGTGCCCACTGTGGCACAGCATCTTATTGTTATGGGCCAGAACTCTGAAACAAGTATTCTTACAAGGTGCTGTCAGTGGAATTGATAATACAATGGTTATCTAGTTTAGCATGGTGATTAATAGTTCTCTAGTTCAGTAATATACTTAGTACTTAATATAGTTCTCTATGTTCAGTATGATTGTTCCCAGTGATATAATGATTGGATTATACTCAGTGTAGAGCATGTAAGCTGGGACTCAGAGCCAGAGACAGACTCAGAAGGGCTCGGAGAGAGACTCAGAAGGGCCAGTCACAGACTAGGAAGGGACCCAGAGACACATTAATTCCATCTTCGGTCAGGTTCTTGGTGGATCTCCTGGGGGACCAAGAGGCTCAGAGGCAAAGCCAGAGAAGACAAGAAGATTGGAAGTGGGAGCTCAAGTTTTCAGCCAAGTAGAAACAGATTCATTCACTTCATCTCACACCACTGTGGGGGCTGGCCTCCTGAACTTCCCCTACTGAGACCAAGGCCGGTCTGAAAGGCTCTAAGAAAGCTAGCCCAGGACCCAGACAAGGAAAATAGTTTGTAAAGGAGAAAATAAAGAGTTTGGATTTTAACACCTGGCTATTCTTGTGGTGATTACTCAACTGAAAGGAAGGCTGTTCCAAGACCTCCATAGAACCAACAAGAACATTACATCTTATGATCTCCTCTAAAGGACATCATATGTAATAGGGATAAACTGGAACCATAACCAATAAGATCAGGAGTGAAACAAGGTTGCCCACTATTACTATTACTATTCAACACTGTATTAGGAATGCTAGCTTTGGTAATAAGAACTGAGAAAGAAATTCAAGGAATTAGAGTAGGTAATGAGGAAACCAAATTATCACTCTTTGCTGATGATATGATGGTATACTTAGAGAACCCCAGAGATTCTACTTAAAAGCTATTAGAAATAATCCATACCTTTAGCAAAGCTGCAGGATACAAAATAAGTCCACATAAGTCGTCAGCATTCTTATATATCACTAACAAAATCCAACAGTTAGAGTTACAAAGAGAAATTCTATTTAAAGTAACTACTGACAGTATAAAATATTTAGGGATCTATCTGCCAAGGGGAAATCAGAAACTACATGAGCAAAACTACAAAACTCTTTCCACACAAATAAAGTCAAATCTAACCAATTGGAAAAATATTAAGTGCTCTTGGATTGGGCAAGCAATATAATAAAGATGACAATACTATCTAAACTAATCAATTTATTTAATGCTATACCAATCAGACTCCTAAAAAACTATTTTAGTGACCTAGAAAAAATAACAATAAAGTTCATATGACAAACAAAAGGTCAAGAATTTCAAGGGAATTAATGAAAAAAAAAATCAAATGAAGATGGCCTAGCTGTACCAGATCTAAAATTATATTATAAAGAAGTGGTTACCAAAACCACTTAGTATTGGCTAAGAAATAGACTAGTTGATCAGTGGAATAGATTAGGGTCAAAGGACAAAACAGCCAATAACTTTAATAATCCAGTGTTTAACAAACCCAAAGACTCCAGCTTTTGGGATTAAAAACTCACTGTTTGTTTGACAAAAATTACTGGGAAAATTGAAAATTAGTATGGCAGAACTAGGCATTGACCCACACTTAACACCATACACCAAGATAAGGTCAAAATGGGTTCATGACCTAGGCATAAAGAATGAGATTATAAATACATTGAAAGAGCATAGGATAGTTTACCTCTCAGACCTGTGGAAGAAGAAGGAATTTATGACCAAAGAAGAACTAGAGATCACTATTGACTACAAAATAGAAAATTTTGATTATATCAAATTGAAAAGTTTTAGTACAATCAAAACTAATGCATACAAGATTTCAATAAACTGGGAAAACATTTTTACAGTCAAAGGTTCTGATAAAGACCTCATTTGCAAAATATGTAGAGAATTGACTCTAATTTATAAGAAATCAAGCCATTCTCCAATTGATAAATGGTCAAAGGTTATGAACAGACAATTCTCAGATGAAGAAATTGAAACTATTTCTAGCCATATGAAAAGATGCTCCAAGTCATTATTAACCAGAGAAATGCAAATTAAGACAACTCTGAGATACCAGTACACATCTATCAGATTAGCTAGCATGACAGGGAAAGATAATGTGGGATGTTGGAGGGGATGTGGGAAAACTGGAACACTGATACATTGTTGGTGGAATTGTGAAAATATCCAGCCATTCTGGAGAGTAATTTGGAACTATGCTCAAAAAGCTATCAAACTGTGCATACACTTTGACCCAGCAGTGTTATTACTGGGCTTATCTCCCAAAGAGATTTTAAAGAAGGGAAAGGGACCTGTATGTGCAAGTATGTTTGTGGCAGCCCTCGTTGTAGTGGCCAGAAACTGGAAACTGAGTGGATGCCCATCAATTGGAGAATGGCTGAATAAATTGTGGTATATGAATATTATGGAATATTATTGGTCTATAAGAAATGGCCAGCAGGATGATTTCAGAAAGGCCTGGAGAGACTTACATGAACTGATGTTGAGTGAAATGAGCAGGACCAGGAGATCATTATATATTTCAAGAACAATAGTATATGATGATGGATGTGGCCATCTTCAACAATGATATGAACCAAATCAGTTCCAATAGTGCAGTAATGAAATGAACTAGTTACAACCAGGGAAAGAATTTTGGGAGATGACTACAAACCACTATATAGAATTTCCAATCCCTCTATTTTTGTCCACCTGCATTTTTGATTTCCTTCAGAGGTTAATTGTCCACTATTTCAAAGTCCAACTTTTTTATACAGCAAAATAACTGGACATGAATACATATATTGTATTTAACTTATATTTTAACATATTTAACATGTATTGGTCAACCTGCCATCTGGGGGAAGGAGTGGAGGGAAGAATGGAAAAAGTTTGAACAAAAGGATTTACAATTGTCAATGCTGAAAAATTACCTATTCATGTATCTTGTAAATAAAAAGCTATAATAAAATAAATGGATAAATATTTTTACATGTAATTGGCAAAATAATATATTATTCAGAGGAAAATTGTTAGATCACAGAACTAATTTAAATATTGTTTTTATATGTAATTGGCAAAATAATATATCATTCAGAGAAAAATTGTTGGATCACAGAACTAACAATAATAGTAAATATAGAAATAATAAGTAATTTCCCCAAAAATATGACAATAAGAAAATATATTAACTTTGATGTAAAATGGATCTAAAATAGTCTCTAAGAGAAAATTCTTTAATATTCTTAAAATAAATTTAAGCACTTTCATCAACAAATGTGAGAACTAAATCAATTAATTGGTGTGCAAACAAAAATATAAACATTAACAAAATCAAATTCTAAAAGTTAATGAAAAAATTAGCAAAATTGAAAGCAAAAAGCCTCAATGAATTAATAAGTAGAAACTGATTTATTGAGGAAAAAATAAACAAACCATTATATTACTTGATTAACATAAAATGAAGGGAATCAAATTACAGATACCAAAAATTAAATAGTTTATTTCAAAATGAATGAATGGAATATTAGAAAATAATTCCCCAACTATTTATCAATATGTACTTCTCTGGTCTTAAACCATCATTCTATTTCTTATTCTTATTTTGGAAGAAAAAAAATGGGATTGCTAAAGAAGAAAACCATGACAGAAATTCTGTGGACTCACATTTCACTTATGAGTACAGAAAGAGATTTTAATGATTTTAATATGCCCAGAATAAGGGGTAGTTCTGACCCCCGACAGTCCAAGTAATAAAACATTCATTGTTATTTTATCAAAGCCTAACACAATCAATTCACTACCAATGATATCTAAATCAAGGCCCAAGTAAAAACTTGTGACCCTACACATTGATCATGGTAATCTTGGATGTCCTCTAATCAATCCCTTGTTCTTATTTCTCCTTCTCTCTCTCTCTCTCTCTCTCTCTCTCTCTCTCTCTCTCTCTCTCTATATATATATATATATATATATATATATATTTATCCAATTTTGCTATCTGCCTTCTAAAAGAAGTTCCCCTCCCACCATTTGTAGATTGCTATAATTTTCCTGATTTCATATTTTTACATACATATCTGGCCATTTATATGTATGTATATGTATATATGAATAAATTGTTTTTCTGAATATATATTATAGAGTAAAGCATATCTGTATTATATGTATATATATGCAAAAATATGCATTATAAAGTACATGCATATACTGTGTCCTATAGTACAAATTAGTATTTCAAGAATCCATGATTTTATCAATATAGGTACTCTACTGATGCAAATCACAATGATTATCACTCCTCTCTATCTCTGCATCCATCATCTATTTATTTATGTATATTAAGAGAGATCATTTTAATCATTACTCCCTCCATTTCTAAGGTTGCTCTTCATGATACTCATAAAATATTTAGCAATTGAAAATTTTATTATTTGAAAGATATGTAAACAGAAATTAAAGCTTCATGATCAACAAGAAATAAAATTGCTAATTTCCCCATAACTCTGAGTATTTGGATTAACAAAGGGAAAGAATTCTATATAGTCAAGGTTCAATAAAACTATTTTGCTCATTTATTTTAAAACCAACATAATTACTGAAAACATCCCATTAATGGGTCTATTATGTTGCAACTTTGTTTTTATCATATCCTTTTAAATAATAGGAACACATTCAGCATTTTATTTTATTTATATATTTAACTCAACTGTAATGAAAATAAATTCCTAGTTTAAAAAGTATATCCATTATATCAGAAAATGAGCTAGACATGGGGCAGAGCCAAGAGTTCAGAAGAGAGGCAGTAATTCAGCTAAACTCCTCCATCATTCTCACCCCAAAAACTTTAAAAATCATGCCTCATATCACATTTGGGAATGCCAAAACAGCAAGGTAAGGCATTTCTACAGCCAAAGACAACTTTAAAGGTTGACAGGAAAGATTTCTGACACTTGGATGTGGGACAGTCTGGAGAACACATGGCAGCAATATGTACAATGAGCTATAGAGGCAATTGGGACAATGGCAGCAGTAGTTTGGAAAGTTCTTAGTCCAGAGATGTTATGACATCAGAAAACAAGTCAGAAAGAGATGATAAAACTTCTTCTAACACTGAGTGTAGGATCTGGTACTCTTTGGCCAACTCTATGGATCCTTAGCAGTTCTGAGTCATATTTCCAGGTGAGAAAGAAGTGCTTATGATTGGTCACAAGGGATTAGGGGCTCTGGTGACAGTTCTCAAAAAGAAAGGAGCACTAGCACATGTGGTTGCAGAAGAGCAGCAGTCCTAGTCACATTTGCAGAGCCATAAGATGTCCTACTGCTTGTGGCTGTAGAGGAAAATGCACCATTTGGGGTAAAGACAAGAATGCATAATAGGAAAATTGTAACCATACCTCTGCTTGGATCATACCACTTTAGAAGCATTGAAAACATGCAGAGCTCCAGAATGAAGTCTGAAAATAGCACCATAAAAAGCCTATATCTTGAGACAGTGATGAGCAGAACCTAAATAACATAAAGTTAGAAATAAGAGAAAAAAAGGGATGGAGAAGGAGGAGACAGACAGACACACACACACAGACAGAGAGACAGAGACAGAGACATAAAGAGAATGAGAGAGACAGAGAGAGAATGAGAGAGATAGAGAGACAGAGAGAGAAACAGAGACAGAGAGACAGAGACAGAGAGAGAAACAGAGAGAGAGAGAGAAAGAGAGAGAGAATGTGAGTGAATGTTGGCTATAGAAATCTCTCTTATCCAAAGGAAAATGGAAGAAAAAAGGAGATAAGGAAAGGATGGGGGATGATAAAAGGGAAGGCAGATTAACGAAGCCAATAATAAGAAGCAAACAGATTATTGAGGAGGGATAGGGTAAAATGAGGGAGAGAAAAAGATAAACAAAAAAATTGGGATGTATGAAAATACACAGTAAAAAATTATATAAATGGATTTGGGATGAGTTTACCCACAAAATGGGTCAAAGGATTGTAAAACTGTGCATATCTTTTGGCCCACCAATACAAATATTAGATTTGTATCTCAAAGATCAAAGAAAAGGAATATGCACAAAAATGTGTATAGTAATTCTTTATGTGGTGACAAGGAATTAGAAATTGAGGAACTGTCCATCATTTGGGAAATGGCCAGACAAGTCCTGGCATTTGATTGTAATGAACTACTTTTATACACTGTGATAGTGGATAAAGAATCAGCCTGGAGACTTCTGGCTAAAATGGTGGAGAGGACACACACATCTACTTAATTTCAGTCTTTGCTCTCAGAATTTATTTCATGACAAGCCTTGGAATTAGTATGACTGAAAAAAAAAGCGACAAATAATTAGCAACAGAAGACATCCTTGAAATTTGCCAGAAAAGGTTTTTTTTTGCTCAAGGGTGGGGACAGTTAGACTGGGCACAGGCTGAGAGCTAGCAGCAGCAGTGAGAGCATGGCAGGCAGCTCACCCTGAACAGACCAGAGTGGGGTGAGGTGTAATCTCAGCAGTTTCTGTGGAGAGAGCTTCAACACAGTATTGGCTACTTTGCCCTAGCAGCAAGCCAGTAGACCAGCAGAGAAGCTTCTGGTAAAAACTATAACCCTGAAAAGCTAGGGTCTCTCCAGACCTGGCCACACCCATCTGGAGTATCTCAGCGTGCTCTCAGAGTCTCAAAGTGCAGATGCAGTGCAGCCATTGCTATCCTGCTAGTGCTTCACTGCTGCCCCCCACAGTCTGTAGAGGAAGCTTGGTAATATCATCCAACCCTTACTCCCCCCCCCCCCGCCAAAAAAAAAGGCAGACCGCATTTCATTTTTTTTTTGCTACTTTATTTTCTTTGATTCTTCTCTGACAAAATGAGCAAAAAATTTAAATGGACTCTAACTATTGATAGCTTCTATATGGATAGAGAGCAGACTTTAAACCCTGAGGAGACTAAAAATAGACTGTCTCCAGATGAATTCCCAAAAAAGGGATATGATCTGGTCCTCAACACACAAGACTCTCATAGAAGAAATTAAAAAGGCTCTCACAAGAGCACTAGAAGAAAAATGGGAAAAGGAAAGCGGAGCTTGGCAAGAGAGTCTGGATAAGTCATTCCACTCATTTAAAGATAAGAGTAGATAAAGAAATCAAATCCTTGAAAAACAGAATTAGTGAATTGGCAAAAGAAAATAGCTTTCTAAAAAAATAAAATTGGAAAAATGGAAAAAATTCCATAGGAAAAAAACTCACTTAAAAACTCAATTGGACAATTAGAAAAAGATATAAAAAAGTGAATGAAGAAAATACTTCATTGAAAATCAGAATCGAACAAATGGAACTGAATGACTCAAGGAGACACCAAGAATCAGTCCAGCAAACCCCCCCCCCCCAAAAAAAAAAAATGAAGCTATGGAAAAAAATGTCAAATACTTTCTTGGGAAAACAGCAGACCTGGAAAATAGATCTAGGAGAAACAATTTGAGAATTATTGGACTCCCTGATGAAAAAAAGAGTCTGGACACTATTTTCCAGGAAGTTATCAAAAAGAATTGCCCAGAAGTTATAGAAGCAGAGGGTAAAATAGAAATTGAAAGAATTCATCAATCATCCACTGAAAGGGATCCTAAAATCAAAACTCTAAGAAATATAGTGGCCAAATTTTAGAACTATCAGACAAAAGAAAAAATACTGCGAGCTGCTAGAAAAAAATCAATTCAAATATAGAGGAACCACAATAAGGATTACTCAGGATCTAGCAGTGTCCACATTAAAAGATCGAAGAGCCTGGAATATGATATTCTGAAAGGCTAAGGAACTTGGTATGCAGCCAAAAATAACTTACCCAGCCAAAATGAGCATCTTTTTCTAGGGAAGAAGATGGACACTCAATGGAGTAAGCGAATTTCACCTATTTTTGATAAAAAAAACAAACTAGAATTTAACAAAAAGTTTGATCTACAAATACAGAACTCAAGAGAAACCTAAAAAGGTAAAAAGAAATCTTGGGAACTATATTTCTGCTATAAAAATATATAAAGAACACATGCATACTTCCTCTAGAAACTAGAGGTAGAAAAGAAATTGTACCCGGAAAAGCATAAAGTGGGGGGACTACATCTCACGAAAAGGCAAAGGAAACCTATTATATCTGAGAGAAAGAATGGAGGGGGATGAACATAGTGTGTATCTTACTGCCATCAGAATTGGCTTAAAGAGAAAAATATTAGACATATTTGATTTATGGTGAAACTTCTCCCACCTCATTGAAAAGTGGGAGGGGAAATGTGAACAGGGAAGGAGTAAGCAAAGTGGAAGGGAATACAAAAATTGTGAGGAAAAACGGTAAGATGGGGTAGGAACTCTAAGTTGGGGACAGGGATACTAAAAAGGGAGGTCTGTGAGAAGCAAGTGGTGCTCACAAGTTTAATACTGGGGAGAGGATAAGGGAGATGGAAAGGAGAAAAGCATAAACAGGGATTAACAACAAGGTAAGTAATACCAAATTAGTAATTTTAACCATAAATGTGAATAGGGTAAACTCCCCCATAAAGAGGAAGTGGTTAGCAGACTGGATTAGAAGCCAGAATCCTACAATATGTTGTTTATAGGAAACACACCTAAAACAGGGTGATATGTATAGAGTAAAGGTAAAAGTTTGGAGCAGAATCTACTATGCTTCAGGTGAAGCTAAAAAAGGAGGGGTAGCCATCCTCATTTCAGATCAAGCAAAAGAAAAAAAAAAGATCTAATTAAAAGAGATATGGAAGGCCAGTATATCTTGCTAAAGGGTGATAGATAATGAAGCAATAACAATATTAAACATATATGTACCAAGTGGTGTAGCATCTAAATTCTTTTTATTTATTTATTATTATAGCTTTTTTATTTACAAGTTATATGCATGGGTAATTTTACAGCATTGGTAATTGTCAAACCTTTTGTTCCATTTTTTCCTCTCCTTCCCCCCATCCCCTCCCTCCAATGGCAGGTTGACCAATACATGTTAAGTATGTTAAAGTATAAATGAAATACAATAAAAGCATATATGTCCTAACAGTTATTTTGCTGTACAAAAAGAATCAGAGTTTGAAACAGTGTACTATTAACTTGTGAAGGAAATAAAAAATGCAGGAGAACAAAAATAGACGGATTGGGAATTCTATGGAATGGTTCATAGTCATCTCCCAGAGTTCTTTCACTGGGTGTAGCTGGTTCAATTCATTACTGCTCTATTGGAGCTGATTTGGTTCATCTCATTGTTGAAGATGGCCACATCCATCAGAATTGATCATCATATAGTATTGTTGTTATAGTAAATAATGATTTCCTGGTCCTGCTCATTTCACTCAGCATCAGTTCATGTAAGTCTCTCCAGGCCTTTCTGAAATCCTCCTGCTAGTCATTTCTTACCAAACAATAATATTCCATAATATTCATATACCACAATTTATTTAGCCATTCTCCAATTGATGGACAAACACTCAGTTTCCAGTTTCTGGCCACTACAAGGAGACCTGCCACAAACATTCGTGCACATATAAGTCCCTTTCGCTTCTTTAAGATTTCTTTGGGATATAAGCCTAGTAGAAACACCACTGGATCAAAGGGTAGCATCTAAATTCTTAAAAGAGAAAACAAGAGAGCTGCAAGAAGAAATAGAGAGCAAAACTATAATAGTGGGATATCTCAACCTTGCACTCTCAGAATTAGATAAATCAAACCACAAAATAAATAAGAAAGAAATCAAAGAGGTAAATAGAATACTAGAAAAGTTAAATATGATAAATCTTTGGAGAAAACTAAATGGAAACAGAAAGGAGTACACTTTCTTCTCAGCAGTTCATGGAACCTATACAAAAATTGACCATATATTAGGACATAAAAACCTCAAAATCAGATTCAGAAAGGCAGAAATAGTAAATGCATCCTTTTCAGACGACAATGTAATAAAAATTACCTTCAATAAAAAGTCAGGGGAAAATCGACCAAAAAATAACTGGAAACTAAATAATCTCATCCTAAAGAATGATGGTGAAACAGCAAATCATAGACATAATTAGAAAATGACAATAATGAAAAGTCATACCAAAATGTGTGGGATGCAGCCAAAGCAGTAATAAGGGGAAATTTCATATCTCTAGAGGCCTACTTGCATAAAATAGAGAAAAAGAAGATCAATGAATTGGGCTTGCAAATAAAAATGCTAGAAAAGAAACGAATTAAACCGCCCCCAGTCAAACACTAAACTTGAAATTCTAAAAATAAAAGGAGAGATCAATAAAATTGAAAGTAAAAAAAAAAAGTATTGAATTAATTAATAAAACTAAGAATTGGTTCTATGAAAAAAACCAACAAAATAGACAAACTCTTAGTAAATCTGATTAAATAAAGGAAAGAGAAAAATCAAATTGTTATTCTTAAAAATGAAAAGGGAGAATTTGCCACTAATGAAGAGGAAATTAGAGCAATAATGAGTTACTTTGCCCAACTTTATGCCAATAAATTTGACAACTTAAATGAAATGGAAGAATACCTTCAAAAATATAGCTTGCCCAGATTAACAGAGGAAGAAGTAAATATCCTAAACAGTCCCATTTTGGAAAAAGAAATAGAACAAGCTATTAACCAACTCTCTAAGAAAAAATCCCCAGGAACAGATGGATTTACATGTGAATTCTACCAAACATTTAAAGAACAATTAACTCCAATGCTATATAAACTATTTGAAAAAATAGGGATTGAAGGAGTCCTACCAAATTCCTTTTATCACACAGACATGGTACTGATATCTAAACTAAAAGTTGCAAACAGAGAAAGAAAATTATAGACCAATCTCCTTAATTAATATTGATGGTAAAATCTTAAATAACATATTAGCAAAAATACTACAGAAAATCATCCCCAGGATAATACACCATGATCAAATAGGATTTATACCAGGAATGCAGGGTTCAATAGTAGAAAAGTATTAGCATAATTGACTATATCAATAACCAAATTAGCAAAAAACATATGATCATCTCAGTAGATGCAGAAAAAGTATTTGATAAATTCAACATCCATTCCTAATAAAAACACTTGAGAGGATAGGAATAAATCGACTTTTCCTTAAAATAGTCAGGAGCATATATTTAACACTGTCAGTAAGCATCATATATAATGGGGAAAAACTGGAACCTTTCCCAGTAAGATCAGGAGTGAAACAAGGTTGCCTACTATCACCATTATTATTCAATATTGTATTAGAAACACTAGCCCTGGCAATAAGAAAAGAGAGATTAAAGGAATTAGAATAGGTAATGAGGAAATCAAATTATCACTTTTTGCAGATGATATGATGGTATACTTAGAGAACCCCAGAGATTCTACTAAAAAGCTATTAGAAATAATTCATAACTATAGCAAAGTTGCAGGATACAAAATAAATCCACATAAATGCTCAGCATTTTTATACATCACCAACAAAATGCAACAGCAAGAGATACAAAGAGAAATTCCATTCAAAATAACTGTCAATAGCATAAAATATTTGGGAATCTATCTATCAAAGGAAAGTCAGGAATTATTTTAGCAAAATTACAAAACACTTTTCACACAAATAAAATCAGATTTAAATAATTGGAAAAATATTAAGTGCCCTTGGATAGGCTGAGCAAATATAATAAAGAGAACAATACTCCCTAATCTATTTTTTTTTAGTACTATACCAATCAGACTCCCAAGAAACTATTTTAATGACCTAGAAAAAATAACAACAAAATTCATATGGAAGAACAAAAGGTCGAGAATTTCAAGGGAATTAATGAAAAAGAATCAAATGAAGGTGGCCTAGCTGTATCTGATCTAAAACTAGATTACAAAGCAGCCATCACCAAAACCATTTGGTATTGGCTAAGAAATAGATTAGCTGATCAGTGAAATAGGTTAAGTTCACAAGACAAAACAGTCAATAACTATAGTAATCTAGTTTTTACAAATCCAAAGATCTCAACTTTTGGAATAAGAATTCATTATTTGACAAAAACTGCTGGGAAAACTGGAAATTAGTATGGCAGAAATTAGGCATGGACCCATACTTAACACCATATACTATGATAAGATCAAAATTGGTCCATGATATAGGCAAGAAGAACAAGATCATAAATAAATTAGAGGAATGTAGGATAGTTTGCCTCTCAGACTTGTGGAGAAGGAAGGAATCTGTGACCAAAGAAGAACTAGAGATCATTATTGATCATAAAATAGAAGATTTTGATTACATCAAATTAAAAAGCCTTTGTACAAACAAAACTAATGCAAACAAAATTAGAAGGGAAGCAACAAACTGGGAAAACATTTTTACAGTTAAAGGTTCTGATAAAAGTCTCATTTCCAAAATATAGAGAATTGACTCTAATTTATAAGAAATCAAGTCATTCTTCAATTGATAAATGGTCAAAGGTTATGAATAGACAATTTTCAGATGATGAAATTGAAACTATTTCCACTCATATGAAAGTGTTCCAAATCACTAATGATCTGAGAAATGCAAATTAAAACAACTCTGAGATACCACTACACACCTATCAGATTGTCTAAGATGACAGGAAAAAATAATGATGAATGTTGGAGGGGATGCTGGAAAACTGGGACATTGATGTATTGTTGTTAGAGTTGTGAACGAATCCAATTATTGTGGAGAGCAATCTGGAATTACACCCCATGTACTGTGCATACCCTTTAATCCAGTAGTGCTACTACTGGGCTTATAACCCCAAGAGATACTAAAGAAGGGAAAGGGACCTGTATGTGCAAGTATGTTTGTGGCAGCCCTCTTTGTAGTGGCCAGAAACTGGAAAATGAATGGATACCCATCAGTTGGAGAATGGCTGAATAAGTTGTTATATGAATGTTATGGAATATTATTGTTCTGTAAGAAATGACTAGCAGGATGAATACAGAGAGGCCTGGAGAGACTTCATGAATTGATGCTGAGTGAAATGAGCAGAACCAGGAGATCATTATACACTTCACAACAATACTATATGAGGATGTATTTTGATGGAAGTGGATATCTTCGACAAAGAGAAGATCTAATTAATTCCAATTGATCAATGGTGGACAGAAGATACATCCAGGCAAGGAACACTGGGAAATGAGTGTAATTTGTTTGCATTTTTGTTTTTCTTCCCAGGTTATTTTTACCTTCTGAATCCAATTCTTCCTGTGCAAGAAGAGAACTGTTCGGTTCTGCACACATATATTGTATCTAGGGTATACTATAACATATTTAACATGTATAAGACTGCTTGCCATCTAGGGGAGAGGGTGGAGGGATGGAAGGGAAAAATCAGAACAGAAGTGAGTGCAAGGGATAATGTTATAAAAAATTACCCAGCCATATACACTGTCAATAAAAAGTTATAATTATTAAAAAAATAAAAAAGAATCAGCCTGGAGTTAGGAAAACTCATCTTCCTAAATTCAAACACAGCCTCAGACTTATGTGACCCTAAGCAACTTACTTCACCCTAATTACTGCAGTTTTTTTATTTGTAAATTGACATGGAGAAAGAAATGGTAAGCCATTTTTGTATCTCTGCCAAAAAAAAAAAAAAAAAACACAAAATAAGGTCATGGAGAAAGTTACAACTGAAAGATGATTAAATAACTAATTTCTTATAAATAAGAAATAATGTGTATGGTTTCAGAAAATACATGAGAAAATCTATATGAACTGATGCAAGTGAAATGAGAACCTGGACAACATTGTGCAGTATAACAGCAACATTTTAATGATAACCAACTGTAAAAAAGTTACTCTAATATAATGACCCAAGATGATTCCAAAAGGAATCATGATGAAAAATACTATTCACCTTTAGAAAGAACTGTTGAACTGTGAGTGCAAATTGAATTTTTTTTTCATTTTTCTGTCCTATGGCTAATATGGAAATATTTTGCATGATTGTACCTTTATAATTGTTATCAGATTGCTTGCCTTCTCAGGGGAGGAGACATAGAAGGAAGGATAAAAATCTGAAACTGTAAAACATTATTTTAAAACACATGTAAAATAATTTTTTTAAGTTTAAAAAAATAAAAGAAAAGGGGCTACAGTGACCTGGGCTGTAACCTTACCTTTGTTCTTAAATCTCCCTTGAGCTTAGTCTCATTAAGCACTTAATGTTTCTATTTTCTAGTCTGTAAGAAAAAGTAGTTGACTTCAGTGACTTCTAAGGTCCCTGGTATCTCTCATCTTATGATCCTATGAATAAGATAAATGTGAATTGTTTAAAGAAAAAAAATCAGTGTTTATTTGGAAAAAAGAACAAGCTTAAGCAAGACCCATGACTTCACTTTTCAAAGGCTGTCATCTAAAAGAGGGACACAATTAAGAAATATGGAAATAATTATTATATTTTTCATAGAAGAGTTATCAGTTTTGGTGTCAATTAACAAATCTATACTTATTGACTATTATATGAAGGCACTGCATTAAATAAATGCTAGGTATGCAATGACAAAAATGACTGCTGCTTTGGACAGAAGCTATAGAGAGGAGGATTGAGACTTTTGATAAAATTCTATACAGAGCTATGACAAAAAGAATGAAATGTAACAGAAAAGTCTTCTCTTTTTGGGGGTCTTAGAGCAGAAGCTAGAAAAATCACGATAATAATTTTATAGAACAAAATTCTTTTTTTGTTCTGTTTTTTTTTTTTATTTTCAAAACCTATGCATGGATAATTTTCAACATTCACCCTTTTAAAATTCTGTGTTCCAAATTTTTCCTCCCTTCCTTCCCCAGAATGTACATAATCTAATATATGTTAAACATGCACAATTACTCTTTACATATTAACACAAATATTATGCTGAACAAGAAAAATCAAATTAAAAGGAAAAAAATGAGAAAGAAAACAAAATGCAAGCAAACAATAACAAAAAAGTGAAAATACTATATTGTGATCCACACTTCCTACAGTCTTCTCTCTGGTTGCAGATTACTCTCTTCATCACAAGACCTTTGAATTTAGGAAGATGAGTTTTCCTAACCTCAGGCTGATTCTTTTTTTTTTTTTTTTAATAATTATAACTTTTTATTGACAGTGCTAGTCTGAATCATCTATAGAGAAAATTCTTATACAGATTCCTCATATTACATTTGAATTAGAAGTGTCAAACTCATAGTAGTGGCCCCAAATTCCTGAGTGACTTGAAACAAATTAAAATTTAATTAGGAAACATTTAATAAAAATAAATAAGAAGCAACAGAGTTAATGTTAATTTGTGAATTTCTAAGTCAATATGGAGTCAGGGCTCTTTTTTTTATTTATTTGACATCATTATATTATTTATCCCTTCTATTTTTAAAGTTCTGTGAAATCCCATGCTTATCTCTAATTACACCAATGTCACTTGCTTGTTTCTATGTTCATGTTGACTAGATCATAAATCTTGACAAAATCATAGCTTTTACTTTCAGGGCTCTGCAGGCTCCAAGGGCAGGCATTTTGGGAGAGAGATGGGATTTGGAGGATTGACTCTGAGCATGATCTTTTCCTCTAGTATATAAGAGGTCAATTATGCTCAGGGCAGAGGTCATAGTTTAGAAGCAAAACTGTCTCCCTGTCTCCAGCTAGCATTTTTGGTTTGACTGAGGAAGGGATAACAGAAGTGCATTAACATAGATTGAACTTAGTTCCTGAAAAAAAAAATATACAAGCTCTTTAGCTGGATTTCCAGAATTATTTAATTACCACTCCCACCTTGTCTATTCTCTCCCCTCAAGTCAAAGAGGGAAATGGATGAACAAAGTGGTAGTCATCTGGTCTTCTTTTGGCTCCTTCATGCAAGAACACACGTTAAACTCATTTACTAGGCTGGTAAATGAGTAAGCAAGTACTTGCAGAGGTTTTCACAACACCTCCTCCCCCATTGCCTAAATCTCTTGAAGGGGTGACTGCTTGCACAAAAGTGTATGGCTGGACTTCAGCCCAGAAATCTGGAAAGTGGATTATAGGGGATTCCCAATGGAGAATCACTTGGCTGCCAGGGGATCATGCTCTGGCTTTTTGACACACCATCAATCTGGTGCCTGGCAGTCACCATTCCCCTCCTCACCTTGCCTCATGCAGTGAGGAGACACCATGAAACTCTGCATCTCAGATTACAGCCCTGGTACCACTTGAGGAAGGGGAAAGGAGGGAGAGATGTGATGGGGGCGGGAAAGGAATAATAACCTGCCAGCAGATCTTACAATTCCATTACAGTCAGCTTTCTCATTATCAGCTTTAACTATGGATATTTGGAGAAGAAAAGGAGTAGAGAAACATGTAAAAAGACTGTTCATGAGAAGGCAAGGGGCAATATATTGACCAAATAAGAAAATAAGTAGCAAAATCACGGAAACACAGTCATACAAATTTCTTTGGGTTGAGGTTACATCCCTTTTTGGGGGTTGGGAGCAGAGAAGGAGGGAAGGACAGGAAACAATAGAGAGAGATAGACAGAGACCCAGAGACAGAAAGAAAGGCAAAGACATGCAGAAATAGATGAAGGGAAAGAAAGACAGAAAGGCAAAGAGTCAGAGGTAGAGAGGTAGAGAGAGAGGGCAAAAAGTCTGACAGAAAGGCAAACTCACAGAGACAAAGACAAACCAGAAATAGAAGGAAAGATGGAGGAAAAGGAAGAGGAGAGAGAAAAGAAAGCAAATTCATTCAGCAATAAGTATTTCATCAATCAATAACCATTTCTTCAAAGTTTATGTGTCAGTTGTTATATTAGACACCAGACTAATACACATGAATTAAATTCTAAATTATTTTCCTTTTACTGTATTGTGTGGCTATGCCTAATCAACAAGCCCAGACATTTTTAAAGTAGAGACAAAAAAGCTGTAGCTGGTGGCTTAATGTTTAAAGTCATATAAACCCTTTAATTTTAGTCTTGATTTACTTACAAGCTGGATAGGTAGTAGTCATCATGGTATTGTCATGTTAAAGATATGGTTATCAAGTGGCTCCCCACACACATATTTTTGCCTAACTAGCCTTATTTTCATTCAAGCTTAGTGATTGACATCACTCTTTTGAAATGAGACAGTAAATACAAAGCAGGAGAATTTATTTTTTTTGTAAACAGAACTGATGTACAATTCAACATAATGCCTGCCATAACTTAAGTTTAACAATCACTACTTAAGATCTAAAGATATGTCCACCAAACCAAAGGTATTCCATATGTGCAAGGCTACATTCACTCTACTCATATACACACATAAACACATATGAATATATTTATATGTATGTGCATATATGTTGTCATATATCCCTGAGTGCATATTCATATGTCACTGGATAGATGCACACACATAAATTCCTGAATACACAGACATATATTCCTAAAAACACACCAACACACACATACATAAATGTGTATATGTTTGTGTGCTTTACTTTTTTATATAGGTTCCCCAAATCACTTACTGAAAATGTTTCATTCAGGGACTTTTGGATCCAGTCCATGAATTAATGTTCCATCTCTAGCACTAGGAATGCCTTCTTAGGAATTCTTACTCTTCATTGAATTCAAACCCTGTGTTGCCCCATGGAAACTCTCATTTTGTGTTTATAGAGTTGAATGAAATTTCATTGTTACTGAAACAGCTTTAATTCAGCCCTTGGTTATTTATTCAGTACCTCCTGAGATGAAGAAAATGGCTGAGCCTCATCCAAACATATAATAAATACCTCTCTCCCCAGCTTACTGTATCTCTGGCTTCCAAGAACCATACAGAAGGTTTATTATATTTTAAAGCTTGGCACTGGTTAATACACAGGAGTTTTCAACCTGGCAATGGGTTTGGAGCAAATGAAACTGTAAAAAATAGCACATATCAGGAAATGGTTCACTTGTTTTCAGGCGCCATTTGCTCCAAAAAGAAAAAAAAAATTAGTGGGAGAGCTAAATGTTGATGTCAATTTTTTTTGTATGTACATGTGTGAGTGTGTTTGTAGAGCAACCTTTAAACCTTCCATATTAACATATAAGCCTAAAATAGTTTAATTTTATAAAGGAAAGGAGATACTAAACACACCATTGATCAAATTGCTCTTTTAATGAAGGCTTTATTAAAGTCAAATTCTAAGCCAGTCCTTAGAACATACAAAAATCACATAGAAAACTTACAGAGTATTTTATGATACCCCCAGAAAAAAGAAATAAAGTATATTTTGCATAGCAAAGCATAGATTCTTTTAAACCACAAATATTCAATTGATTAATTATCTTTTTTTCTCAACGAAAACTTCTGTTTTAGAGAGTTTATACATCTAAAGCAGACAGTTTTACTTTTCTTATTTTCCCAGTCTCTTTTCTTTCTATTTGATTCCAAAGAATCACTAATGACCGTTTGTACATTTTACACCGGATATCCATGATATCTCAAATCCTACAGATCCAAAGTGAATTAATTATCTCCCTAGTGCTTTAACAAGCCCCTCCCCATATTTCTTTTTAGAGTATTAATATTCTTTGAGTCTCCCAGGTTTATATTTGACTTTTCAAAAGTGTTTTTTTTTTTAAATCATAGGTATACAGTCAGATGCCAAATCTTTCCATTTCTAATTCCAAAGCATCTTTTGCATTTGGCATTTTCTTTTTCTTTCTTTTTTTTTGTTTTTTGCATACCGTCATGGTACCTTCCTATGGCACCTCTCATTTAAGTGTCTCCTCAATCCAAAGTATCCTCTGACATAGCTAAAAACACTTTTAAATCTAAATTTGAACGTGCCAGATGTCTTGAGTAAACTATTACCTCCAGAATAAAGTTAAATCTTTTGGCTAACCTGATCTGAATTTATTTTCATTAGAAATCATTCTCCTTTTAGTACTCTGCCATCATCCAGACCAGTTTTCTCAATGTTTTTCACATGATTTTCAATCCCTAATGTTCACACATTTGCCCAGTCTCCTCAGCCTTGTTTCATAGTATCCTTTTCTTTCATCAAGGCTCAGCTTAAGAACCACCCCCACTAAATTCTAGAGCCCTCCCTCCCTAACTACATTTTGTTTTACTAATTTGTATTTTTTTAATTTATTGCATATATATATATATATATATATAATATATAGATAGATAGATAGATAGATAGATGTGTATGTAACTGTCTTTAACTCCTAGAATGTTAGATTTTTGAAAGCAGGGTTTGAAATGTGGGTGCACATGCATATGTTCTTGTCAGTATCACAGCATCTATGAGAATATCTGATGATGTCTAATATAGAGTTTCTAACAAATGATGAACACTTGTTGACAGATTGATTGATCACAAATACTACTGTTGGCCTGGATCGAAGTCTATGGAGATACACGTTTATGGAGATTTACATGAAGAACTGTCATGGAAGAAGAAGCATGTAGTAGATAGGGGGTTGACCTCAGGAGCAGTAGGGTATAAATCCTATTTCTGACACACAATGGGGAAGTGAACATTAGTAAGTCGCTGAACTTTTCAGTGGTTCAGGTACCTTACTATGACTTAAATATGAGAGAGAAGTGGTTGATCTGCTTTAGCAGATAGAGCTTTTTCACTGAAATTTTTTATATGAAATAAAGTACAGCTCTTTCTCCTTAATCCCCAAGAAAAAATGGGTGTTTTTTTAATTAATAAGTTAAATACATAAGAATAAATCCTAATTCATTTTGTCCATCTAATCCTTTTATTCTTCCACCACCATCACCTCCTTTCTTCCCTAATCCATGTATATCTCCTCATTTTGTTTTTCTGGATCTGAAATCCTTTATAATGTCTATAATTTTTTTAGGTCATTTCTTATTTTTCTTTCTTATTTTCTTACTTTGCTAGATTATGATCAAGGAACAATATTCACTGAAAGCCATTTCAAAAGAAAAATTCCAAATTATATTATCTAAATTCCTATGTTCAGTTCAAACTAATGGACTGCTTAGAACTTTTTTTCAGGCCTTAGCAAATTGTAGCATAGGACACTTGGTATTAGTATTGTATTAAATAAACATTACAAAAATTAGGGTGGGGAGATAACTGAGCTGTTCCTTAATGAGTATGACAATTATTAATAACAGAAGAAAATATAGGTATTGGTTTAACTTTGGTTGGTTTGGGTCCTTTGCATTTATGCTAATAAAATTATCAAACATAGATTTAGCTTGATTAACCAGTCAATAAACACTTAAGCATCCATAGCACTCAGCATAGGAGAAAGAAGAGTCCACCTTATATCCACACCCATACAAAAATTTAATTGCTACTCTAAAGTCCATTCACACTTGGATCTGTTCAGTTTATTAAATTAGCATGGCAATCTTAATAAACATCCTCTATGTGAACATCTTATTAGAATAACTTTTTCATTACTATAGAACTTGAGATTTCTATTGTCAATCCACTCTGAAAACAAAACAAAAAGGCAAGCTATATATTTCAGGTTAGTTAGTGAATAAAAGTAATAATAGGAAAAGGTTTTAATTTCCTTATCCCTAAATGTAGCTCCCTGATCTTTTAAAAAAAATTATCTCTAGACTAATCATTCATTGGCATTGTATTGGGATCAATGGGAAACCACATGTTATTTCAGCTTGAAATGACCGAATTTTGCAAGATCTGAGTGGTTTTGTGGATAATTGCTAGCTTTAACACAAGGGACCTGAACTGAATATGTATACTCAATCCTACTTAAGTGCAGGTGTTGTTTTGGGGCTACAAAAATATCCTGTGTTAGTTCAGGTGATTAAGTCCTTTATTCCTAGGATCCAGTTAAGAAAACATCAGTATTGCTCCAGCTGTACTTGATGCCCTCAAAGACATAGATTTCAAATAAATCCTTTCATTGGTCAGTGGTTGAATTTGACATTCAGAGGGATAACTTTCCATAAAATAGACAGGAGGGTTTGAGTTATTGGAGCATGAGCAGTCTAAGCCACATTAATTTGTTCTGAAGTCTGTGTATTAAGGCATTGTTAAACCCAACAGCAGAGAAACTGCATCCCTGGACATTTTCAAATCAAGAATGTATACCCATGATAAAAATGTTTTTCTGTGTATGAGTCCTGATTGAAGGCAAAGGGATGAAAGAGATAACCAGGTCCATTCTAGGCCTATTAGTGTATTGTTCTACGAAGACAAAACAAAACAAGATGCCAAAAGGATATTTTCAGTTTTCAATATGACTGATGAACTGACTTATTTTTAAAAAGCACTATTTAGTAAAACAAATGGCTGTTATTTCCACATAAATGATTTTGCTCAAGGGATGTACAAAGACATTGTCAAGGTGCATACTGTCACAGGAAGCACATCAAACTTTTTGGATTATTCAAGGATTTCATACTAAGCTAGAAAAGGAAATTTGCCCATACCAAGTCTATGTGTTATATGCACAAATACTGGTCATGATAATTCTGAAGTGGAACTTTTGCTCAGTAGATGTCCTGACATCCTGAAAGTCCACAACTCAACTGTGTCATGAAAACCAATGTAAGATTGAGTTTGGAGAAGCCCCAGTGTTATAGTAAGTAGAAGGTGGGATTAACAAGTTTGGAAAGAGGAAAAGTTTGTAGAGGATATAGAAAAGATTATGTTTGTATAGGCCATAGACATAAGTAAATATTTGCAACAAAATTTGCCAGCATTCTAAAAATCTGCAAAACTGAAATAGCTCTAAATACCTAGATGTTTAAGTAGGTAGTCTCTTACAAGCTATATAATCTTTATTAAATACTATATTCTTAAAATACCTTGGTGATAACAAAACTTTTTTAATAGAAGTTCTTTTGATCAAAGACTATCTCCTCATTAGATGTAAGTGAATCAGGGGAACATAGTATTTATTTATATTAAAATTTGAATTAATTTATATGAAACTTTTTTGAAAGCATTTTTTGGTCATAGGGTAAGAGAAGATGTTCACCAGAGATAATGAAAAGAATATGAAAAAGATACAGTGCATCTACAGTTTGAGATAGGACCAAGTCTTGGCTGGGAAAGCCAGACAATTTTTCTCATTTTATTATTCATGAAATCAACAGCATGATTATATGTACATATCTATAAATTCAACAAACATTTTAAAGTATGGGAATATGATGCAGTTATTTCTACTTTGATTTTTATTGTTTATTTAAATCAGGAAGATAGTTTAAGAAATTGTGTACACAAAGCATACAGGGGGACATGGAAAGCCTTATCTGAACTGACACATAGTGAAGTAAGCAAAAGCAGACAAACAAGAGAGATATATCCCAGACTGGTACAAATAGTGAATCTCATGAGGTGGTCACTTGCC
The DNA here is from genome assembly GCF_902635505.1 of Sarcophilus harrisii. Taxonomy (NCBI): domain Eukaryota; kingdom Metazoa; phylum Chordata; class Mammalia; order Dasyuromorphia; family Dasyuridae; genus Sarcophilus; species Sarcophilus harrisii. The sequence goes on from NC_045430.1 coordinate 218,411,884, forward strand.
TTCAAATTCACTCTATTTGAAATTGTAATTATACAAATTGTAATCATTGATTCCAGCCCAACGAAAATATACAGTGTTAATTTAAATAAGGCCTCCATGTCTTGGGGTTCAATATTGAAACTTATCTAGGACACAGCTTACAGTGACTACAATGCCAATGGAAACACAGAACTCAAAACTAAGTGCTGTAAAATTATAATACTGATTGTTTACTCCAAAGAAAAGAAATGAGAAGGCAATTTTGTTCTTTTCTTGCATAATTAGGGAAGTATATGGAAGGACACAGCATAGAGTTCACATTTGGTTGACATGCTGGACACCTTTGCTGAACAGTATTTTTTCCTCCATTAAAAAAATACTATAAGTTGTAAGATAATCCTCTGGGAGGAGAAATATATATATATATATATATATTTAAATAAAGTAAGGTAAGTGTGTAGCTCCCAGAAGGAAATATATGATACATGTGTCAAACTCTAAGCCTGCTTTTAACTAGACCTAGCCAACTATGTGGTGAACCTCTTTAACATTGTATTATTTCAAAATGTGGCTGAAGTCCCAAGGTGACCTTAGACTTCAAGTTTTCAAAAGCCTTTTAATGCTGCACCCAGAAACCTGGGTGCCTCGGTGATCTATAACTGGTCTTTGTTATTTCCCTTTTTAGATACCCATCTGGTACAAATGGGTTATGCTGAACACACTTAATATGGTCTCATAGTGAAGGACCTCTGTTTCTAAGGCAATCCTACTACTGGTTTGCATTTCCCACTGGGATAGAAGAAGACTTATTGTACTTTATGTTTGGCATTATACAGGCTGATCTTTTTGGAGCTATGAATGTGTGGGTATTTGGAATGAGTTTAAGGATGATTCATAAGTCTAAAGTTCTATTTTTTTATCATCAGTTTCTTTATATGTGATAAGCCAAGTTGCAACAGGTTTTATATGTTCAACAAATAACTACTACTAATAATAGCTATCTAGTATTGGCAATCTCTAAATTGCAGAAAAAATACTGACCTTCATTTTTTGAAGGTCCTTCCTCCTTCCTCCTTCAGGAGGATTCTATACCAATGAAATCACAGATCCAGTACATATCCCTATTATTCCTGATATTCACAAATTTCCATGAAGCCAATGACAAGGAGGAACTTTGGCACATCTATAAATAATTGTCACATTACAAATATAATACTGTAAGCTGAGACAAGTGACCTGAACTTTCTCCCTATATTGGATAAATCTATGCTTTCCTTTAAAACAAGGAGTCCAAAAAAATTCCTTAATGAAAACTAGATGATTTTTAAGGAATTTGAGTGGATGGACACAGAAATATCTGAATGGAACTTTTCCCATCAGTTTAATCATTGGAAGGTAAAAATATAATAGGTAGGTTTATCCAGATTCTAAATTCTGTTAATATTCTAAAGAATTTAGGGAGCTAATTTTCTCACAACTAATTTGTAGATATTCATTTCAACAAAAAGTCAAAATTCAAAAGCAAATTGCATCTTTGCATATCCCTATATAAGTAGCAACTAATTCTGACTTACAAAAAATATTTTTTTTCCTTCAAAAAGTAATTCTGAAGAATGAGGTAGTTTTATTCACTATTCTACAACTTGAAAAAGAATTTCAACACCATAGACAAATAAAAAGCTTCCACTTTTTATATAATTTTATACAATTTATATATCATTATATAATATATAATACAATTGTATCATTTTATATAATAAAATGTATAATAATATAATCCACTAATTATATCTATATTTTTGTCTATTTAAAAATACAAGATAATTTGTACTTCTGATATACTAAGAAAAAGTTTCAAGTACTCAATCACACAAGAATAAACAATTTCAAAACAAGCCTGGTTTCAAAGGATTTAAATGATAGATAAAGAATAATAAAACCTTGCATTATTTAGTGACATGCTCTGCTACAATTGGAAAAAAAAACTTTTAGACACAGAACACACCAAAAGTATAAAAGCTATGAGAAAATATTACCTGGCACAATTTGTCTAATCTTGTGTGTAGTTATCATAAATCTGGTGGCTTCATTAAGGCTAACATCATGGAATCTGAAAGCATATTTTCAGTCTAAAGGAATGATATTGGTGGTAGATAAGATCATCTTTATCAAACAATCTTTGTGGTGAGGGAGAGGGTTGGCAGATTCCAATGAGAATAAATTTACATACATGGACATAGAAACTACTCTCCAGAGACCCAAATCCAGCTGTGAAAGCAGTCGAAGTAAAACCTCTTTTTCTCCTTTTGGCGTGCCTGAGCTACTTTCTCTCCAATTTCTTGAAACCCTCTGTGCTGGATGTAAAAGAAAGGATGCAGATAATCATAGTTCACATAGAAATAATCATCATCAAGTATAAAAAATGATCGAAGAAAAACTTTGAGTTTACATGATTTAAAAAGCTGGCTCCCTGTTAGATGAATTGTCCAATGGCACAGCACTACAATAAGAGTATGGTCATTTTATCATTTCCAGCCATGGTGTAATTGGTTATTTTATTTTTTTTAAATAAACCAGAATCTCCTTGCTAAAACACCAAAGAATCTCATGATTTTTTCCCATAGAAAAGCTTATCATCCTTTTATAGAGAAAATATTAAGAATTTTAACATTAAAATGTGAACTGACACCTTAGATTTGACAATTTGTACATAGTTACCATTATAAATTCTTAGAGTTAATCTATTAGTGACCCTCTGTGGAGCCAACAATTTTGGACTACACAAAATTAATAATTATCACAATATTCATAGTGATGGTCTTTGTAGTAACAAGTAATTGGAAACAAGATAAATACTTATCAACTTGGGAATGGTTGACCAAATTATAGTATGCATGTACAAGTGAATACTAAAATACATGAAATTGCAAATAGAAAGAATTCTGAGAAACATGGGAAGACTTTTATGAACTGAAGCACAGAAGAAAATGCAGAACAGATGAATAATATCCCTACTGATTAAAATAATATAAATGGAAACAAAATAAAAATTAACCACTGGCCAAGTAAATATAATTACCAAAAATTTTCCTGAGAAACAGATGATAAAACATCCTGGCCCCTTCTTGCTACAGGTGAGAATGATAGATACACAAAATTGTATAGGCTATAAGACAGTTAATGTGGTTGCTAGTTTGGATTAACTTGTTTATTACTCATAACTATGTTATAAAGCAAGCATGAAGAAAATAAGTAAAGGATGTTGGAAAATGTCTATTCTGTGAAAAAATAATTGATAAAATTAAAACAAAACAAAACTTGAACCCACTGAAAATGATTCATAAATTATTTGCCATTTCCACACATAACAGGAAAGATAAAAATTCATTATACTGTGTTTGACTCAATGATTCATGAATCCTCTTGCCACAAATTCAGATAGAAAATTATTCCCCTTACCCTGTACTACTTTTTGTGGTGTCCAGAGGATAAATGTCAGAAATGAGTGAATCTCCCATTACATAGGACACTGTGCAGCTCATCTTTTAAAAATATTTATTTAGTTAGTTTTACTACATATTATTTTAAGAATCATGTTGGCAAATCATTTCCAATGAAGCAGTAATGAACTGAACCAGCTATGCCCAGCAAAAGAACTCTGGGAGATGACTAAAAGCCATTACATTGAGTTCCCAATCCCTATATTTTACCCACCTGCACTTTGGATTTCCTTCATAGGCTAAGTATACAATATTTCAGAGTCTGATTTTTTTTTGTACAGCAAAATAACGGTTTGGTCATGTATACTTATTGTGTATCTAATTTATATTTTAATATATTTAACATCTACTGGTCATCCTGCAATCTGGGGGAGGGGGTGGGGGAAAAGGAGGGGAAAAATTGAAACAAGAGGTTTGGCAATTGTCAATGCTGTAAAGTTACCCATACAAATAACCTGTAAATAAAAGGCTATTAAATTAAAAAAAAAAAAAAAAAACAGAAAAAAAGCAACTATTGCATGTTTGGTTTACATTCATTTTCCTTAGGTTTTTTTTTGTTTTTTTTCTGAATGCAAATGGCATTTTCTGTTCAAAATGCATTGAGATTGTTTTGGTTCAATGAATCACTGAGAAGAACCTTTCATAGTTGATCATCACATATTCTTGCTGTTATTGTACTACTTATTTGCTTGTTTTGTTCATCATCAGTTCATGTAAATCTTTCTAGGTAGTTCTAATATCATCTTATTCATCTTTTTATAGAAAATTAATATGTCATTACCTTTATATACCACAGTTTAGTCAGCCATTCCCCAGTTGATAGACATCATCTCATTTTCTAATTCTTTGTTCCCACAAAGAAGCTGCTACAAAGCATTTTTGCACATGTGGATTCTTTTCCCTCCCTTACTATTTCCTTGGGATACAGAACAAATAGTGGCATTGCTGGGTCATAGGGGATACACAATGTGACAGTCCTTTGGGCATAGTTCCAGATTTGCTCTCCAGAATGGTTGGATCATTTCACAATTCCACCAATAATGCATTAGTGTCCCAGTTTTCCCACATCTCCTTAAGCATTTGTATTTATCTTTTCCTATCATCTTAGTCAATCTGAGAGGTGTGAGTTGGTACTTCAGAGCTGTTTTAATTTGCATTTCTCTAATCAATAGTGATTTAAAGTATTTTTACATAGATACTGCTTAGTATTTTAAGGAAACTCCTTTATGCTTTTTTGTGTTTTTAAAAAGAATGGGTGCTGCATTTTGTCAAAAGCTTTTTTCTGCATCTATTGAGATTATCATAAGATTTTTGTTGGTTTTGTTATTGATATCATCTATTGCAACAATAGTCTTCCTGATATTGAAATAGTCCTATATTCGTTATGTAAATTCCACTTGGTCAAAGTATATTATCTGGTTGATATGTTGCTGTAATCTCTTTACTAATATTTTATTTAAAATTTTTGCATCAATATTTATTAGGAAGAGTAGTCTGTCACTTCTTTTCTTTGTTTTAGCTCTTCCTGCTTTAGGTATCAGTACCATATCTGTTTCATAGAAGGAATTTAGCAGGACTTGTTCTTTCCCTATTTTTCCAAGTAGTTTACATAGTATTGGAATTAATTGTTCTTTAAATGTTGGTAGAATTCACTAGGGAATCCATCTGCCCCTGGAGATTTTTACTTAGGGAATTTGAGAAACTCACTTTAAACTAATATATAGGTTTACTAGAAAGAACATTAGATTTTAAGTGGAAAAGTAAAAGCATGTATTCTGCCTCTGAGAATTATAGAGACTGAATGTGGTTTGAAGCATATTATTTTTACCATTTTTTGTTTGTTTGCTTGCTTTTTCTTTCTCGTGATTTTTTTTCTCTTTTCATCTGATTTTTCTCACACATTATGACAAATATGGAAATATGTTTTAAAAATTGTACATATTTAATCTATATAAGATTGCTTGCTCTCTTGGGAAGTGGGGAGCTAAGGGAGGGAGGGAAAATAATTTAGAATGCAATGTCTTACGAAAATGAATGTTGAAAACTATTTTTATTGTCTCTTCTCAAAATTCTAAAAAAAAAAATAGTCTGTATCACAAAGAGATCATAAAAAAAGAAAAAAATTGCCTACATGTGCAAAAATGTTTGTACCATCCCTTTCTGTAGTGACAAAGAACTGAGACCACAGTGGAAGTCCATCATTTGGAAAATGGCTTAATAAATTATGGCATATGTATGTTATGGAATATTATTGTTATATAAGAAATGATCAGCAGGATGATTTCAGGAAGGTCTGGAGACATTTCCATGAACTGATGCTAAATGAAGTGAGTAGAACTAAGAGAACATTGTACAAAGTGGCAACAAAATTGTAATGATCAGCTCTTTTGGACTTGCCTCTTTTCAACAATGAAGTGATACTGGTCAATTCCAATGGACTTTTGATGGAGATGACCATCTTTATCCAGAGATGACTGTGGGGACTGAATGAGGATCATAATACAGTATTTGCAACTTTTTAATTTTTTTTTCTTGATTATTTGTTTGTTTTTCTTTCTCTCTCTCTCTTTTTTGATCTGATTTTTCTTGTGCAGCATAATTGTGGAAATATATACAAAGAATTGCACATGTTTAACATGTACTGGATTGCTTGTTGTCTAGGGAAAGGGTGGGGGAAGAGAAGAAGAAAAATTTGGAACACGGTGTTGAAAGCTATCTTTGCATGTATTTTGAAAATTAAAAGCTATTATTAAAAACAACAAAAAAAAAGAATTTTAAAAAAGAAAACTATCTTTATGTGTATTTATAAAAACAAAATACTATAAGAATTCTGACTCTACTGTTAGTTTGACTATGGATAAATCATTTCAATTCCTTGAGTTTCAATATTTTTCATCTATATGTAAAAACCTCTTCTGTGCTTCCTCTGTCAACTTGTACTGGCACTAGCATGTTGGATCTACAGAAGATGATTGTCACTTCTTTCATGGTTCTACTTTTTTTGGGTAATCCTAACACTGTTCATCATGAATCAACATCTTTGTGTTTCCCCATTAACAGTTAGCCATTAGAAACCCTTTATCTGTTCCAAACTTTTCTATTACTCTTGAGTCAATTTCCCACCACCATATTCAGACTTCTGCAGATTTGTCTCACCTCTCCTTTCCCCCCTGCTTCTTCTCACTACTACAAATATAGTGTACATGTTGTGACATTCTCTCAGGCAACTTTATTTCTGGCTATGCAACATGGAATCATATAATTTGGGGAGCTTGATAAATATTTTTTGGTGATACTAAGCAGACTGATATTGCCTCAAGCTGACCAGGATGAATTTTGGGATTTGCATAAAAGTTGTAAGAGAAGTCAAGTCCTCTTAAAAGGATATAGAAGTATCAAGTAATAATTGAAAACTAAATAAGAAAGGATGATAAAAAAGAGTGATTTAAATGTAGGAACAGAGTAGACAAAAAAAATTGTAGAACTAATCAAAATTAAATTCTCCTTTCATTGTTTGGATTTTCTTTTCTTTATAATCTTTTCCCATTATTTTTAAAGAGTAAAATAGTAAGGTGGCAAGCTACCTTGTTTATATATTGAGTCTCTGGCCAGGAAATTCAGTCTCATGGAGTGCTTTATTAGGTAGAAGAAAAATAATATCTCACTCTAATGCACTCATTAATTTATAGGGTCATGCACTATTAAAACTGAAAAGAACCATTACAATTATTCAGTTCAGCTCTGCTATTTCACAGATGAGAAAACTGAGGCTCAAAGAAATGAAATTTCATTTTCTCCAGTTCTGAATTTATTGTTTGGGAGTTTTGTGTTCCCCCTGTCCATCAGCAGCTCGCTGAACACATTCACATGTATTTGACTATTTCTAAATCACTGCCTGAGGGACATTGTGTCCTGATATCCCCCTGGCATTATTGACTGAGGCAAGGAAATGAATGTTACAACTCCTTGCCAATATGCTTGAAAATAAACTGAAAATGAGGATTTAAGCTGTAGGCTTCGCTGCCAAGTTTTAGAACCAAAAGACAATTTTGCAGCCAAGCTCTAAACCTCTGAAAATTGGGGTCAGAAAAGGGGCAAGAAATTCAAACCCTAACTCAGCCTCAATCTCTCCAATGACAGTTATAACAAATAAACCTGAAATTAAAAGCTAAGCATTACTTAACTACTTAAAGAACATAATTGTGTAAGACTAGACACTTAAAAGGTGGTCTTACTACTGTGTTCTGAATAATTAGATCAAGTTAGTTGATAAGAGAAGGGTTTTTCAATTAAAGCAAATTCTTTGAACTGATAGGGAATATAAATTTATGAAAACCTGCTTCAAGTAGCAGTTTCAATTTGACAAGATATTCAATAATATATTCAGGATTTTATAATATTGATGCAGCAGCATTTCCTTCTTTCCTTGATTAATCAACAATTGGGGGAAAAGAATTCATGAAACTAATGGATGAGAGTTTGTTTTCAACCAGAAGGAAGACAAAATAGTCATTGTTGATTTCAATACTATTAAAAACCTGAGACATCACCTATGGGTACTTTTTCCATTGAGGCAAATTATCCTCTATTCACAACTCCTTGAGTAACTAATTAGTGCAGTGTATAGAGTGCTAAGCTTGGAGTCAGGAAGACTTCTGTTCCTGAGTTAAAATCTAGATATATAGACATACATACATATATGCATACATATATATATAGATATAGATATTTGTCTATATATCCCAAATGGGTCATGAAATGTTGAACACAATTGAAAATAACTGAACAACAATACACATATAACCACCAATAATTCTTGAGCAGACTCTCCAATAAATCTTTCTACAAAGTTCTATCTAACAGGCTAGAGGCTAATTTTTTTAAGTTTTTGTGATATGTTTGGTTTTTGACACTCATTTTTAAAACTATATAACTTAATTTATGATCAGTTTACTTTTTATTAATATATTCTTGATTATAGTTTAAGGTATATTTTAGTTTTCTATGTATATGTGTGTCTGTGCATTGATACACAAAAATGACGTGAATTGTTATAGTCTCCTTCTTTGCTACATATACATTGCCATTTACTTTGGGTCATTATATTTTTTTTCCTTTTGAGATCAGACAGACTCTGGAACAGAGAAAGACAGAAATAGACAGAGGGAAAGAAAGAGAGCCAGAAAGCAAGAGATAAAGAGACAAGAGAGAGACAGACAGACAGAGAGATACACACACAGACAGAGAGACAGAGGGAGAGAGAGAATGTAATTTCATATAATTGAAACCCACAGATAATCATGAAGATAATACTGATTTTGTCTCAAGTAATTCCTTTGATCATTGAAAATGCTTCAAAATTATGCAGGCCTACTTATTCATTCCTGAATCTATATTTTTAGGCATGATAAATTATCCTTTTATTTACTTTGATTTGTTAAATATTCATATGTAAAAGGTAGTTCATTGGTCAGGGGAGTTCCCTGTTCAACAGATATGTGCTTTCAAAGTAGAAAGACATTGAAGTTTTAAATTCCATTTTATTGATTAATTGATCAGGCTGGGTTATTGTGGAGCCATGAGGGATGAATTTACTGCTTAAGTCCTTTATGAGTTTTGTTTGTTTGTTTGTTTTTGGTTTTTTGTTTTGTATTGTTTTGTTTTTGCTGGACAGTTAAAAGGGAGCCAGTTGCGAAGTGAAATTGAGTTTTTATTTACTTGTTTGCTTTTGTTTTTGTGTTTCTGGAGAGAACTAGTGAGTGCCTCTGGTAGAAATTTGTTTTCAAAGGGAGAAAAAAACATGTGTGTTCATTGTCAGCTTCTCTCCCATGCTAGAAAGTCAATAATAGCTATTTCAGGGAAAGACATAATACATACATTGGTGGAGCCAGAGAGAATTCCTGGACTGTGAGTTCTTGGTGTGAAAAGTGGAAAGACAGTGTCAAGACATCTGAAACTCAGCCTTCTAAATAGAAGAGCTAGGATTTCCCAGATAGCATTGGGTTCCTGGTGAGTTTAAAATTCAGTCATTTAGAGAAAGAAGTTTCCAAACCATAGCACATTCAAGTAACTATAAGTTCAAGTGTTTGAGGGATGAAGTCTTTTAAAGAGAGAATAGGAAAAACTTAAGGGTAACAGCAAACTTACAGGGAGACATGGAAGTCATATATGGCTCTGAATTTGGAAGCGCCAAAAGCAACTCTACAGGGGAATAAAATAAAATAATGAGCTGTATCAGTGAAGAGAAGGAATATTCATTTATATGACCACTTGCTTGCACCAAGAGGCAGTTACATAATGTTACATAATGCAGTAAATAGAGCACTGGGTTTGGAATAAGAGAAGTCATCTTCCTGGTTTAAATCTGACATCAGACACTTACTGCCTATCTGGCCCTGGGCAAATCACTTAACTCTGTTTGCCTCCGTTTCCTCATCTGTAAAGTGAGCTGCAGAAAAATGTCAAACCACTGTAGTATTTTCACCAAGAAAATCTCAAAATAGAATCACAAAGATCAGCTATAACCTAAATGACTCACTAAGAAGAATGCATACCAAGTATTTATTATAAATAAAAATGACAACATTTAATATTTACAACAATCCTGTGAATTAGGAGGAATCATTAACCCCATTTTACAGTTTAGGAAACTGAGGTAGATGATATTAAATGAGTAGTCATGGTCACACAACTTTAAGTTTGTGAGGCAACATTTGAATTCAGTTCTTAATTGACTCTAGGCTTAGAGCTCAATCTACTGGAACAACAGTTGCCTCTACAGCATGACTAAGTGTCTGTTACTAGAGTTATTTGATTTCTGATAGAATGGAAGCTCTGAGAGTAGGTATTTTATTTTTTTGTATCTATACTCCCAGTATCTGGCATCATGATAGTCATCTAGCATATGTCAAGATATGTTGATATCAAATGGGAAGATGGTTGCTTTTTACTAATCCCAAGTCCATTTTTCTTAAAAGGACTTTAATTATATATATCCATCATGGAGGGAAAACTGAAACTTATTGAAATGTTGGTGGGGGGGGTAGTCTCCTAGCACAATCATATTTGTTTACAAAAAGACAAAGCTAGATGAGCTATACATTTAGAGGGCAATATAAGGCAGCATGTAAAGAGAGACTGAAGAGGGAGAGAAATTGTTTTGATTCCTAATAGTTTATTGTTGGTCCTTTTGTATGTGGTTTCTTCATTTCTGGGAGATTTTATCTCCCATTTGGTATGTCATGTTACCTTGAGTTGGAAACCTGAACATTGTTATCCCCAAATGAGTTATATTTCTGTTTTATTTAGAGATTTCTAAAAGGAAAGGCTTGTTAGTGTTTTGATTTCCAATGAACTATAAAGGACATGTTTTAGAAGATAAAATGGGAGAGTAGAAGAAAAAGGCATCTCTAAGGCTGATTACAAATATTTCAATATCAGATTAAAATGGAAGTATCCAAGTAGGTGACTCAGTAAACAAAATGCTAAGACTGGGGTCTAGAAAATCTGAGTCTAAATGCAGACTCAGATTTAATAGCTATGTGACCCTAAGTAAAACATTTAAACTTTATTCTGATTTAATTTCCTCAGTTATAAAATGAGAATAATAGCATCTACCTCATTGTGTTATTGAGCAGAGCCAATGAAATAATATTTGTGAATTTCTTATAACAATGTCTGAATCATAGTAAATGCTTAATGAATGTGGCTTTCTTTCCCCTACTTTAAGTTCTGTTAGATGAGCAACACTATTTTTCAAGAGGATGGGATTTTGGTCATCAGTAATGCCTTGAATAAGAATGATTGACAGCATGACATAAAGCGTGGAGGAATGATCTTAGGAGTATATTAGAGATTTAAAAATTCTAATATGTACTAGCTAAAAGATCTTGGGCCAGTCACTGAAACTCTCAATCCACTCAATCATCGATTTAAAACTCTTTGATTACAGAGGGGTGACTGAACTATGGCAAATATCACACTGATTGTTTACATCAACTGAATGAAATAAAAATTGGATAAATAATTTAAAGTAAAAACCTACCACTTTATTTAGGACAAATGAAAGAATTGTTATTATGAAGAAAAAGCATTCATTTTTCATTTTTCTTGCAAAAATAGACACAGACAGACACACATGCAGATGCACATTAGCTTCCCCAAATATCTGAAGTTTTGTAAAAAAGAAGTTCCAGGCTACTGTAAGGAAACCTAGTTTCACAATGTCTAGACTGTGTTCAAACTGAAAATTTCTTCTGGCATGGAAGCAAAATTTCAAGTATGAATACTTAGCTCAGTTGATTCTAACTTCCAATTCCCTTGTGGTTCATCCATCAGTTAACTAGTACAGACTGCTTGTCTCCAGTGTGGGGTTTTGATGATACATGATTCATTAAAGTTATATATTTTTCCTATGTCTAAAGCATGAATAAAGGTGAAGAACTAGTGTGTTTAAAGTTCCTTTATTTATAATATCTTCTAACAATATCTTTTCATATTTTTTAACAATCCTGTGATTGTACATATGAAAATTACTCATCTTCCAATGAAAGAAAATGTAAATTGCAAACTCTGAAAATCTTAATGTGAATTCCCCTTATACGTGCTATTTTCTGATAATTACTCATACTGAAGATACAGAAAGAACCTATCTATAAGAAAAAAAATGAACTTAGTAGCTTTTTTATTATAGATTTTTATTTACAAGATATATGCATGGGTAATTTTTCAGCATTAACAATTCCAAAACCTTTTGTTCCAACTTTCCTCCTCCTTCCCCCCACCCCTTCCCCCAGATGGCAGGTTGACCAATACATGTTAAATATGTTTAAGTATAAGTTAAATACAATATATGTATACATGTCCAAACAGTTATTTTGCTGTACAAAAAGAATCGGACTTTGAAATAGTGTACAATTAGTCTGTGAAGGAAATAAAAAATGCAGGCGAACAAAAATAGAGGATTTGGGAATTCTATGTACTGGTTCATAATCATCTCCCAGAGTTCTTTTGCTGGGTGTAGCTGGTTCAATTCATTACTGCTCTATTGGAACTGATTTGGTTCATCTCATTGTTGAAGAGGGCCACATCCATCATGAAGTATATAATGATCTCCTGGTCCTGCTCATTTCACTCAATATCAGTTCATGTATGTCTCTCCAGGACTTTCTGAAATAATTCTTCTGGTCATTTCTTATAGACCAATAATATTCCATAATATTCATATACCACAATTTATTTAGCCATTCTCCAATTGATGGGTATCCATTCAGTTTCCAGTTTCTGGCCACTACAAAGAGGGCTTCCACAAACATTCTTGCACATAAAGGTCCCTTTCCCTTCTTTAAAATCTCTTTGGGATATAAGCCCAGTTGTAACACTGCTGGATCAAAAGGTATGCTCAGTTTGATAACTTTTTGAGCATAGTTTCAAATTGCTCTCCAGAATGGCTGGATGTATTGTCAATTCTACCAATAATATATGGAACTCAGTAGCTTTTGATGTTGTTATTGTTTTAGACTTTTTTTTCCTCTTGGCAAGAGAAGAGTGGGATTAAAGTAACCCTATAGTTAGCGAGGGAATTCATCAGAGTAACTAAATATCTTCCCATTAAGAGAATATTTTTAATTCAGTCTAACTCTATGGGATATATTTTTGACTAAAGCCTATTCAAGAGAATTAAAAATGAGGCACTGACATTAACAGACATGAATATGGGGAGGGGTGGAGCCAAGAGGGTGGAGAAGGCACACATGGCTTTCTAAGCTCCTCTCATGGCTCATGATCAACTATTAAATTCAGCCTCAAAAATAGCTCTTGACTGCTAAAATTCATGAAGATTAGAAGCACAACAATTTACCAGCCAAAGAAAATCTGGAAGATCATCAGAGCAGGTTTGTCCTGAGGGACGGGAACAGACCAGCATAGGCAGGGAGATAGGAGAGACTAGTATCTGGAGCAGATCAGGGGCAAGGGTGACTTCTGTGTCTAGAGACAAATTTCCCCTAGGCTAACTGCTCTGCCTTAATTATAAAGCAGTAAACTGGGAAAGAAATTAAAGTCAAAAACAGAGGGTACTCTAAAAAATGTCAGAACCTAACAAGATCTGGCTATAACCACCCCAAACTGCAAGTGACTCAACACAGACCATAACACAGCCCTGCAGCCACATTCTGCAATATGGGACTTTTGTGGGGACAGTTACAAATCTCTATGGAAAGGGGGGAACAGTCTAGGGAAGCCTCTAATCTGCACAGTGTAGGGCTCAGCTTGGGGCAATAGAACTTTCACAGCATGACCATGCTTCCCTGGGCAGGGACACTTCCTGTCAATGGAGAGTCTATTCCCTGGTCAGCTGCTAATACCCACAGCCCCAAGGCAGGCTTTATCCTGGAGTAGTGACACTTTCACTGCTCAGCTTCTAGCCCCAGGACAGCCATTAACCTGCACAGCAAGGTTCTTTGCAAGGCACTTGAACCTGAGTTACTTCCGGTGGGGAATTCTTTCCCAGAGCACTCCTGTACCTCACTGCTCTTTGTAGTCGGGTGGCAGAACAGCTACCCATCCATACACCTATCCCTGTTCTGCAGAGGAAGCTGGTAACCTCCTGGCCCTGAAAGCAGACACTACAGGCTTTTAAAAAATGAGTAAAAAAGAAATCAAAAGGATGATGGATAGCTTCTATACAGAAAGAGAACAGGTTTTCAACCCCAAGGAGACTAATAGCAGACACTATCCAGAAAATTGTTGGTCCCCAACACAAAAGGCTCTCCCAGAAGAGACTATTAAAAACCTTAAAAGAGAACTAGAAGAAAAATGGGGAAAGGAAAGAGAAGCTATGCAAGAAAGCAATAAATTCCTGAAATATGAATTGGAGAAGATAAAAAAACTCTCAAGAAGTGCAGGGAAACAGAATTTATAAACTGGAAAAGGTAAAGAATGCCCAAGAAAGTAGGATTTGTGAATTGGAAAAAGAAAATAACTCACGAAAAAAATTAGTTGAAATGGAAAAAAAATTCCATAGAGCAAAACAACTCAATTAAAAACTCAATTGAACATATACAAAAAGAAGCAAAACAAAGGTAATGAAGAAAATAACTCACTAAAAATCAGAACTGAAGAAACAGAAATGAGATCAAGAATCAGTCAAGCAAAACCAAAAAAATGTAAAATTAGAAAAAAAGTCAACTATTTACTTGGAAAAACAACACACCTGGAAAATACATCTAGGAAAGATAATCTGAGGATCATTTGACTTCCCAAAAATTATGATGAAAAAAGAGCCTACATACTATTTTACAGAAAATCATCAAAGAGAACTGCCCAGATGTAATAGAACCAGAAGGTAAAATAGGCATTGAAAGAATTCATCAAACACTTTCTGATAAAGACCCTAAAAAAAAAAAAAAAAAAAACTCCAAGGAATATTGTGGCCAAATTTCAGAACTATCAGACTAAAGAAAAAATATTATAAGCAGACAGGAAAAAAGAATCCAAATACTGAGGTGCCACAATAAGGGTCACTCAAGGCCTGGAATCTGATATTCTGAAAGGCAAAAGAAATTGGAATGTAGCCAAGAACAAACTACCCAGCTAAGCTGAGCATTTTCTTCCATGGAAGAAGATGGGCATTTAATGAAACAGAGGAATTCCATTTGTTTCTAGGGAAAAAATCAGATCTAAACAAAAAATTTGATCTCCAACCATAGGACTCGAGAGAAGCAGAAAAAGGTAAAAGGAATCGTGAGAACTGTATTTCTGTTGTGGATATGCAGAAAGACCACATGTATAATTTGATTTTACTGATATAATAAAAAAAGGGAAGTAGAAATGGAAAGGGGAAAGTGTCAGAAAAAGGGAAAAGGGAAGATGAAAAGACGGAAACTATATCCCACAATGAGGCAAAGGAAACCTATCATATCTGAGGGAACTTAGAGAGGGGGAAGAACATTGTGTGAATCTTACTCTCATCAGAGTTGGCTCAAAGAGAAAATAATTGACATATTTGTTTTACAGAGAATCTTCTCTCATCTCATTAAACAGGGAGAGAGGAAAAGGGAAAAGGAAAAGGAGTAATAAGGGAAGGGTACAAGAAAGGGGAAGGAATACAAAGAGAGGAGGGAGGGATCCTCAAGAGGGAGAGCTGTGTGACACAAGAAGGGATCATAAATTTAATACTAGGGAAGAGGGTAAGGGCAAGAAAAAGAAAAGCATAATCTGGGGATATTATGATGGCAGGAAATGCGGAATTAGTAATTTTAACCATAAATGGGAATGGGATGAATTCTCCCATAAAGCAGAGGCAGAAAGCAGATTGGATCAAAAGTCAGAATTCACAATATATTGTTTATAGGAAACACATTTAAAGCAAGGAGATACATACAGAGTAAAGGTAAAAGGCTGGAGCAGAATCTATTATGCTTCAGGTGAAGTCAAAAATGCAGGGATAGCCATTCTTATCTCAGATCAAGCTAAAGCAAAAATTGATCTAATGAAAAGAGATAAGGAAGGAAACTACATCTTGCTATAGGGTACTATAGATAATGAAGCAATATCAATAATAAACATATATGCACCAAGAGGTATAGCATCTAACTTCCTAAGGGAGAAGTTAAGAGAGTTGCAAGAAGAAATAGACAGCAAAACTATAATAGTGGGAGATCTCAATCTTGTACTCTCAGAATTAGATAAATCAAACCACAAAACAAATAAGAAAGAAATTAAAAAGGGAAATAGAATATTACAAAAATTAGATATGATAGATCTTTGGAGAAAACTGAATGGTGACAGAAAGGAGTATACTTTCTTCTCTACAGTTCATGTAACCTATACAAAAATTGACCATGTATTAGGACATAAAGACATCAGAATGAAATACAGGAAGGCAGAAATAGTAAATGCTTTCTTTTCAGATCACTATTCAATAAAAGCTACATTCAACAAATAGTTAGGGGCAAATAGAGCAAAAAGTAATTGGAAACTAAATAATCTCATTTTAAAGAATGATCGGGTGAAACAGCAAATTATAGACACAATAAATACTTTTTCTCAAGGTAATGGCAATGATGAGACATCATTCCAAAATTTGTGGGATGCAGCCAAAGTGGTAATAAGGGGAAATTTTATATTTTAGAGCCTTACTTTAATAAAATAGAGAAAGAGAAGATCAATGAATTGGGCTTGCAACTTAAAAAGCTAGAAAAAGACCAAATTAAAACTCCCAATCAAATACTAAACTTGAAATTCTAAAATTAAAAGGAGAAATTAATAATATTGAAATTAAAAAAAACTATTGAATTAATAAATAAAAATAAGAGTTGGTTTTATGAAAAAAACCAATAAAATAGATAAAACCTTTGGTAATTTGATTAGAAAAAGGAAAGAGGAACATTAAATTGTTAGTCTTAAAAATGAAAAGGGGGAACTTTCCACCAATGAAGAGGAAATTAGAGCAATAATAAGGAGTTACTTTGCCCAACTTTATGCCAATAAATTTGATAACTTAACTGAAATTGATGACTACCTCCAAAACTACAGGCTTCCTAGATTAACAGAGTAGGAAGTAAATTGCTTAAATAGTCCCATCTCAGAAAAAAACATAGAACAAGCTATTAATCAACTCCCTAAGAAAATATCCCTAGGACCAGATGGATTTACATGTGAATTCTACCAAACATTTAAAGAATAATTAACCCCAATGGTATATAAACTATATGAAAAAAATAGGGAATGAAGGACTCCTACCAATTTTTTTTTTTTTTTTTTTTTTTATGACACAGACATGGTACTGATACCTAAACCAGGTAGGTTGAAAACAGAGAAAGAAAATTAATATTGATGCTAAAATCTTAAACAAGATATTAGCAAAAAGACTACAGAAAATCATCTCCAAGATAATACACTATGATCAAGTAGGATTTATACCAGGAATGCAGGGCTGGTTCAATATTAGGAAAACTATTGGTATAATTGACCATATTAATAACCAAATTAACAAAAAAACATATGATCATCTCAATAGATGCAGAAAAAGCATTTGATAAAATCCAACATGCATTTCTATTAAAAACACGTGAGAGTATAGGAATAAATGGCCTTTTCCTTAAAATAGTCTGTACCATCTATCTAAAACCATCACTAAACATCACATGTAATTGGGATAAACTGGAACCATTCCCAGTAAGATCAGGAGTGAAACAAGGTAGCCCTCTATCACCATTACTATTCAATTTTGTATTAGAAATGCTAGCTTTGGCAATAAGAGCTGAGAAAGAAATTAAAGGAATTAGTGTAGATAATAAGGAAACCAAATTATCACTCTTTGCTGATGATATGATGGTATACTTAGAGAACCCCAGAGATTCTACTAAAAAGCTATTAGAAATAATCCACACCTTTAGTAAAGTTGCAGGATACAAAATAAACCCACATAAGTCATCAGCATTCTTATATATCACTAACAAAATCCAACAGTTAGAGTTACAAAGAGAAATTACATTCAAAGTACCTACTGAAGTATAATATATTTAGGAATCTATCTGCCAAAGAAAATCAGAAACTGTATGAGCAAAACTACAAAACTCTTTCCACACAAATAAAGTCAGTTCTAACCAGTTGTTAAAATTATTAAATGCTCTTGGATTGGGCAAATATAATACTTTAACAATACTACCTAAAGTATTCTGTTTATTTATCGCTACACCAATCAGACTCCCAAAAAACTATTTTAACAACCTAGAAAAAATAACAACAAAGTTCATATGGAAAAACAAAAGGTCAAGAATTTCAAGGGAATTAATGGAAAAAAATCAAATGAAGGTGTCCTAGCTGTACCAGATTTAAAATTACATTATAAAGCAGTGGGTACCCAAACCATTTGGTATTGGCTAACAAATAGAGTAGTTGATCAGTGGAATAGGTTAGGTTCAAAGGACAAAACAGCCAATAACTTTAATAATCTAGTGTTTGACAAATCCAAAGACCCCAGTGAGATAAGAACTCACTGTTTGACAAAAATTGCTGGGAAAATTGGAAATTAGGATGGCACAAACTAGGCATTGACCCACTCTTAACACCGTACACCAAGATAAGGTCAAAATGGGTTCATGATCTAGGCATAAAGAATGTGATTATAAATAATTTGGAAGAGCATAGGAGAATATACCTCTCATACCTATGGAAGAGGAAGTAATTTATGACCAAAGAAGAACTAGAGATCATTATTCATCACAAAATATTAAAATTTGATTATATCAAATTAAAAAGTTTTTGTACAAGCAAAACTAATGTAAACAAGTAGAAGGGGAACAATAAATTGGGAAAACATTTTTATAGTCAAAGGTCCTGATAAAGGCCTCATTTCCAAAATATATAGAGAATTGACTCTAATTTATAAAAAATCAAGCCATTCTCCAATTCATAAGTAGTCAAAGGATATGAACAGACAATTCTCAGATGAAGAAATTGAAACTATTTCTAGCCATATGAAAAAATGCTCCAAGTCATTATTAATCAGAGAAATGCAAATTAAGACAACTCTGAGATACCACTACACACCTATCAGATTGGCTAGAATGACAGGGAAAGATAATGTGGAATGCTGAAGAGAATGTGGGAAAACTGGGACACTGATACATTGTTGGTGGAATTGTGAATACATCCAGCCATTCTGGAGAGCAATTTGGAACTATGCTCAAAAAGCTAGCAAACTGTGCATACCCTTTGACCCACAGTGTTACTACTGGGCTTATATCCCAAAGAGATTTTAAAGAAAGGAAAGGGACATGCATGTGCAAAAATGTTTGTGGCAGTCCTCTTTGTAGTGTCTAGAAACTGGAAACTGAATGGATACCCATCAATTGGAGAATGGCTGAATAAATTGTGGTATATAAATATTATGGAATATTATTGTTTTATAGGAAATGACCAGCAGGACGATTTCAGAAAGGCCTGGAGAGACTTAACATGAACTGATGCTGAGTGAAATGAGCAGGACCAGGAGATCATTATATACTTCAACAATAATGCTATATGATGATCAATTCTGATGGACGTGGCTCTCTTTAACAATGACATGAACCAAATCAGTTCCAATGGAGCAGTAATGAATTGAACCAGCTACAGCAAGTGAAAGAATTCTGGGAGATGACTATGAACCACTACATAGAATTCCCAATCCCTCTATTTTTGTCTGCCTGCATTTTTTATTTCCTTCACAAGCTAATTGTATACTATTTCAAAGTTCGATTCTTTTTGTACAGCAAAATAACTGTTTGGACATGTATTCATATATTATATTTAACTTATACCTTAACATATTTAACATGCATTGATCAACCTGCCATCTGGGGAAAAGGTGGGGGAAAGTGGGGAGAAAGTTGGAACAAAAGGATTTATGACTGTCAATGCTGAAAAATTACCTATGCAGATATCTTGTAAATAAAAAGTTCTAATAATAAAAAAGTAAAATAAAAAAAAGACATGAATTTGGCTTTTACTATAGTAGAGTCAGAGATCTAGACTTTTTGAAGTCATAAAGTTCTACATTCAGATTCTGCTCAATATACAAACAACTGTGTTAACCTGAATTGTCACTGAGACTATCTTCACTATCCATAAAATGTAGATATTAAGAATTATCCCATTTACCTCAGAGCTGTTATGAGAATTGATTGAGGTAATGTATCTAACACACATTACAAATGAAAAATCACTACGTTAGTAATTATTATTATACGATAAAAATGTGTTTTGTGTGATGGGGTCGGGATATTTTTAAAAATATATTTCTATCTAGACATATCATATTATTCTGAATTGAAAATGAGCTCTAAATCTTCTAAAGATGAACTAGTCCCAGATTTGATATTATTATCTTACTTCACTCAACATTACATGGGACCAAAAATCAATTCATCAAGCTGTCTACTACTGCATACCACTGTCTATTAGCTTTTACCCTGGCAGGGTCTTTTTAGAAAATAACATGCCTTGAACTTTTAGTGTGGAAACCTGACCTATGACTGCATTGGATTAAAAAAAAATCTCCTATAAATACAGACTACCAACTGTTCTATAGCTTAAATAATTGCCTGGAACATTGAGAGTTTTACTAACTTACTCATAGCCTTTGTATGTCAGCCAAATTTGAACCCAAGGCTTCTGGATTCTGAGTTAGTTTTCTATCTTCTAGACCACGTTATCCCTCATCTGAGGAATGATTCAGATTTAGAGACAGGTACTGTAGCTCTATTAGAAAACTCCTGGGTAAGGAAAATTTATCATTCTAAGTTAGTTCTTTTTTGAAATTGATACTCTAATAGAGATGCCTAATACATTGAAAATTTAAGCAACTTGCCCAGATGAACTCATGCAATGTATAAAAGAAGGAACTTGGAACCTCGTTCTTCCTGATTTCAATTCAGGATAGCTCTCAATGCAGTGCTTAATATTGAAAAGAACAAATGAAAGAGAAAAGTATCAAATCCAATTGTTCTAGGTTGTTTCTCTCTCTCTCTCTCTCTCTCTCTCTCTCTCTCTCTCTCTCTCTCTCCTAGTTCTTCCTCAATCCCTGCTTGTCATTTTTATCTACTCAAAAGATGAAAAGAGATCAGAGATGAAATCAAGCAATTCTTAATTTGCCTCAATTATCTATTTTTATATGTTTAGATAGATTACATATATACATATATACATGTACATTGCATATATATGTGTATATATATATATATATATATATATATATATATATATATAGTTTTTACCCATAGAACATATAATTATTAAGAGCCTGAAATGTTTTCTTTTTTTTTTTCTTTTTTACTTCTACACCTAGCACAGACCCTGACAAAGAATTGGTATTTAATAAATTGTTGTTAATTAAAAAGAATCTATGTTCTCCCAAAATGTTTTTCAAAGGTCTCCTGACCACTTTGTAGCTTACTTCTTTTTAGGAGAAAAATAAAACATTTTTGCTCCATTGCTTAAGATTGTCTTCTAGTACATTAATAATTACTTCACTATCATCTTAAAGAAAGGAAGAAAAAAAGGAAGGGAGAGAAGAATAAATAGTTGGAGGAAGGGAAGAAGAGAGGAAAAAAATGATTTATTATGCATTTACTATATGAAAAGCATTTTACTAATATTATAGTGATATAAATACATGAAAAAAATAATAAAATCCCTGTTTTCAAGATGCTTAAACATAGAGAGCTAAAAAGGGGGTGGAAGGGTAGGGAATGAAGAATGAACATAATTTTCAAAGTGAAAGGCACAGGATTTGAAAGTTAGTTGCAGGGCCAAGAAGGGAATTTGCTGATGACTGAGCCCCTGGACAAAATGAAGGCCTTAGGAAGAGCTTATGAATGAGAGAAAATATGAGCTTAGTGAAAAGTTATTCCAGAGTAAGAGGGCAGCAGGGATGGTTGATGTTTCAGGGTGAGAAGGTTACAAGGTGACTGGATAGTTCTCTTGAAAGAGTTGTCAAGTAATGAAAACAAGTTGCAGGATGAGATAAACACTGAGATAGAGTTTTAAAATCCAGACGTCACGAAGGGTCATGATGGAAATCTCAAGGATTTGAGATTGGAGTCAATCAGAAATCACAAGTAGACCCCCTAAAACATGCTGCCTTTGGCTATATATAATCACCATTTGCTAGTTTGTGGTCCCAGACAATTTTCTGTAGTTCTGTAGTTCATTTCGGTTCTACAACTTATTAAGCTTATTGCTAGCTGGAAGGCATACTATTAAAATTATTGACTATGATTTTTTTTAAAGATCCTTTGTGAATTCAGAGAAGATGATAAAATGATGCTTTTTGCAGCTAATATTAGAAATAATTATTTCAAATTATTTTCATCTTGCTAAATAATGAGAATACAGTATAGACCTTGAGATATACATTGATGATGAATTTTGGTTCCAATCTAGACTGCAACTCTTAAATTTTCTAAATTCAACATCAATAAATAACAAAGACATACTAATGTAAAAAAAAAGTCTAAAGAACAATATCTTATCTTAATCTTCAAATGGCAAAAGCAAATGTAATGTGTAGCTATTAATCCAATTACATCCTCACCACCCTTTCACTCCTTAATCCCTGACAATTTTTCATCTCTACCATTGTAATAAAAATCAGTCTACTCTTGGAAATTATTTCATCTATAGTCATAGAATCTCTGACGAGACATTAAGAGTCTTTCCTATTTTTGGAACTCAAACATTCCCACTAGAACAGACACCAAAGTGATCATCCAAAATTTACTTGCTGATTAGAACATTTTTCAGTCCTCCTTCTCCTTGATTTCCAGAAATCTGCCATATATACCATTGTTAATGACACACACACCTTCTTAAATATTCTCTTGTTTTCCATGAGACTCTATTATTCTAGTTCTACTCCCAACAATTAGAATGTTCCTCCCCTGTCTCTTTTGCAGCTGAACAGCTTACTACTGCTCCATAAATATGAGGTATTTTGTAATAAGAGGTGGCTTTATAATTAGAGTATCTTGCCTTGAATCTTGATTCAACTACTAATCTAGAAGTCTTAAACATATTAAGATATTTTTTCTGGAGCTTAGGTTCTTCATCTAAAACAAAAAAGTAAAGACTAAGTGACCTCTAAGATACATGAATAGCACCACATTAACTATTCCATGATTATCTCCTAAACTTCTCCACTCTTGTTGTATACACTCTCTTTCAGGAATCTCTACCCTCCTGAGTTAACTCAATCTTATCTGAGACTACTCACACAGGAACTTAAACTCTTACCTGAACTTCAGTCCTTCAATATCGATTACTTGCTGAAGATACCTTTCTGAATAGCTTCTCTGCTAAAAGTGGAAAAATGGAGGGAAATGATGCTCTTGTCTAGGACAACAAGATGTACACACTAGCGATGAGATTGCTAAGTTGAAGTCAAAAAGTTTTTTAACTGCTTATAAGCAGTTGTTCTGACTCTCTCTTAACTAAAAATCTCTTGGATTGACTTTTGCAGTAGCTTCTCAAGTTTCTATTAGATAAAATCTGGCAAGTTTCTAGCTTACTATGATGGACTGATAATAGGAAACTAAAGTTTTCCATAATGCACACTAACATACACAAGCATAAAAGCACTATAAAAAAGATCATGGCATATAAAAGTGTGAGACAAATCTGTTTTCAATGAGTAGTATATCCAAATTACCATGTGCCAAGATAAGAAAATAATTTGCAAAGAAATAATATTTTATTTTTTATAACTATTTTTTAAGCATTGCCAATTTCCATATTAATCCAGCCAAGGTAAGGACTATACCAAGAATTCTAAGACTTCTATTTCTGATTCCTTTCTAAGATATATGCCTATAGAGCACTGTTACTTTCAACTCAAGATCAAATTATCTTTCTACTATCAAATTGATGATATCTTTCTCATATCTAACCTTCTTTCCATATTCCATTACTACTACAATCCTTATATACTACCTGTATTATTATAAATACTATACTAGATGGTATAATAGAGTACTGTGCTTGAAGTCAGGAAGACAAGAATTCAAATATGACCTCACACATCATCATCATTACTATTACTACTGCTACTACAACTACTACTACTACTACTACTACAACCATTACCACTATCACCACTAATTGCTATTATTGCTACTGCTACAACTATTATTACTACTTGATCTGTTATTTTTCTCCTACTCAATTTCAGTTATTTTTTTCCTGAATCATCTCAAAATGATAATTTGCCTTTTCTCAAAAATCATTTGATTTCCTAATATAACTTGATATTTAAGATCTTTTACAACCTAGTGTCTACTTCTCTGTCTGCCTTTGTTTCTTCAATTGCTCTATATCAGTATTCTGCTTAGCTCCAGTCAAGCTGATATAATGATTATTTTCAGCTTTATTTCTACACATCTAGCCCATGTCATTTCCCCTGAGAAGTTTCTCCCTTCCTCCCATTTAAGTTTTTTAAATAGTCCAGACTATTTAATAATCCACAATTATTCTGCAACTTTTAGATATAGAGCACAGTTTGGGACACTGAGAGTTAAGTGGCTTGATCATAGTTACACAGACAGTAGTGTAAGAGACAGCACTGAAATTTTGGTTTTCATCCCTCAGAGATCAATGCTTCCTATAGCATGCCTTGTGGTCTCTTAGAATTATACCCTATTTTAAGTCTCGCTCATACTCCACTGCTTCATGAAATCTTCCATATTCAATACAGTCTATTTATTCCTATACATTTCCACAGAAAGATCACAAGTTTCTTGGGAATGGGATGCAATTTTTATCTCTCTCTCTCTCTCTCTCTCTCTCTCTCTCTCTCTCTCTCTCTCTCTCTCTTTCTCTTTTTCTCCCCCCATCTCTCTCTCCATTTCTCATGCTCTCTTCCTCCCTCTCTGTCTCTTCCTCTCTCTCCATCTGTCTGTCTATCTCTCCCCCTCTCTGTGTGTCTTTCTCTGTCTCTCTCTCCTTTCCTTTTGATCTCCCTTTGTATCACCATTGTCAAGCATTTCTATGCTGTATGTGTATAAATACATATTTATGTCTTTTTTAAATGTTTCCATGAGAAAATACCTTCCATTTTCAGAAAAAAAAAATAACTAGGATTCCTAAATAAATAGTGGCACTGACTAAGCAAGCTGTCTGTCTCATAACTGGGTAGCTCAAAATATGGATTTTTTTCTTCCCCTGAGAGAACAGTCTGTGAAAGTAGGTCTATCTTTAGGATGCTAAGAAATGTCCACATGAAAACCTCCAAGTGTTATGTCACCACTGACATTGACTGCAGGCTAAAAGTATGAATCTATACTAAGTAAATATATGCAAACTGGGATTGACCTATATTGATTGACTTTAAAATGAAACCAAAATAGTCCAATGATAATTTATGAATGATTAGCATAGCCTACTTCACTTCTAGTTTTGTACTTGACAACCAGATTCCTTTTTTCCTTTAATAAATTTTCCAAATCGCATTTAAACTTTATTTGCCAAGTTCTCCAAAATTCTAATTCTGCCTATTTTCTCTTCTTTTCCTATATATACTGATTCAGTTTTTAATCTTGAAAAAATCTTCAATTTTCCAATTTGATTCTATTTTATTGGCTTAAGGTTATGGTTGCAAACTTTAACTTCAAGTCCAATAAACATCCTCATCCCTACCCACATATCCATTGTTAGTTTTCAACTCAATGATTCTTGATTTATTGTCTCTGTCTCAAATACTTGGAATCATGAAAAAAAAAACATCTGAAAGATCACCCTATTAAATCCATTCTTTCTATAAATGAGTTGAGACCCTATTGCAGATCTTATAGCCAATAACTGGTTAAAAAGAGAGAGAGAGTATAAAATTTATGTCTCAAATCATGAGACATGGAGAGCCCATTTCAGTTCTGTAGCAATTTATTTTCAATTTAAAATGATACAAATGATCAGCTATTAATAGACTTCCTTTCTTTGTAATAGCTAACTTTACTCCTGTTCCTAAAACAGGAGACCCATGTAGCCATTAGCCATCCCTCAATCTGACTTTTTTGGTCTAACATGCATTGTTCAGAGAATTTTTTGGCAAGCTATATATTAACACTTATAGGCTAGATCAAGGGAGCTTAATGGAGGAGAAAAGTGGCTTATTTGGATGACTTTTACCAAATTGGGTAAATATTTATGTTTTTGGTTTTATCCTAAAAATTCCCAGATCACTAAAGCCTCCAAGTTCAAGTACACATGGAAAATATTAAACAGAAGAGTGGTGGAGGTAGAAGGAATCTTACATTCCCTTGTCTGTAAATGTTTTGCTCTAATATATATACACCACTGGGGGCTTACCTTTAACTTTTTGCTAGCTTTGGATTTGATAATATTTCACATATAAAGTCATCACCTCTCCTCTGAGTAGATCAGTCTCATAGTAGAGGGGTGCCTTTGCCCTGTACATGAATTCCTATATGCCCCAGTTTCTAAATGGTGGGATCATGCTGGGTGGTTTTTCAGGAGACATCAGTCCTTTTACAAAATGTGGGTCACTTTTTGCAAAGTTTTGTTTTCTGTTTCCTGTCCCTTTTCAATCAGTATTCTCTGTTCTGGAAGTCACCTCTCTGCAGCTACCTTTCTGACCACGGGGTGTCACTCTAGCACTATCAACTCCCACAGATTTCTCCAAGCTCATTTTCTGCCCTTCCCTCTTCTTTGTCTGGGTCTTAAGAAAGCAAAAACAATGTGGGGCTTAGACCTCAGTGGTTCAATATGCAATTTGTCAGTGGGTGTTGTCACTTGATGAATGCTCCCACCTGCCTTTTCCTTCCCTCTCTGGCCTCCCCCTCATTCCCCAAATCAGTATACTGCCAAACCTTTAAAGGCCACACTCATGTAATAAGGGGGAACAAAAATAGTCTTCTCAGGATAAGAGAAGATGTTGATTATTAGGTCACAGAGTTCAGAGCCATCCCTGTACTAGTAACACAGTGAGGTCATTCACTGCCCTGCTATTAGTTATTTTGCCACCAAATTTCTGAGTGAATATCTATGCATTCAATTCCTTCTGAGTACTCCATAAGGGTTTTTTCAATTTTGGTTATTGTTACTTTTAATTACATTTTTAAGTATAGAGAATAGTTTTTACCATTCTTTTTCTTTTTCTTTTTTAATCTCAATGACAAAATCTAATGGAAACAATAAATGTCTGAGAGCAGTCATTAAGCAAAACAATTGCTTGGGCTAGTGGCTTAAGTGCCAGGATATGGAACTTTAAAAAAATAAAAGAAAAGAAACTTGGCTTCAAGTCTTACCTCAACAATTAGTGAATAAAATAATAATTATTGATCAAGAAGTTACTGCACTATGCATTGTGCTGGACATTTGAAATACAAAGTGGAAAAATGACATAATTCCTCATCTTAGAGGGTTTACATGCTAGCAAGATGGAAAATTCTATATGATTCTAATTAAACCAACTTTTCTTTTATTCATTCTGTAAAATAGGAGTAGTAAAAACCTTAATGCCTGTCTTACAGGGTAATTGTGAGATGCAACTAAAATAGCACCTATGAAGTAATTTGACATTTTAATCTAAGTGTTTTTTTCTTTTTTTAATGTGTCAACTCATTCAGCATGATTCTGATCAAGTGAATGATGCTCATGGAAGGTCAATAAGCAAAAATTATCTATCCCCGTTCTACAACAATTATTATCCATAACTAACTTTCTTCATCAGTTATGTGTATAAATGTATGTATGGTGGATAGATGGATATAGACACGTGTACATATATGTGTATGTACACAGAGACATTCAGTGAAAGAGACAGGGGAGAAGGAGAAAGACAGAGACAGAGATAGAGACAGAGAGACAAAGTGGGGAGAGGGAGAGAGAAAAAGGGAAATGGAGAAATATTGGGAGATGAAGAGGGAGAGAAGGAAGAAAAGAGGGAGGGAGGGAAGGAGGAAAGAGAAGAGGAAGAGAGAGAGAGATAATCAAAGGGAGGGAGGGAGGGTTAGTTAGAGGGACAGAGAGAGGATCAGAAGGAGAGAGAGGGTCAGAGGGAATAGAGATGGTCAGAGGGAGGGAAGGAGAGAGAAAATGAGGAAGGGTCAGAGGAAAAAAGGCTCAGAGGGAGAGAGGGGCAAAAGGAGAGAAGGAGAGAGAGGGTCAGAGGGATAAAGGAAAGGAGGGATAGAAGAAAGAAGAATGGCAGAGACAGACTGAGACAAAGTCTCACTGAAAGAGGAAGAGACACAAAGAAACAGACACAGAAAGAGAAACTCAGATGTCACTAGTTTAAGTAATTTCCAATGTGGAAAATTGCTTCACTGATACAGATCTATAGTTCATTTGTAGTTTATAACCATTAGCCATAGAGAGTTGTCTGGAGCACTGATTTGCAACCATGATGTATTGGACAAACTCCTCAAACTCAGGTTATCCTGATTCCAAGGTCAGGTCTATTATCTACCATGCTAATTGCCTTTCTTGAAGCACTGATTACAATGAATGACATAAACACTTTATAAATTCTAGATATAATAATAAAAATAAATAATAATATTCTTCACAGAATTATAGTTTTAATGTTAGAAAGTATCTAAGAAGCCAACTGATGTATTTTTTACCTTTTATACTGGAAGTACTTGAGCCCAGAGAACTTAAGAGAATTATCTAGGTCATATGGCAAGTGAAAAGAAGAGTTAAAATTGGAACCTTCTAAAGCCCAGCATTTCCTCCTGCATTGTGAAGTATTCAAAACAAAAACAAAAAACAAAACTTTTAATAGTTATGCTTTCAAACACCATAACTTGCAAAGTCACCCTCCTCACAACCACTCCACCCTAAAAATGTGTAAGTCACATGAAGGTCCTGGTTTTCCCCTGGCATTCTTCCAAGGGTGGAACAATTGACCATTTTTTTCTATTGATAAGTTCCTTTTGCATGTCTAGGCAGATAAGTACTTACAGCAACCAAAGCTGGGTCATTAGCTGGAGGATGGCCAACATCCACTGACATAATTTGCCTTATGGTTTAATTGTTTTGGTACAATGGGCAGAACTGAGAGGACATATCAGGAGATTCTTTCATATGTAAGGGTGAGCAACATGTTGTTTTTGTGGGTTTTTTGTTGTTGCTTTTTGCTACTCATGAAGATCTTTTTGGGGAATAGCACCTCATCTTATTATAACCGTATATGTCTGTTTGTAAGTCTAGTATTTCCTGTAGATCACGAATTTCTCAAGGAATTGTGTTTTATATTTTTCCCAATTTCCAAATCATTATAACCTTTACCAAATTTTAAAAATATAAATTAAGCTGTCTATCTACAATACATTGTAAGATTCCCAAAAAGGAACTATATTTTATATCCTTCCATATCTTCCCACTGAACCATGATAAGAATAATACCCAATATTTGCAATGTATTTAAGATTAGTAAAGATCTTTTAAAATAATATTTTATTTTATCCCCTCAATAAATCTGAAAAATAAGTCCCAATTTAATAAGTAAAATGAAGCAAAAAATAAGTGACTTGCCTAAATTCATATAAGCATGTTTTCAAATGGTCTTGAACTCATGTCTCCATGTCCAGTGCTCCTTCTATCTAGGTGGGCACATGAGTATTTAATTAATATTTGTCTAGTGTATTCATTATAGAGATTATATTAAATGGTGCCTGCTAGAATACCTAATTTGAATTATCAATGTGCAAAAACCAAATTATAACATGAAATTTTAGATGCTACCAATCTTCTTAGCCAAAGATTTACCAAAAGTCTTTGACCAGAGTACCCTACATACACATAATCAATGAACAATTTGTATTAAGCTTATTTTTAAAAAGGAAAAGGTTTTTGTTGTCTCTTGTCTGATTTTCTATTCTCAATCAGATATTACTCACCTGAGTAAAGCAGGTTTTTTTTTTTTTTTTAATTCCTAGGAGCTTAAGGGGTGAAGATTCTTCTCATACATAAGCAACTTCATGGGAGGCTTTTATTCACTGTTGTTGTCACTAACCTGGTGAATGTATACTAGGGTTTACTAATGACATCAGAAACAAATATATAAAAGCTTTGTGGATAACAAATAAAGAATTAGCAGTGTTTAGAATGCCCTAGATGGCTTTCCAAGTTATGGAATACTAATCAGGAGGGTAGAACCTGAGTGAAATCATGAATTAGACGAGTGTAGCTAATGCTCCTCTTTCCATTCTCAGCAGTTTCCACTTTTCTTTTCATCTTTTACTCCTGATTAGTCACCCAGCAATTTCATTAATTAAGTACCTGCTATGGGAAAGTCCAAATAGGTAGCTATTTGCTGGTAATACCAAGGAAAGAATGGTACAACCCCTACCATCAAGAACCATTCCTTCTAATGGGGAAACACAACATGTAAACAACATAATTTAAGAAAAGAAATTATCGATAAGTTTAAGGATTAAGGAAGCTTCATGGAGAAGGTAACATGAATTGATTTTTTTGAAGGGACATGAGTATTCTGAAAGGAAAAATAAAGAGAAATGAATTATAGGTGTGGGGAATAGCACATTAAAAACTCCCAAAGCTAATATATATATATATATATATATATATATATTTATAAATTTGGAGAACATTTGATAAGTAAGTATGGGTACAATTAAAGATTCATGAACATAATCTTGGTAATGGAAAATAAGCTCAGAATAATCAATTGTTTCCAAGTGATAGAGACCATAAATGCTGAATCAAGCAACTATTTGTAAAAATGGTTCATAGACAAACCTGTGACTTAGGACAATTATTTAAGTACTATAAGAAGACTGATTGAAGAGGAGAGACACTGGCAACAGTCTTCTTGAGGGCACCTCATATTCAGTACTTTTCTCTCACCTGTACCAAAAAATTTATCTATCCCATTGTCCATTTCCTCAGGATTGTGCTTGATGAAACAGCTAGTGACTACTGCAACTATATTGAGATAAAATATCAAAAACATAATCATTTAATGTACTATCACTCTGAGTCTGTTTCTAGTAGCAGCCCTCAAATCCTTTAATCAAGGATCATCATGTGGTTTCAAGAGTACTGCTACAATACTAGTCAAAGAAATACTTGTGGTTGGTTGATTATGATGTGATTGTGATTGTGTTATCCCTTTGGAAAACACTGCATAGATAGACAATTAATCTCCACATGTTTATTACTACATGAAGGAAACCCTTGATTTTCTATCATCTATCTAAATTAAGCATAAAATGTTCAATTATCTGTCAGAACCTCACACAATCCCAGCAGCTTAGAGTTGCTAAGTCTACATAGGATTTAATGTTTTTCACAAAAAATGGAATGTGGTAAGAGGTGAGAGGGTAGGGAAAAAGAGAAAATTATTGCAGAAATTCTCTGCCACGAAAGAGAAAGGAAAGGGTGAAGAAAAACTAGTTCAAGGAGAATGGTGCTACTTCCCTCCTTTTGGTCTTTAAGGACTATTCTTAATGAATTCTATCTATAAAACTTTCTTCATCATTGGCTCATCACAACCATGCTCCTTGAATTCTGTATCCATTAGGCAGTGAATATGCTCTCCTACTTTAAAATTAGTAGGAGATATCCTATATATCCAATATCCAATATAATAGTTTCAGTGTCACAGGTTAAAAAAAATACTTACTGATTAAAACTCAATAGAACTGTAGTACTACAGAAAACGTATTATTTGATCACTTTTTAAATGTTATTCAGTTATTCTCATTGAACCAAATCTCATAAACATTTTTATTTTTGAAGGTGAATAAGTATTTATTGGTCTCAAACAGTTAGTAACTATGTGACCCTGGGCAAATTATTTAACCTCTACCTGCCTGGCATTCCTCAAATATAAAATGGGGATAATAACTACTTACTTTTGAAAGTTACAAGAATCAATTGAAAATCTTCTAAAGTGTTTATCACAGTTCTTATCACATAGAAGATGTTTAATAAATGTTTGTACTATTTTCTTCCTCCATTTTCAGTCCAAATTCTATTGTCCTTGATAAAGAAAAAAAAAAAACAAAACAAAATTTGTAGAAGCTCTCATCTATTGATTATTTTCATCATTTCATTCATTTAAGCATTGATCCTCTCCTTTCTCTAAAATAATAATAACAACAACCAAAGAGAGACTCCATTTTTGTTTTCTTACCTGTCTAGATTTGATTCAGCTCATTCTGAATTTGAGTTTAATGACTCCTTCTGTATTTTACCACAGTAGCATCATTGCTTTGAGCCTCATTGCTCATAAATATGTCAATATTTCAAAAGATGGGGATCATTTTGTTGAGTCTTAGTGGCAAATGACTTAGGATCTTTGTAGGATTTTTTGTATTTTCTAAATAATTCTCCATTTTTTTCTTAGTCTATTCCTTTTAGCTCTTTAAATC
The DNA here is from genome assembly GCF_902635505.1 of Sarcophilus harrisii. Classification (NCBI taxonomy): domain Eukaryota; kingdom Metazoa; phylum Chordata; class Mammalia; order Dasyuromorphia; family Dasyuridae; genus Sarcophilus; species Sarcophilus harrisii. Next base: position 218,444,264 of record NC_045430.1, read on the forward strand.
TACCATAGGTAGACTGTGACTTTCTATACAGATTGCAGCATCTGTTCATTGTTAAATTTCCAAACAAAATTTTTTTTGCAGAATTAGTCTTTGAACACATTATACTTATTAGGAATGTTCCCAGACTATATAGCCATGACCCCTAGAGACCCTAAAGTTAGATATGGTCAATTCCAAAGTGTCCAAGTTAGGAAGGGATTTAGATATCATCTGCTGATGAAGCTAAAAGATAATACAAAAAAACATCACATTATCCTAATTTGAACTTTCATATCTACCAGCATGTAGCTCAGAACCATATGAAGAAAAGTCAGCTAGTTTGGGTTGATTTATCATTTATACAGTCAGGTGAAACTGCTAAGGAACTGAGAAAAGTGAAAAGAAAAAGAAAAAGTAGAAGGAAAGACTTGGGAAGTAATTTCCTGAACAGCTGAGAGTTGACTTGAACTGTAGTTCAAGGCCAGTACATGAAAAGGAATATTAATAATGGATTACAACTTGAAGGTTAAAATAGATACAAGATGTTTCAGGAGGCAGCATAGTATAGAGGGCAAAGTTCTGTATTTGGCATCCTAAGTGTCAGATTTGAGTGCCTCTACAAATTCTGATTTATTGCCTGATCTTGAAAAACCAATCTCTCTAAGCCTCAACCTCCTCGGCTATAAAATGGGATAAGAATTGCACTGTTTCATTCATTAATCAACACTTATTAAGCAGTGATGTCTCTGATAACATTCTATGAAGCACTGGAGGAGATATATAGTTGAGACAAGCAATGGCCTTTGCTGACATGAAGCTTTCTTATTAGTCTTAAAGTTCTCCATGAAGCCGAGTTCTTCTTGTTGTTGTTATTTAGAAGCCATTAGAAACTTTTCAGAGTAAACTTTTGAAAGGAAAGTTACTGGCAACAGCCATGTTCTTAAAATTAACGCTGGTATTTAGCAGGGCCAAGGATCGATCAATAGCCCTGATGTCTGACTCCAAACAAAAATGAAAAATATAACTATCTTCATAGGAAAAAAATGTGAATTGTATTGACCCCCAAAGTTAGAGGAGTGATTTGGTGCTTGAGTAGAAGGAAGCAATTAAACATTGTCTTTAAGAAATGACAAGTTAATTCAGAGCTATAAGGGCAAGAAGGTCATGCTTATCCCCCAAGTTATTGACATGGTCCAAGGAACGTACATTTTCCAGTTACAGAGAATGAAGTGCTCTTGGTCACATTGTCCTGTGATTCATTCTTTTTTTTTCCTTCTACTTCTGAGCATGAAATTTTTCAGCTGCTTTTTATTTGCTTAAAAAAGAGGTTCACATCAAGTAAAAGGAGGATATCTGAGAACAAAGTAATTTCACATTCTGAAAACCATATTTGTACTCAAGTTCAAAACACAGACATGATGTCTTTATTCTAGGTAGCATTTTCATGTGATCTCAATAAATAAAGCCATGATCAAATTATTTTTGAATCATCACCAATTCATAGAAGACCTTTTAGTTTTCCTAGTGCAGAGGCTATTCTAGAACATTCCTTTTTAACCAATATAGTTGCCCAAGTGGTATAGTGGATAGATCAATAGAACTATATATGCATAAAGTCTGCCTTAGATACTTAAAAGCTGGACAAGTCATTTAATTTCTAACTTCTTTCATTTCTTCATATGTAAAATAGGGATAATAATAGCACCTATCTACTGAGATTGTTGTGAGGCTAAATGAAATAATATTTAAAGTGTTTTTCAAATATAATAGTGCTATAAACACCCATTACTATTTCTATGCATAGTAAGAGATGGTACATCTATCTGTTGATAAAATGCTTTAAGGTAGAATATTTGTCTTTATTTTTGCTGCCTTCATAGTATTAAAGCAGGGACCATTTGGAAGTAGGACATTTCAATAATGCCAATAACCATAGTCTATCTTAGGTACTATTTTAAGCCTTCTAAAAGCAGATGTTTGGGAGCAGGTAGTTGGTGCAGTGGATAGAGCACCAGCCCTAAAGCCAGGAGGACATGAATTCAAATGTGACTTCAAACACTTAACACTTCCTCGCTGTGTGACCCTGGCAAGTCACTTAACCCTAATTGTCTCAGAAAAAAAAATCAATAAATAAAAGGAGAGACTTGTCTGTTGGGAGAGACGAAGCTACTCTTTATAATAGTACCTACAATGAAGAAAAAAATGGTTCTCAGTTTTTTTTTTTCTGTATTTTCTTCTTACTTTTTAGTCACCTGGTCATGAAACTAGTAAACTAAGAAATCATCCCTCTAAAATCAGGGGAAAGGATTCCTATTGCTTTCCTATCTTTTTTTTCTTTCATTGGTCACTTAAAGCAAACTAAATTCATTTCTTTCCTTAAAAGAATTAGAACTTATATTTAAAAATGCAAACATATTTATCTTACTTTTAGAGATCATAATAACATTTAAATTTTTCTAATGCCTCACAATTCTCAAAGTGCTTTCAATATATGATTCAATGTATTTAAATTAAACAATCATTTATTTTATGCCTAGTATGTTCCCAGCACTCTGCTAGGGATTGGCAACACAAAGTAATAAATTTAACATTTTTTTTCCTTTAATAAGTTTATATTCTATTGTGCAGTTATAGAACTTTCAAGTTTTACATATAATTTAACAAAATAGGCTCCATACTTGGATTGTAAAATCATTGGTTGGAGGAATTATATCATTCTTATTACTTATATCTCAGTGCTTAGTAAATATCCTTGAATATATTAGGTGATTAATAAATATTGATTATTAGGGATGGAGCCAAGATGACAGAGTAAAGGCAGCAATCCAACTAAATTCTCTTGACATTCTCTTCCAAACAACTTTAAAAGAACCACTCAAATCTGGAGCAGTAGAGCTTCTACTCCAAAATATGTTAGAAGCATGGGGTTTGTTAAATTAGGTGGGAGCCATCCTTGAATAAGAATAAAAGGTAAACATGAAAGAAAAACCATAACTGACTCAACAATATAAAATTGTTTACATTCATCTATGGGAAGATGACACATATAGCTTTTTAGAATTTTATCATTATTAAGGCCATTAAAAGAAGTCTATTCAAACGGTATGAGTGTGAGTCAATTATATTGAATGAACACAAAAAGGAGGATGGTAAGAAAGAAAGATGGACTAGGATAAAGGGGATGGGAAAATAAGAATAAGGAAATTATCTCAGAGAGACATACAAGGAATAGCTTTTTTCATGGAGGTGATAATAGAGGACATGGGCAATGCTTGAACCTAACACACATTAAGATTATTTTAAAGAGCAAAAAACATATATACACACTCATTTTGGAATATAAATCTAAGCCAACAGGGAAATAGGATAGGAAGCAAATAAAAGAAATGGAGAGGTAGATTAAGCGAGGTAGAGATTAGGGGCAAAACAGACTTTTGAAGAGGGATAAGAATTGATTAGAAACCAGAATTCAGTACTTGGTTATTTACAAGAGCACTTGAAGCAGAAAGACACATATACATAATTAAAATAAGGGGGTAGAACACAACCTATTATACTCTAGTGAAATAAAAAGGTAGCGAACATGCAGATTGAAAGGATACCTATTAATTGGAGAATGATTGAACAAGTGGTAGCATGTGATTTTGATAAAATGTTGATAGGCATGGTTTCAGAAAAAGTTGCAAAGACTTTTTTAAACTGATGCAATGAAAAATGAGCAAAACCAAAAATTCATTTTGCACACTAACAGCAATCTTGTAATTACAATCAACTGTGAAAGACTTAGCTACTCAGATCAGTTTATTGATTCAAGACAGTTCCAAAGGTCTTATAAGGAAAAATGCTGCTCACCTCCATAGAGAGAAATGATAAACTTAGTACAAATTGAAGTAAGCATTTCTCGCTTTCATTTTTTTGTGGCATGGCTAATATGAAAATAGATTTTGCATGTTTTCACAAGTGTAGTTACCATTATTTTGATTGGGCGAGAGTCAGAGAATCTGGAACTAATTTTTTTTTTTTTTAATAAAGGATGTTTAAGATTGAAACAAACAAAAAACAACAGCTCCAATACTAAAGGATGACCCAAAAACTTCACAATATAGTGAGGTATGAAGAAACAATAGCAGATTATAGCTTAACTAAATAAATTTCATACTTGGATTGTAAATTCACTGGGGATAGGACTTATTTTATTCTTAGTTGCTTGCATCTCAATGTCTAACAAAGTTTTTGGATCATAGCAGGTGCTTAAATATTGACTGATAATTCAAACTTTCACAAGTGTACAATGAGTTATAAAGAAACATTAATACATTTGAGTTTAATTCAACTGATCATGCTTGTAAACTCATTTAAGTAGGGACCATTTCATTATTAATAATTACATCAAATATCTAGCAAAATTCTTGTGCCCTTAGTAGATACTTAATAAATACTGATTGGTGATCCCAATCTTCACAACAATCCAATGAAATATGAATAGAGAGGCACGTTTGATTTTAACTAAGCAAACTTCATTCTTGGATTGTAAATTCATTGTTAATAGGGATTGCTTCCGTATTAAAATTATTTAAGTCATCATGTCTAAAAAATATTCCCCAAAATGGTACACCATTAATAAACACTGATGTGTGATCCAAATCTTCACAACAGTCCAGAGATGTATGTGAAAACTGGAACTCAGAGACATGAAATAAATCTCTGGATTATCTACCTTGACTGACACTATCATTTTTATTAAAATCCAAATATTCTTATTTATTTTTCACATGTGATTTATCTGAGGTTCACAGTGGAAAAGCATCTAAGTTTCTCAGATTTGGAGTGCAAGTATTTTTTTTAAAATAGCTTTTTATTTACAAATATATGCATAGGTAATTTTTCAGCATTGATGGTTGCAAATCCTTTTGTTCCAACTTTTTCCCTCCTTCCCCCCTTTCTCCCCAATGGCAGCTTGACCAATACATGTTAAGTATGTTAAAGCATATATGTCCTAACAGCTATTTTGCTGTAGAAAAAGAATCGGAGTTTGAAATAGTGTACTATTAGCTGTGAAGGAAATCAAGAATGCAGGCAGACAAAAATAGAGGGATTAGGAATGCCATGTAATGGTTCATAGTTATCTCCCAGAATTCTTTCTCTGGGTGCAATTAGTTCTGTTCATTACTGCTCTATTGGCTGTTGATCATTTCTTACAGAACAATAATATTCCATAATATTCATATACCACAATTTATTCAGCCATTCTCCAATTGATGGGCATCCACTCAGTTTCCAGTTTCTGGTCACTACAAAGAGGCTGCCACGAACATTCTGAGTGCAAGTATTTTTAATGATCTTGTTGACCAATCTTCTCATATAGTAGCTAAATCACATGCAGAACAGAGTGGTTGAATGACATTGCCAAAGTAAGATAATTTGTGCTGCAAGCTCATCTTGCTCCTTCATTATGCTGTACTTTAAACCAGGTGTATCTAGCACTATTACATGACTGAAATTTGAGGGAAATGGTTGATGTTCTGACTACAAATATTGACTGTTTGTCTTTCATAATTACCTGAAATGTGAATAATCCTTTTGATAATATATACCTCTCTATTGAAAAAAAAAGGAAGTCTGGCTATTTATAAAATTTTTTTGACAATTGAACCACAAATAATCATTTCTTTCCTATCTCTGCAATAGGAATACTTACATGCTGATTCCTTATAGATATGTAGCATAACTCTATGAAGGGTTGGAAAGCAGTCATTTTAATGTGAATTGTGAAAGTAGAATTGAAATTTGTTTGGACTCTCAAATTGGCTACTGCTTATCCCCAACTGCCAGTACTGTGTTCACTCTGAGGAGTTAATTTTACAATGTGAATATCTGATATCCTCATGTTCCTTAGCATTGATAATATCAATCATTCTTTACAAGATTGTATCTTTTAGATGAAAACTTTCACCTCATCATGGTTCACTCATCAGAGCCTTTGATTTTCTCAGCACCTAATCAAGTGGAGGACCTGATATCAGATCTTCCAAATTGGAGATAAGAAAACAAAATTTCTATTGTTATATTGAAATGTAGTGACCTAAAAGGATTCTGAAACTTATAAATTTATATTTAATATTTTTAGCTTTCCTAGTTAATTGTCAGACTTTTTTTTTACATTTTTATATTTGTGTTTAAAACTTTGACTTCCCCTGTTTTCTACTTTCACCCCTCATTAAGAAGGTTATAATTAACATTTACAAGCAATGTTTCTCTGGATACCAGACCATGTAATGTTATGGAAAGAGTATTGAATTTGAATAAAAAAAGACCCCCCCCAAAAAAAAACATGGATTTGAGGTAAGCTAGGTGGTATAGTGCATAGAGGACTGGCTCTAGAATAAAGAGGCCCTGAATTCAAATTATGCCTCAAATGCTTACTAGCTGGGCTAATCATTTAACCCCCATTGCTTTCCCAAAAAAATAAAAATAAAAAGCATTGATCTGAGTACCAGTTCTTACATGGACTAGTTATATGGTTAGGAGAAAACTCTGCATTTCAATTCCTTTATCTGTAACAAGAGGATAATTACTTGCAAGAGGAAACTAACAGGTATGTTGTAAGGAAATGCTTTTGTGAACCTTAAAGCACAATACAAATGTGAGTATTAAAAACCATAGGATTCCAAAAACATTCTTGGAGAAAATATTAGAAAGAAAGGATACAGGGAAAGTTTCCTAAGATGTCTGAAATGCAGTGACTTAGAAATGTGCAGAGGTAATAGAAAAATAAATTGGAATAATTTTTTATTCCAGATTCAATCAATTTAGAGATCAACTTCTACCATTTTTTTCTTTTTTTAAAATATTCTTTGACAGTATTTGACTCATAAATGACTCAAAAAAGAGAAAATTTGGATTCTTGAGTTTCAATGTGTTAACTCCCTGATGACCTATTGAGATGGAAAGGATGAGCAAAAATAATGGGGTTCTTTATGGAGAAATATGCTGAGTCTTTAAAAATATTGACATTTCAAAGGACATATGTTGTAACCAACTGAGAGAGCCAGAAGTATTTTTATCCCAATAATCTACTGATTACTCTGCCCTAGTACAGTGAAGTATGGGCCATTTCTGGTAAGAAAAAAGCAACAACGATAACAATAATGATGACACTAAAAGTACATTTGTAGAATGCTATGCAAATTACAAAGTGTTCATAAATTATCATATAAACCACCTTCTACACAAACTCTTTCTTAACAAGCATCCTACCATCAATGACTAGTGCTTTTCCTCCCTATCTATCCTGCCTTTATTTTGTGTGTATGGTGTAAAATATATAGAGGAGTCCTTAATGTTAAGAATATCTTAGATCAAGTCTTAAGAAAGGGAAAATAAAGGGGAACCCATTCAATGCACATAGGCAACTCTAAGTTGAAGAGAAGGCATATAATTTTCATTGGTACAGGAATATAGAGAAGGTACTGGACCTATGGATTCGTTTGTGCAGAGAAATCACCTGTGAGACAGCTCCTTCTGTCAACATTTTTTTTTTCTGCAAATAGCAGCAAACAAGCTATTTTATATATCACTGAGTTTGTCTAATCACTTTACAAATATTTCCTGTTATCTTGACAAAAATCATTAGACTTAAGTGCTATTATTATCTTCTATTTTCTGTATAAGGAAAATGAAGCAGATTTTATGATTTACCAAGCATCATACAGGGCCAGATTTGAATTCAGGAATTCCAGACTCCAGGTGTAATACTCTATCCACCGTGCCTTCTCACTTAATTAATTTTGGGGATTGAGGGTTTAATTGATTTGGTCTGATCATGCATGAAGTATATGTGGGAGGCAACTTGAATCTAAATCTTCCTATCTTCAAATTAAGCTCCCTATCTATAAAACCCAAAAGCTTTATATATGCAATATAGTGTACTAGATAGATATGCTTGTTTATTCTCTATATTCACATATTAGACCTTTAAGTCATTCAGTGATTATAGCATAATTATAGTCAGGAAGACTCTGTGAGTTAAAATCCACTTTCAGACACTCACTATCTGTGTTACCATGGGCAAGTCACTTAACCCTGTTTGCCTCACTTTTCTCATCTGTAAAATGAGCTGGAGAAGGAAACAACAAATTACTCCAGTATCTGTGCAAAGAAAACCCATCTCAACAGGTCATCAGAGAGGCAACACACTTCAGCTCAGGAATCCAAATTTTCTGATTCTTTTTAATAGAATAGCTTCCTCTTCATTTATGAGTTAATCATAGTCAAAAGAGTAAATATGAGGTTATAAAGAGTTGGACACAAACTGGAAAATTACTTAACAACAACAAAGTATATAGATGTATAGACAATAGAGATACTGGATATATCTAAAAATACATACATATACTGTCTCTCTTGATAGGATTTAAATTTCTTAAGAATATAATTGCTTCATGTTATGCATGTTTCTCACCTTTTTTCACAAAATCTAATATATTTTTTATTCATTATCTCATTGTTTCATCTAAGAATACCATGACAACACCTTGCACAGTTCCTAACACATGGTAGGTATTTAATAAATGCTTCTTGATTTAATATCTCACTTGATGCTTATAATAATCATGTGAGATAGACAGGGTTAATATTAATGTGCCCATTTTGCAGATGAAGAAACTGGGCCTCCTTGGGATAAATGACTTATTTACTGTCACACTGAAATCTCATAAATGATGGAATGAAGGCTCAATTCCAATTCTTTTAACACCAAGTCAGAATTAAGTCCAAAGGTGAGTGCTTTTGGTGGATTCATAAACAATGTTCAATAAGAAATTTTCACAGTCAACTTTATTCATGATGGTTTTGATACATAATAGAGATGTTCTATGGACAATACACCTGAGAAAAGGTGTATTTCTATCACGTAAAGATTCCTCACTCCTCTGGCCTTATTCAGACTTCATATCCCCATCTTATCCCAAATAAAAACAAAAAATAAACTAAAAAGAGCTCTACAATTAAATTATTGAACTTCCTTTAAATCAGAGCGTATTAAATAATTTGCTTGACTAGCATCTTGTAATTATTTATTCAGATGATCCTTACATGTATCTCATACCTGAGATGCTGTTAAAAATGAGGACTCCATAAGGATATCCATACAGATTTGGGGGAACTAAAAATAACTTGAAAGTTTTTTTTTTCTATTTATCTTTTCAGTGCCTTGAATAAAAAATGAAGTAAATATGAATTTATCAAAAAAGAAAAAAAGATGGACATTTGAATCAAATAATTGTCATGAGAAATTTTTTGCAGCAAAAAATAAAGAAAATTTCATAAGAACTCAAATTTGGAGGAAATAAGAATTTACTCCATACAGTATCAAAAGTGTTTCCAAAAGGAAAGCCAAAACCTACATAAATTGTATTGGGCCAAAGTATTTTCTGCTATGGTTTTTTCATTGTTGATGTAGAGTCTAAATTAAGGCCTCAGAAGAAGAGGGAAAGTACATCTTTCAATTGAGCGGTCCTGGCAGCAGAAGAAAGTGCTATATTGTTCTTCCCACAAACCATCCCCATTAGAGCTCAAGATGTTCTTTTCCTTCTAATCCTCATTTGTACCCCTTAGTCATTTGTTTAGAATTAAATTAACTGCAATTTGGAAAATGTGGATGAAAGGTAGTGCATTGAGGAGATATCACATGTTTCCTGAATGGTGCCTGTTCTGCCTCCTTCACAGCCATTCATGGGGCTTGAAAGGGTGTAGTGTGTGAATTGTTGGACTGTCACTCTGCAGTGAAGTCTAGGAGCCAGTATTGCCATGGAAACAGCAGGAAAAAGACAATTAACAAAATGATGGGGTTTTTTTTCCTTATTCCTTTTTTTTTGCACTCTTTAGTTTTGGGGAGTTTTCTTTTTCCCTAAAAAAAAAGTAGATTCAATACTCACAGGCATGGAGGGAAGAAAATGATCTAGAACTCAACCCTTTAAATGAGCTCTTACTTTGTAATAGTAAATATAATTCTCAAAATTATCCTTTAAAGAATAAAATGTTTCCGAATGGCTGTCTCATATCACGCCTTTCTTCTTTTCCATCATAGAAAAGTCTTCTCTAAAAATATTCTTAGGTAAAGGACTGTTAATGAGCAGAGCCTGTGATTTTAACCCTCATACATTCATTGGACTTTTAATTAGTCCCTCTCAGCATCATTCTTGTGACAGAAACACAATGTAGGCCCAAGAGCATAAACCAAAAAGGGGCTCCCTTTAGATATGTCAACCTTAGCTTTAGTGAGAACCTCAGGAAAGACTACTTAGGCATGGTCATTATGGGTAGATTTGTGTGACTGAAGGGTTAACTGAGCATAATTGAGTAAATGTTTGATGTCACCATTAATAATAAAAAGCAGTCCAAATCCAAACTTTGCCATGCTTTTATTTCCTTTAAAGAGGCTATTTATAAATAAAGGAAACGATTGTACATTGTAAGCATCATAATTAAAGCAAAATATGAGTAGGAGACCTATTGAGCCCATGTGTCAAATATTCCATTGAAATGAAACATTGTGCTTTGCAGATAAGCACTCTATGTATAAAGAGGCACTTGGGAAAATGAGAACGATGATTCTTTTGCATGTTGTATTTTAAAATCCATTCTCCTCATTGTATCCCATGTAGAAATGTATTTCTACACCAGTCTCCAAGTCCAGTTGTGACCTTGAAACAGCCAAACCAATTGTTTTTGCATACCCTACTACCAGAATAAACTTATCTATGTATTCATTAAATGAGAGTATCTGAAATCATTCTGACCATTCTGAAATATTCAACAAATTTTAAGAAAACATGCCAGAAAGTTTTGAGGAGGGATAGGTTTTTTTACTTGACTCAGATACTTTGACATGATACTCTTCAATGCACTCAAAAGTTCTATTTTCCTCTCTAACTTCTTTGCTATACTTTGTCTATTTTCAAACCCCCAAAGTCCAGATTGACATCCACTCACATGAAAAGTCATTAATTCCTCCTTTAACTCAACTCCAAGCAATTATCTCAATAGTGAGGAACAATTCTTTCAAGATCAACAAAATAATTTGCAGAGATTGAAATGGGACATATTTGGAAGCCAATAAAAAATAAGTAGCTTCTTAACTTACATTTGGACAACCCATTCAGTATCCTAGGCACTGAGCATCATGAATAGTGTGTCATACTCCTGTAGTGTTAAGGCTATATTTGGGACATTACCACATGAAATTCCCTCAACTTTGTGATTTCAACTTGGAATGAAATAAACCTTGGCAGTTTTAGTTGTATTCTCATATTGGTTCAGAAAACACAAATCAGGTAAAGAAAGGTTCTCAAATGTGACAAGAACTATACAGATCTTTATGGATATCATATTTAATTATATATCATAGTGTACCCACTGCACAGAACCAAGCCATTCTGACAGGCATGGACATAAGGTCTGTCTCATTTTTCTTTCTAATTTATAAAGGACTACAGTTTGATAATTTAGATATCTAAGACAAGTTTTGTTTTTATTCTTCCCTCTGAGTTTGTGATTTCATCCATGAAGCTGGTCTCTACTGAGAAAACTACTTTCATTAATTCATTCATAAAGTCAATTGTTTACAATTTATAATCTTAAAGATGGTTAAGTGACTTGCTTAGAGTCTTATAACCAATATGTATAAATAAGCAGAACTTGAGCCCAAAGGATCCTAATTGTAAGGTTAGCATTCTGACTATTATTGCTGGCTTTGTTAAGATGACATGCCATATGTTATGTACTAGAATATATATACTCATAAATTTCCATGGTATGAAGAACTGAAGTAGTTGCTGCAATTTGGAGTGGGTGTGGAGAATGGCAAACACCAGGTAGTTGAGCAAGTACTCAGAGAGAGCCTATACTAAAGAAGGCATGGATCTACATATGATTACAATGAACTCCTAGGTTTCACACCAGCACCCAAGTATAACAGGTAAGACAGCTCAGTTCCCCTCCATTCATACTTTCCAGATTGTATGTTACCTATTTGCAAAGTATTCTTCAAGAATGCCCTTAGTATTCATAATCATATATACTATACTAAAATGTATATTAAAATGTTTGTAGTTTGAGGTTGCGTGAACGTGAACCCAATGATTTTGTTTTACTTTATTGACCTGGACCCCATACTACTTTATGACATGGGCCTCATTGCCACATGCCTCTAGAGATTCTTCCCTTTTTTGGGGAAAAACCCATTGTTAATATGCTATTGATTATTAATTTTTAATATGTTATTGTTTCCTGTTAATGTTATTAATAAACATCATATTAAAACTATAAGAAGCATTCATTATTAATTATACTTGCTGATTTCATATGTGTTATACTTTTCTTGTCTTCATTTTTAAGACTCAGTACTTTGTTGAATATTCTAGCATCTGATCTGATCCTAATATAAAGATCTTTTGAGACAGTCTTGGGATTTGTAAGATATAAGACTAGGGGGCAGCTAGGTGGCACAGTGGATAGAGTACCAGCCCTGAAGTCAGGAGGACCTGAGTTCAAATCTGAGCTCAGATACTTAACACTTCCTAGCTCTGTGACCCTGAGCAAGTCACTTAATCCCAATTTCCTCAGCAAAAAAAAAAAAAAAAAAAAAAAAAAAAAAATGACACTAATAATAATTTCAGGGACACTGTACAGGAAAAATAGTGAAATAAGAAAAAAATAACTAATATCTAAATAATGCATTAAAGCTTTCAATATGCTTTCACACATCATCTCATTTCCCCTAACACCTATCATCTCCTACTTACAAACAATGTTCATTTAAAAGGTGAGGGATGGTATTTACTATTGTGTCTGAAAATTGCATTCAAGCCTATCTGATGCCTAGCAATCAATTTATTACACCAAACTTTGCCTCCAGGCAAATGAAAAGTGTAAATCAAAAAATCTAGTTGTGTCATATACCATTATTCTGAAAATGAAAGATTGAATGGGGGTGGAGAGGATGGGATGGAGGAGGAGGGAGCCTATTTATTTGATTTGATAGTAAAATTAAGGCTTTCTCTACTTCTAGTAAGTAGTTTTATTAACAAAATGGATCACAAAATAGGTTCTTGTGTAACTAATATTTTGGACCTAAGGAGGTCCAGAAATGTGAGAAATAGTAGCATATGATTACTGAACCTATATGGGAATTTAACTACAACTGCCAAATTTTCTTTCATTCCAAATCAAAAGCACTCAAATTTGGGGGAATTTCACATGGCAATGTCCCAAATATGGCCTTAACACTGCAGGAATGCTTCTGTCACTCACCATTCACAATACAAAGTACCTAGTATATTGAATGAGTTGTCAAAATGTAAGTTAAGAAGCCTCTTATTCTTTTTTTGCAATCCTCCACAGATGTCCTATTTCCATCTCTGCTCATAGTATGATGCATAGGGACCTGGTGTCATAGGGCATAATGGATAGAGAACCATCTTTTAAATAAAAAGAAATCAATTCAAATCCTGCCTTTGAGATATAATTGGTGGGTTATACTATGCAAGTCATTTAACATCTCAGGCTGTAGAAAAAAGGAGTACTTTCTACCAGTTCAATTACAAATCAAATTATTAGTTACCTATTTTTATCAATAAGAGAAGGAATTAACAATGTATACCTCTATCTACTCAACCAACCAAGTACTCTGATCACAAGTGGAGACATGCTAAGGTTATCTGCCTTTTATTTTCTTTTTTAATACACAATGCATATGTGAACATGTATTATATATGTGTATGTGTATATATATACATACATATATATATAACATGTGTATATAATTCATTTCATTAAATATTTTCCAATTATATGCAAAAAATTAACTTTTTTTTTTTAATTTTAAGTTCCAGATTCTCTTGCATCCTCCTTTTCCTTGAGAAATAAAACAATTTGATATTGATTATTTATGTGAAATAGCATTAAACACATCTCTATATTAGCTATATTGCAGGACAAAACACAAACAAGAAATAAAGTTGAAAAAGTATGCTTTAATTTATACTCAGAGTTAACAGTTTTCTCCCTGGAAGAAGATAGCATTTTTCATCATAGGTATTTTGGAAGTATTTTTGATCACTATCTGGATTAGAGTAGCTAATTCTGTCACAGGTGATCATCTTTGCAATAAGTTGCTATGGTATAAAATGATCTCTCGATCTTGCTTACTTAGCTTTGCATCAGTTTATGTCTTTACAGTTTTTCTTTTGAAACTATCCTATTCATTTTTCCTTATACCACAATAGTATTAAATTACAATCATACACCACAATTTTAGGCATGTGATTTCAACAGAGTTTATGATGTTGTAATTCAAAGTTTTCTAAAATTTTTAATTTTTTAAAAATTTTATTATAGTAACTTTTTATTGACAGAATCCATGCCAGGGTAATTTTTTTTTTACAACATTATCCCTTGCACTCACTTCTGTTCCGATTTTTCCCTCCCACCCTCCACCCCCTCCCCTAGATGGCAAGCAGTCCTATATATGTTGAATATGTCCTAGTATATCCTAGATACAATGTATGTGTGCAGATCCAAACAGTTTTCTTGTTGCACAGGGAGAATTGGATTCAGAAGGTAGAAATAACCCGTGAAGAAAAACAAAACTGCAAACAGTTTACAGTCATTTCCCAGTGTTTTTTCTTTGGGTGTAGCTGTTTCTGTCCATCATTGATCAACTGAAACTGAATTAGGTCTCTTTGTCAAAGAAATCCACTTAGATCAGATTACATCTTCATACAGTATCGTTGTTGACGTATATAATGATCTCTTGGTTCTGCTCATTTCACTTAGCATCAGTTCATGTAATTCTCTCCAAGCTTCTCCGTATTCATCTTGCTGGTCATTTCTTACAGAACAATAATATTCCATAACATTCATATACCACAATTTACCCAACCATTCTCCAATTGATGGGCAGCCACTCAGTTTCCAGCTTCTAGCCACTACAAACAGGGCTGCCACAAACATTTTGGCACATACTGGTCCCTTTCCCTTTAGTATCTCCTTGGGGTATAAGCCCAGTAGAAACACTGCTGGATCAAAGGGTATGCACAGTTTGATAACTTTTTGGGCATAATTCCAGATTGCTCTCCAGAATGGTTGGATTCGTTCACAGCTCCACCAACAATGTATCAGTGTCCCAGTTTTCCCGCATCCCCTCCAACACTCATCATTATTTTTTCCTGTCATCTTAGCCAATCTGACAGGTGTGTAGTGGTATCTCAGAGTTGTCTTAATTTGCATTTCTCTGATTAATAATGATTTGGAACACTCTTTCATATGAGTGGTAATGATTTGAATTTAATCATCTGAAAATTGTCGTTCATATCCTTTGACCATTTATCAATTGGAGAATGGCTTGATTTCTTATAAATTAGAGTCAGCTCTCTATATATTTTGGAAATGAGGCCTTTATCAGAACCTTTAACTGTGAAGATGTTTTCCCAGTTTGTTGCTTCCCTTCTAATCTTGTTTACATTAGTTTTGTTTGTACAGAAGCTTTTTAATTTGATGTAATCAAAATTTTCTATTTTGTGATCAATAATGGTCTCTAGTTCGTCTTTAGTCACAAATTTCTTCCTCTTCCACAAGTCTGAGAGATAAACTATCCTATGT
This sequence comes from Sarcophilus harrisii, assembly GCF_902635505.1. Classification (NCBI taxonomy): domain Eukaryota; kingdom Metazoa; phylum Chordata; class Mammalia; order Dasyuromorphia; family Dasyuridae; genus Sarcophilus; species Sarcophilus harrisii. Next base: position 218,459,903 of record NC_045430.1, read on the forward strand.
TCCTCCAGTTTGTTTATAATCTCATTCTTTATGTCTAAATCATGGACCCATTTTGATCTTATCTTGGTATACGGTGTTAAGTATGGGTCCATGCCTAAAAATTTTTAATTTTTTAGTCTTTTTCTTCATTTGTGAAGAAGATGCTAATTGCAGAAAACCTTTGATTTATCTAACATACCATGAAAATAAAATAACATTTATGTTCACCCTCTGATTATTGGACAAATAAAATCACAGGAAGAGTTTCTGGGAGGAAAATAAAGATCAAAATAACAAAAAGAAATAAAACAACATCAATCAACTCAGTATGAGACATGTATACAACGATAACTTTCAACTGTGAACCAGATTTTAAGACATATATTCCAAATTGACAGACCATCTTATAAAATCAATAGCCCAAGATTCACAATTTTAGTCATCCTATATTGCATCCTGGTTAAAACAAACAAGCAAAAAATAACTTCAGATTCAGTAAATTTCGATAGCCTGATTTCTGGACTTTTCAATATTTTTAAAAGATAATTCAAACATATTTGAAAACTTAGAATCAACCTTTATAATCATACTTCATCAGGACCTTCTGCCTATCTGATGGAGGAATTATGAGTTCCAACCCCAAACTCTATTTAAAGAGGGCTCAGGTTAAGCATCTGGTTATTTTTCACCTGGCCATACTTCTTTGTTTAGACTTCTCCATCATTGCTCCATTTTGACTATCCTTTCTTCTACATTCTCCCCATTTTCGAGTTATATGCTATATTATCTCATCTGACTGAAAGATCCTTGACATGAATTGTTAATTTTTTTTCTTTTTTGTATTTTTGTTTCCCTATTTTTATTTCCCTAATTTAGTACATGAGAAAGATGTTTGGTGTAGTAGGTAAAGGGTAGGTTAAGGTAATTGCTATTTTCATTGGGATTAGTTTATTTTTTACTTAGATCTATCTGTGTTAATACTTATGTCCTTGGAATCCAGTCCTGCCTACACATTTCTTCAGTATTTAAATCCATTAACAGTTTTGAGAGATCATCTGTAACTTCATGATAGAGCACATTGAACAGATCTCCTACCAAATCTTATATGTAATTTAAGTTTGAAAGCAAGAAAGTTACAAAGTGAAAAATCATGACTCAATGCAGTAGAGCAATAAATTCCAAAAATTTCTATCTTAGCAACTATATACAAATTTAAAAGTACAAAAAGAAAAACTGTAAGGAAACTTTTCTAAGGTAGGCTATTTTGTAATAAAATATCATGCATTAGAAGTGAGATTTTAAAATGTATGTAAATTTAAAATTTATTTTATAATTATCTTCACACACTATTTCATTTTGATGTACATAGCACATAAAAATATTCTAATTTCCATGTGTATATATTCATATATGTGCATATTTATGTATTATATATGTATATATGTATGTATTATATATATGCATGCATATGTATGCATATGGAAATCTTCCCTGTCCAAAAAATAGAAGAAAAAAAATATTATTCACTCTGTCAACTAATAAACGATTTGCTTCATGTGTCTAGAGTACTATATTTGTTTCTGCCCACATTAGAAAATTCCTGAATGGTTTTAATTTCTGTTAGTATATAGGGTATGTTTACTTAGTGGAAGAATAATATAATCAATTCCACATTTTATTGGTAGATTTGAACTCAAGAAGAAGAGTCTTTATTACTCCAGGAGTCACACTCTACCCACTATACCATTTAGTTGCCATTACACATGAAAATTGTCCAAAAAATAGATATCTAGCATCCTCCTAATGTAGAAATGCCACCATCTCCCTAGTATTATGTAAATAGAGATGATATCAGAGATACTCTGGGCATGTGGTCATGTAATACCTATTACACAGAAACATTTATATTTATTCTTAGAGGTAATAAGGAGCTCAAGAAGTAATGTAATTGGATCTCCTCTTTTTAAAATAAATAGTAAGTAGCTGTGAAGATATATTGGCATGAGAGGAGGAAAGGCAATCATGCGGAAAACTACTTCAATAATTCTAGCAAAGAAAATTCCTTTATATGATTTTATTATTTGGTATTGGATCTCTAATGCTAACTGACATTTATGCTGGGTTTTGCATGCTTTACATGAATTAATCTGATCTTCAGAAAAATCATGAAATATGTTTATCTCTATTTTACATATTCAGATTAAATGCATCAAGTGACTTGTCAAGCATCACAAGTATAGTGTCACAAATAATATTTGAATCCAGTTCTGTTTATTCCAAGTTCAGAATTCTATCCACTAAATTGTATTTCTATGTTCTACTGTAAGTTTTTTCTTTTATATTCTCTGATTCTATTGAGCTCTGCAAAATTATGGAAAGTTCCTTTTCCATCTAAGTGTTTAAAAAAGAGCTCTGGATTCAGAATCAGAACAGTTGAGTTTAAATCTAAGATCTGCTATCTTCTCTTGATGACTATAAGTAAGTCCCTTCATATCATTGATCCTCTTCGTATTTGAAAAAATTGTGGGGTTCAGTTTTTGGGATGAGAGTTCACTATTTGATAAAATCTGCTGGGAAAATTAGAAACTATTATGGCAGAACCTAGACATTGACCCATACTTAGCACCTTAGATCAAGATAAGGTCAAAATGAGTTCATGATCTAAACATAAAGAATATTATAAATAAATTAGAAGAACATAGGATAGTTTATGTCTCAGATCTGTGGAGGAAGAAGGAATTTGTGAACAAAGAAGGACTAGAGATCATTATTGATCACAAAATAGATAATTTCAATTATATTAAGTTAAAAAGGTTTTATACAAAAAAAAAAAACTAAGGCAGACAAAATTAGAAGGGAAGGAATAAACTGGGAAAACTTTTTTTTTTTACATTCAAAGGTTCTGATAAAGGCCTCATTTCCAAAATATATAGAAAATTGACTCAAATATATAAAAAATCAAGCCATACTCCAATTGATAAATGCCCAACGATATGAACAGACAATCTTCAGTCGAAGAAATTGAGGTGCTCCAAATCACTATTGATCAGAGAAATGAAAATTAATACAACTCTGAGATACCACTACACACTTCTCAGATTGGCTAATATGACAGGAAAAAATAATGATGAATGTTGAAGAGGATGTGGTTTGAAAACTGGGACTCTGATACATTGTTGGTGGAACTGTGAACAAATCCAATCATTCTGGAGAGCAATTTGGAACTATGCTCAAAATGTTATCACACTGTGCATACCCTTTGACCCAGCAGTGTTAGTACTGGGCTTATATCACAAAGAGATCTTAAAGGAAGGAAAGGGACCCGCATGTGCAAATATGTTTGTAGCAGCCCTTTTCGTAGTGGCTAGAAACTGAAAACTGAATGGATGCTCATCAATTGGAGAATGGCTGAATAAATTATGGTATATGAATGTAATGGAATATTATTGTTATGTAAGAAATGACCAACCAGATGATTTAAGAGAGACCTGAAGAGACTTACATGAATTGATGCTAAGTGAAATGAGCAGACCCTGGAGAACATTATACACATCAACAGCAAGATTATATGATGATCAATTCTGATGGACATGGCTCTCTTCAACAATGAGATGATTCAAATCAGTTCCAGTTGTGTAATAATGAAGAGAATCATTTACACCCAGAGAGTACTATGGGAAATGAGTGTGTTCCACAACATAGCATTTTTCACTCCTTCTGTTATTGTTGTCTTACATTTTTGTTTTCCTTAGTTTTTTTTTTTCTTTTTTTTCTAGATCCGATTTTTCTTGTGCAGCCAAATATCTATATGAATATGTATACATATATTGGATTTAACATATAGTTTAACCTATTTAACATGTATTGTACTACCTGCCATTTAGGTAAGGAGGTGGGGGAAGGAGGGGAACATTTGGGACAAAAGTTTTTGCAAGGATCAATGTTGAAAACTTACCCAGGCATATGTTTTGTAAATAAAAAAGCTATAATTTAAAAAAAAAAAGAAAATGATGGGGTTGAAAAATGATGGAAGCATAGTATTTTCACCTTTTTGTTAATGTGTTTTTTTCTTATTCCCCCCCCCCTTTTTGGTCTGATTTTTCTTGGATGGCATGACAAATACGGAGATATGTTTGAAGGAATTGTGTTTGCTTAGCCTATGTTGGATTGCTTGCTGTCTTGGAGAGGAGGTGGCGAGGGAGGGAAGGTGAAGGATTTGGAACACAAGATTTTGCAAGAATGGATGTTGATGATAGCTTCGCAGATATTTGGAAAAATAAAATACTATTAAATATGATGGGGTTGGATGGATGGGTAACATCCTATAAGCTCTAAACTTATGAATCTTGTACTCAGAATATTTCTTTTTCATTGAATACATATGCAAAATGTGCATGTGTACGTGTGTGTGTGTGTGTGTGTGTGTGTGTGTGTGTGTGTCTGAGAGAGAGAGAGAGAGAGAGGGGTGAGGAGAGGAATAGAAGAATAAATTTTCTATAAATTTGTAATAGGCCATTATCATGATACAGTTGAAAGACTTCCAGAATTAATGTCAGAAAACCTGAGTTCAAATTCCATTTCTGTCAAGATCACCATCAGATAAAACAGTCAACAAATATAGCAACCTAGTCTTTGAGAAACCCAAAGACCCCAGATTTTGGGATAAGAACTTACTGTTTGATAAAAATTGCTGGGAAAATTGGAAACTAATATGGCAGAAACTAGGCATTGACCCACACTTAGCACCGTACACCAAGATAAGGTCAAAATGGGTTCATGACGTAGGCATAAAGAATGAAATTATTAATAAATTAGAGGAACACAGGATAGTTTACCTCTCAGACCTGTGGAAGGGGAAGGACTTTATGACCAAAGAAGAACTAGAGATCATTACTGATCACAAAATAGAAAATTTTGATTATACCAAACTGAAAAGTTTTTGTACAAACAAAACTAATGCAGACAAGATTAGAAGGGAAGCAATAAACTGGGAAAATATTTTTACAGTCAAAGGTTCTGATAAAGGCCTCATTTCCAAAACATATAGAGAATTAACTCTAATTTATAAAAAATCAAGCCATTCTCCAATTGAAAAATGGTCAAAGGATATGAACAGACAATTCTCAGATGAAGAAATTGAAACTATTTCTAGTCATATGAAAAGATGCTCCAAGTCATTATTAATCAGAGAAATGCAAATTAAGACAACTCTAAGATACCACTACACACCTGTCAGATTGGCTAAGATGACAGGAAAAAATAATGATGATTGTTGGAGGGGATGCGGGAAAACTGGGACATTGATGCATTGTTGGTGGAGTTGTGAACGAATCCAACCATTTTGGAGAGTAGTTTGGAACTATGCTCAAAAAGTTATCAAACTGTGCATACCCTTTGATCCAGCAGTGTTACTACTGGGATTATATCCCAAAGAGATTATAAAAAAGGGAAAGGGACCTGTATGTGCACGAATGTTTGTGGCAGCCCTTTTTGTAGTGGCTAGAAACTGGAAACTGAATGGATGTCCATCAGTTGGAGAATGGCTGAATAAATTGTGGTATATGAAAATTATGGAATATTACTGTTCTGTAAGAAATGACCAACAGGATGATTTCAGAAAGGCCTGGAGAGACTTACACGAACTGATGCTGAGTGAAATGAGCAGGACCAGGAGATCATTATATACTTCAACAACAAGATTATATGATGACCAGTTCTGATGGACCTGGCCATCCTCAGCAACGAGATCAACCAAATCATTTCCAATGGAGCAGTAATGAACTGAACCAGCTATGCCCAGAGAAAGAACTCTGGTAGATGACTAAAAACCATTACATTGAATTCCCAATCCCTATATTTATGCCCACCTGCATTTTTGATTTCCTTCACAAGCTAATTGTACAATATTTCAGAGTCTGATTCTTTTTGTACAGCAAAATAACATTTTGGTCATGTATACTTATTGTGTATCTAATTTATATTTTAATATTAACATCTACTGGTCATCCTGTCATCTGCGGGAGGGGGTGGGGTGTAAGAGGTGAAAAATTGGAACAAGAGGTTTGGCAATTGTTAATGCTGTAAAGTTACCCATGCATATAACCTGTAAATAAAAAAAAAACTATTTAATAAAAAAAAAAAACTCACCATCAGAGTCATCTTGGGTATACCATAATCCAACCAAAGTCTCAATCTGCTCATGTGTGAAATGAACAACTGGCAAAATGACCACAGTTTCCTTTTGGCTCTGTATCTATGATCCCAGGAACTTTTAGATCAGTTTATTGTCATGAATTAAACTTAAAGTGGGAGGTAAACTATGACCTCCAGGATCAATACAGTTTGTTTTTTAAACCTTTATAATTTGCCAAATGTTAGCTTTCTGTTAGTCTTATGCCTCATTCCCTCCAATTATTCCAGAAATTGAAAGCCATTGATCATCTTGCTGTTCCTTGAATAGCACACTCCATTTACTAAATCAATGCCTTTGTATTGTTTATCCCTCATTCTTAGAATGTTCTTCCTCCTCATATCCATTTCTTGGCTTTCCTCATTACCTTGGGATCTTAATTAAAATCCTACCTTCTAAAAGATAAACATGAAAAGAAAGATTGCCTAGGAAAGAACTTCATGTTTGATGAGTACTGCTGGAAAAACTGAAAAGTAATCTGGTAGAAATTAAATATAGACACATATATTTTACAATAAATTTAAAATATATGATATACATCTATTAAAGATCATACCATTAAAGAAAACTAAATTAAAACAACAATATATGGGGAGAATATGAATGATGACCAAAAATGAATAGAAGCAATTATACAATGGGGAAAATGACAATTTTGAGCACATGAAATGAAATAATGCAACTAGGATAAAAAGGAAGCATTTTTGACAGAACAAATATGTATCACTATCTCAGATGAGGTTTTATTATCCAACATAAATAAGATATGTAATAAAATTTGTGCCTAAACCACATTCTAATAAGGACATCATAAAAGGATATGAAAAAACATTTCCCAATAACTGTGACCTATTAAAATGAGATTAAAAAAGTTACAAATCACTAAAAATAAAAGATATCTGAATAATAAAGTTTGAGATCTCACCTTACCACTAGTAAATTACAAAAAAGATAAAATATCTATAAATTGGTACAACAATTATGGAAAGTAATGGAAAATGATTTAGGTAAACTGATTAAAGGGTCCATATATTTTTATGTAAAGGTTCTCTTTTTAATCTTTTCTAGCAGGCCATCACTGACAAAAATAAAGATTACACATGTCAAAATACTCATAGCAAAACTGTTCACTGACAAAACTGAAAATAAAATGATGAACAAAATAATGACAACAATATAAATGGAAAAACTAACTACTCCAAGCCAATTGAAGAAAAAAGTAAGAATTTATAAAGACCAAAGTTCCCTCCAAAATAAAATGGCTTTCTATTTGTTTGGAAGTATCTTATAATTAAATCAAATGTATCAAAGTCAGATTTTACACAATTTATAGGAAGAAAATATGCTAAAATAATAATTATAGAATATAATAATGTATGCTTTAATATTTTGTTATCTTATGAATAGATAAGTATGTAATTCTCTTCATATATATATATATACATATTATATATATATATATAAATTGAGTGTTTATGACAATAGGAATAGGTACTATATTTCTTAAAAGTGCCTTCTACTTCTAGAAAAATAAGAATGTATTTTTTCTAATTAATAGGATAAATTAAGTTTTTCTAATCAACATAATGAATACTGAGAAACAATGATTAAACACCACCAGATAGGGTGGTGACAAAGTTAGAGTACAGAATCAGTCTTTTTTTTTTTAAGGGTCAATAAGGAAATTTATATTGCTTAATTATGAATATTTATTGCAGTGAAATTAACTATTTTGTTTTATCCTCAAGAGAATGGAGAGAAAGCAGATTTCTATTGATTATTTTTTAAAGAAAAAAATAAGTATTTTGATGCCTTACCTGGATCTTGTTATTTATGGAGAAAAGACTAAGGACTGACATAGGCAGGATGCTGTCATCAATAAATTCCCAATTAGACCAGACGCAGGGGGAAAGTGCCTTGTCTTTGATGAGGGGGAAAAAATTAGCTGCCATGAATTTCAAGCAGAGCCATGTAAATCCAGAAGAGTCATCACTAACAAGAAGTATACAGCCTAGAAGTTTCAGATGCTAAATAAGACAATCTGCATAAAGTAATATTATATATTGACTTTGAGTAATTTTGATATAGTGACCAAGAACAATGAAAAAATTTAAAAAGTTATCTTACTGTAGTTAGATATTCTCTCTTTTAAATTTTTAAATTATATTTCTCTAATATATAAAATTTCTAAAATTATCTCACACATATGAAAGAATCTTATAAGTAGAAAGTTGTATATAAATGTATTAATTAACAATAATGATAATAATATAGAGATGATTGGGTTCCTATTTAGCATTTTCCATAATATTATTAATTAGTAACTAGTAACAAAATTCAAAGTTCACAGTAAAGCTTGCATGTCAGAATAGTGTGTTTCTATATAATTTTCTCAGTTATCTGAGTATGAGAATTGCTAGAATTCAAAAACTGTCCCATAACCTGTGGCAACACGATCCATCTGGTGGTAGCCAGTAGAATTGCAAAGTAGGCTAAGGATGTGTCCCATAACTCTTAAGTCATTTAAGTGGCAAGAGAATTTTCAAGTTCCTTCAGCTTCAGCTATATATGCTGTGTAATGTCTTCTAGTTTACATTATGAATCATTACTGCTGTTGCATATCTTCACAGATAATCCCACTAAAAATGTCCCAGTAAAATTTGTTGTTACCATATGATTTTTAAAGTTGTTATGGGGGAGAAGGGATTCTGGGCAAATATCAATAATTTTTCTTAGTGTACCAATGAGAGCAACTCTGTACTATATACTTTTCCATGAGGATTGTGTGCTTGTATGTATACATATATTTGTATGTATGTGTATTGTGTATATACATATATACAAAAATAGAAATATATATATCCACAAATAGATATTCCTGTTTTTGTATATACGTATACATACATACATACATATATATATATATACACATACATATACATATATATATGTAGAAAAGCAGGAAAAACCTGCTCATAGAACAGAAGAATAGGAAGGATCTTAAAACTGCTTTGGTTCAATCTATATATTTTGAATTAGAAAAGTGGTAAACTCTTCGTTTCAAGCTGGTTACACTGGCTTATCAAGGAGAAGGAGAAGGAATATTTACAAAGAAATAGAAAAGTGAGACCTTTGAAGTCAGTGTGGGAGTATAGAGACTATATAAAACCTTTGTTTGTCCTCAGTACTCTTAGCCTGTGTACTTGAAGGTAGCTAAAGTCTACTTATGAGACTAAAAAGGGCTTGAACTAGCATGTCTTTCTGAGTAGGGATACTCTTCTGTTCTATAATTATGTAAATAGGTTCATTCCTCAGGATCAGAGCAAGACTGAGAAATTAGAAGGAAGAGAGAAGCATAATATATTTTATAATCTCTCTCTCCCTTTTTTTTCCTTGCATTTGGGTCCTACTAAGGGTTTGTATATTATTAAGAAATTCTTTTGTGGGTTTTGTGATCATTTTTCTATTCCCTGAAATTTTGAACCAGATGAGCATATTATTGTAATTATTCTTTTGTTCCTTTAAAATTGTATTTGAACTAAATGTTTATTGTTATTATTGTCCAGTCATTTAGTAATGACCAACCCTTTGTGATCCAATGGAACTTAGCACACCAGCCTTTTTAATCCTTCATTATCCCTCACAGTCTGTCCAAATTCATGTTCATTGTTTCCATGACACTATGTATTCATCTCATCCTCTGCCATCCCCTTTTCTCTTTGTCTTTAATCTTTACCAAACATCAGGGTCTTTGCCAGTGAATCCTGTCTCCTCATTATATAGTCAAAGTATTTAAATTTCAGTTTCATTATTTGACCTTCCAATGAATAGGCTGAATTAATTTCTGTAGGTATTGACTGAGTTGATCTTGCTCTCCAAGAAACTCTCAAGTCTTCTTCAGCTCTGCAATTTGTAAGAATTAACTTTATGGTGCTCAGCTTTCCTTATACTCCAACTCTCACAGTCATATATTGGTACTAGAAAAAAAAACAACATTGCTTTGATTATCTGGATGTTTCTTTCAAGGTGATGCCCACTTTTCAGTATGCTGTCTTTCTCTGTCTCTTTTTCTTCTCTCTGTCTCTGTCTTTATCTGTTTTTGTCTCTTGCTTTCCCTCTCTCTCTCTGTCTCTCTCCTTTTTCTCCCACCTCTCTCTGTCTCTGTCACTCTCTCTCTCTCTCTCTGGCTAGAGAGCCAGCTTTTATACTCTCCTCTTTTACCTTCAGCAATATACTTCTTAATCCCTCTTCATATTCTGCCATTTGAGAGGTATCATCTGTATATCTGAGATTGTTGATATTTCTTTTAGAAACATTAATTATGCTTTTTGATTTGTCTAGCCTGGAACTTTTCATAATGTAAATCACATATAAGTTAAATTTATAAAGTGACAACATATATACTCCTTTTTCAATTTTAAACAAAACTGTTTTTCCATGTTCAGTCCTAATTGTTACTTCTTTGTTTGTAAATAGGTTCCTCCAGATACAAATAAGATGATGCAGTTCTCTTATGTCTGGGAACTTACCATATTTTGTTGTGATCTAGACACTCAAAAGTTTTATTGTAACCAATGAAGCACACATAGATATTTTCTGAAGCTCACTTGCTATGATATGAAATAGGTAAATAACCCCCATTATATAATTTTTTCTTGACATAAATGCTTTTTAAAAGTTTGATATTTCAAATGTGATTTTACTGCCTCATATATTTTAACAAAATGTTTTTCTAAACACAGAATTTAACAGGAAAATAAAATTCAATATATAAACATTCAAAACTTACATAGTCTTTAAGTTAGGGACACATGTATATGTGGTATGTATTTTATGTTTTGCCTTCTAAATCTCGTAGCAGCACTTGAAGGCAAAATGTTCAAATCTTCAGGCCATAATTCAATTTCACAGTTAAACTACCATAAAATGTAAAATTACCATTCATGTCTTTTGAGGAGTCTCAGAGGGGAATTCACAGGAAAACTCAGCAAGTAGTAGATATCATTACCTCCAATTTACAGTTGGGAGAAAATGAAATATAGAGAGATAAAAGACCACTCAATGAACTGTTTTTTAATGAATGGACCCATTTAAATGGATACCCTTTTTAAAAATTATAGTACTTGGAAGATTTGTAAATAATTTTGAAGAAGCTATTTCATTTGATCCTCACTCCCTCAAAAATGAAACAAAACAATTCAAAACTCATGGGGTAGAAGCTCTTCCAATTCCCATTTTACAATTGGAAAGCTGATACTGAGAGGCTCAGTGACTTGCTCAAAGTCATACAACAATTAATATCTGAAAGAAAAATTCAAGTCTTCAAGAGTCCAAATCTAGGATTCTAGATATCTGTCATACTCTACCAATCTCAAGTCACTCCAAATAGGTCTGAAGTTTTGAGTAAGACTGGTATACTGTGTTATGGCCTCACGTATAACTTTATTTCTTAGAAGAGAACTTGATTACATTATTTGCAAATTAGATCAGCCATAATGGCCATCATTATAGCTAATCATTGAGTGCTTTACAGTTGTGACATATTGATGAGGCCTTTTTGATTGATGATTGTGACCAAGAAGAAAATGAAGATCTTTATCTAGATATAAAATGAAAGGCAAAAATAAATCCTGCCATTAAAGAACTTATATTTAAATTGGAGAAATAAGAGAGGCATCAAAGACACATTCAAAGTATAGGGTAACCTTAGACAAGAAGAAGAGGAAGGGGATGAGCATGTGTTCAAGGTTTACTATATTCCATGGCAGTGTTAAGTTAGAAGTGCACAAATTAAGCCAAAAAGAAAAAAAAAAGGTGGAAGAATCTGGGAAGAAGGTAGGGTAGGTCAGTAAATTCCAAGCTTTCCAGATTTCCTCCACAAACAGAACTAATTTGCACCTCAGGGTGAACAAAGACTGATGAAAAATGAAGACGACTTGGGGCAGAACTAGAGTCTTCCTGGAATAAGAAGATCTAAAGAAAAACTCCTTGCTGGGGATTAATGGATGTGAAGTACAAACAGAGCTGAACTAGCTCTGCAGAAACATCAAGTAGGGACCTCTAATGCAAGCTGGGTTTGTCTGGAGCCTCAACAGGAACCACAGAAACTTTCACCTCCCCTACTGCATGGGGCAAGAAGGGAGGTCCTGAGCCCAGGCTGACTGCAGGAACCTTGGTCTATTAAAATGCCAGGCCCAACTTGCACAACACAATAACAGATCTGAAGAACAGATCTTGGAGAGATACTATAAGAATAATTGAACTATTTGAAAACTGTGACCAAATAAACAAACAAACAAACAGAACCTTAATAAAATAATGCAAAAAATAATTCAAGAATTTATTCCTGGAGTGATAGAACAGGAAGGGAAAGTAATAGAAAAAATATACCAATCACCACATCAAAAAGATCCTTTGTGGGAAACACATAGGAACATTATTGCCAAATTTCAAAAACCCCAGATCAAAGAGAATATCTTACAAGAAACAAGAAAAAAATCAAATATGGCGGATCTACAGTTAGAATTGGACAAGACTTAACAGTAGTCACAATTAAAAAATATAAGTCATAGAATCATATATATCAATAATCAAAAGAATTAGTCCTGCTGTCAGAAATATAATATTTAGCAAAATCATCCATAATGTTGAATGGAAAAAAGTAACTCGAAAATTTTCAGGACTTTGTTTCAATTAAACCTGAATACAATAAAAAAGTTAACATACAAGTGCCAGTATTGAAAATCCATTTCAAGGAATTTAACATGGGCAAATTATTTATTTATTTATTGTCTGTTTTGATGTGGAAATGTGTACCATAAAAATACAAACAGTAATCAGGTCACTCAAAAGAAAGATTTATGTAAATGAGATGTAGAGGAAAAATAGACACAGAGGCATTATAGGGAAGAGGAAGGCTTTGTAGTTCTGAAGACCTAATCACAATAGGAATGGGTTATATAGAAAACACTACATATATGCCATGAAGGGTAAGAACCTTCCAAAATATATAAAGAAATAAGAGGGGAGGGATGGGTAGAGTGAGAAGTAAAACTTGGGGGAAGAAGACAAGGGAGGGTTCTATGAGTGGGAGGAGATTAAATAATAACAAAGCAAGTTAAAGAACAGAATTAAAGTAAGGGATGGGTAAAAAGATATATATATATATATATATATATATATATATATATATATATATAAAGAACTACAGCATTCATATATGTCTGTGTCTAAGTGTATATATGTAACTAGCTTTGTGTATATGTGTATAGAGATATATACACATGTGTATGGATCTGTGGACAAGTATATTTATATGTGCATGTATGTATATATCTATTAAATATACTACACTTAACTATAACCTGTTTGGGGGAGATAGGAAGGATAAAAGGAAAAAAAAATAAAGTTTTAAAAAGTGTGTGCAGCAGAGAACAAATGAACAATCTATAAGGAAGCAAAGAAAAAATGGACACTCATGAATATAATTTCTTCTACTATTATATACCTTTTCTTGAACTGGAAATTTATTGTTACAGATCTTCAATCCTTCCTGATATTCTGCTGAGCACATGACAATGATCTGCTTTGTTTTGTTTCATTTCATTTTTCTTTACTGCATTCCTTTTTTCTATTGTTTTTTTTAAATAGAAAATTAAAAAAAAAAAATCCCTGCCGTCAGGGAGCTTAGATTCAAATAAGGGAATACAATACAGAAAAGAACTCTCAAAAGAGAGAGAGTCAAAGATGGAAGTATCTGTTAAAGAGATTATGAAATCTGGAAAGCAGAAATGGGATTGGAAGGTAAACAAAGGCTAGCTTTGGCCTTTCTAAAAAAATGAAGGCCAAAGGGGAAACTTACATATAGGTAAAGAGGGCTGGCCTTATAAAATAATATATTAGAATAAAAAGCTGCAGGAATGCTTGGATGTTGCAAAGTAAGGAGACTTCAGGAACGGAGGAAAGATCTAAGATGAAAAAATGACAGGCAAAATATTTTGAATTAGAGAAGCCAGGATATTTTATACAGAAATGCTTTCAAAGCTAGAGAAAACAAGAAAAGGAATTTTCCAGAAAGTGGCAATTGGTCTGATTCCCCCCCCCCCCCACATTAAAGCTTTTTATTTTTCAAAACATGCATAGACAATTCTTCAACAGTAGCCCTTGCAAAATCTTGTGTTTCAATTCCCCCCTTTCCTCATATTCTCCCCTAGATGGCAAGTAGTCCAATACATGTTAATCATGATAGAAATATGTTAAATCCAATATATGCTATTGTATTTAAGATATACTTTAACATGTTTAACATGTATGAGACTGCCTGCCATCTATGAGAGAGGATTGAGGGAAGGAAGGGAAAAGTTGGAACAGAAATGTTTGCAAGGTTCAATGATGAAAAATTACCCATGTATATGTTCTGTCAATAAAAAACCATAATTAAAAAATCCAATATATGCATACATATTTATATAATTATCATGTCATACAATAAAAAGAGAGAAGCAAAATAAAATGCAAGCAAACAACAACAAAAAGAGTGAAAAATGCTATGTTGTGAATCACATTCAGTTCCCACAGTCCTCTCTCTGGGTGTAGAAGCCTCTCTTCATCACTGAACAAATGGAACTGGTTTGAATCATTTCAAGCCACATCCATCACAACTGATCATTGTATAATCTTGTTGTGGTGGTGTAAAATGTTCTCCTGGTTCTGCTATTTTCACTTAGCATCAGTTCATGTAAGTCTCTCCAGGTCTCTCTGAAATCATCCTGCTCATCATTTCTTACAGAACAATAAAATTCCCTAGCATTCATACATCACAACTTATTCAGCCATTCTCCAACTGATGGGCATCCATTCAGTTTTCAGTTTCTTGCCACTACAAAAATGCCTGCCACAGACTTTTTGCACATGTAGGTCCCTTTCCCTCCTTTAAGATCTTTTTGGGATATAACTAGCTAGGTGGCTCAGTCCGTTGAGCATGTGCTGTAGTCTGGAAGGCCTGAGTTCAAATACAATAGACTTTTATATGATTTTCTAGAATTCTCTAAATATATCATGACATCATCTGTAAAGAGTGATAGTTTTACCTCCTCATTGCCTATTTTAATTTCTTTAATTTCTTTTTTTTAATTGCTAAATTTAACATTTCTAAAACAATATGGATTAATAGTGGTGATAATGGGCATCCTTGTTTCACCCCTGATCTTATTAGGAATGCATTTGGTTTCTGTCCATGAAAATAATGTTTGGTACTGGTTTTAGAGAGATACTGCTTATTATTATGAGGAAAAACTGATTAAGGTTATGCAGTTTGATAGTCTTTTGGATATAGTTCCAAATTCCTCTCCAGAATGGTAGATCATTTCAAAACTCTACCAACAATGCATTAGTGTTCCAGGTTTTCCTCATCCCCATTGTTTCCATGATTTATTGCAATTTAATTATTTTTTTTATTTTGTTGCTCCCCCCACCACAAAATCAGCTCATAATTTCACTTATTAGTTCATTTATTTTCAATTTTATTAGCCCTTCCTATGATTTTCTAATCACCATTTTTATATTTAATTCAATATTTCTAACTTGTTCTTTTCCTTGTTCTTTTTTTATAGTTGCATGTCCAGTTCACTTGTAAGCTCTTCCTCTTTTTTATTGATGTAATATATACTCCAATAAATATTTCTTTGCCACAAATACTGGTTTGTTGTTTCATTGTTATCATTCTAATTAAATTATTGATTACTCATATATTTTGTTTTTGACTTATTCTTTTTGATTATATTAGTTTTCAATTAATTTTAATAAATACTTCTGTGGTCCCCTTTTGAATATAATTTATTGTATTATTCTCTGAAGAAGTTTTTTAATATTTCTGATATTTTGCATTTGTTTATAAAGTTTTTATGTCCTGATACACAGTCAATTTTGTAAAGAAGTCAGTTACAGCTGATGTTACTTAACCTGCTATTTATATTCAGCATTCTCCAGAAATTTATAATATCTAACTTTTCTAAAATTTTATTTGTTGTCATGACTTGCTTCATGTTCATATTCAGAATATAGAGCTCTGTGATTAGAAAATGGAGGTCTCCCTATGATATAATTTTAATGTTCATTTCCTCTTATCATTCATTAAATTTTTCCTTTAAAGAATTTTGAATGCTATCCTTTTGATATATATGTGTTTAGTATTGAAATTATGTCATTTTTATGGTACTCTTCTTCAAATGTGGTTTCCTATTTATGTATTTTAATTAAATATCTCTTTACTTTTGCTTTTCTAAAACCAGAATTGTAATCCTTGCTATTTTTTTAACTTTAGCTGACACATAATAGATTCACTCTATACCCATCTTTTAACTTTGTGTTTCAAGTATTTTTTTCTTATAAAAAGCCTATTGTTAGATTTGGTTTTCATTTTCATTTAGACATTCTTTTTTATGGATTTTTTATTTTATTATATTTTATGGGTAAATTCTTCCCATTCACATTCATGTTATGATTACTAATTATATATATATATATATATATATATATATCCTTTTATTCAATTTTTTTGTTTTTCCTTTTTCTCTCTTTATTCCTTCCTTACATTAAAGTCCATTTTGCTTCTAATCACTGCCTTCCTTTGTTCACTTCCCTTTTATTTACCACTCTTTATTTTATCCCTTTTCCCTTCTATTTCTCTATTTGATGAGATATATTTATATACCTAATTTATATAAGTAACTGTACAAATATATTTTCCCTATTTGATCCAATTTAGATGAAAATGAGGTTTAAGTTTGGCCTATGTTTTTCTCTACTTTAAAAGCATTCCTTTGTATCTCTTTTAAATGAGAGAATATTCTCCATTTTCTTTCCTTTTTCTTTTCCCTCAGTGAATTCCTCTTCCTGTCCCCATCCAGTGTTTTTTTTTTTTTTTTTTTTTAAGATTATCCCAACATACTCCTATACCCTCTGTTTATGTAGAATCCTAACAGTCTTAATGATAAAATTCTTAGCAGTTACATGTATTCTTTCCTTATAGCAATATAAGCAGTTTAACCTTATTCCATCCCTATAACTTTTCTTTCATGTTTACCTTTTAATGCTTCTCTCTAGTCTTATTTGTATTTGTATTTGAAAGTCAAATTTATTACTAAGCTCTGATCTTTTTACCAGGAATATTATAAGTCCTCTATTTCATTAGATGTTTGTTGGTTAGGTGAACCTATGTTTCTTTTTATCCATGAAGGATATAATAAATTTTGCTGGATAGGTTATTCTTGATTGTAATTGTAACTTATTTGTTTCCTGGAATATTATATTACAAACCCTCAAGTCCTTCAATGTGGAAGCTGATAAATCTTGTGTGGTCCTGACTGTAGCTCCATGATGTCTGACTTGTTTTTTGTTTGTTTGCTTGTTTTTCTTGCTGCTTACCATATTTTCTCCTTTATTGGGAGCTTTAGCATTTGGCTTTAATATTAGTAGGAGTTTTCATTTTGAGAGCTCTTTCAGAATTTAATTGGTGGATTCTTTGTTTTGTGTTTTATGCCAAGCATATTGAGGAAGTTATCTTTGATAATTTCTTGAAAGTTGATTTTTTTAAGTCTTTGATTTATATATAATTTTGAAATTTATATACATGAAACAAAACAATCATTTTATGTATAGAATAAAATGGAAAAAGAAGATTGTACAAAAAACAAGGTACAATCCTAAAACAAGGTAGTCCTATAATTATTACATTTCTTTTTCTGATGTATTTTCTGCGTCAATTGTTTTTCACATATTTGATAATTTTCCCCCTCTTTTCCCCCCTTTCTTTTAATTAATTTTATTGTTTCTTGATGCTTTATTGAGTCATTTGCTCCAGTTACCCAATTCTATTTTTCAGGTATTATTTTTCCTATGCCTTTTGGACAATTCTATCCTTTGAGAAGTTATTTTCTTTGATAAAGTTTTGTGCTTCTTTTTATTTTTTAGTCAGTTCTATTTTAAAGGGGTTCTTTCCTTCTGTATTTTTATCCCTCTTTTTTTTTGCCAAACTTCAAACTTTCCCTTCATAATTTTCTTTCTTATTTTCATTTCTTTATTGTTTTTCTTCTATCACTTTTAGTTGATTTTGAAATTTTTGTTGACCTTGTGATTAATTCATATTTTTTTCTTTAAAAATTCATTTGTAGTTTTTATTCCCTCATTATCTTCTTTTGAGTTAATGTCTTGATCATATCTATCATCAAATTGACTTTTTGTGTTTTTTTTATCTTTGCTCATTTTACCAGCCTATTTTTTTTATTTTGAAATTTATGTTAAAATCAAACTCTATTAAAATTAAAGTCTGTTTCAATCAGGAATGGAGGGAAGTGGGGCCAAACACAAGCAGGCTTATCACAGAAGCCAACATAGGCAGCATACAGTCCCTGGGTAGTATGGACTCCATGTGCTGGAGAATCTATGAGAAGGAGTCTACAGCAGTGTTGGCTATTCTGCCCTGGTTGCAAGGCAGTAGATCAGGAGGGAAATTATAAAACATCCAACAAAAAACACAAAAGGTAAATAGCAAATCCCAAAACACAGAATTTCATGAAACCTGCCTACTTATAATGCAGCCAAGAATAAATTACCCTGCTAAACTGAACATTTTCTTTCAGGGAAGAAGATGGACATTCAATGAAACAGGTGAATTCCATTTATTTCTGATGAAAAGAGCAGAACTGAACAAAAATTTTGACCTACAAATATAGAACCCAAGAAAAACATAAAAATGTAAAAAGAAAACAACTCTTGAGAAATGAATCTCTGTTAGAGGTATACATAGAGAGTACATGTATAATTTTATTTTACTGTTATAATATAAAAAAGAAACCAGAGGTACAAAGGGCATTGTACTGGAAAAAGAGGAAACTGGAGGTAAAATGAGGGAAATTATATTTCACATAAAGGCAATGAAAACCTATTATAATTGAGGGAAAGAAGTGAGGGGGATGAACATCATGTGAATCTTACTCTCATCAGATTTGCCTCAAAGAGAGAATATTAGACATATTAGGTTTCACAGAGAAACTTCTCTTACCTTATAATAAAGTGGGAGGGGAATAGGGACAAGGAAAGGGCTAGGCTAATGGAAGGGGAAACAAAAATAATAGGGGAAAGGTATAAGAAAGAAGAAGGAACTCTAAAGGAGGAGGGATGCTTGAGACAAGTGATGCTCATAAGTAAAATACTGGGCATAAAGAAAAAGGTGAAAAGAAAAGAGAACAGTATAATTTGGAGTAAAAGAGATGACAGGAAATACAGAATCAGTAGTTTTAACTATAAATGTGAAAGGGGTGAACTCTTCCATAAAATGGAAGCAGATAGCAGACTAGATTCAAAGCCAGAACCTTACATTATGTTGTTTACAAGAAACACATTTAAAACTGAATGATACACATTGAGTAAATGTAAAAGGCTGAAGCAGAATAATCTATTATGCTTCAGGTAAGTGAAAAAAAAGTCCAATTTTTGGAATCAGAACTCACTATTTCACAAAAATTCCTGGGAAAACTGCAAAGTAATTTGTCAGAAATTCGGCATAGACCTACATGTCACACTCTAAACCAAAATAAGGTCAAAATGGGTACATGATTTGAACATATAGGTAGTACCATAAGCAAATTAAAAGAACAAGGGATAATTTGCCTATCAAATTTTTGGAAAAGGAAGAATTTATGACCAAAGAAGAACTAGAGAACATTCTGCAATGCAAAATGTACAACTTTGATTATATTAATTTTAAAAGGTTTTGCACAAACAGAAACAAGATTAAAAGGGATGTACAAATCTGAGGGAAATTTTGCAACCAGTGTTTCTGATAAAGATCTCATTTCTAAAATAGATAAAGGACCATATCAAATTTATAAGAATACAAGTCATTACCAAATTGATAAATGGTCAAATAATATGAAGAGACAATTTTCAAATGGTGAAAGTAAAGACATCTATAGTTATAAGGAAAAAATGCTTTAAATTATTTATGATTAGATAAGTGGAAATTAAAACAACTTTAAGGTTCTAACTCATTTTTTTTTCAGATTGGCTAAGAAGACAGGAAAATATAGTTATAAGTTATAAATGTTGGAAGGGATGTGGGAAAATTGGTAGATTTGTGAACTGATCTGTCCATTCTGGAGAACAATTGGGGAACTCTGCCCAAAGAGTTATAAAACTGTGCATACCCTTTGACCCAGCAGTGCAACTACTGTTCTGTATTTCAAGAAGGTCAGAAAGGAGGGGAAAGGACCTACCATGCAAAACTTTTTGTAGCAGTCTTTTTGGGGTGTCAAAGAATTGGAAAATGAGTATATTCTCATCAGTTAGGTTAATGGCTGAATAAATTGTGATATATAAAACTAATGGAATATTATTGTTATATAAAAGTGATAAATAAGTTAATTTTAGAAAGGCCTGGAAAGACTTACATGAACTGATGCAAAATGAAATGTACTGTGTATAAACAGGACTACTGTAAGATGATACCTATGAATTACTTGGCTATTCTTAGCAATACAATGATCCAAAATAACTTTGATGGACTTATGATGAAAAATGCAATTCATCCCCAGAGAAAGAACTGATGGAGCTTGAATACAGATTGAAGCATACTTTTTTGTAAACTTTATTTTTCTTGAAGTTTGCTATTGTTGTTGTTGTTGTTTGGCATATGTTTTCTTTCACAATATGACTATCATGGAAATGTTTTGTAAGACTACACATATATAGCCTATATCAAATTGTTTGTTTTCCCACTGAGGGGTAGGTAAGAGAGGGGCAGGGAAAGAATCTGGAAGTTCCATTTTAGCTTTAGTTTTTACCCCCTCTATTTTTCTATGATCATCAGGATTTTTAGTTGGCATTTTTATATTTAGACAAAAAAATTAGAAACACCATGGTGTGGGGCACATTTCAAATGTATATAATTGATTGTTTTTGCTTGGTTCATTGTTTTCATTTTGAGACTGAGGAAATAATATAAAACATCTTGATAATTTCTGAATTGACATGCACTTGGTTAGCCCATGACACATAGTTGTTAACAGCATACTGAATTTTCTCCCATATTCTTTGCTTATATAAAAAATAAAACTTATAATGGGCATGTTATGATGTGCACAAGCAATATTTCATAAGGAAGCCAAGTACATATGTCTGAAAAGATAATGTCCTGTCTATCCAATGTGGTTTGGATGTCAACAAGTGGTTAGACTCAGAATTTACTGGGAGATACTCATACCAGAAATTTGGAATGCCACAAATATCCCTTTTAAAAAAACCATCCTAAAAATTTGACTATATGTGTCATTATTGAAATACTTAACTCCACATACAGTGTTATTTTTAGCTGTTTTTAAATTTTAGTTAAGGTTATAGCTTAAGAAGTAATTGTATATGTATATTTGTCAAAGAAAAGATACCAGGGCTTCTGGAATACTGTATATCACATCATTAGAGAATCATTAGGTAAAAGAATGAAGGAACCTCTAAAGATTATCTGGAAGAGTATTTAGGTGACTTAATCATCCAAGATTGATAATTGTCTTCAGGATTGAACACTTGAAAATGTGAATCAATTAAGAAACCAGCAAGAAATCAATGAACAAGTACCTCTATGTAGGAAGAATCTGGCTGGGCACTGGAGATAAAAACATGAAGATCAAAAAGATTGTTAATCTCAGTGAACTTACATTTCCATAGGAGGGAAAACAACAAAATGAGATATAAGCATATGTATAATAAGCACAAAGAGAATATATAAAAATGAATATAAAGATAAATATAAGCTAATTTGAAAGGGAAGAATATATCAAGTGAGGGGATCAGAAAATCAAATATATAGAAAGTAAGAATTGAAAGAAAGAAAGGTTTCTGTGATATGGAGGGAACAGAGAATACATTAAGGATATGCTGGGTGGCCAATAAAAAGTTTTGAGGAAGAGAGACTAATTTGGCTCTGTAATAGAATACTTTGGGGGATGTAATACATGTCCAATAAGACTGAAAACATAAGTTGTTGAAAATTTTTTCAAGACTTTGAAAGCTTAAGAGGGAAATTTGTAGTTTTATTATATAGGCTATTAAAAACTAGGTGAGTATTATGATCAACTTAATTAAAGAAAACTACCTTGTCAGCAAAATGGACAATGGACAGAAATGGGGAAATTTTAAGGTGGAAACGTAATTAGGAGGTTTTTACAGTGATGAAAATGCAATAAATGAAAGTTGTCTTCACTAGCTAATCTTTCACTTTTGCCCCTACTTCTTTATGCTGTTTATATTTTTGTGGCCTTTAAAGCACCACATTTTTCTAGATCTCCCTTATTTTTGTAGTAGTGCCCCATGATATTTCAACTTCCTCAATTTTTCTATACCTTCCACCCAAGCCTCAACAATTAAAATCTACTGTTCTAGCTTCTTGTCCCTTCTATGTCTGGGTTAGAGAACAATCCCATGCTTTAGTATTGGTGGGAGAAGCCTAAAAAATTCTCTCTTTAGTGAGTTTTTAGCAAGAGAATTCTGGAAATAACTCAGTCCATAACTTAAACTTAACAAAAAAAAAATACACACACACACACACACACATATATATATATATATATATATATATATATATATTATTTGTAATTTTTCTGTCATATTGTTAAAACCTGAGAACACATCACATGTTATGAGATGGTAGATGGTAACACAGTGTATTAAACTTTACCTTCATTCTGGTCTTCTGACCTTGATAGAGAGTATTCTTTTTTTTTTTTTATCCTTCAAAATAATTTGTATCTCTTTCTTCTATCTGATAGGCTTTATTTTTTTTTTAAGCTTATCAATATTCAAAAAGATTTTCTGCTCTGATCATCAACAAAAACGAACAGATAATGAAGAAATCATGTTTTACAACTTTCTATTCAAAATCTAGCTTAAAATTATCAAAAGATAGTTGATGAACATGTAGAAGCATTGTGTGTGGAAATCACAAGGATCATTGCATCATAAATGACAGAAGTAGTCCATCAGCAAGAGATAGAAATAGAAATTCCATTTTAAATTACTGTAGACAAAATACAATATTTGGGGTCTACTGGCCAAGACAAATAAGAACTATATGAACACAATTACAAAATACTTCTGACAAATAAAATCAGATCTAAATAATTGGAAAATTTTCAATTGTTCATGGTTAGGCTGAGCTAATATATTAAAATGACAATTCTACCTAAATTGGTCTACTTCTTCAGTGCCATACTAATGAAAATTCCAAAACATTATTTTATAGAACTAGAAAAAATAATAACAAAATTCATCTGGAAAAACAAAAGGTCAAGGTATCAAGGAAATTAATGAGAAAAAATACAAAAGATGGTGATTTAGCAATACCATAATTAAAACTATATTATAAAGCAGCAGTTATCAAAAACATTTGGTACTAGCTAGGAAATAGAGTAGATCAGTGGAATAAATTAAATATACATGACATGACTATATATATATATATATATATATATATATATATGTATGTATATATATATTACAAAAATCAAGGGCTACAGTAATCTCATATTTGATAAACCACCAAACTCTAGCTTCTACAAAAAGAACTCACTATTTGACAAAAATTGCTGGGGAAACTGGAAAATAATATATCACAAATTTAGTATAAATCAACATCTCACACCCCATGCCAAAATAAGGTCAAAATGGATACGTGATTTGACCATAAAAGATGATAACATAAACAAATTGAGAGATAATTTACCTATCAGATCTTTGGAGAAGAAAGGAATTTATGACCAAAGAAGGACTAGAGAACATTATGAAAGGCAAAATGGACAACTTTGATTATATTAAAGTAAAAAAAAAAAGTTTTTGTACAGATAAAACCAACAGAAAGAAGATTAAAGGGAAGTACAAAGCTGGGAAAAATCTTTACACCTAATATTTCTGATAAAGATCTCATTTCTAAAATATATAAATAACAATGTCAAATTTATAAGAATACAAATCATTCACCAATTGATAAATGGTCAAAAGATATGAACAGTTTTCATATAATGAAATTAAACCCATTTATATTTATATGAAAAATGCTCAAAATTACTCTTGATTACAGAAATGCAAATTAAAACAACTCTGATTATACCTCTCAAATTGGCTAAAAGGACAGGAAAGAATAATGATAAATGTTGGATAGAATGTGGGAAAACTGGGACACTGAAACATTGTTGGTGGAGTTGTGAATTGATCCAACCATTCTGAAAAGTAATCTGGAACTATACCCAAAGCGTTATAAAACTGTGCATATGCTTTGACAATTACTTTGTCTATATCCCAAGGAAATCATAAAGTAGGGGAAAAGCACCCACATGTCCAAAAATATTTGTAGCAGCTCTTTTTGTGGTAGCAAAGAATTGTAAAAGGAGTAGAACACCATTAATTGGGGAATGGCTGAACAAGTTGTGGTACATGAAAGTAATGGAATATTATTGTCCTATAAAAAATGATGAACCAGGTGATTATAGAAAGGCCTGGAAACATTTACATGAACTGATGCTGAGCCAAACAAACAGAACCAAGAATACATTAACACAATAACAGCAAAAATGTGTGATGATCAGCTATGAAATGCTTGATTTGTCTCAGTAGTTTAGTGATCCAAAGGAATCCCAATAGACTTTGGACCAAAAAAATGCCATCTGCATCCAGAAAAAAGAACTAAAGGGACTGAGAATAAATCAACATATGCTATGTTCACTTATTTTTTTTTTTTCTGTTTTTTAAATCTCTCCCATAGTTTTTCCCATTTGCTGGATTTTCCTCTCCCAAGATAATTAAAAAAAGTGTATTAAAATAAATAAACTAAAAAAGATAAATAAAGAAATGAAATAATAGAAGATTGGAGTAATTAATGGGAAATAATGTCCTAAAATTATGAGATGTGGAGAAATGCAGAATGATGTATTGGAAAATGGTTTTGAATATTTTGTGAAATATGAGCTGAGATCTTAAGCTAGAAGGAAGGTAGAACCATCATTTTGTTGGAGAGAAAATAAAAATTTTGAAATAATAACTGGGGGGGAGGGGTATGGAGATATGGAATCAACAAAAAAGGAGGATTCCCTTGCTGCAGCAAAGTTCTAGTTGAGATCAACTAGTCTACTTTTTAATCTGACTAGACAATAGTTGCATTTTTTTTCCTAAGTGCCACAGTAGGAACCGTGGAGGACTATAGTGTGGGTTATCTAATATTAGAGTATGTCAAGGTATGGTTGGTAATACAAGATAAGTCATTCAATAGGAGAGAATAATATTGAATTAATCTGGTCCACCATAGGGTCAAGACTGGGAAAAGAGAAGAAGATAATCAAATCAGAGGTGCATAATAATAAGGAATGAAGAAAGTAGAAGTCATGTTGAAGATATAAAATGGGTTTACAAAGGGTAAAGCATAGGGAAAGAGATGGGGCGGGGAAAGATTGTAATTGGATAAAGGAAATTCAGAGTTCATGAATACAGAAGTAGATATGTTTGGGTTATGGCAAGATAAAACACATGACCATCCCTCTATGTATATGACATAAAATATAGGAGTAAACAATAACAATTGATTAGATTGAAGAAATGTCATTAGGGAATATGAAAGAATATAAACATGCTAAGTGAAATTCCCTAGAAAGATAGCAGGATTAAGAATAGAGAGAAAGACTATTAAACAAGAATTGTCCCTGAGAAAATATATAGCAAAGTAACAATTACTGGAACTCAATTAGGTGATAAATTTTGACCAAATGAACCAAAAGAAATAAGTTGTTAGAGTGATAGAATTACAGAATTAAGAGTATTTGTATTCTCCAACTATGATCAGTGAGTAGATCATATATGAGTAAGGATTCAACTTGTAAAAAGAGGAGTTTCCAGCGGTAGTGTTGTGATATGGAAGCAAAGCCTTAGTGAGTTCCAGAAAATGGAAGAAGTGAGGCAAATAAGTGAGCTAAAAATACTAGAAATTCATTAATTATGAAACAGGATTTCCAGAGGGTTCAGTAGAGTAGGTAGAGGGATTTATTGGAAAGGTAGAAGTGAGATGGCTTAGAATAAGGAAATGTATAGCATGGTTGGGGAAGACCAATTATGAGGTGAGTACAAGATTCCAGGTGAGAAGTGATAAGAGTCAGAACTATCATTGTGGCTCAATAAGCTGACAGATGCCACAGGCAAGGGAGGCCTTAAAATATTAATTTGGTAGCAATTTGGAGAAAATAATTGGACAAATGGACAAATAACTGAGTAATACTCTGATGAGGAAATTTCATCCAGCCTCCCTCTTTTCCATATCAAATACAGATTTTTTTTGAAGGAGTAGGGATAAGGATTATATGATAGAGATACTTTACAATTATATAAACCCTACTGTGAGCTGCAGAAATTGGCAAATGAAACATGAAGATTGTTAGTTCAATAAGACACAATGATTTTGGGGCTTCTTCATAGTAGCATTTAAAAAAATCATTTCAACACATTTTTAAACTACCATATTGACATTTTTAAAAGAACAAAGTAAATGATATTTAATTTCATTTTAAAGAGCTATCTTGGTATAGTTTTGGGGTTTTTTGAATTTTAATAATTGGGGGATAGTTCTTAAGATAATTGGAATTAGTAATATCCTGGAAAATTTAGAAATTAGATCTAAGAATTATTTTGCTACTTTTATTCTTCTTTCTCTTCCTTTTTCTGCCTCCCTTCACAAAGAAATGTACTGAGTTTGGGACAAACCACAAACATAATGGTGTAACCATGAGTAGCAACTAAGGTAAAGAAAGACTTAAGTGAATTGAAAATCTCTGTAACTTTTTTTTTTTTTTTTGGCTTGGATCAAAACTTATTTTGATCCTTGGAGTTTAAAAAAAAAGTTTTCATTCTTATTTTCTATTGCTTTTGAATTTTTTTTCCTCTCTAAGTTAAGCTTCCAAGTGGGACAAGAATCAGAGTTTCAAACTACAATATAAATCATTTCCTGATGCTGAAGTCCTTAGAAGTTTACATAGTTTAGGTGTTTACTTTTAGTAAGCTCAAATACTTTGAGACCCACCCATTTTCAAAGGAAATAAGCTGAAATTAAATAAGAATCTTTCTGTTCTTAACAGTGGCCAAAGCCCAAAATCAAAACCCACTTGTATAGTGCACAAATGTTGGTTAACCTTTCTCTTTCACATGTCTTTGTGCCTCTTCTATTCATTGTCTTAGCCAGATGCGGCTGTACATAAAAAGATCAAAGGCATAACCAAAAGAAAAGAAGCCCTCCAAGAAAGTCTGATTCCATTCTATGCTTCAGTCAAAGCACCAAAAGACAAATCATTTTGAGCAAGCTTGTGATCTCAGCGATACTGATGTGAACTGAAATGAGCATTTGCACATAGTTGGTGATTAAAAATCCAGCCATAAGAACCTTCTGGATTCTAATTTAAATGTATCATTCAGCTATTTATGAGCTGTACTGTATAGTAAAGGGAAGGCCACCAAAAAAAAAAAAAGTAAAGTTGATTAATGTTCTCTATTTTGTCTTTAAATCAATGAAAATATTACCATCTGGGGAGTGAAGTTGGGTATTGTACCCAATTTCCTTTGCTTTTAGTCATAGAAAACTCTTTATCTCACTGCTTTTGTCCCCAGCTTCCATCAACATTGTTTTCTCCCTCATAATTATTGTCATTTTAAAAAATGCTAATTGTGACAAGAATTGTTTTCTCTGGAAAATGTCCAGTATATTTTTTTTAAAAGAGAGAGAAAGCAAGGCTCTTGAATGTAAAATGAACTTTTCATAAAAATAGTCACTTCAGCAAGCCCCACCTATTTCAAATGGAATAATATTTAAATTTGGCAGTGAATTCTATATTTTTATTACAAATAGTTTGTTATTTTTAAATGAAATGAGCATACATTATTTTGATAGTATCAGGTACATAAAATTTATCTAATATTAATAAGCAGAAAGGGAATTGTAGTAAATGATGATAATAAAGGTATAAAAAAATAAGGGATATAATTCCTACTTATAAGGAACTTGAATTCAAAGGCTGATAAGTGTGAATTTGGAAGAGACTTAGGGTTCATCTACACTAATTCCCTCATTTTATACTGAAGGCCCAAATAAGTTTTATAACTTACCCAAAATTCCACGGAGACTATATTATAGATCTAGTTTTCAAACTAAAGTCCTAGGACTCCACATTCAATGGGCTTTCCCAGAGTAGCTTGTTGCTTCCATAACACCAACTCTACCATGACATCTACCTGAAGTAAAAAGTATCTTAAATAGAGTGTCTAATTAAGAAGTAGCAAACTTATTTCAATATATTACATAAAATTGCAGTTCCATAGAGAGATGCATATGACAGCAAACTTTTATGTAAGTTCCTTGGGTGACAGTTTTAGAACTAGAAAGGAAGTTAGAGGTCATCTTCTCTAAATCCTTTCTTTTGCATATATGAAAACTGAAATGTGGAACACAAATATATCCTGGAAATGGCACCACTATATTAGCTCAGGTCTTCTCATCCATATATAGGACATTTATTCCATGGTTCCTGGCAGAGTGGGGAGAGTAGACAGAGAAGCAGTCATCTCACATGAAAGTCCTGGGTCAAATTGTGCCTCCATCATAGAGTAACATTATGACTATGATTTGCTTACTTTGTCAGAGTTGCAGGCAACGGTCAAAAGTATTAAGTTGGTGAGACCCTGTCTGATCTGAATTCCAAGAAAATTATTTCTACATCAATGAAATTACAGGTCTTACCTATTATTGCCTCAAAAAAGGAGACACTTGGTATCATAGGATTGCCAAAAGAGCATTCACTCACAGTAAAGTCACTAATCTGATTTAATGACTTCGCTTTTCAAAATCCCTTAATATTTACAGGGCATTTGTACACAAGAACAATAATGATAGAAATGCTGGTTATCATTAAATAATACATCATCCCGCATAAATCTATTCTACATATCCATCTGTACATCATGACATATTTATCAAGTATTCACTATGTGCCAGTGGCCCAGCAAATAGGATTCTGGTCCTGAAGTCAAAAAGACTCATCTTCCTGAGTTCAAATCTGGCCTCAGACATTTACTAGTTCTGTTACTCTGGTAATGTCACTTAACACTGCTTGCTTCAGTTTTCTCATCAGCTGGATGAAGTGAGCTGGAGAAAGAAATGACAAGCTACCCCAGTATCTTTGCCAAGGAAACCCTGAGAGGGATGACAAAGACTTGAATATGAGTGAAATGAGTGAACTATGTGCCAGGTATTGGTCTGCAAAAACGAACAAGGAAAAAGAAAGACAGTCTCTGACCTCAAGGAGCTTACATTCTAATTAAGGAAGACAATACATACAAAGGAATGGAATGGGGTAGTAAAGATGAAAAAGTAATCTGAGAAGTAAGACAGAGTCCAAAACAGGTTAGAAGTAAACATGGTTGGCATGGGTACGTCCTCAAATGGAAAATCAAGAACCAGAAGAGGTTGGAAATGAGAATATAATCTTTGCTATAAATAGGGACATACTGAAGTTGGTCTCATGAGAGGCTATTATTAAATTTTCAGAATAATATATGTACATTGGAAATAAGAAAAGGCAATTAAAATCACAATTTGATTTATTGTTTGTTGATTTTTTTTAGACCTAATTATGTCAAGGAAAATGTTAAAAATTCAGATTCGACTTTAAATGAGCCATAAAAATGTTGAGTTTGTGTGTTTCCGTGTGTGTGTTCATGTGTGTTGGTATGCTTTGTTTTGTTTTGAAAGCCAATTGTTAAACACTTACCTACACATAAGGTAACATGACTAGCACATATTTTTTCTTAAATGGAAATCTGGGGAGAGGAACACATCAAGAAACTTCAGGGGAAACTTTTTTCCTCAACTTTAAGGTTATTAAGTGACTCCAAATGACCTTCCTCCTTGAGGCAGGATAATTTTATGGTAAAAACAATGCTAATGTCTATCACCAGTTTCCCTAAAATTAAAACATCTAAAAGAGTCTTACAGTGTGCTTTTCACATGTGTTTTTTCCTTTTTAATTTTGTTATGGAATTATTCCATCTCCACTCCTTCCTCCTTGTTTTTGCCCATAAATTAGTTATGGATTGTAGTTCTTGTTGATATGCTTCTTTTTAAACACTGACTTAAACTAGAGCTATGGATCTTGGCAGACTACTGATAATAAGACCTTGAATTAATAAACATTCCCTTGTGGTGATTTTAACCAGGTATTTAATGCTTCTTCCCAGAAAATACTGTGAGAGTAAGAACAACATCAAAATACCACTTTCTCCCCCAGTGTGAAAGAAAAACAATTGACAATGGTCAGATCCTGTGTGAAATTTGTTTCTAGTTCAAGTTTTTATGAAAGGGAATGAGAATTTAACAAAGTAAGTAGAAAAAAAAGACATGTTTAGAGAAGATATAATAATTATGGGGGATAGAAAAGGTAACATAGCAGAGAAAATATTTAACTTTACAACCTGCTAAAAAGCATAGAATGGAGAATGAGCAATTTTGTATTTACTTAGAGGAAAGAGAAGATATTTGGTTTCAATGGAATTATGTAAAATTTATATTAGCTTTAAAAAGAGGTCACAAAAATTACTAAGTTTGGTGGCTTTGCCATCTGCTTTTATAAGGATCATTCCCTTTGTCATAGGAAGTCATGAATTAATAAATAGAAAGCAAAAAGAAAGAATAATGAAAGTGGCAAGGCCTACAATTAACGGGAAAAATGAAAAACACTAAATTTTATTCTTTGAAGGATATAATGAATACAATAATATCAATATATCTTGGCCCATGAAAAGATTTTAAATAAGATACTTATATTATTTCTCCATAAAGACATCCTTTGATACATCATATTGTAGCGATGACCCTGGATTTTTGAAAGCCATGACCATAGTTCACCAGATTTGAGGAAGGTAGAAAGGTTTAAACTTTAAAGTATAGTTCCAGAAACAGACTGAGCCTATATTTTGAGTCACAATCTAGTTAATAATAAAATCATGTGGCCCATAGCCTGACCACCCAGAGTTTAATTATTTGGGCCATGGAAAACTTTCAGTTCTATTTATACCTCTTTCCTTTCTCCATTAAAGATGGCAGGACAACAGGAAAGAAAGAAAAAGGGTCTAAGAGCCACATAATTGTTAAACCATTAATAAATTTTACTTTGCTTACTGATATTCTAACTAAAATATACCTGTCCCATTTTTGATGAGTAGACATGTTTCAAGAGTAGATAAATTATCCAGGTCTAGAAAGTTTTAGTATCGATGAAAACAGACTAAGGAAGTTATAGCAAAATTAAAGAAGGGTTCACAGGTACCCTCACACATACCTTAGAGATGAAAAAAATTAACTGGCAGAATGATTTTAATTCTATCCAAAGACAATAAAACATTGCAAAGGATATGTGTGCAAAATTAAGTAATAATGCAAAAATAAGTAATAATTATAACTATTGAGAGGGATGGGAGAAAACAAATTACAATAAATGAAAGTTTATGTAAAGGAAGGAATTGATGACCAAAGAAGAACTAGAGACCATTATTGATCACAAAATAGAAAATTTTGATTATATCAAATTGAAAAGTTTTTGTACAAACAAAACTAATGCAGACAAGATAAGAAGCAAAGCAATAAACTGGGAAAACATTTTTACAGTCGAAGGTTCTGATAAAGGCCTCATTTCCAAAATATATAGAGAATTGACTCTAATTTATAAGAAATCAAGCAATTCTCCAATTGATAAATGGTCAAAGGATATGAATAGACAATTCTCTGTCAAAGAAATTAAAACAATTTCTAGCCATATGAAAATATGCTCCAAGTCATTATTAATCAGAGAAATGCAAATTAAGACAACTCTAAGATACCACTACACACCTGTCAGATTGGCTAGAATGTCAGGGAAATATAATGCAGAATGTTGGAGGGGATATGGGAAAACTGGGACACTGATACATTGTTGGTGGAATTGTGAATACATCCAGCCATTCTGGAGAGCGATTTGGAACTATGCTCAAAAAGTTATCAAAATGTGCATACCCTTTGATCCTTGTTACTACTGGGCTTATATCCCAAATAGATCTTAAAGAATGGAAAGGGATCTTTATGTGCAAGAATGTTTATTGCAGCCCTCTTTGTAATGGCCAGAAACTGGAAACTAAGTGGATCCCCATCAATTGGAGAATGGCTGAATAAATTGTGGTATATGAATGTTATGGGTTTTTATTGTTCAGTAAGAAATTACCAGCAGGATGATTTCAGAAAGGCCTGGAGAGAGGAACATGAACTGATGCTGAATGAAATGAGCAGGACCAAGAGATCATTATATAGTTCAACAACAATACTATATGATGATGTGGCCCTCTTCAACAATGAGAGGAACCAAATCAGTTCCAATAGAGCAGTAATGAATATCAACCACTATATAGAATTCCCAATCCCTTTATTTTTATCTGCCAGCATTTTTGATTTTCTTCACAGGTTAATTGTACACTATTTCAAAGTCCAACTCTTTTCGTACAGCAAAATCACTGTATGGACATGTATACATACATTGTATTTAACATATACTTTAACATATTTAATATGTATTGGTCAACCTGCCATCTGGGGGAGACGGTAGGGGGAAGGAGAGGAAAAATAGGAACAAAAGGTTTTGCAAGTGTCAATGCTGAAAAATTACTCATGCCTATACCTTGTAAATAAAAAGCTGTAATAATAATAATAATAATAAAGAGATTCTTGACCTTTTATTCTTCCAGATGAACTGTGTTATTATTTTTCCTAGTTCTGTAAAATAATTTCTTGGGAGTTTAATTGGTATGGCACTCAATTAGTAGATTAATTTAGGTAGTATTATCATTTTTTACTATATTCATTCAGCCTACCCATGAGCACTTGATATTTTACCAAGTGATTAGATATGACTTCATTTGTGTGGAAAGTGTTTTGTACTTGTGATCATATAGTTCCTGACTTTATAATATTTTATATCATTTACAGTTATTTTAAATGAAATATAATATCTTATAATATTTTATATTATCTACAGTTATTTTGAATGACATTTCTCTTTGTATCTCTTGCTGCTGCACTTTGTTGGTAATATATAAAAATGCTGATGGTTTATGTGGATTTATTTTGTATCCTACAATTTTGCTAAAATTGTTGATTATTCCTAATAATTTTAGTTGATTCTCTGGGGTTCTCTAAGTATATCATTATGCCGTCTCCAAAAAATGATAATTTGATTCCTCAGTACATATTCTGATTCTTTTCATCTCTTTTTCTTCTTTTATTATCAAAGTTAGCATTTCTAATAGAATAGTGAATAGTAATGGTAATAGTAGGCAACCTTGTTTCACTCCAGATTTTATTGGGAATAGTTCTAGTTTTTCCTCATTATATATGAATGTTTACTTATAATTTTAAATAGTTGCTATGGATCATTTTAAGGGTAACTCCATGTATTCTTATACTATAGTATTTTTAATAGGAATAAGTTTTAATAAGTAATAAGTTTAATAGGAATAAATGCTTTTTCTGCATCTATTGTGATATGATTTTTATTAGTTTGATTATTGATCTAGTCAATTATGCTAATAGTTTTCCTAATATTGGTCCAGCCCTGCATTCCTGGTATAAATTATACGAGGTCAGGGTGTATTATCCTGAGGATGATTTTCTGTAATCTCTTTGCTAATATTTTATTTAAGATTTTTGCATCAATATTCATTAGGGAAATTGGTCTATAATTTTCTTTCTCTGTTTTGACCCTACTGGTTTCATTATAAGCACCATATCTGTGTCTTAAAAGGAATTAGGTAGGAGTCCTTCTTTCTCTATTTTTTTCAAATAGTTTGCATAGTATACATATGTATATATATATATATATTGTTCTCTATATATATATATATATGTATATTTATAGAGCAATAAAAGTTTGGTAGAATTCACATGTAAATCCATCTGGTCCTAGAGATTTTTTCTTAGGAAGTTAATCAATAGCTTTTTCTATTTCTTTTTTCTAAAATGGGAATATTTAAGTAATTTATTTCTTCTTCTGTTAACAATCTGGGCAATCTATATTTTTGTAAATATTCCTTTATTTCCCTTGGATTATCAGATTTATTTACATATAGTTGGGCAAAATAACTCCTAATTATTGCTCTAATTTCCTCTTCATTGGTGGAAAGTTTTCACTTTTCATTTTTGATACTAAAAAATTGTTTTTCTTCTTTCTTTTTTCTAATCAAATTAATTAAGGGGTTATCTATTTTGTTGGTTTTTTTATAAAACCAACTCTTACTTTTGTTTATTAATTCAATTTTTTTAACTTTCAATTTTATTAATATCCCCTTTTATTTTCAGAATTTCAAATTTGTTATTAAAGCCAAAATATTTTAAAGAAAGCTTGGCAAGATATCTAGTTACGCTAAATCAATGATGAATTCAAAAGTAAAAAAAGGAAGGAGTTATAGAAACAAAGACTATTTTCACCATAAAACTTAGATAACTACCACCCTATGTACCATTGTTGTGAATATGTGAACAGGTTGTGCAGAAACAACATTATGGAGACTAAACCTGGGAAGAACAGTTAGACTGAATCATGTTAAATAAAGTAGAGGCTTGACTGAGTTAACATAATTGTCGAGGATCTGAGGTTCTGACATCCAAGGTATTTTAAGAAGAGTAAGATAATAAAGACACAGAAAATATCAAAGACTAATGCAAAATTATATACCTAATCATTCATGTATACAAAATCTTTCTGAGAGTCATCTACATACAAAATGAAGTGATCTTCAACGAGGCTACTATAGTTTAGATCAATAGGGAAAAAGTAAATATCTGCAAATAACTTTAAAAATTAACCAAATCTTTATTTTTCATGATTACATGAAAAAGAGAATATAATATCCCTTCAAAGGAGAATATGACATTCCATCATGTTTATTATATGTTGATTGTTGATTATGAAGTGAACAACCACAATAAGTTCTGGTAAAGACAAATAATGCCTTTTAGTTTCTTGGTGCTGACATCTACATCTCAAAATGACTCAAGATTTCTTGGAAGATATAATGGCCATGTTGAAGAACCCTTTAATTATAAACATCAGCCAAGAGATGCAAAAAAGAGCTCTTTGCTACCAAAAAGGTATTTGCCACAATGATGGAAGAAATATAGAAAGGAATCCAATTATAAGATAATGTGTTGCTTCAAACCTTAGGACACTTAGTATCTTATGGAAGATTTAGAGTACTGTGAGTTCAGTACCCTTCATGATATTTACCTATAGAGGTTAGAGACTTGAGGTTTTGGGCCTGATTTGTATTTCTCTGATCTCTCCTATGACAATGAACTGGTCATTGACATTTCAGGGGCTTCCAAAGTGTCTACTCTGTGGCTTTCTGAACAGGTCAGGGCTTTTTGAGTCCATGAATTTTTTTTTCAGGGGACAACTTCCTCTCCTCTCTTCTGTTCCCCTCTCTCTCTAGCTACCTTTTCATACAGAGTCTTACAGAATCCAGTGTCTTAATACAATTTTTGTATTGCTTGGATGATTTACAGCTTTGTGCTCCTGTGGGCACTGGTCTAGCTAGCAGCACCATTTCCAATTGCCAGTGGGCTTCTGGCTGGCTTTTTGTGCAATTCTGAGGTGGGTAAATTTACTTATTGTATTTTTTTTCATTGAATTTCTTGGTCATTATTTAGTCTGGTACAAACTTCAAGTTTGCAAGAGTAGATATATGGGAGTTGAGTAGTCTGATCCCCTTTAAGTAGACATCTTGGCCAGCAGTTTATTTTATTTGTCCAAAGCTCTAAGTTATTTCTTGCCATCATTAGTATTGTAGAAAATACAAAATAAATATCCCTAAAGAAAACTAGCTGTGAGTTGGGTTGTTTTAGAGATAGAGAATTGAAAGTGTGTTTTTCCTTAGCAGGTAATTGTAGCATTTAAAAAATATAATCAAAATCAGTAAATCATATCCTCAGGCTTGACAGCAAAAGAAAAATATGCAGAATTTCACAAGCTCATAGCACCATAAAGAGTTCAGCCACAAAAGACAAATGAATTAAAATTAAGTATCTCAGTAAACTTTTTTTTTAGGAAGTCACACAGAATTTGTGATTTCCTGCGATTTCACTAGTATAGGAAATTCTCAATTTGGAAACTCCCTCTACTCATTCAGACCAGGAAAATGGTCTATAACTTATAGTTTTAGTAAATTGACTGGGTCAAAAAGTTCAAGTGACTTGTCAGTGGTCACATAGCTAGTATGAGTTAAAGATAGGATTTGACCTCAAATTTGCCTTCAACAGGCCTGGAAACACTAAATCAATAATTAATCAATTTAAGACTACTGCTGAGGTCAAAGGATGTGGTATGTCATTTAAATATGATTTTTATGTCCCCAGACTGACCCTGATGTCTTCTATACTGAAAAAAATCCACTTAACAGATTATAATGTTAATTTGCACTTAATTGTTTGAGAGAACTTCTGATTCCTGCAGAGACATGTTCCAGGGATTAATATTGGATGTTTCAGGGTGAGAAAACCCCTGATGCTGGGAAAGGTTCTAGGGTAAAACTTCAGCTAAGAAATAGTGGTGAGGTTTAGAAAGTTAAAAAGCACAAATGAAATGGAAATGAAGGCTGTATATCCTGGGAATCTTCCTCAAATAGAGGTCCCCAAAAAACCTACCTGCAGATAAAGGAAGAATGAGTCAATTTGTTTATATATAAATGGATCCAAAAATATAGCATCTTTCTAATTTAGAGTATTAATATGCTTTGTCCCAAAATATATATTACATTTGTGGGCTAATAGGTTCAGACTATTTGAGTCAATGTCAATCAAAAATGTCATTGCTATCTTAGGCTCTACTAATAGGTGTCTATTATTCCTAATAGGGCAATTTCACAGTCATTGTACTCTGTCCTAGTTATGATTCCATCAGTAGTATTGTGCTCAGCTCTTGGTGAAACATTTTACAAAGGGCATCAAATTAATTGAAACTAATCCAGAAAAAGTTGACCAGGGCAGTGAGAGAACATATAATTGTGCCATTCAAGAATGGTTTAAAGTATTAAAATTTACAAAGAATATGACAATTCAAATAGTTGTAGAAAAATTCAGACTTGTTTTACTCTGTTTCGGAAGGCACAATTGGTGGCAACTTACAGTAGTTAGAGAAGCTATTTTCTTCTCAATATGAGGAAAACTTCACAATTAGAATTGTTTAAGAGTGATATAGGTTCCTATAACAGCTAAAGAATAAAGATTGTGAGATCTCCTGCTTGTTTTTTTTTTCAAGGACATACTGAGTAGTCAGCCATCAGAAATGTCATAGAG
Source organism: Sarcophilus harrisii (assembly GCF_902635505.1). Classification (NCBI taxonomy): domain Eukaryota; kingdom Metazoa; phylum Chordata; class Mammalia; order Dasyuromorphia; family Dasyuridae; genus Sarcophilus; species Sarcophilus harrisii. The sequence continues at coordinate 218,497,516 of NC_045430.1, forward strand.
TGAATTACTGCTGAGACTGGACTAGGGTATTGAGATCTCTCTGACTTTAGAAATTCTCTTATTTTAAAAGTTAAGCACTCATCTCTGCTGCTGATTAACTGGACACATCTCTTAAATACTCAAATCCTCAATCTCTGTATGTGGGAAAATTATTATATCTACCTGTTTCATGGTGTCATTTTAAGGAAAGCATTTTGTAAACCATTTGCTATTATGCAAATAATTATTTGTAAAAAAAAAAAATCAGAAATCATCCCATCCTATACCTAAAGAAGAATTCTCCCCAAAATAGTTAAACTAGAAACTAAGCTTCTATTTAGGCATTTCCCCTAAGGGATAGTATATTATATGCTGAGAGAGGCCATTCTGCTTTTGAAAAAAGATTTCATTACAACATTTCTAGATATGAAATGTTATCATTCTTATTAATAATAGCAGTGTTATAGGCAGTCATGATTACAAAAGAAGTTTGTCATTTCCTTCTGGTGATGGAAATGCAGCAAGAAGGAACAACAGAAGGAACAATAATTTCTCCTTATTTTAAATAATTCCCATAGCACATCATGCTTTTAGAATTCTGAAAAATAAGATTTGAATTTTATTTTATTTCTCACTTATTTTTAATTTGGAAAATATGTAATGGCACCTCTAAGTAAATAAAACAAAACCAATATTTATCATAGCAGGATCTTTGGCATTTGGAAGACATCCTCTTTGTGAACAGAGGTTCCACCAATATTTGGAGAAAATGCAAAAGGAAGTCATATAAGCCTGACTATGGAAACAATGTCTATCTATAAATAAAACACTTTGGCAGCATTTATAGGTGCCTGAGGCCCCATAAGTAATTATTCTTAACTAGATGTAGAAATACTCAAAGCTGACACTTACAGCTATAAACCAATTCCATATAACCCAGGAGATTGGACATTCTCTGCTCCAAAAGCACATGCCAGACTATGAAAGCTGAATTTATAAATGGAGATGGAGATGGTGCAGAAAGAGTTTAGAATAACATGGATATTTTAATGCAGAGATACAGAATAATGAAAAGCAATACTTCTAAAGGTATTTATATCATTTTTCATAGACGCTAAAGAAAATACTCCATGCCAATCACAGTCTCTGGATTTGTGCAAAATGAGTTATATGTTCTCTTCAAGAATATGCACAGCAGAACATAGGTATTTTACCTGAATTTATCAACCCAAATTAAAAATAAGGAGTCTTAAACATCTTTCTTCAGACCTTGATATACCTAGAAAATCTACACATAAAAAAATGGGGTATATGAGACATATTAGTTCACATTTTTTTTTATCAAATATTACTTTGACACAGATTTTGCTTAAATAAAATATATTTATGTTCTACATATTGTAATGCTAAATTGATTTCCTGTATTTGGGGATCCTGAAATTCTCTGAAGAATTGTTAACACTTTCAGTCAATACTTTAAAACCATCCTGATGACAGGAATTAAAATGGGAAGCCAAGATATTAATTTTGGAGGCAGAGCACAAGCCAGATTGTAAACATGTTTCTTAGGAAGTAATCTATAGTAATAGCATTAAAAATGTCTGTCTTCTTCCCTCTTTCCCTCCTTCCTTTCCTTTTTTCCTTTTTTCCTTCTTTCTTTCTTTCTTTCTTTCTTTCTTTCTTTCTTTCTTTCTTTCTTTCTTTCTTTCTTTCTTTCTTTCTTTCTTTCTTTCTTTCTTTCTTTCTTTCTTTCTTTCCTTCCTTCCTTCCTTCCTTCCTTCCTTCCTTCCTTCCTTCCTTCCTTCCTTCCTTCCTTCCTTCCTTCATTCCTTCCTTCCTTCTTACTCTCTCTCTCTTTCTCTCTCTCTCTGTCTCTCTCTTTCTCTTCCTCCTTCCCCCCTCCCTCCCTCCTTCCCTCTCACTTACTCAAAAAATTCAATAAATGACCATTAAATAGTAATCACCAAGTAAGAAGATAAATTATATCTTTGTATACTTTATATATCTACTGCAAACCTGAATACATTATTTTATTTCTTTTGCCCTTCAACTTGTTCACATTGTCCAGGACCTAGGGCAGCATTCCACACAAAGTTACTGATTAATTAATTAATAGTAGTAATGGACACCTAAATTTAAAAATCCATACACAGCAAATTCTCCTTACTTCAAGGTTCCTAGACTGGAGCATGTGAACTTCATTTTAATTTCAACATATTAACACATTTATTAAAAAGATTTCAATATAATTATTTTTCTTATTTTTAATCTTATGTAATTTATTTTTTTTTATATTTAAAAACATTATTCTGAGAAGGGGTTCATAGGCTTCATAGGCTTCAATAGACTCCTAAAGATACCCATTACATAGAAGAGGTTAAAAGCCTCTATCTTAAATATCATAATCTGAGATATAAGCCAAATTCATTTTCTCCAGGAAGCCAGTTTCATTTAAAAGAATAGATAATAGAAGGATTAAGAGAATTCCAAAGTTTTTTTTTTTTTTTTTTTTCAAATCAAATTAACACCCTGCTGATTTTATTTAGCAACTATGGAAAAGTACAATCCCTACAACCTGAGAAATTTACATTAATTAAAATAAAATATTCATTCACTATGAATAAAAGGTCAATGCTGCTATAACAGTCTCATTGATTCAAACTAGAAAAAGTAGAGTTCCCCAAGTTATGTGTGCTTTGGACCTATGAGAGGCATCAATCCTCAATGAAGTGCAAGACAAGGAAAACAGAGACAGAGAGTGAGAGAGAAAGACACAGAGAAACAAAAACAGACTGAGACTCAAAGCAACATTATGATTCCAAGCAAAAATCCTAACCATTAGGAATAGAGTTGCTATCTCTAACTCTAAAACTCTAAAAACTCTAAAACAGATTAAATCAAGCTGGTCTTTTGCAATGAATGGGACCTTTAGAGTTATAACTCATTTCTTCATAGCCCCTTGAACGATAGTAGCTCGGGTCCAATGATTTCCAGCAATAGTATCAAGCAAAGGAAACACAGTTCTCTGGATGAAACCTTATCAGCTTGTCTCACTCATTTGAAGAGCAAGGACACTGTATATGAGGGAAGAAGGGAATCACGAGTCAAGGTTTCATAGGTTAGATGAAGTTAGGAAGGAACCTGTAAGCAACCACACTCAACAAGAGAAGGTAAGAAAAATAATGACTCCACAATCTACTTTTTGATTAAAATTATGAAACATTTCATGCAATAGGTTTCATGTATTCATTTTACGATCTCTGAGATTGTCTCAAATTCTGTCTTGCTGGAGCTAAATGAATGAGTGACATCAATGCAATTAATCAATTTCAAGACTACTTTCAGCTGACAAATGGCAAACTTACTATTTCCAAATACACTCTCTCATACATTTCCCAAAGAATGTGTAGCATAGTGTTTGCAAATACTCTCCTCTGCCCAGTAACCTTGAAATTGACTCTGGGAAAATTCTCTGTGCCAAAATAAAATTAAATAAAAATTAAAAAAAAATTTCTCCTGTATTCATCAGAGATTTCCCCCCATTTATAAAATTTCCTTTTCACAGATGTCATAAATGATATTCAATGGTAATTAATTTTAGGTGAGATTAATAATGATAGTTAAAAGTGAGTATCAATATGAGAATAGTCCATCCCTCTTTGGGCTCTTGCTTTTTTCCTCTAGCTTCCAGAGAGGAAAAGGAGCAAAAAGAGAAGAGGAGAGGAGAGGAGAGGAGAGAGAGAGAGAGAGAGAAAGAGAGAGAGAGAGAGAGAGAGAGAGAGAGAGAGAAGAGAGAGAGAGAGAGAAACACACACACACACACACACACAGAGAAGCAAAGACAGACAGAGAGACAGAGAGAGATAAATTTTCCTTTAAGCTTCTTCAAGTTGCAGTTACAAAAATAAATTATTCCATCTCTAGGTGACAGCCTAGGCTAAAACCTAGAGATGGGAGATAAAAAGATATATGTGAGGAATAACAACTTGGCGGATTTTATGGAAACAGAGTGTATGAGACAGAATAATATGCAGTAAGTCCAAAAAGTTATCACACAACCAGAATGTAGACGGCTTTAAATGCCAAAAAAATTGGTCCATTTTTATCTTAGAGATTTCTGAAAGCCAATGCAAATATTTCATCAGAAGAGGGAAATGGTAACATCTTTGCTTTATGAGTATAAATTTGGGAGCTTTATGGAGAATCCATCTTAGAAGAAAGCAACTGGAAAGAGGAAGACCAATTGAAAGGTGATTTTTATAATTAAGGTGAGATTTTAAGAAGACTTTTCACGGGGAGGTAAATAAAGGATACTGATGAAAAGGATGTTATTTTTGGTAAAATTAATATAATATGATGGATGAAGAAGAGGGAAGACATAAGAATAACTCAGAGGTTATGAACAAAGCTTGGGGGAAAAAGCTTAATAGAAAAAGAAACGTTAGTAATTTGGAGGGCTTGGAGAATAGACAATTATATTTATTTCAGATGTATTGATTTTATGATGTCTTCAAGAAAAATGGCTTATAATATTCTATAGAAAATGGAAATGAATCCCTCAGGAAAGAGACTCATTGTAGATCTATATCTATCTCTCTCTATATGTATACATACACATTCAAAAGCCTCTTACATACAGTTGTTGAATTTGATTCACTTGTATTATACACATATGTCTGTTCCTAGGTCCACATACATACACATACATACAAAATACTTTCATAGATTTCCACTGCTTTCAGTCCTTAGAGAGTAACTATCTCACATTAAACTCTTCTCAAATATTCAATAAAAATAAACTCTGAAAGTATTTTTAAGGTACTATATGTGTACACATAAATATGCACATATAATATATATGTGCACTATGTCTTATGTATGAATATGCATGCATGTATTAATTTTTTGGTCTAAATATCTGCTCTAAATTATCTTTTATAGAGATCTTTTTAGCATAACTAAGTTATCAGATTAAAATAATATCATCAGTATTGAATGTTGTCAAAGATATATTTTATAAAAAAAAGATTGAATACTGAGATAACATTTTTCTTAGTATTCACTATATAAGTGACTTTGCAAAAGGTCAAAAATAGTCAAAAGGCCAAAAAGTAGTCTAAGACATAAGCAAGGAAAGGATTACAAAGGCTACAATATCACCTCTCTATTGATCAATGTTCATTTATTAAGTTCTTATTCTCAAACTATGATTTGTTGACAAGTCTTAGGAAGATGCATAGAACTGAAATGTTAAGTGATTTCCCCAGTTTCACATACTTAATAAGTATCAGAGGCAAAATTTTAACCTTAACTTTTATTCACTCCATGCCAAATACACTCTACTATAATATCTCTATACTAAAATTATGATTAGGTAAAAAACTTCATTTTGATACATCATTTTTGTATGGAAGGAGAGAAAAAATGGATATATGCTGTCTTCTTTCACAACTCTCTGGAGATATTAAATATAGATTTAGTATAATTCAGACAGAAAAAAAAATAAATAAAATCTATCAGTCCATCATCCTTGTCTATATAGTCAGCAATCAATATTTTGCTACTGAAAAAGGCTTGTTTTTTATTTAAGCAAATTGCCAGTTATATGAATCTGCTAAATGGCAATGTTATAAAAGACAAATACAGATTGTGCTCTATTTAGACAAATATATTTATTTAATGTGTTATAATTTATTTGTTCTTTGTTTAGATACTTCCTTCTGACCAAAATCATATTAATAGTAAGGTTTTTTTAAAGCTTGGTTTAGTTTAGGGTTTATGTGTGTGTGTATGTGTGATTTTATATATATATCACATTCTTCATTTCCATTAAGAGTAATCACAGCACTTTCTTGTGACTTACATGAACAAAGAGTTTCAAGTTATTTTTTTTTTTTTTTATTTAATAGCCTTTAATTTACAGGATATATACATGGGTAACTTTACAGCATTAACAATTGCCAAACCTCTTGTTCAATTTTTCACCTCTTACCCACCCACCTCCTAAATGGCAGGATGACCAGTAGATGTTAAATATATTAAAATATAACTTAGATACACAATAAGTATACATGACCAAAACATTATTTTGCTGTACAAAAGAATCAGACTCTGAATTATTGTACAATTAGCTTGTGAAGGAAATCAAAGATGCAGAGTGTGCATAAATATAGGGACTGGGAATTCAATGTAATGGTTTTTAGTCATCTCCCAGAGTTCTTTTTCTGGGATGTAGCTAGTTCAGTTCATTACTGCTCCATTAGAAATGATTTGGTTGATCTCGTTGCTGAGGATGGCCTGATCCATCAGGACTGGTCATCATCTAGTATTGTTGTTAAGTATATAATGATCTCCTGGTCCTGCTCATTTCACTAGCATCAGTTATGTAAGTCTCTCAGGCCTTTCTGAAATCATCCTGTTGGTCATTTCTTACAGAACAGTAATATTCCATAATTTTCATATACCACAATTTATTCAGCCATTCTCCAACTGATGGACATCCATTCAGTTTCCAGTTTCTAACCACTACAAAGGGCTGCCAAACATTCTGCACTATACAGGTCCCTTTCCTTCTTTATAATCTCTTTGGGATATAATCCAGTAGTAACACTGCTAGGATCAAAGGGTATGCACAGTTTGATAACTTTTTGAGCATAGTTCCAAACTTACTCTCTCAAAATGGTTGGATTCGTTCACAACTCCACCAACAATGAATCAGTGTCCCAGTTTTCCCACATCCCTCAACAATCATCATTATTTTTCCTGTCATGTAGCCAATCTGACAGATGTGTAGTGAGTATCTTAGAGTTGTCTTAATTTGCATTTCTCTGATTAATAATGACTTGGAGCATCTTTTCATATGACTAGAAATAGTTTCAATTTCTTCATCTGAGAATTGTCTGTTCATATCCTTTGACCATTTTCAATTGGAGAATGGCTTGATTTTTTATAAATTAGAGTTAATTCTCTATATATTTTGGAAATGAGGGCCTTTATCAGAACCTTTGACTGTAAAATATTTTCCCAGTTTATTGCTTCCCTTCTAATCTTGTCTGCATTAGTTTTGTTTGTACAAAAACTTTTCAGTTTAGTATAATCGAAATTTTCTATTTTGTGATCAGTAATGATCTCTAGTTCTGCTTTGGTCATAAAAACCTTCCCCTTCCACAGGTCTGAGAGGTAAACTATCCTATGTTCCTCTAATTTATTAATAATTTCATTCTTTATGCCTAGGTCATGAACCCATTTTACTTATCTTGGTATGTCGGCGTTATAGTATGGATCAATACCTAGTTTCTGCCATATTAGTTTCCAATTTTCCCAGCAATTTTTATCAAACAGTAAGTTCTTATCCCAAAAGCTGGGATCTTTGGGTTTGTCAAAGACTAGGTTGCTATTTGTTGACTGTTTATCCTTGAACCTAATCTATTCCACTGATCCAACTAATCTATTCTTAGCTCAATACCAAATAGTTTTGGTAACTGCTGCTCTATAGTATAGTTTAGATCTGGTACAGCTAAGCCACCATCATTTTGATTTTTTTTTATTAATTCCTTGAAATTCTTGGACCTTTTGTTTTCCATATGAACTTTGTTGATTTTTCTAGGTCATTAAAATAGTTTTGGGAGTCTGATTGGTATGCGCTAAATAAATAGATTAGTTTAGGTAATATTGTCATCTTTATTATATTTACTCGCCTATCCAAGGCATTTAATATTTTTCAATTGGTTAGATCGAGACTTAATTTGTGTGAAAAGTGGTCTGTAATTTTGCTCATAAAGTTTCTGATTTTCCCTTGGCAGATGATTCCTAAATATTTTATATATTATCAGTAGTTACTTTAAATGGAATTTCTCTTTGTAACTCTGACTGTTGGATTTTGTTAGTGATATATAAGAATGCTGATGACTTATGTGGGTTTATTTTATAACCAGCAACTTTGCTAAAGTTGTGGATTATTTCTAATAACTTTTAGCATGAATCTCTGGGGTTCTCTAAGGTATACCATCATGTCATCGGACAAAGTGATAATTTGGCTTCCTCATTGTCTATTCTTATTGCCTTTAATCTCTTTCTCAGCTCTTATTGCTATAGCTAGCGTTTCTAATACAATATTAAATAGTAACGGTGATAGTGGGCAACATTGTTTCCTCCAGATCTTATTGGAATGGTTGCAGTTTGTCTCATTACATATGATGCTTACTGATGGTTTTTAAATAGATGCTGCTGATTATTTTAAGGAAAAGTCCATTTATTCCTATACTCTCAAGTGTTTTAAGTAGGAATGGATGTTGGATTTTATCAAATGCTTTTCTGCATCTATTGAGATGATCATATGGTTTTGTTAATTTGGTTATTGACATGGCCAATTATATTGATAGTTTTCTAATATTGAACCAGCCCTCATTCCTGGTATAAATCCTACTTGATCATAGTGTATTATCTTGGAGATGATTTTCTGTAGTCTTTTGCTAATATCTTATTTAAGATTTTAGCATCAATATTCATTAGGGAGATTGGTCTATAATTTTCTTTCTCTGTTTTCAGCCTACCTGGTTTAGGTATCAGTACCATGTCTGTGTCATAGAAGGAATTTGGTAGGACTCCTTCATTCCTATTTTATCAAATAATTTATATAGCATTGGGGCCAATTGTTCTTTAAATGTTTGGTAAATTCACATATAAATCCATCTGGTCCTGGGGATTTTTTTCTTAGGGAGTTGTTTAATTGCCTGTTCTATTTCTTTTTCTGGAAATGGGACTATTCAAACATATTTACTTCTTCCTCTGTTAGTCTAGGAAGTCTGTATTTTTGGAGGTAGTCATCCATTTCACTTAGGTTATCAAATTTATTGGCATAAAGTTGAGCAAAATAACTCCTTATTATTTCTCTAATTTCCTCTTCATTGGTGGAAGGTTCTCCTTTTTCATTTTAAGACTACTAATTTCATTTTCCTCCCTCCTTTTTCTAATCAGATTTACTAAAGGCTTATCTATTTTATTGGCTTTTCATAGGAACCAACTCTTAGTTTTATTAATTATTTCAATAGTTTTTTACTTTCAATATTTTTAATTTCTCCTTTTAATTTTAAATTTCCAATTTAGTATTTGATTGGGGTTTTTAATTTGGTCTTTTTTAGTTTTTTAGTTACAAGCCCAATTCATTAATCTTTTCTTTCTCTGTTTTATTCAAGTAAGCCTCTAAGGATATAAAATTCCCTCTTATTACCGCTTTGGCTGCATCCCACAAATTTTGGTATGATGTCTCATCATTGTCATTATCTTGAGTGAAATTATTAATTGTATCTATAATTTGCTGCTTCACCCCAATCATTCTTTAAGATGAGATTGTTTAGTTTCAAATTACTTTTTGGTCTATTTCTAACTTTTTGTTGAATGTAGTTTTTATTGCATCATGATCTGAAAAGAAAGCATTTACAATTTATGCTTTCTTGCATTTAATTTAGGTCTTTATGTCCTAATATATGGTCAATTTTGAATAGGTTCCATGAACTGCTGAGAAGAAAGTATATTCTCTTCTATCTCCATTCAATTTTCTCCAAAGATCCAACATACCTAATTTTTCTAATATTATATTTACTTCTTTAATTTCTTTCTTATTTGTTTTGTGGTTTGATTTGTCTAATTCTGAGAGTGCAAGGTTGAGATCTCCTACTATTACAGTTTTGTTGTCTATTTCTTCTTGCAACTCTCTTAACTTCTCTTTTAGGAAGCTGAGTGCCATACCACTTGGTGCATATATGTTTAATATTGATATTGCTTCGTTGTTTATGCTACCCTTTAGCAGGATGTAGTTCCTTCCTTATCTCTTTTAATTAGATCAATTTTTACTTTTGCTTGATCTGAGATAAGGATGGCTACCTACTTTTTGACTTCACCTGAAGCATAATAGATTTTGCTCCAGCCTTTTACCTTTACTCTATATGTATCCCCTGCTTTAAATGTGTTTCTTGTAAACAACATATTGTAGGGTTCTGACTTTGATCCAGTCTTATCTGCCTCCTCTTTATGGGGGAGTTCATCCCATTCACATTTACAGTTAGAATTACTAAATCTGTATTTCCTGCCATCCTAATAACCCCAGATTGTGCTTTACTTATTCTTGCCTCCCCAACCCTCTTTCCCCTTTTAAACTTATGTATCCCTCTTGTATCACGATACTTATCCTCTTTATAATCCCTCCTCTCCCCCTTTGAGTCTTTCCCCCTTCCTTCCCTTATTACTCTTTTTCTTTTCCCTTTTCCTCTCCCCCGTTTTTAATGAGGCGAGAGAGAATTTTCTCTAAAACAAATGTCAATTATTTTTCCTTTGAGCCAACTCTGATGAGGTAAGATTCACCAATGTTCCTCCCCTCTCTAAATTCCCTCAGATATGATAAGTTTCCTTAGCCTCTTTGTGGGATGTGGTTTCCCTCTTTTATCCCTCCTTCCCACCTTTTCTGCCATCATCCCTTTTCCATATCTACTTTCCCTTTTTATGTTATATCAGTACTATCAAATTTTACATGTATTTTTTTTGTATATCACAACAGAAATACAATTCTCAAGAGTTATTTTTACCTTTTTCTGCATCTCTTGAGTTCTATTCTTGGAGATCAAATTTTTTGTTTAGTTCTGGTTTTTTCTTCAGAAACAAATGGAATTCATTTGTTTCATTAAACGATCCATCTTCTTCCCTGGAAGAAAATGCTCAGCTTAGCTGGGTAGTTTATTCTTGCCATCCAAGTTCTTGTGCCTTTCAGAATATCATATTCAGGCCCTTCTTTCCTTTAATGTAGAGGCAGCCAGATCTTGGGTGATCCTTATTGTGGCACCTCGGTATTTAAATGGTTTTTGGCTGCTTAAAATTTTTCCTTAATCTGATAGTTCTGAAATTTTGCCACAATATTCCTTGGGGTTTTTATTTTGGGGTTTCTTTCAGAAGGTGTTCGATGAATTCTTTCAATGCCTATTTTACCTTCTGATTCTATTACATCTGGCAGTTCTCTTTGATGATTTCTTGTAAAATAGTATCTAGGCTCTTTTTTTCATCATAGTTTTGGAAAGTCAATAATCCTCAGATTATCTCTCCTAGATCTATTTTCCAAGTCTGTCATTTTAGCAAGTAGATAATTCATGGTTTTTTCAGTTTGTCATTTTTTGGTTTTGCTTGACTGATTCTTGCTGTCTCAATGCATCATTAGTTTCAATTGTTTCAGTTCTAATTTTAAAGAATTATTTTCTTCATTAGCTTTTTTTACTTCTTTCTGTATATGTCAATTGAGTTTTTTGAATGTATTGTTTTGGTCTGTGGAATTTTTTCCATTTCACTAATTTTTTTTAGTGAATTATTTTCTTTTTCAATTCACAAATCCTACTTTCTTGACGTGTTCTTTGTCTTTTTCAATTCACGGATCCTACTTTCTTGAATTCTTTGTCTTTTCAATTCACAAATCCTACTTTCTAGTGAATTCTTTTTTTTTCAATTCACAATTCTTACTTTCCTGAGATTTTTTATTTTTCCAATTCACCAATTTTGTTTCCTCACTTCCTGGGAATTTTTAACTTTTCAATTCGTATTTCAGGAAGTTGTTTGCTCTCTTGTAAGGCTTCTCTTTCCTTTCCCCATTTATCTTCTAACTCTCTTTTGAGACTTTTAATGGTCTCTTCTATGAGAGCATTATGTAAAGGAGGACAGTCTGATGCATTTTGCTGTTTGAGGTCTCTTCAGGTTTGCTGACCTGCTCTTTTTCTGCATAGAAGCTGTCGATTGTTCTTTTCATCTTTTTATTCATGTTTTAAAGCCTTTAGGGTAGGTCTCCTAGGCACGGGGGTTCCCAGCTTCCTCTGCAGAGCAGGGAAAGATGTAAACCGATTTCCGCTCGAGTATGGGAGTGCTCTGGGTGAGAGTTTTCCCTTCCCCCAACAGGAAGTGGATTCAGCACTGGCCAAGCTATCAAAAGGCTTAGTAGGGCTGAGTGGATTATCGATTGCCCTCGGCTAGAGACTAAGTGGTGAAAGTGTCACCGCCCCAGGCCGGAGCCTCTTGTGGGACTGTGAGTATTAGCAGCTGAGTGCAGACTGCAGAGCGACGAACAGCCACAAACTCTGCCCAGTGTCTCTGCCTGATGCAAATCGGCCCTGGAAAAGCTCTATGGCCTCAAGCCGAGGCTCCCCACTGCGCAGATTGGAGGCTAACCGGGCTGCGTCCTCCTGCCGTGCAGGATCACAACTGCCCCAAGGAAAAGCCCGTCTGCGGGTTGGGGCTCGCGCTTGTGCTGAGATCTGTGCCTTCACCCTGGGTTTGAGACTCTCCTCGGAACCTAATTTCTCTCCCAGTCTGCGCCGATCTCCCTGGCCCCATGGAACCAACCTTTTGGCGAGACTGCAGATTTTCTCTTCGGCCGGTGAGTTGTTCTACTTCTTATCTTTACGAATTGTAGCAGTCAAGACTATTTTTGAGGCTCGATATAATATTGATAAAGAGGGTAAGAGAAGAGCTTAGAAAGACGCGTGTGTCTTCTCCGCCATCTTGGCTCCGCCCCAAAGAGTTCAAGTTAAATGAGTACAAGCAAATAATTTAACTATTAATAAATATAATAGAAATTGGGGTCACATTTTTTAGATATAAGTTGGGGTATAAATAATATTCTTAAAGATTCTACCTATTAAGGAAAATTTGGGAGCAAAGTGGGCACAGTACTATGTTATTTGAAGTACTTTGTCCATATTTTTGCAAAGAAGCCCTTCATAGCTACTATAATGAATACTTTTTTCTCTCTTTACCCAGAGTCATCCAATCCTTTTCTCTTTTCCAAGACAATCAACAATAATGTGGACTAGAAGCTTGCCATGTGGATATAAAGTAGAAAATAAAAGAAGCACTAACATCAATTTCATGCTTAGGGGAGAGTATGAATATGAACCAGGCTTTGATCAACCCCTTTTCCATAATAACAGATTAAACTGGTTTTTATAAGAGATTAAAACTTTAATCTTAGATAGATGACAATTTTACCAATTTCTGTTTTGACCAGAAGAGATTTAGCAGTAATGAAGAATGTGTAACAGGATCTATATAATGCAAAGTTACTACTGAAAAAAAAAATAACCCCAATATATAATCTATTATTAGTGGGCCAATGGTATGATCAGCATATAAAAAGGACAGCATTAGTTATTTAGTAAAAATATGTTCACTCCATAATAAATCTTTCAAAACAATAACTATATGGGCTTGTATGATTTATTAATTGTCAGATTCCCTGGTATGAACCATCAAATTAAAGGAAATACTATCTCGTAAAGCCAAGGAATTTATGCTGGAAGACTCTAATGGCAATTCCCATACTTACAAGAATGGAGGTATGCTCTCCTAATTTATAAATGCCTTTCTATACAAAATTATGTGGGGAAAATTTTGCATTAGATTAACTGCATTACTTCAAAACAAGTGTATCTATTGTGTCTAAGAATTATCAAGAAGATAGGATAGGATAATTTCAAAACAAAATGCTGCAACAAAGGCATTGCCTTTACTTAGCCATCACTTCTTTTAATTTAGTAAGTCATGGTCAAATGTTATTTTTTGCTGTCATCCTATAAATTGCTTTCTGAATGATCTGAAATAATTTGAAAATATTTATTATGTGAACTTACAAATATTTTGGGATATGAGCATTAGTTACTGCATTTGTTCATATTCTCAGGTGGCTGCAAAGGGTATTAGAGATGATTTAGCCCAGTTTTGCTCTCACATTTTCAGCACATCAATAAAATCTAGAGAGGGGAAATATCTTGCAAACACCACACAACTAGTCAGTTTTAAGACCAAAATAGCTGTCAAGTAAATAGGATGTAATTGTCAAAATACAATCTCAAAATCTATGTATAAGACTCCCAGTTTTTTCAGTCATCAGATTCTTTCAATAGAATCACCTTACACATACTCAGATAAATACAATAATAATCCTTTCTATACAAAAGATCATTTTTATGCCTGTCATTTTCTATGGAGAATTAATTTTCATGGAGCAGAGGAAAAAAGAATATATCAGTGAACTAGGGCATATAGGTAGGAAAGAGATAGGTAGAAGACAGGATGACTTGGAGCTTGGTGTTATACTTCAAGATTTCATTACAGTAATTAAAACCATTTCTAGATATATGAAAAAAATGTTCTAAATCACTATTAATTGGAGAAATGCAAATTAAGACCACTCAAAGATACCACTACACATCTTTTAGACTGGCTAAGATTACAGAAAAAGTTTATGATGAATGTTGGAGGGGTGTGGGAAAACTGGGACACTAGTACATTGTTGGTAGAGTTGTGAACTGATTCAATGATTCTGGGGAGTGATTTGGAACTATTGTCCAAAGAGCTATCAAACCATGCATACCCTTTGATCCAGCAATGTCTCTACTGGGCCTGTAATCTAAAAAGATCATAAAAGGGAAAAGTATCCACATATGCAAAAAATGTTTGTGGCAGCTCTTTTTGCAGTAGAAAGAAACTGGAAACTGAGTGGATACTCATCAGTTGGAGAATGGCTGAATAAGTTATGGTATCTGAATAGAAGGGAATAGAATGAATAATGGAATATTATTGTTCTATAAGAAATGATCAGCCGGATGATTTCAGAAAGCTCTGGAAAGACTTACATGAACAGATGTTAAGTGAAGTGTATAGAATCAAGAGAACATTGTACACAGCAACAAGATCATACAAATATCAATTCTGGTGAATATGACTCTTTTCAACAGCAAAGTGATTTAGGTCAGTTCCAATGATCTCATGATGGATAGAGTCATCTGCACTCAGAGAGAGGACTTTAGGTACTAAGTGTGGATCACCACATAGTATTTTCACTTTTTTTTTGTTGTTTGTTTGCATTTTGTTTTCTTTTTCACTTTTTTTTCTTTTTGAAAGTTAAATTAGAATACTAATACATTGTTTACCTCATAGGGTTAAATGAAGAAAAGACTTTGTAAGGCTTAAAGTTCTATAAAAATGGTTATTATACAAATGGTAAACATTAGGCAAGTGCTATACAGTAAAAGAGTGCTTATCACTGTCCTTTGCCAGAATTATACAGTTTACTCCTTTCTGGAATTTTATATGGTGTTTTATTGATTTTTCTATTTGTTTCATTTTAAATTTTCCTTTAAGGTTCTATTTATATTCATATAGTAAAAGACCTTAGTCCTGAAGACTTTTAAAATCTACCTTCCATTCAAAATTATGAACTTTTACAATTAGGGAAACAATTATAAAGGCCATCTGAGATCACTTTAAAAATCTTGTTTTGTGATTCCCACAATTTTCTGCCTACCTCTCTGTTAGATTCATTCAATGAGCCATGTTTTACAAAGGATTTGAGCAAATCTTATTTGAAGTTTTAAAAGGCAAATTTTTAAAGCCAATAATAAGACTCCATTCTTTTGTAAATTGTAGGTCCTTAAACACAAAGCAAAAAAAAAAAAATGGGAGTTTGCACTGAAGACCAATTGTATTTGTTCAGGTGTAATGTTTTCCATCACACAATTGCACACCAGGAAGTCAGTGTTATGCAAGTACAACAAGACAAAAGATGTAGTAGCTATTTCAAACCTAAGGGAACAGGGCTTATATTCATTTTGAAGGAGAATTTTCAAAAAAAAAATTAGTTCAGAGCCATTTAATTCTAATATCACCAAAATGGAATGAAAATGGATTCAAATACAAAATGGAGCTTCATTTATTGAACTCAAGACCTTTCCTTCCCAAACTATCCCTTTTCCTGAACATCTATATTACTGTCAAGAGTACCCACTATCCATAATCATATAGAGTAACATCCCTGAGTTTTTCTTCAACTGCTCACTTTTACCATCCCACAGATTTCATATATTTTCAAATCTTGGTGATTTAACTTGATAACATCTCTTTCATACATTCTCTTCTTTCTGGTTACACCACCATAACCATAGATCATAATTCTCTTTGTTTCTTACCTGGATTACATTAATATTCTCTAATTGGCCTTCCTGCTTCTAGTCTCTCAAGTCCATCTTCCACTCAGCGACTAAGATGATATTTTAAAGTATAAGTTTGATGTCCCTGCTCCCCTCCAGTCAATGAATTATAGTGGCCCTCAATGGTTTTCAGGACCAAATACAAACTATTTTGTTTGACATTTAAAGCACATCATAAGCTGGCTCTTTCATACCTTTCCTTCTCTCTACCATTCAATTATACTGGATTGTATGCTGCTTCTCACATATGGCATTTTATCTTGTATCTCCATGCCTTTTGCTTGTCTCTTCTCTATGCTTGGGATACTCTGTTCTCTCACATCTGCTTCTTAGTTTACATGGCTTTTCTCAAGATTCAACTTAAGTATTGCGTTTGGTAAGAGATCTCCTGGTCCCCACAAAGACTAGTCTTTCCCATTCTACTCTCTGTGTGTGTCTCTCTTTGTCTCTCTGTCTCAGTCTCTCTGTCTGTACGTGTGTATACACATATGTTTGTATATAAACATATCTAGTCAAAATCTCTAACTCTGTATCTCATATATATCTAGTTATTTACATTTTATCTCAATTAAAATGTGAGCTTTTTCATGGCAAGGACTGTTTTTGCTTTTGTATCCTTGACAATTCTCAAAACTTCTGATACATAGTACATGTTTAATAAATGATTATAGACTGAATGGTTCTGGGAAAGATAGAAAGACAAAAGAAAAAGGAACAGAGTGAAGTTTAATTTATTGCAAGAATTCTGAAAGCCTGTGATAAGGAGAGACATTCTTGATTTTGGGAAATGTCTGCAAGAATGTATATCTAATTTGGTGGAAAAAACAAGTATATGAAGAAGAGTAATGAGAAATGGGTCAAAAGCCATCAAGCTCCATAAAATTCCCTGCATTGTCTTCATGTGCTTCATTTGTGATGATAACTCCATGGGGATATAAATACTATTTTTTTAAAAATCAAGAGACATTTATATGATTCAGTATACATTTGTTTAACCAAAAACCTTTGCCTACCTGCTAAAATAGAATTTAAGAAGGAAAAAGAAGGAAAAAAAGAATTTACTAGAGAAAGAAAGTAGGTCTTTAAGCCAAATATACATACACATATAGATACACAAACACACAGATAGATGTCTGCATGTGTATAAATGACAAGGCTTGAAAAACTGATTTATCCTACAGGAAGTGAGTTTTCTAGGTCTTTGATTCACACCACTACCACCACCCCCCTGGAGAAAAGACAGCTTGGAGAACAACAGCGTAGAGGTCTCTCTGTTTTCTTTAGAAGTCAAAGAAGAGATTTGCAATGTTTAATAAAATGCCAACAAGGTAAGCTGAGATGGGTTTTTTTCCCCATTTCTGAGCTTTACAGCTTCTAATGAAAGACATCAGAGGAGTATAGCTGATTGTGTTTTCTATTGTGTATAGTGGAAGCAATGAACAATATCCACATCAGGAGAAAAGCAGAAGACGGATCTCACCAGGAGTCTCAATACGTGAGAGGATTAATTTCTCTAAACATGGCTTTAATTGAATTGTGAGATATTTGAAAATAATCATTTGGTGAAATTTGTGTATTTGTATATTCAAAAAGGAGACATAAAATTCAGAATTTCTGTTTTGATGGGATAATGTCAAACAAGTTTCACATACACTGATTTGGAAACAATGACTGAGGCTGGCTAGAATAATTAAATCCATAGCTTTATGAAAGCAATTTGAATGTAAGATGGAAATACAGAAAAATAAGGTTTCCTCAACATTATATCAACCATACTTTCTGTCCACCTGATAACACAATCATCAATAATCATTTTTCCTTGAAGACCCAAATGTATTATTCCTGAATCTCAAAGAAAAAAAAAGAAGTTCATTGTGGTTTCAAGGTAAGATTCCCCCTTTTTATTTTTCAATTCAATAGAAACTGGTGAACATGGTTATTTTGGATTTCCTTGAATATTTATTTAACAAAAACAATACATTTCCCTAGACATGTCAGATGATAGACAGATGACTATATTTAAGTTGATTTTAATAAGGAAATAAATAATTGGAGGAAAAATTCATGTCAAAAGAAGCCTGAGTTGACATGCAACAATTTCTCACCCTAAATATTCAAAGATTCTTGAAATACTACATGCTGAACACAGTTATTTATTGTTAAATTGAACTCTGGAAACAGATTCCCTCACAAATCATATTTGCTCTAAAGTTGTTTTTTCTTTTTAAAAAATTTGTAAATGTTATTTTTGAATCCATCCACAAGGTAGGAGTATTCAATTCTAATTTCTAACCTAAATCTAATGTATATAAAATGTACATTTACATGTGTTATGCCAGTCTCTTTTGAACTATTCTACTAGTTTCCCTTGTCTCAGTTTCCTTAACTGTTCTGTCTCAATCCCCTAAGCTGTAAAACTCCCCTCTGGTCCATTGAGACTGGGGACCTTTTACTCTAAGGTTATACATTGTTAGCAAGATAAACAAGAGAGTAGACCTCCTGACTCTTTCTGTCCTCAAGAATTTACAATATCCCTCTAAAATATTCCAAGATACCTCACTGATATCTTTATCTCTGTGTATTCAGACATCCTATCTCTGGGTTTTTAGGATTTATGGTCTCTCCCCATCCTGACAGAAATTTTCCCATGCTTCTTACCCCTTCTTTGTTTCTAAAAGGTATTTAAGAAGTTGGGTTTCTCCTACTCATTGCTGGAGGCTGGAGGCTGGCCGCTGGAGGCTGGCTACTGGCTACTGGATGCTGGATTCTTTGAGATGACAGTCTGCTCCAGCCCTGGGACCAACATGGATTCCTTGGTCCCAGTACATCTTTATCTCTGTCTGACTCGATAATTTGAGACGAGAGTCCTGTCCAGTCAATTATACTCTCAAATTAATAAAATATTAAAAAGCTCTCTAATCTCTCTCCTGCCTCAGTTTCTCTGGCATGTATACATACATATATATATATATATATATATATATATATATAAATTATTAAGCTTTTCTTCTCTCATTGCTCCTTAATCACTGCAAAGAATAAAGGGAAGAATTGGGGAATAAGAAAAGAGAGGCGGGGAATGGAAGAAGGAAGGAAAATAAGCAGAGATGAAGGGAAGGAAGAAAAAAAATGAAGGAGAACATTAAGTAACTTTACTAAAGATCATAATTAATTTATGATAAATTTGGTATTAGAATATAGAATTCTTGACTGTTAATTAATCCAGTTTTACTATATCCAGCTAGAAAAAGTATCTCACTTTCTAATTTTCTTTACTATATAATATCTAGATGTTTCTAATACCAAATATTTAAAACAAGATTACTATAATAATATGTAATTGTCATGTGTATGCTACTTTAAATACTTATATATACATATATATGGAATTTCACAAATCAGTTAAACCCATATTTAGGGAAATTAATCCTCTCACTTATTGTGACTCCTGGTAAGTTCCATCTTTAGCTTTTCTCCTGATATTCTTTCTCCTGAATATTTTTCTTTGTTTCTATTACACACAACAGAAAGCACAATCATCTCTAGCACTCTGATATCTTTTATTAGAAGCCATAAAGCTCAGAATGAAAAAAAAACACATATATGTATGTAGGTATGTTTGTTTTTTATCTGAGATTTTAATGAAGCCAGGGAAAGTAGGAAGGAGACTTAGTAAGGGAGAGAATTCTAAGAATAAGAAGTAATCACTGAAAATGTCCCAAATTGGAATTTCTTGAGTGAAGAAGAGCAAACAGGTCAGTGAAAATGGATGTCAAATTACCTGAGAGAAAAGGAGAGGGAAATAAGGCAAACAACTAGAACAATAGGAATATAGCAGATTATGAAAAAATGTTTTAAAAAACTTTATATTTAATCCCAAAAGCAATATGGAGTCATCAGCTTAATTAAATATGAGAGGGGAGATGTGTAGTCAGATCTTTTCCTTTGGAAGATCACTTTGGCAGCTTACAGAGCAACAACTGAGAAGGAGAAAGATTTCAGCACACTTTTACATCAGCCTAGACCCAAACTTTGGTAGTGTCATAAGAAAAAAGGAAGCACATGTGAGAGATGCTTAGATGGTAAAAAGATAGTACTTGATAACTCACTGGATATGAAAGTGAAAAAATGTGAAGAGTGTGAAGATGACATTTAGATTGGAAACTTATCTAATTGATAAATATTCAAAAGATATGAACAGACAATTTTCAGATGAAGAAATTAACATCATCTATAGTTACATGAAAAACTACTCTATATAACTAATAATTAGAAAAATGAAAATTAAAACAACTCTGAGATACCACTTCACATCTCTCAGATTGGCCAAGATGCCAAGAAAAGATAATGATAAATGTTGGAAAAAATGTAGGAAAATTGGGACATTGATGCATTATTAGTGGAATTTGAAATGATCCAATCATTATGGAAAGCAATTTGGAACTATTTCCAAAGGGCTATAATACTGTGAATTACCTCTGATTTTAGCAGTACCAATACTGGGTCTGTATCCCAAGGAAATCATAAAAAACAAAAAAGGAAGCTCATGTGCAAAAATGTTTGTATCAGTTCTTTTGGTAGTAGCAAAGAATTGTAAAATGAGTGGATAGCCATCAATTGGCAAGTAGCTGAATAAGTTACAGTATGTGAAAGTAATGGAATATTAATGTTCTATAAAAAAATGTTGAACAAGCTGACTTTAGAAAATCTGCGAAAGATTTACATGAGCTGATGCTGGGTAAAACAAGCAGAAATCAGGTACTGAGTAAAACAAGTAGAAACTTTGTACACAATAACAGCAAGAATATGTGGTGATCACTTAGGAAAGCCTTGGTTTTTCTCAGTAGTTCAGTGATCCAAAGGAATCCCAGCAGACTTGGGACAGAAAATGCTATCTGAATCCATAACAACACCATTCCTAGGCATGAATAACAAAAGAGGTTTAATAAAAAGAAAAAAATGAAAATTATCTATTTTCTAAATATTCTAAATTTTTTCTAAATTATTCATGGCAGCTCTCTTCTCAGGACAAAAAAAAAAAATAGAAATTGAAGAGATGCCTATCAATTGGGGAATGACTCCCTAAAGTGTCTTATGTGTTTGCAAGAGAACATTATTATTGTTCTATGGGAAATGATGAACAGGAAAATCCTCCATGAACTCAAGCCAAGTAAAATGTACCACATACAGAGTAATAGCAATGTTTTGGGATGACCAACTGTAAATGATTTTGCTTTTTAGCAATACAATGATGATTCAAGACTGCTCTGAATTTTTGAAGAAAAATCCTATCCATAGTCAGAGAAGGAATTTATTGTGACTGAATACTGAATGAAGCATATACTCTCTCTCTCTCTCACTCTCTCTCTCTCTCATTCTCTCTCTCTCTCTCTTTCTTTCAAAACTATTTTTCTTGAGATTTTTATTTTCATTAGGATGGGCAATCTAAGTTTTATTTTACAACTTGACTTTTATAAAAAGGTTTTGCATAACTTCACATATGGGTTCTTAATTGTGGGTGAATATAAGGGAAAGAACATAAAATTCAAAAGTTTTGCTAACAAATATAAAAAAAAAAACATGTTTTAAATGTAACTGGGGAAAAATAAATAAATAAATGCAATCTTCCCCCCCCCCCAAAAAAAAAAACAATTAGCCTATTTTTCTGGTACTTCTTGGTTCACATACTGTTGAAGCATATCTTGCAGATTTTTAAGTATAATCTCATTGACATGTGAAATGAGTGTAATTATTTGATAATTTGAACATTCTGTGGCATTGTGCCTGTTTAAGATTAGAATGTTAACTTATCTTTCCCAATCCAGTGGCCACTTTTGTGTTTTCCAAATTTGCTACTATGATTTCAGCATTTTAACAGAAATATCTCTTAGGGTTTTAAATAGGTCAGGTGGAATCCCATCTACTACTAAATTACACTAGCCTTATTGTTAGCAATTTTCCCTAAAGCTCACGACTTTATTTTCCAGAACGTCTGGCTCTTGAGCAGCAACTACACCGTCTTGGTTATTTATTGATGCTAAGCTCTTTCTTGATAATTCTACTGGGTAGTCTACCACCTTTAATCCATTCTGCTTCAGCTTAATCCTCAGTATTTTTGTATTTTATTATGCCCATTTCTTTTCATGGAAAATCCCATTAATATCTATAATTTTCTTGAAGAGAAATTTGCCTTGCCCATTCTGTTTTATTCTATTGTTTTGCATTTCCATTTAAGAAACATTTCTTATCTCTCCTTGATGTTCTCTGGAATTATGAATTCAGTTGGCTTTATTTTCCCCTTTCTTGTTTACCTTTCACTTTCTTTCTTTCCTCATCTGTTTATAAAGCCTCATCATTCCTGTCCTTTCTCTTTATAATGTGTTATTATCTGTAGTTGCTGCCTCCTGTACAATATTGTAAACTTCTGTGTAAAGTGCTTTAGGTGCTCTCTCTAAACCCTTATATTTATTTATCCTTTCCACTTAATATTTATAAGTTATCTTATTGAAGTCATACCTATATGATCTGGTTATTTCCCCTACTTTCTTTAATTTAAGTGAATTTTACAAGAAGGAACTTATGATCTGATCTACAGTAAGTTCCAGATATTGATTTAACTGACCACACAGCAGTTTTCCACATTTGGCTGCAAAGTATGTAATCAATGTGATTTATATTTTGACCGTCTCATGGTGTCTATGTGTTGTCACCTTTTGGGTTTTTTAATTTGTTTGTTATGACTAGCAATTATTATGACAAAATTCTATTAGTCTTCCCTGGTTAAGTGTCATTTCTTGTACCTGTATGTAAGCTACAAAACAACAGTTAGAATTGAATATGGAAAAATTGATCAATTTAAGATTGGAAAATGAGTATACAAAAGTCATATATACTGTCACCTTGTTTATATGACTTATATACAGAGTGCATCATGTGCAAGCTGGATGAGTCAAAAGCTTGAATAAAGGTTACTGGGAGAAATATCAATAATCTTAAATCAAACAATACCATTCTAATGGCAGAAAGCAAAGAGGAATAAAGAAATCTTTTGATGAGGATGAAATAGAAGTGTGTAAATATTGAATATATATCATTGATATTTTCCACTAAAAGAATTATTCCTCACTTAAAACATTGAAGGGCAAATTAACACATAGATCATGTTTTATACTACATACTTCTTATTATATCTGTAATCTACCACCATTATTTTAACATTTAAAGACTTCTGGGGTTGTAGCCAAACTGATTGAGAGAAGCCAGGAAGCTACTCCAACTCTCAGTTTCCCTTGAAAATCACATGAAACCAAGCCTCTGAAAAGAATCTGGTGGAATGAAACCATTCTTCAGCTCAAGGCAGATTGGAAAGATTTGAAGAAAGGTTAGTCTCATTGGGGTGAAAAGGGTACTCAGTCCAGCACAGATGGAGTCTGGGAAAGCCAATGATAGGGATTTAATTATAGCAGATTAGCCACTATAACTCTCACTCCTGGCTTAGTAGAGAAGCAGACCAATGGAGCAGCCTCCAATAACAGCTCAGAAAGCTAATTTCTAGAAACCAGGCTGTTTCCTAAAAATATAAGAAAAAGCTATCCCCTGCAAACACAAAGGACCCTTGTCCCCAAAGGCAAGGGTCAGAGCTGCATGGGAAACCTGGGACAATGCTCCCTTTATCTCAGGAGAAGAGCTCTACCATAAAAGAAAAAAAAAGAAAGAAAGAAAAAAGAAAAGAAAAGAAAAAATGAGCAAAAACAGAAAGGAATTTTGACAGAAAAGTTATTATGGTGACAAAGGAGACCAAAACACAAACTCAGAGGAGGACATAATATCCACAGAAAAAATCTCAAAGAGTGATATGAATTGGTCTCAAGCCCTAAGTACCTTCTTGGAAGTGCTAATAAGAGATTTTAAAGGCAAAAAAAAAAAAAAAAAAAAAAAAAGGGGGGGGAGATAGAAGAAAAAGTCAGAAAAGAAATGAGAGAGATGCAATAGAGAGTCATCAGCATAGAAAAAGAAGGCAATTTCTTATAAAATACAATTGTTCAAATGCAAAAAAAAAAAATGAAAACAATGCCTTCAACAGTAGAATTAATCAAATGGAAAAAAGCTACAAAAGTTAACTAAAGAAAATCACCCATTAAAAACTAGAACAGAACAAATACAAGCAAATGATTTTATGAGATTTCAAGAATCATTCAAACAAATTAAAAAGAATGAAAAATGGAAGAAAATGGAAAAAAAAGGGAAAATTTAAAAAATTATCAGTCTATCTGAAGATCATGATCAAAAAGAATGCTTGGATAGCATTCTTCAACAGATCATCAAGGAAAACTGCCAGAACATTCTAAAACTGAGAGGGAAATAGTCATTGAAAGAATCCATTGATCATCTTCAGAAAGAGACCCCATGAGAAAAAGCCTAAAGGAACATTATTATGAAACTCCAAAATTACAATATTAACGAAATAATACTGAAACTGCCAGACAAAAGCAATTCAAATATCAAGGAGCAACAGTCAGGATTACCCAAGATCTAGCACTTTCTACAATAAAGGATTGGAGGGCCTGGAATACCACATTCTGGAAGGCATTCTGGGGTTACAAAAATAATTAATTATCCAGCAAGACTGAGTTCATCTTTCAAGGCAAGCAATGGCTCTTCAATGAAGTAAAAAAATAACAATAATAATTTCTATTGAAAAAATGAGAACAAAACAGAAAATTTAATATTCAAACACAGAGTCAAGAGAATTGCAGAAAGGTAAACAAGACAAATACACACACACACACATACAGACATATATATATATATATATATATATATATATATATATATAATTTAAAGGTAAACTGTTTATATCCCTAAAAAGGAAAATGCTATTTGCAACTTTGGAGAAATGTATCTGTTACTGAGGAAGACAAGGGTGGAGTAATTACATGACCTGAGGGTGTTTTTCGGAATAGACTCTCATGTGATGATATCAAAGTAAAAGACATTAAGGTTAAGGACTGGAAAACAATTGTAGTCATGTATATTTCACATGAAGGGGCACAAAAGACAAATTACAATTGTGGGAAACAAGGGAAGAGGATGAGCATTGTCTAAAGCTTGATCTCATCAGTTTGGGCTCAGAGAGAATAACTTAATCATTCAGTTGGATATAGAAATTTATCTAACCCTATAAAGCATTAGGAGGAAAAAGAGGAAAGAGAAGGAAGGGTTGGATAGAAGGAAGAGCAAAAACACTAGGAGAAAAAATAAAAGAAGGGGGAATGGATAGTAGTAGATGTTAAGGTAGTTGGTAGGGTGTGTTAAAAAATACTACTAAGGAGTGCCAGAGTGGAAAGAGAACAAAAATATATACAGGGAAGAAAATAGGATGGAGGGAAATACAGAGCTAGTAATCATAGCTTTGAATGTGAATGGGAGGAAAATCTCCCATAAAACAAAAGTGAACTGCAGAGTGGATTAAAAAACAGAATGCTACAATGTGTTGTTTATAAGAAACACATTTGAAATAAAAAACAGAGACATACACAATAAAGTTAAAAGGCTAGAGAATAATTTAAAATGCTTCAGTCGAAACAAACAAAAAAGCTGGAGTAACATTTCTGATCTCAGATACAGCAAAAGTAAAAAATGATCTAATTAAAAGTAATAAAGAAGGAAAATATATATTAATAAAGGATACCATAAACAATGAAGTAGTAATGAAACTAAATGTATATTCACCAACTGGTAGAGCATATAAATTCTCATTGCAGATATTGTCAGTTATAGGAAGAAATATATAGCAAACCTATATTGCTGGGGAATCTCAGTCTTCCCCTGTCAGAAGCAAACAACTCTAATCACAGAATAAACAAGAAAGCTACTAAAGAGGTTAATAGAATCATAGAAAGTCTAGATATGATAAACCTTTGGAAAATACTGAATGTGGACAGAAAGAAACATACCTTTATTACATGGCACTTATACAAAAATTGACTATGTATTAGGGTATAAAAACCTTACAACCAAATGAGAAAGGCAAAAATAGTAAATGCTTTCTTTTCAGACAACAATGCAATGGAATAGGTTAACTACATATATTACAATAATCAATGACAATATTAATCTAACATTTGAAACCATATTTAGAAGCCTTAATTTCATCCAATCAACAAGCATTTATTAAGGACTTATATTTTCCTAAGAATTAAATTCCTTTATAATACTGTTCATTAAATCTGAAATAATTTCTCCCTTTCTCTAGACCTAAAGAAATGTTATCAATCCTTCAAAATCAAGTTCAAATCCCAACTCTACCATATTGCTATCTCCTATCTTCAATGCTAATAGATATAAACCAAAAAAATGATTGTGTAATATCTTATTTTGATCTCATTGCTAATCATGCCTTTTCCCCCACTATGCTGGACAAGTATGGTAAAATGATAATAGTACTAGATTTGGAATCCAAAAATCTAAGTTTAATTGTAATTTTGCCAATTTCTATCTATATGATCTTAATAGGCCACTCATCTCTTCTAGATTCTATTGCTATTAAAAAAAACAAACAAACAATTATACCAGATGACATCTAAATCTTATTTTGTGCAAGATTAATTATTGCCTCATAATATCAGGGTTGAAGTATAAAGCTTCTGAGGACCCTTCCAATTAAAAAATCTTTTTAATATATAATTTTTTATTCCTCCCTCATTCCTGCCTTCCTTTCTTCTTTCCTTCCTTCTTTTCTGTCCATGAATATATCCAGAGAAGTTTAATACATTTTGCATTCTAGCTGCCTAAATGGCAATTGCTATTTGTATATGGAAGATTCATTTGGGTTTGGGTTGCCTAATTTCAAGTGGATACACTATTATACTGGAGAGTTTATTAATAGTATAATGATTGAAAAAAAAATGGAGGACTATATTTAAAAAAAAACCACTTCCCTTCTCATTTATGTATTTAAATCTTGATTTTTAATCTGTTATATATCAATTGAAATGTTATGATTTAAACAAATTAAAAATCAAATCACATATTTTGTCTAGCAAATTTTCAGAATTTTTTTTTGCTGTTTTTTCTGTTTTTTTTTTCAAATGCAATTAGTGGACATTCTTAATGCTGTTTGTACCAGAGCCAAGACCAAATTAACAAAACCAGGAAAATAATATATATAATGACTTTAACAATGTAACATGAAATAACAAT
Source organism: Sarcophilus harrisii (assembly GCF_902635505.1). Lineage (NCBI taxonomy): Eukaryota > Metazoa > Chordata > Mammalia > Dasyuromorphia > Dasyuridae > Sarcophilus > Sarcophilus harrisii. Next base: position 218,524,713 of record NC_045430.1, read on the forward strand.
GAAAGACTTAAGAATTCTAATTAATGTATTTTTAAAAAATCTGCCCATTTGGCCAATGTATGATATTATTTTGCTTCATTATAATACTTTGACTTAAAAGACAGTTTGGGGAGAAGACAGAAAAATATTTGGAAGTGACTTTTTATTTTTTTAAATTAACAATTATTTTTAATTTTTTATTGAAAAAAATTAATGGAGATTTAATTGGGAATGGGGATAGGAATGGGGAGTTTGTTTTGTGGATGCAATTAATAAGAACTCCTCTACTTTGTTTCAAATGGAGCTATTTCTGCAAGCTTGAGCTGCCACTTTATATTTTTAAGGTCTGTCTAAGCTCTAGTTTTGCTTACTTAGCATTTTCATTCAGCTGAAATAAAGCTTAAATGGACATTAGGAGCAATGATGAAGAGGCAAAGAAGACCTAAAAATATACCTAAGTACTTTATATTGATGCTGGGGTAAAAAAACAAAACAAAACAAACAAACAAAAAAAAAAACTCAACTCTGTTTTAGCAACTTGGTGGAATTGAGGAGAGGTCTGGTTTATCAGAACCTCAGGTATATTTTAGTAACAGTTAGTAAAGTCATTTTGTCTTAAATGCAAGCCCTTTGATGTCAATGTCCAGGTGACTAAGGAGTAAATGAAACACAAAACTCATTGATTTACTCCCCTGTCATATCTTAAAGTGTAGAGTTTAGAAGCCAAATTTATATCTATTATCAATTTCTGGTTACCTCATCTAACTAAAGGTAGCTCATAGGAATAAACAGAAAGTCAGTTTCCAAATCAGGAAAAAGTGGATTTCAAATCCCATTTCTGACACATACTATATGGCTCTGGGAAGTGTTTTAATGCTTACCAAGTGTTTTACGTAGTTCTGTATATTTAAGATTCCACTTTAAATTGTAGGTGCTGATCTGCATTAATTAAAGGATTTTCCTATAACAATAATATCAAAGATAGTATTACAAAAACAGTTTACCAAAATGCTTTTCAATGAAAATCATTTCATTTTGAATAAATAAAGCTAACTGACTCTTAAACAAGCATCTTTCTCCCTCCTACTTTATAAAAAATAAAAGGAAACAGAAAATGCTATCTGTTTATGAGTATGGTATTTAATATCAAATAAAAAAAATTGGATATAGTTCCATAATCAGATACTCCAAGGTTCAAGTCAATTCTTAATTAGACAAACCATGACCTCCAAAAATGACAATAAATCTTTATTGTAAAGAGATGCACAACACAAGAAAAAAGAAAAACCAAAGCAAAAGTCTGCAGCAAAATGATGACTATGATGGAAAGACATAATGGAAAACAAAACAGCAGATGAGTGACTGAAATAATTGATGAAACAGAGAAAAGAAACCAAATGCATTTAAGTTTGGTTGCTGTTCATTTAATTGCAAAATCATGAAGTTTTCTAAGCACTGGGAGTGCAAGCATTCTCAAAGAAGAGATCTAGCCTGCTGCCTATAATTTGCCCAGAAATAGAACTCGATGATGGTTACTTATGTGAAAATGTAAATGTTCTTTCAAAAACTGTAAACTGTGGAGATAATAAATCTTTCCCATTAAATAAATGGGAAAGAAGCTCACAACCTAGCCAGGCAATTCATTATTTTAATGACTTCCTGCCTTAATGCACAACTTCTCTTTTCATTGGTGTTGGCAGTTCGGATTCCAGTTAAGGATTTAGGCTCACAATGAAGCTTCTATCATTTTCTGGAGTTTTGTCATGCTGGCATGTGGGTCATTCTCCTTTAGTAATGATGAGGAGTCTGGAAAGTGCTTGCCCCAAGGGGATGGGGAAATTTTCAAACCTGAGCTGTCCAAGTCTCCCTGTGAAATACAGATTGTGCTGCTGACTCAGGGATCTGACAAGGGCAGACAGCCCAAGAGGAAGAAGCTCTCAAATGTTTCTCTCCTACAGGTCCCAGCAGGTGTCACTAAAAGGCAGTTGGCTAGATATACAGTTATTCTTAAATGTTAATGTGTGTGTGTGTGTGTGTGTGTGTGTGTGTGTACTGGGGGCTAATAAAGGAATCTGAAGTTTAGAATGGATATGGAGGAAAAGGACACTTTTCCACCACTGAATTAACAGGAGTGCTTCTGTTTAAACAGCAACATGAAACAAGAATTATGAAACACTTCCTTAAAAACTCTTTATTACAGTAAATTTGAATATTCTAAACACACCTCAAATCTGAGACAGAATAGGCAGAAAACCTGCCTATTGACATTCACCAAGCATGACTTGTGTCAGATTAGAGAAATGATATGTTAAGATAATTTTTATTAAAAAACTCCTAAATTACCTGAGAAAATAATCTAAAATATTTATGCTTATGTTTCAGAATCAAAATTGATCCATAAAATGTTTAAGGAAAAGGGATAAGTAAATCTTTCAACCAAAATTTATTTAGAAACCATAAGAAAATCTTGAAACAATAGAACTGTATGCTTTATTCTGCATATTTAGTATATCTAAGGGCAGCTAGATGGCACATTGGATAGAGTACCAGTCCTGAAGTCAGGAGGACCTGAATTCAAATTTGGCCTCACTGAACACTTCCTAGCACTTAATCCCAATTGCCTCAGCAAAAAAAAAAAAAAAAAAAAAAAAAAAATTATATATATCTGATGCTTGTGTGTATCTTCTGTGTGTGGAGGTGAAAGATTTATGTGTGATGGTAGAAGGAAAGGAGAGTCAGCCTCAAATCCAAAAGATCTAGATAGATAGATTCTACCTGGCTTTGTAAACCTGTGAAAGTCACTTAATCTCTGAAAGTTCCAGGCAATTAAGTCTATATTAATGTCCTCAAAAGGGCTTCTGTATGGCACTCCTCTTAATCCTGACTTCCTGAAGTCAGGAAGCATCAACTTCCTGACTCAACTTCCTGAGTTCAAATCTGTCATCTTGTAAAATATACAACAATGAGTCAATTCATTAAATCTTGTATGCCTCAGTTTCCTCAACTAAAAGATGACCTGAAAAAGGAAATGGTCAGTCACTCCACAATCTTTGCCAAGAAAACTCCAAATGGGGTGATAAATAGTTCTATTTGACTGAACTACAACAAAAATTGTCTTAGAGACTCCACACTATTTCTGCACCTATAAGTTGTTAATACATATAGAAAGTGTTAATTTGAGTTTTACTGGGAATTTGTTCTTTTCAGATTTCCAAATATCAAAGAGATTACAAATATGTATGTGTGTAATGGACTTAGAGGTCTAGAATTACACTTACATAAACACTCATAATTTACATATATTTATATCCAACAATAATTTTGTTTGAGGATAAAAACACTTGAAATCTATCTAATCTTTTTGACAAAGGCCATTTTGATTTCTATACTTTGATTTCTATATTAAAAATATATAATCATTTATATTAAATTTAAATTACACTTTTTTCCCCCTATCTATGGTAGTTTTTACTTGCTTCTAGAGACAAAGCAAATGCTAAGAAATGAGTTTCTAGTCTAGTAATAGAACTAATTCTTATTCAAAGCTGCCACCCTCACCCATTCAATCCAATTCCAGCTCAACCCTATCACTCAAAGATTGAAAGGTCAGGAGATCTGTCCTATCCTGAGATTATAAGAAACAAGACATTTATTTGTAGGAACAGTATGTGAACTAATAATTCAGACAAAACTCCTATTAAGTGAGCATTTGTATTAAATGTTGGGTAATGAACAAGAAAAATGGATGTCCTCACTAGCTTCAGAAATTATTCTGCTGAACTCAAGACAGAGGGCCTGATTTAGAAGAGATAAGAAAAGGAGTAGTGACTGTTGAGAGCAAGAACAACACAAGACTAAACTAAGAAAACAGGGAAGTTATGCAGGTCAAAAGGAGTAAGTCTTTTTTCTAGTTATTTTTCCACAGAAAGGACTTTCCTTAATTACTAAGAGTTACAATAATTTCTTGGGAACTAGAGATAAGAGTGAGGAAGAAAAAGTGAGAAATGTGACTATGTTGCTCCAATGCCTTTGTTCAGGTAGAGCCCACAGAGACTCCCTCCCTCCCACCCCCAAATAAGCCAAAACAGCTTAACTGGGTCTCATTTTTTAAAAGTCAGGCTAATAAGTCTTCTGAAAACAAAATGATTCAGCATGTATCACTGCTCCTCCCCAAATCTAAAGGCATTTGAAAGCAGAGGTCAAATTAGTCCACTTTTGGGACTGGCAGTGATGAAGTACAGCCAAAGAACAAATTGTTTTCTACTACAATTGTATAATTGATTGACATATAAGTATTAGGTACATTCAGAAGAAGAATTTGTATTTAGTTTGATGGAATCTGAATAAGTTTGTCATTGGGAAGTAGAAACAGAGACCCTTAAAAAATGTAATTGCTGCTTTACCAACTTTTTCTGGTTACTTTCTATTTGAACTAATAAGACCTTTTCATCAAGGAAGATCGAAAATATAAAATATCCTTGGTTCTGGAGAGTTGTGGCCATAGTCTTATCATTCATGTGGTCTACTTCAAATCCAATAATTCTAACTTGTGATAAGATAATGAATCTGTCAGCTAATCTGCTATTAGTAAGCATAATAGATCTCTGATAGCTATTAATTTCCTATTATAAAATATTGCTCCATATAAAGCATATGACATTGGGTAATAAATTGGGTAGACTTGGATTAGTCATAGCCAGTGGTAGCACCAATGGAGGCAATGAAACAAGTTCTGAAAGACTAACTGCCTCACATTTTTGTTCAAGCAAACTTCAATCTACCATGCCAGAGAGTTTATGTTAGATTACCTTTTATTGTCCTACTTTAGGTGTTTCCCAACCACATACAAATGGATGACTCCATATGGAGGCCTTACAGTGGCGCAATGTTTATTTTACAAATTTCTGAGAATTGCCAAGAAATCCTAAAAAAATCTTCAGCCTTTTAAAATAATTTTAACTTAGATCACAAAATTCCATCTTCTTCAGGTCAATGATTATTTTCTGATGATAGAGTTACTCACATACTTGATAACTCTTCACAGAAATGCCTGCCAGAAAATAATTTCTGAATAATCAGCATCTTTAATATTTTTCCCTTATGCTTTTCTTATGCTTCCCAAAGTCTTTTCAAATACTGTCATTTACCAAGTACATCAACACTTCCAATCTATTGTGTCAGTCCCCATATTTTTCTTCTCTGGGATTCTAAATGGCAAAGGTTCCAGGATCTCTAAAGAGAAGTTGGCAAAAATTATTCCGACCTAAAGATGAATCCTAACCTTGAGCTTTTCCTGTCACATGTTTCAGTTTTAGTTCCAAGAAAACTAAGGCTACCTGTACCCATCTGACTCAGGGACTTAACAATAACATTCAGCATGGGTCATCCATTACTATCATCCATTACCACAAAATTGGTACTCAAATATGGTTCTTATATATTTACATGTGACCTCTTTTTTTGCAACTTTGCTATGGAGATTTGTATAATGTACTCAGATGTAATCTATGTTTTGACTATATTGTATACAACTCTAAAATATGTATCATGCACTGTTTACTTGTCTGAGATTCATCTAGATTGTCTGTTGGGCCAGAAATAAAGATCACTCTTTTATTAACTGGACCTTTAATTGTACTGTTACATTTAGTGTGATTTACAGGGACTCCACTATTATTCTTCTCTTTTTATTGTTGTTTTATAATCTCTACATTGTTGCTGTTTGTCACTGGAGAAGAGGATATCTTCAAGGAATAAAGTCTCCTGGGTTTCATTTCCCATTTCTGAAATATATATATATATATATATATATATATATATATATATATATATATATATATATATATCAGTTTCCTACTAACTTGTTTTTAACCTATTACACCTTGACCATAAATATCTCAAAGAATATTGTTCATTGAGAGAAATCCACTGTACTTCATTTCTACAACATTATATGCCTGGATAAATAAAAATATCATCACAAGGTAAAGAATTTTTAATGGGGAGATTTAAGAAAGGTAGAAGGCTCAACAAATAAAATGGGGATCATGCTTATTGACAGACTTTAAAAAGATACAGGGAAGATTAGATCAGAATTAGAAAGAAAATGGCTCATATATAAAAGTCTTCAACAGCATACTCAGACCCAGAATTACTCACAGAATCTTGCTAACCCTAATAGCAGCAAAACAAATATGTTTTTCCTTCGACTTTTAGATAACAACTGTGGCTTATATTTATATAGTATTATATATATATATATATTAAAATATTTTCATAAAATTTTGGAATAGAGATACTATAATTACCATTATTCCCATTTTACCAAGAGGAAACTGAGGTTCAAAGATATGCTATGACTTGTCTAAGATCACTGGGAAAGAGCAGGATTGGAACTTAAACTCAGGTATTCAGATTCAAATCTGATTCTTGCCTCTGAAACTAAATTTTTAAATCCCATTACCATGTAGAATGAACTCATTAAAAAGAATATAAATTGTAAAACTAAGAATTTAGGATTCCAAAGTATGGTGTGATAGCCTAATAACCTAATGAGATCTCAGGCTACATTTTAAAAAATAAGGCAAGAATAGAAAGGTGATTATTGTGAACACAAGGTTTTACAAAGGTGAATGTTGAAACTGCCTTTGGATGTATTTGGAAAAATAAAATGTTATTAAAATAAATGAACATAAAATTAAAAAAAATTAATTAAAAATAAAAACTGTCATGCTTGCTAACTTGGCAACAATATAAAACCTTTTGAGGTTTTGCCATTTCCTTCAATAGCTCATTGGAAACATACAGCTAGTAGGTGTTCAAGGCAAGATATGAACTTAGTCTTGCTGATTCCAGGCCAAGTGCTCAATCCACTGCTCTGTCTAGCTGCCTTGGAAAGATGATAATATCTCAAGCAAGTAGTCACTTCATTGTAATTTGGCTTCATCAGATCTCTTCTAGAATGCTGTATTCAGCTCTGGGTGCTGCTCTATAAGAAGTATGATGACAAATTGTAGAGTAGGAGAAAGGCTATCAGGATGCTGAAGGACTTTGAGTCAGTATCACAAAAGGATAAATTGAAGGAAGTGAAGACTAAGACAGAGGGAACATGACAACTCCCTAAGGAATAAAGGAAAGGAAGATTAGACATGTTTTGTTTAAACCTAGGTAGGTGAACCAAGGTCACTGGATAGATTTCTGCTTAATGAGGGGAATTATTCCTTAACAAATCAAGCTATCTATGATGAATATGAAAATATGTTTAGAAGAATTTCACATGTTCAACTTATATTGGATTGCTTGCTGTCTGCAAAAGTGAATGTTGAAAATTATCATTGTATGTATTTTGAAAAATACAATACTATTTAAAAATTATTCTCTAGGAGGAAAAAAAAATCAAATCAAGTTGTCTTCCTAGAGAAGCTATTCATTCTTCCACCCTCAAGGTCTTCTAGCAGAGGCTGACAATACAATTAGATATGTTCTATGTTATAACTATATGTTACACTATACATTGTAGCAGGGATTGTTTTTGTCCATGGATTTAACTACATGGATCTTTTAGAGTCCTTCCAAATATCAAATTATTGTGATCTTCTGACTATCAGATCCTTATCTTGGCTACAACCTACAAGATGTGAATTATCCATTAATTGATAAGTGTGAGTATATCAATAGCAATAGTTAAGTCAAGTCAACAGGTATTCAACAGCTAGAGGTCACAATGGATATAGACTAACATCCAGGCTTAGACTCTAACTGTGTGATCATAGACAAGTCATTTAATATCTATTTACCTCTTGGTTTGCCAGGAAAACCCTAACCAAGGGGTCACAAAGAATTGGACACAATTAAAAATGACCTAACTCTCATGTTACAGGCACTCTACAAAGAGGCAGGAATATGAACAAAAGCAGAAAGACACTTTCTGTCCCATGACTCCAAATAGATTCTATTTTCATGAGTGCAAAAACTGTATCTTACATGTTTAACCCATATCAGATTGCTCACTACCTTTGGAAGAGGAGGAAAGAGGGAGAAAAATTGGAACACAAGGTTTTACAAAGATAAATGCTGAAAACTACTTTTGTATATATTTGGAAAAACAAAATACTATTAAAATAAATATAAAATAAAATAAATGAATTATCTAAGAAATAAAAAATAAATGAATTATCTAAAAAATAAAAACTTGCACATAGTAGTAAGGCAACAATATAATGGAGTAGATAGAATGCTGGGTTTGGAGTCAGAAAAAAAAATATCAAATCCTGCCTTAAGTATTTAGTAGCTTTGGGACTCTGGGCAATCACTGAATATCTACTAGGCACAATTTACTCATCTGTAAAATAAAGGGGACTGGGCTCAAGTCTTCTCAGGTCCATTTTAGCTTAAATTTATTATCCTAAGATCCTCTGAGAATTTTTCTATGCAAATTAGAATTTTGTTTATTATTTAGCATGATCAAATGAGTGAGCATCATAGTACTGTGCCCAAATCTAGCTCTCCAAAGACATGAAGTAATCAGTCCATATTCAATATGTTTCTAACCCCTCCATCATCTGATTAAATTCCCCTGAATGTGAAATAGTATTGCAGATATTGTTCAGCAGCAGTAGGTAGATTTTTATATATTCAATACCAAAGTAAAACAAGCTTGCAATGATGCCTTGAATTACTGTCTTTGGAAGCAGTGAGGAAATTGCAGAAGTGAACAATAATAAAATTAATACATTTAAACTGCCTTCAACTTATGACTTCACACTCTCCTGCCTATTACTGGGACATACTGCAAAAGTGTGCTATTCTTCAAAGTATCTAAATGAAGTACCCTAAAAGACCCGCCATCCTGTGCAATTGTGGAATTATGCACATAAACTTAGGAAGCATCTGGATTTCATAAAATAGTTGCTTTTCTATACAGGGAGGCACTCAGTAATTTCTTTAATTGCTGGTTAAGGTTATCCATATTTCTGGATTGCTAATGTCAGCATATTTCCTACACATGCCTCAGGGAAAGAAAAAAAAAAAACACTTGATAATCTTTCATTGTTCAATTACTAAATTGTAATGAACTAAGATACAAAACTTAGCCACTTTGTAAATTAGGGGGGTTAGGAGAACAATTATTTATATATTGGGTAGTACTCTAGGATAATGGATAGAGAGCTGGCTTAAGAGTCTGGAAGAATTGAGTTCAAATGGCACTGGGGGCAGGGGGAGCACATACTATGTGACACCCTTGGAATGTCACTTAATCATGCAGTGTTGGAGATCAGAGGTCAAACTCTAGGCTGGAGGGCTACAACCAGTGCAAAACTCCCACTGATGCCTGTAACAAATTAAAATATAATTAGGAAATAATTTAAAAAATAAACACAATATATTAAAAATGAGTTTGTGATTCTCTAAATCAATATGTGGCCAGAAAGGGATGGCATGACTTTCTTTTCTTTTCTTTTCTTTTTTTTTTAAATTAAAGCTTTTTATTTACAAAGCATATGCATGGGCAATTTTTCCAACATCGACCCTTGCATAACTTTTTGTTCCATATTTTCCTCTCCTTCTTCCCACCCTCCCCAGCTGGCAGGTAGTCCAATACATGTTAAATATGTTGAAATACATGTTAGATGTAATATATGTATACATATTTATACAGTTATCTTGTTGCACAAGAAAAATCAGGTCAAAAAGATAAGAAAAGAAAAATTGAGAAAGAAAACAAAATGCAAACAAATAACAACAGAGTGAGAATGCTATGTTGTGTTCCACATGCTGTTCCCATAGTTCTCTCTCTGGGTATAGATGGCTCTATTCATCACTGAACAAGTGGAACTGATTTGAATCATCTCGTTGTTGAAGAGAGCCACATCCATCAGAATTGATCATCATATAGTATTGTTGTTGCCATGTATAATGAATGATCTCCCGGTTCTGCTCATTTCACTTAGCATCAGTTCATGTAAGTCTGTCCATCCCTCTCTAAAATCATCATGCTCCTCATTTCTTACAGAACAATACTATTCATATACCATAATTTATTCAGCCATTCTCCAATTGATGAGCATCCATTCAGTTTCCAGTTTTTTTGCCACTACAAAAAGGGCTGCCACAAATATTTTTATACATGTGGGTCCCTTTCCCTCCTTTAGGATCCCTTTGGGATATAATCCCAGCAGAAACACTGCTGGATCAAAGGGTGTGCACAGTTTGATAACTTTTTAAGCATAGTTCCAAACGTGCTCTCCAGAATGGTTGGATCTGTTCACAGTTTAACCGACAATGTATCAGTGTCCCAGCTTCCCCACATTCCCTCCAACATCGGTTATTATATTTTCCTGTCATCTTAACCAATCTGATGGGTTAGTAGTGGTATCTCAGGGTTGTCTTAATTTGCATTCCTCTGATCAATAGTGACTTGGAGCACCTTTTCATGTGGCTACAAATAGTTTCAATTTCTTCATCTGAAAATTGTCTGTTCATGTCCATTGACCATTTATCAATTAGAAAATGCCTTGAACTATTATAAATTTGAGTCAATTCTCTATATCTTTTAGAAATGAGGCCTTTATCAGATTCTTTGGTTATAAAAATGTTTTCCCAGTTTATTGCTTCCCTTCTAATTTTGTCTGCATTAGTTATGTTTGTACAAAACTTTTTAACTTAATATAATCAAAATTATCTATTTTATAATCAATAATGATCTCAAGTTATTCTTTGCTCACAAATTCCTTCCTCCTCCACAAATCTGAGAGGTAAACTATCCTATGTTCTTTTAGTTTGTTTATAGGATCACTCTTTATGTCTAGATCATAAACCCATTAAGACTTTATCTTGATATACAGTGTTAGGTGTGGGTCTATGCCTAGTTTCTGCCATACTAGTTTCCAATTTTCACAGCAGTTTTTGGTCAAATAGTGAATTCTTATCCCAAAAGCTAGGGCCTTTGGATTTGTCAAACATCATATTGCTCTAGTTATTGACTATTTTGTCCTGCGCACTTAACCTATTCCACTGATAAACTAGTTTATTGCTTAGCCAGCACCAAATGGTTTTGGTGACCACTGCTTTATAATATAGTTTTAGATCTGGTACAGCTAGACTATCTTCATTTACTTTTCTCCTCATTAATTCCTTTGAAATTCTTGACTCTTTGTTGTTCCAGATGACTTTTGTTGTTATTTTTCTAGATCAGTAAAATAGTTTCTTGGAAGTGTGATTGGTATAGCACTAAATGAATAGATTAGTTTAGGAAATATTGTCATCTTTATTATATTTGCTCTACCTATCCATGAGCATTGATATTTTTCCAGTTGCTTAAATCTGATTTTATTTGGGTGGAAAGTGTTTTGTAGTTTTGCTTATATATTTCCTGACTTTCCCTTGGCAGATAAATTCTCAAATATTTTATATTAACAACAGTTATTTTAATTGGAATTTCACTTTGTATCTCTTGCTGTTGGATTTTGTTAATGATGTATAAGAATGCTGATGATTTATGTAGATATATTTTATATCCTGCAACTTTGCTAAAGCTGTGTATTATTTCTAATACCTTTTTTGATTTTCTAAATCAATATGTGGCCAGAAGGGAATTGGGTGACTTTATTTAGACAATAAAACATCAATTTGTACCAGCAGAAGAATTTTCCTTATCAGGAAACTTTCTATAATGATAGAAGCACAGGAAACTTTTGGTTATTCTACTTTGGGACAAAATTCAATTCTAAGGAAACAGTCATAATATAAGGTGAAATTTCAGGTTAGAGTCTAATAACAATCATTATGTCAACTAAAATCTGCTGTTTTACAATAGTTTAGTATGATTTCAGTATTAATACAGCCTGGCATTTTTTAAAATAATGAACTCTACAATATTCTCCAGATTCTGTTCACTTCACTCAGCATCAGTTCATGTAAATCAACCTCCTCATAATTTCTTACATTTCTATATGTCTTTGAAATTTCTCACAATACAAAATTAGAATGATTTTGTGAGCAATATTCAGTATCATTATCATTATCAAATGTTCTTTTAAACCTTTCATTCTCTCTGCTTATGTGTTAAACCTATGTAACAGAAGCTAACTGTAACTGTCTTTTTCAGGACAATTTTACAGGAGAAATAATATTATATAAATGGTCTTCTGGTATTTCAAATAATATACATGTTTGGACATGATCCTACACTGACCCCTGTCATACCGAATATCACACTATATTATAATGGTTTCCAAACTTCTATAAATGACATGAAATTGGACCTAGTTGAGGTTTTATAGCTAAAAAAAGAAACTAAAAAACTAAATTGTGTTTTACCTTTTTTAATAACAAAAAAAAAATCATTATAGCAATTATGACAAAAAAAAAAAATAAGTCCTTTAAAGCAGAGTTGTCAAAATCAAGCCCTGCTAAACTCTGAGTACTATACTAACCAGATTAATATCTAATTGAGATATATTTTAAAATCAATTAAAAACTATAACATAAACAATGTTAATTTGTGGATTTCAAAATGAATATATAATCCAGCAAGAATTCATTTCTCTTTGAATTTGATATCCTTACCTTAAAGTTTAAATTACATTATATGGCACATACCAGGCCATTTGATCCACCTGACCAATATAAGCACAGGAACACTGCCTTACATGCATATTGGGCATTGCAGATGCCCCAACACTCACACATTTACAGACACATACACTCTCACACATACCCCACGTCCCTTTCCAGAATTCCAGAGAGAAAACACAGATAATTACTATGATTTTTCAGAGCTAGTAATTAAGTAGCACATTTGCAAAATGTGCAAAATAAGGAAGGAAGACCATTTCTAGGTCAGCTATAACTAGAAAAAGAATTGGGTGTATTTTTTAAATGCTTTCTTATCATCAAAAATCAAAACATCCCCCAATTCTGTCCCATTCTTGCTTTCCTTGATACTCAGAGCCCTTTCCGTCCCCTCCCATTGCAATACCCTTTGTAGCAAATCTACAGACTTTTTGTGATTCTACTTAGCAAAATCCAATGTTGAAGAAACTATTATAATGTATGATGAAATTTCAGGAGAGAGTCCAATAATAAGAATTATTCTCAATTAAAATCTGCTGTTTTACAATAGGTTAGAATGATTTGGGGCTTTATTAAGCAGGCATTTAAAAAATAATTGACTACAATATTTTTCTAGTTCTGCTCACTTCACTCAGCATCAGGTCATATAAGTCCTTCCAAGCTTTTTTTTGTTTCTTTGTTTGTTTGTTTGTTTTCTGAAATCAATCTACTCATCATTTCTTAAAGAATAATAGGATTCAATTTTAAGCAATCCATTTTCTTTAAAGCATTAGAAGTCCTCAGTGTACTACTAATTCTGCACTGTTCAAGAGAATTGGTATCAATGGTTTGATTCGATGGCATCACTTTATTATCCAAAGTTTTGATTTTACCTTTATATATTTGTATCACCAGATTCATGGTTGATAAAGCATGCTCCAATATAGGGTCAAAGTTCAGGAAAAAACAACAACAAATGTTACTATTCTCCTATCCCTTCATGTATGCCTGAAGAATAATAATCTATCATATACCCAAGACTTTAAGTAAGCATTTGACTATGGAATAATCAAAAGATTTTAGCAATTGCTTTAGAATTTGGAATTGTACTACTTTTTCCTAGTTATGTTTTTAATATTGACAAGTAGAAAACAAGAAACTTATTCATATTTATTTATACTTAAATATAAATTTAATATTTTATTAACAAAATATTAAGCTGAAGTAGCTATTTTCTCAATTGACCATATACCTAATATTTAACTTTATATAATTAGAAAAGGAAGCTAGGTAAAGCAGAAAGAATCTTGGGTTTGGTTCCTACAAGACCCTCAGAATATCACTGTGACCTCAGGCCAGGAATTTCGCATGTCTAAGTCCCTAATTTTTTCATTGTATATAAAAAAGGAAGGGAATGATAGTCTCCAAAATCCCTTTCAGTTCTAAATCTGTGATGATAAAATAGCTTAAGAACAATATGGTATTGCAATAAGCAAATAGTTATCATTTTAATAACACATTTGCCTTTTCTATGTGTTTTTTGGAATTAATCTCTGTGATATACATACAGAGTCATATAGATATGTACATATATTATAATTACTACTGATGTGTATAACATGATTATAAATGATATAGATTTAGAATACACTTAGTAAACAATTCTTTGTTGTTGGGACATATACTACAATAATTTCCTCCTACATTTCTAACAGTTCTGTATAGAAGGCATACATATAGAATTGTCAATTATAGATCATCCCTCTCCTGTGGGGAATTACTGCAACTGTCAAAGATATAATCATAGCTGGCAGCTGTTCTATGTCAAGGGAAAATATTTTATCACTATTGCCTTAAACCAGCTATCATTTTAAGAAATGAAATAACTAAAAACCTCTTTTGGTTCTTATTGCCTCTCTCCATTTGAAACCACAGGATATGATCTGATACATCTATCTCTCTGCTTTAATTAAAACCATATGGTTATGATCCTGTTCAACCAACTAATCACAGAAAGATAAATAACCGTAAAAGCTATGATAAGGCAAAGATGAAATGTATTCAGTCAAAATACAAATAAAAAATACAGTGAAATTTGAGAAATGTTGAATATATGTGGTTCTACAAATGCTGAGGTAGCTATGTAAGGATTGACGTTGCTGCTTCAGTGTGTTGTCTTTTTTTTTTTTTTTTTTTTTTTTTGTTGGTCAGACTTGATATGGTTTCTTTTAAGGTGTTTATTAGTGTTAAGGATTCAAGGCAGTTTAAGATATTACAAACTAGTCAGGTATTTGTTTATATGTGCACACATGACTTTAGCACACATACATGTATTGATGTATTAACACACGCTTGCTGGGCTTGGTGAAGGCAAGAATGTCCATCTACTCTAGTGGACCTTAGTGGATTTCTAACCCACTAAGATTAAGCCCAACTACAGATATTCTTTGTCATTCAATACACTTAATCCTAGCTCCAACAATGGACATCTCCCCACTCCTCAAATAAGATTATATATTTTATTCATTTCATTTGTTCTGTCATCTTCCAAACTATGGGTACCTACTTTGTATAAAGTTATTTGTTACCACAATATTTTGCAAAGTATTCTAAATATAGGCTGTATCTGTCATTTACCTATTTGGTAGTTATAACTAGTAATGGGATATTTGGATCAAAAGATAGGAACATTACCTTTATAGAATAATTTCAGTTGCTGTTGAGAATGACTAGATCAATTCACAATTCCACCAGCCCTGGATCTTGTCTTTCCACAATCTCCAAGCTATAGGAAATATCTGATATAATTTTCTTGTAATGGTTTAAGGTATAGTATTGAAAATTCAGGTCACAATCTATTTGAAATTATGGTATAGAATGAAATGTTAGTCTAAACCTAATTTTGCCAGATTCTCTTTCAGTGGTCCCAAAACTTCTTATTTAATGGGAAGTCTACATCAAATGTTTTATATTCTTGAGTTTCTTAAAAAAGACTACTGGGTTTCATCTGTTTCAAATAAATGGAATCAGTGTTAAATAAATTCACTTTTTTTTACCCCATTTATTTATACTTTAAGTCTGTGTCTCTAGCACATTATAATTATTATTCAAAGATTCAAAACATGGAGATTTTAAAAGATCAGTGAATAGGTAATCATAAATTCATTTTTTTTCTGTTTTGTCTTGTTAAAAGAAAAGAACTAATTGTTCTGTTTTTTAGTTACAACTTCTTTATACCTCCTCATATAGCTGTGTTTCTTTATGCCTCTCTGTTCCTCATAATGCATCAAATATCAGTGGAGATGCCCCCAAAAGCTGTTAAACCATCACATCCTGAGCTGATGACCCTATTGGGCACAAATATATTGAAACAAGCTGACATTTTGCTACTTGTGGGACAAGAACAAAATTGACTTTCTATATGCATATTCCTATAATCACAAATACACAAACATACACACACACACACACACACACACACACACATCTGGTCTATGAATGAAAAAAGTTGTTCATTTTGCAAAAATGAGAAACACAGTTGATATCAATAAGGTCTTATAAAAATTCTGATTAGGCCTGGCTAACTAAATTTACTGTATTAGTTTCAAATTTTTCTCTGTGCATGAGAAAATACTGAGCAATGGATATTGAGTATAAAAACCACTTCTTGATTGAAACTATAGAACTATAGTTTCATATATATATATTAATTATAGAAAACTACACATATGTGGGTGAAAGCATTTGTAAAGTTATATCATTATATAACACTATGTGGATGAGTCAGTTTTGCTCATCCAATTTTCATTTTTAAAATTAAATTAAAAGAATTCAAGCATATTAACTCAATAATTTGTCCAAATAATATAAAGTTCTGAAAAAAATATTTCACTTTGTATCTCAGCTATGAAGGGTGAATATTTTCATCTAATAGTGAATAAATTTATAAGGCAATACTATTTTTCAGTATATACACATATTCACCTTAAAAGCCAGAATTATGATCCAAATATAGCTAGAACACACATACACATGTGAAAATTACACCTATATAACTATATTTAAGATAATGCTTTAAAATAATTTGTTTTGCTAATTTCTTAACTTTTATTTGTCAACATTAGCTCTCCTCAATTCAATTATGCATTTAAATTCTATTTTGGCTTCCAAAACACATGCTTTAAATTCAATTCTATAGAAACACCAACTTCTGCCCTCAAATTTCTTTAGTAAGCAAATATTGTGACTTCATAATTCCTTTCCGAGGCTTGGCCTTGAAATGCTGTATTTAAAATAGCAAATAAAGAATACCAACTTGTTCCAACTCTGTGAATGTTTGAGCTTAAATCTCACCAAAAGCCTTTATCTTTAACCAATGAACTTTTCAGGGCTGTTGAGAAATGACCAGAGGGGCCAATTAGCTATTTCACAATCTGAATCTTCCCTAATGCTCTGTCAATAATTTATAAAATGGAGGGGGCACCAGGGGTCAATGTCACTGAGGGAAGGTTAAAATTAAAATATTTCTCTTATGTTTTGTATTCGAGAAAGTGAAACAACATTTTTTTCATAGAGAAAATCCATTTTGAAGTAAAATGGATTTTTACTTCTGAGTAAAAACTGAGTTTTACATTTTGGTCATGTATACTTATTGTGTATCTAATTTATATTTTAATGTATTTAACATCTACTGGTCATCCTGCCTTCTAGGGGAGGGGTTGGGGGGGGATAAGAGGTGAAAAATTGGAACAAGAGGTTTGGCAATTGTTAATGCTGTAAAGTTACCCATGCATACATCCTGTAAATAAGAGGCTATTAAATTAAAAAAAAAAAACTGAGTTTTATATTGAGTCACCAGTTGTACCATAATCATGGCCATTGAACTCCTTTCTCATCTCCACTTAAAATCACAAGTATCTTGACAAGCTTAGTTCATCCATTACCTCCTATATGAGACTTTTTTCTAATTCCTAGATTGGTAATGCTTACGTACAGAACTTTATTCTTGTTTTCCATTTATTTTGTATTTTCTTAAATATGTAAACAGTATAAGAGTATATACCTGAAAGATAAGTTAAAAAAGATTTTTCTTGGTCAAATTAAAAAAAAAATGAAACCCAGGCATGTTAAATTTCTTGCTTGTACAGTTAGCTAAGTTAAAAAAAATCAGAGGGAATTCAAAAGAAGATTCTCTGATTCCAGAGAATGGTTATTTTTTTGTTTGTTTGTTTTTTGTTGCTCCTCTCTTCCCTGCTTTGAGCAACATTGCTTCCCTTGTGATACATTAATTCCTTCAATAAAATTTAAGGTCACTGAGAACAGGGACTTCATTTTGCATCTTTCATTTTTTTGGGGGGGAGGGGAGTACTCTCCTAAAGTTTATTTAAAAACTTACAATTTGACTCCTGCTTCTCTCTGAATTTTCCTTACCTCCTTTCCAGCTCCCAATTCTTTTTTTTTTTTAATTTTATTTCATAGCTTTTTATTTACAAATTATATGTATGGGCAATTTTACAACACTGACAATAGCCAAACCTTTTGTTCCAATTTTTCCCCTTCTTCCTCCCACCCCCTTCCCTAGATGGCAGCATGACCAGTAGATGTTAAATATATTAAAGTATAAATTAGTACACAATAAGTATACATGACGAAACTGTTATTTGCTATACAAAAAGTATCGGATTCTGAAATATTGTACAATTAGCCTGTGAAGGAAATCCAAAATGCAGGCAGGCAAAAATATAGGGATTGGGAATTCAATCCCTTTCTAATATAATACGGTGTTTCATGTATCTGAGGCTTGTAATAAATTCTAATTTATTATAATGAAGGGAATGAAGGGGGAGGAAACCATGTGATTATCACATATTCAACTCTATGTGCTCTTTCAAGTGATCATAAAATCATATATGAAGAGCTACAAGGGACCTTAAAGGTATTTTTCTATTCCAACCTGTTCATTTTACATGCAATTCTGAATTTAAGACAAAAGTTTTTTTGTTTAAAACTACTCTCACTGGTAAAAGAGAATGATGACTCTGTCAATGACATATTATATATATGATGGTTAGGGCTTCCACAAGAGTTAAAGAGATATCATCTATAATAACAAGAAAACAACATGAATCATCATGAGGACTTATACATGTCCATAAGTCCTAGAAATAATCCTAAAGCAATCTATTATCCATTACTTTACATGTGAAGGTAATTCAATGATTCCTGCTGGTTTTGAAGTTCTGTAATAGAACTATTGTGATATATTTGGCTCTTTTCAACAATATAGTGATTCAAAACAATTCCAATAGACTTAATATGGTAAATCACATATGCATCCAGAGAAAGAGTGAATGTAAATCAAAACATAGTATTTTCACTTTTGTTTATTTGTTCCCTTTATCGTGAATTTTCTCTTTTTGTGTAGTGTTTTCTGGTTCAGTTTTCTTGGGGTCTCTGGGAGAAGCCTTCTTTTCAGTTCAGTAATCACCACAAGAACAGCGAGGTGTTAAAGTCCAAATCCTTTATTATCTCCTTCTTGGGCTGGGCAGCTTTCTGGAGAGCCTTTCAGACCAGCCTTGGTCTCAGTGGAGAAATGCAGGAGGAAAACCTTCCACCAGTGGCCTGACTGAAGATCGAATGAATGTCTATCCTTGGTTCCAAAAGCTTGCGCTCCTGCCTGTCTTCTCTACCCTCTGAAAGCTTCTCCTCTGTGGCTCTCAGTCCGTGCTTATGTGCTCCACACTGAGTATAAACCAATCATTATATCACTATGAAATCATTATTTGTTGTAAGATTAAATCACTCATACTGAGCCAGGCTAAACTAGATAACCATTGTTTCATCAATTCCACTGACTTAACTCCTTGTTTCAAGTTCAGACTCTGGCCCATAGCATCTCCTGCTTTCTTTTGTTTTAGAACATAAGGTGGTCACTCTCCCTGACTTCTCAAGGAGGTGAGAACCCAAAAAAAGGAGGTATTCATGCCTTCCTTAACTCCTCAAAAAAGGGGTGAAAACACCATAAAAGGAGGTAATCACACCTTCCCTGACATCTCAGGAGAGAGACGAAAACACCAAAGGAAATGGGAAATCAAATCAGATTAGTGGGTTTCTGAAGGGTCTCACTTGAAACAGTATATAAATCCATTAACATGAGAGTTATTACATAAGCACATGACAATATAGCACAGGCTAGTAGTGATTTAACAAACAACATGAATCAACATGAGGACTTATACATGTCCATAAGTCCTAGAAATAGTCCTAAAGTAATCTATTGTACATTACTTCACATGTGGAATCCAATGATTCCTGCTGGTTTTGAAGTTCTGTAATAGTCTTATCAACAATTTTTCATCTCAGGGAATCCAATCATTTCTACAGATTTTGAAATCCTGTATCAGTCTCATTATCAGCCATTCTCTTTCAGTATCAAATTTTTTTAGGTCTTCTCCTTTGTTTCCAGGTTTTTCTCTTTTTTCTGTCTCTCTCTGATGGACAAGGTGAATATATCTCATCGACACCCATATGATACCTTCTCCATCTGTAGAGATACAAGCAAACCCTATCCCCTAAGCAGTTAATCTATCTAGTCCCTGCTATTTTACCACTTTCTAGATCTCTCCTCATCATCTGGCAATTAAAATGGAGCTGCTTGCACTAGACATTGCCCTTCTCTTGGGTTAAAAAGCCTATATTCTCCCCAATTGTAATCCCTTTCTCCCATCTGATTGCTTTTTGAATGATTGATCACATCAGAGTCCTGAACTTCTAAAGACTCTCTGGATGTAACTGGGCTGCTATCATGTCCCACCTGTTTTTTGTTTGAGGTTTTGGAGCTGGACCTTGCCTCTCATTTCCCTGGGTCAATCTACATTTTGAGGCCCAATGGAAGCTTTGGTTGCATTTTGGATATAGGGTTTTAGGTCTTATTCTCTCACCCTGTCCTCTCACTCTATTTCTATACCTACTTTGAGCTTTCAGATGTCCTACTTTCCTACATTGAAAGTATTGACAAGTTTCTCTGGAACTCCCTTGCCAAGAGGGATCCTGTCTTTCCATATTTTGTGTCATAGCCTGGGTGTAATAAGCATCTGTGCCCATTGTGGCACAGCGTCTTATGATGTCCTCTAAAGGAGCATCTTTGTGTAATCCCCATACAATTCTTCTACAAACTGTATTAACATTTTCCTTAACCAGTTGTCTTATCATAATTCTTGTAGCTGGATTTTCTCCAATGGTTCTTGTGACAGCTATTCACAAACATCCCACAAAATCAGCAAAAGGTTCATTGAAACCGTGCTCTTTTTGTGAAGGCTTCCCCTCCATCTTTTCCTTTTCCTTGTTCTCAGTAGAGAAATGCAGGAGGAGAGCCTGGCATTCAGCCAGTGGCCTGATTGAAGATCAAATGAATGTCTATCCTTGGTTTGGAGAGCTTGAGCTCCTACCTGTCTTCTTTGCCCTTTGAAATTTTCTCCTCTGTGGCTCTCAGTACCTGCTTATATGTTCTACACTGAGTATAAACCAATCATTATATCACTAGGAAGCCATTATTTGTTGTAAGGTTAAATCAATCATACTGAATCATGCTAAACTAGATAATCATTGTTTCATCAATTCCACTGACTTAACTCCTTGTTTCAAGTTCAGAGTTCTGTCCCATAGCATCAGTTCAGAGTTCTAGCAGAGTTCAAGTCCCTGTTTGAGCACCAAAATATATTGTTCTCTTGGTTTGGTTTTCTTGGAGTCTCTAGGAGCAGACTTCCTTTCAGTTCAGTAATCACCACAAGTGCACCCAGTGTTTAAGATCCAAATCCGTTATTGTCTCTTTCAAAGTCTTGTCTCATTTCCTGGGGCCCAGTTAGCTTTCCTATGGGTCAGATTCTTTATTATCTCCTTTCTGGGGCTGGGCAGCTTTCTAGAGGGCCTTTCAGACCAGCCTTTGTCTCAGTGGAGAAATGCAGGAGGAGAGCCTGCCACCAGTGGCCTGACTGAAGATCAAATGAATGTCCTTGGTTTTGAGAGCTTGAGCTCCCGCTTGTCTTCTCTGCCCTCTCAAAGCTTCTCCTCTGGCTCTCAGTCCCTGCTTATAAGTTCCACACTGAGTATAAACCAATCATTATATCACTAGGAAACCATTATTTGTTCTAAGATTAAATCACTCATACTGAACCATGCTAAACTAGATAATCATTGTCTCATCAATTCCACTGACAGCTCCTTGTTTCAAGTTCAGAGTTCTGGCCCATAGCACTTTTGGTCTCATTTTTCTTGTACAATATTGTAATATTCTCTTCTCTATAATATGTTCTCTGGGAGAAGGTTTCTTGGGAGGCTTCTGGAGGCAGCCTTAGTTTCAGTTCAATATAATAATCACTGCAAATGCAGCCAGCACAAAGGTGGAAGTTGGAATGAATTTGACTCTGCCTCCGAGAGAGTGGGCTTGTGGGAGGTCCTTCTTATATGTGCTCTCTTAAAGGTGTGAACTCTAATAAGTTCTAAGTACATAAGCATTGTCTCTATCAGCTCCAGTGATTTAGCACCTTGTTTCAAGTTCTGGCCCACAACATCTCCTGCTTTCTTTTGATTTAGAACATAAGGTGGTCATGACCTCCCTGACTTCTCAATGAGGTGAGAACCCCCAAAAACAAGGTGATCACACCTTCCCTGACTTCTCAAAAAAGGAGTGAAAACACTATGAAAAGAGGTAATCATGCCTTCCCTGACATCTCAGGAAGAGAGATGAAAACACCAAAGGAAATGGGAAATCAAATCAAATTAGTGGCTTTGTGAAGGGGTTTTCTTGAAACAGGTATACATAAATCCATCAATATGAGTGATATTATACATAATGACATAAATTACATAAGCACATAGTAATACAACACAGGCCAGTAGTGATGTAACAAATAACATGAATCAACATTATACATGTCCATAAGTCCTAGAAAAAGTTCAAAAGGGATCAATTGTCCATTAATTCATGTGCTAGGAATCCAATAATTCCTGGAAGTTTTGAAGTCCTGCAATAGTCTCATCAATGATTTTTTTATCTCAAGGAATCCAATGATTCCTGCTGGTTTTCAAGTCCTGCAACAATCTTATCTTGTGTAAGGGAATCCAATGATTCCTGCAGATTAATTTCTTAGGTCTTCTTTTTTGTTTCCAGATTTTTCTCTTTTTCTGTCTCTCTCTGGTGGACAAGGTAAATATGGCTCATTGGCACCCATCTCATTCCTTCTCTATCTATAGAAATACAAGCAAACCCTCTCTCCCAGGCAGTTAACCTAATTCCCTTCTATTTACCACTTTCTAAATCTCTTCTCATCACCTGGCAATTACATTAAAGCTGTTTGCCCTGGACACTGCCCTGTTGGTTTAAAAAGCCTGTATTCTCTTCAACTGTAATCCCTTTATCCCATCTGATTGCTTTTCTGTTGATTGATCATGTAATCCCTTTCTGCTACTATGTGACTGCTTTTTAGCTGACTGATCATGCAATCCCTTTCTGCCCTGTGATTTCTTTTTGGCTGATTGATCACATCAGAGTCCTTACCTTTGAAAGACTCTCTGTGTGTAAAGCCAGCTGCCATCATGTTCCACCTGTCTTTTGTATGAGATCTCGGGGCTGTGCCCTACCTGTCATTTCCCTGGGTCAATCTATATTCTGAGGCCCAGTGGAAATCCTTGTGGCATTTTGGACATAGGGTTTTGGGTTTTATTCTCTCACCCTGTCCTCTCACTCTATCTCTATATCTACACTGAGCTCTAAGATGTCCTGTTTTTCCACACTGAAAACATCGACACTTTTCTCTAGAAGTCCCTTGCCAAGAGGGACCCTGTCTTCCCATTTTCATCATAGTCTGGGTGTAATAAGCATTTGTGCCCACTGTGGCACAGTGTCTTATGATCTTCTCTAAAGGAGCATCTTTGTGTAGTCCCCATATAATTCTTTTGCAAATCTCATTAGCATTTTCCTTAACCAGATGTCTGGCCATTATTTCTGTAGCTGCATTTTCTCCAGTGGTGTGACAGCTGTTTGCAAACATCTCATAAAATCAGCAAAAAGGTTCATTGGGTCCTTGCTCTATTTTTGTGAAGGCTTTACCTTCATCTTTTTTCTGGGAGAGAACCCCAAACTTTTATTGCAGCCTTAGAAATATGCTCATAAACTGTTATGCTATTAGTTAATCTGTGCTGAATTCTCTCCATACTGACCTTCACCTGGTAGTTGATCAAAAATGATTTGTTTGCCTATTGCATTGGGCTTCAATCCTACATAATTCATGATACTCTGAAAGCCACAACAAGTTTTGTCCAGGTTCTAAACATGTCCTTTCTATGGATTTCCAATCACTGGGGGTTAGGATTTCATAAGCCAAACTATCTAGTAACATCTTAACATAAGATGAAGTAGTCCCATAAAGAGTGCAATCTTTTTTCAAAGCCTTAATTTTTTCCAGATCAAAAGGAGTGTATCTTCTCCTTTTTTGACCCAAGGAGTCAAGCTCTTCAATCACCGTGTATGCATTTATTTTTAAATCAGATATATCCTGTCCTTCTCTCTTAGCTTTGACCAATGCCTTTTGTAATCTTGTCATAAGCTGCTTAATAGGTGATTCTATTTGTGTTTCTGCCTTTCCCCCTCCTCCTCCATCCACCCATGAAGGGTTAATTTAGGGAGGGAGGTCAGGAGATTTGGAGTGATCTAATTTCTTCTGCTTTGAATTCTTATCTGATTCTTCATCCTTTTCACCTAGTTTAGTTGGCACCTCTCTCTCCTGCTCATTCTTCTTTTTCCTTATTCTAACACTTATATAATTTCCTAAAGCCAGTTGTATTAAATTATATGTATTAAATGTGTCTTTGGAAATTGAGTCAGGTCCATTTTTATTGTAGAATTGACAAAGTTGCTCTCCTACTAATTTCCACTCCTCTAGATCCAATTCATTTTCCATAGAGAACCAAGGAAATGTGTACTTTACAGTTTCTAAAAGTTCAGTGATCTGCTCCCAAATTATAACCAAACCCTGGTTTTTCATAAGTCTGATAATGTTCTCTAAACATTTTCCTTGAAGAGGAAAAGCAGGCTGCTTTCTAAATATCTGTCCCATTTTAGCTGAAATACTATTTTAGGTCTTTAACAAAGTTTCCTTGTTGTACTTACCCTAATTTCTGGGTCAAATAGACTTTTCCACTGAAATCAGGATCAGACACTTTTCTACTGGAATTAGGATTGTGTCTGCCCTAGGTTGGGTGCCAAAATGTAATATTCTCTTCTCTATAATATAATGTTCTCTGGAAGAAGGTTACTTGGGGGACTTCTGGAAGCAGCCTTAGTTTCAGTTCAATATAATAATTACCTCAAATGCAGCCAGTACAAAGGTGGAAGGTGGAATGAATCTGATTCCTCCAAGAGAGTGGGCTTGTGGGCTTCTGTGTGCTTGTGGGAGCACCTCCTTATATATGCTCTCTTAAAGGTGTGAACTCTAATAAGTACTAAGTGCATAAGCACTGTCTCTATCAATTCCAGTGACTTAGCACCTTGTTTCAAGTTCTGGCCCATAACAAAACATGAAAAATATGGAAATATGTTTAAAAGGATTGTATATATTTAACATATATCACAGTGATTACTGTCTTGAGGAGAAAGGGAAGGGAGGAAGGGAGAAAACATTGGAACACCAAGTCTTACAAAAAAGGAATGATGAAAATTATCATTACATGTATTTGGAAAAATAATTTTTGAGAAAAAAATTAATTTTGTTAGTTTTAATAGGAAAAAAAAGAAAGAAAAGATTGATCATTTTATTCCTTCCTGCTTCTAGTCATTCAGTAAAGAAGCATTCATAAAGCATGTACTGTGTGCTAAACATTCTCTTCAGAATTGGAGATATAAAAAGAATCAAAAGATAATTCCTACCCTCAAGAAGTTTACAATTTAATAGAGAGAATATATGTGAGTTAAGGCTCTAGGGACATTGGAAGACAAATGTATAGGGGAAAACTTGTCTGTATAATTTGCCCCTGATTTCTAATTTCCTTTCATAGAATTCAGGGGCTGATTTCTTCAGTAAGATCAGAGATTTTCTCTTGTTAAAATTGAGATATCCCTTTTTTGTGGAAAAGTTCATTTGTCTTGTGTTGTCTGTGCTTGGATTAGTGGACTTATTCACTACTCACTATTTAAAATGGATTGGAATAATTGGTAAATGGGAAGGAGTAAAGCTTTTGAGGTTTGGGGGTACCTTTGCTCTTAAGTGGCTTGAAAATAAGGAAAAACAGTTTCCCTTGACTAGCAGTGTTTATGGGATCAGAAAATATATTTTGAATCTTGAATATCTTCTCTAAAGAGAAAAGGATGTCTAGGATCATGCCCTCTTTTGTTTTACTCCAG
Organism: Sarcophilus harrisii; assembly: GCF_902635505.1. Lineage (NCBI taxonomy): Eukaryota > Metazoa > Chordata > Mammalia > Dasyuromorphia > Dasyuridae > Sarcophilus > Sarcophilus harrisii. Next base: position 218,550,640 of record NC_045430.1, read on the forward strand.
GCAAAAATCAATTATTTCCCTCAGAGAAAAATGGGTAATATTATTGAGATATCTCTCAAAGTATCCCTTCAAGTATACTTTTTATCATTTGGAGAAACTCACATGGATATACAAGGGCAACACAGAGATGAGGAAACTGACCAGAGAGGTTAAACACTTTACCTGAGATCATATAGCTTATATCAGAAGTGGGAAATGAAGCTAAGTCTTCCTAATGCCAAATTCAGCCTTCCATACAGGATTCTATGATTCCTCTTAGATTTCATATCTTGAGTAGATAATAGGATCATAGATCTGAAACTAGAAGAAAACATAGAAGCCAACACCCTCATTTTATGGAAGAAACTGAGACCTCCTTGTCTAATTTCATAAAGGTGTTATGGATCAGATCTTGAAGCTGAAGCCAAATACTCTGATTCCAAATCCAGCAATGAGTCATGACTCCTTCTACAACAACTAGAAAGTTAATTTCTTTCCTTAGATACTCTCTTTGAATAATTTATATTTTTCCAACTCCATTCAGTCTAAGATAATTGCTACTCATTGAATTGAACTGTTAATTTCTTTCAGAAGTAGCTTAGCTCTTTTTTTTTTTCTTTATAAATTTTGGAGAAATTCATAGATTAACATACTATTCATTGATTTTTGGACATCAGACTTCAAATTCTATTTTAGTCACAAATGAATGGATGTACTATCTTTGTACCAATCTTATTTTAGCTGATAACAATGCTAAATTTCATATTATAAATGTTCAGGGCATGATTTAGGTTATTCTTAGATACAGTGGTCATAATAGAGAAGGTATCTAAAGTTCATATTTTTCAGCAAGCTCCTACAAGACTGAAAAAGAACAAAGTGTCTAAAAGGTAAATATTGGAAGACTACAAAGTGAAAAGTTGATTACATGAAGGTGATTTAATCTGTGCCAGGTTATATTTAAATGTTACTATGAATGGAAAGAGTAATGATAGGCATATAGAGATGGAAGAGAACTTTGACATCATCTAATCCAATAATTAACTGTTGAGGAAACAGAAGAAACTGTACAACTGGGAAACTGCAGAGATCTTAAAAGATTTCTCCAATAGAATTAGGGGACAGAGACAAGTTTTTAGCCCAGGCCCTCTATCTCTCTATTCATCACTCTTATCACTGAAGCATGCTGGTGATGAGAGCTCTAGCTGTAGAGTGAATAGCTGGTAAGTAGAAAAGAAGAGTAAAAGTGAGAGCAGAGTAGAAGCAAAAATGGTTCAAGTCATATTAGCATGTACTTATTCAGAAATAGAATTATTACAGAGAAAATATTTGGGAACCTAAAAGAATGGGAAGAAATACAATGAAAACCAACACATTTCTAGAGGGGAAGAAATAAAATCCTTATTTTGAGCAAAACTGTTTATATAACATCTGCTTGACTTTGAGTAATTTTTCTTTTCATCTAAAACTGACTGAAATTATTAGAGAAATTATAAAATATTTTTAAATGAAACACTTGTGAGAATGTCAATAAATAACTAAGTGAATGAATGAAGAGACATTCTCCATGAGACAAAACACATGAGTACAAATTCAATACTTGTGTTTACTTAATGAAACAAAAAAAATTTATTTGAAATTAAGCAAAGTACATAAATAGATAAATTTAGCCAGCATTTCAATTGAACATCCTGTATTAAGTCCCTCCCTTGAATTAGGAATTATGTTATCCTTGAAAAACACCAAGATAAAAAGGAAAAAGGATTTTCCTTCAAGAAACTTACATTATCCTGGATACATAAATATAATGGAGATAGTACTGGTCTTAGATTCAGGAAGGTCCAAGTTGAAATCTGTGCTCAAAGCTCTGTATCCCCAGGCAAGTCTCTGTAAATAGGAATAACAATAATATCTACCTGCTTTGGGTGCTGGGGAGGTTGAAACTAGGTAATATTTGTAAAGCACTTTACAGCCTTAAAGCACTATAAAAATTTTAGCTATGATGATTATGAAGATGAACAATATCAATCAAATCAATTGATTATCCTGATTATTCTTTTTTATAGAATATAAAGAAAATGGCAAGATAAATTTGAGTCCCTCTTCCTCCCTTGAGGCATATCTAGATCTAAATGTATACTTCAGTTCTGTTATAGGTCTTTTATCACATGACTAGGAATCCTTCCTCCATTAATTCTAGTTTTCATTATTATTATATTTTCTCAGCACCTTAATGATTCATATCTATATCTTTCCTTGAGTCTTCAATCACTTATCAACTTAGCATATGAAAGATTTTAATATATAAACTCTTATTACACTTATAATATCTGTCAGTCTATCAGTTACTTCTTTCTAAAAGACCTTTCCATTTTTTCTTCCATATATTTGATGAGGTAGGCTGTATTCAAGTTGCTTCTCATGTGTTAGCTATTAGTAGCAAATATGATACAGGTTATTTAAACTCACTATGGATACTGAATATTGCATGTAATTTTTCTTTTACTAAAATTGCATTGTTCAATAAGCCAATGTCACATAACATCACACTATACGTGTATTTTTTAAATGGATTTTATAGTACACAGTAGTTGAGAATCAGTGAAAAAGTGCAATCCCCACCAAATCCAGTTAGGGTAGGTTTGCTATACATCTGTAACACCTATCCAAGGTACTGATAGAATAATAACTCAATAAATTGCTTGTCCAGTTGCATTTAAGCAATATGGGTTTTGGTTTGCTTTGATTTGGTTTTCATCCATTAAGTTCTTGTGGTAGGACTACACACCTGTCAGATTGGCTAAGATAACAGGAAAAAATAATGATGATTGTTGGAGGGGATGCAGGAAAACTGGGACACTGATACATTGTTGGTGGAGTTGTGAACGAATCCAAGCATTCTGGAGAGCAATCTGGAATTATGCCCCAAAAGTTATCAAACTGTGCATACCCTTTGATCCAGCAGTGTTTCTACTCGGCTTATACCCCAAGGAGATACTAAAGAAGGGAAAGGGACCAGTATGTAACAAAATGTTTGTGGCAGCCCTGTTTGTAGTGGCTAGAAACTGGAAAATGAATGGATGCCCATCAATTGGAGAATGGTTGGGTAAATTGTGGTATATAAATGTTATGGAATATTATTGTTCTGTAAGAAATGACCAGCAGGATGAATACAGAGTTTGGAAAGAATTACATGAACTGATGCTAAGTGAAATGAGCAGAACCAAGAGATCATTATATACATCAACAACGATACTCTATGAAGATGTAATCTGATGGAAGTGTATTTCTTTGACAAAGAGACCTAATTCAGCTTCAATTGATCAATGATGGACAGAAGCAGCTACACCCAAAGAAAAAAACACTGGGAAATGAATGTAAACTGTTTGCATTTTTGCTTTTCTTCCTGGGTTACTTTTACCTTCTGAATCCAATTCTCCCTGTGCAACAAGAAAACTGTTTGGATCTGCACCCATACATTGTATCTAGGATATACTATGACATATTCAACATATATAGGACTGCTTGCCATCTAAGGGAGGGGGTGGAGGGTGGGAGGGAAAAATCGGAACAGAAGTGAGTACAAGGGATAATGTTGTAAAAAAAATTACCCTGGCATGGGTTATGTCAATAAAAAGTTACTATAATAAAAAAAATGAAAAAAAAAAAAGTTCTTGTGGTAGGGAAGGCTAATCCAGTCTTATTTAAGTGACCTGAATTCTCTTTAGAGAGAATTAGTGATGGTGTGGGCCTTAAATCATTGCAAAATCACTTGAACCTGGGAATCATTAAGGCTAATTATACTGAATAAATAATCTAGTTTCTATTCTCTTAATTTAAGAGCTCTCCTCAGACCACAAATCTAAAACAAATTTAAACACACAATAGATTCAAAAGCCTCTTTCTAGGAATTGTCTGCATTTTGTGCTTCAGTTATGCAGTTTGTTTATTTAATTTGTACATATATTTTGTATTTTTACAGGTAGATATGAAGATATTCTGCCCAGTGGTCTTTGGGTCTTTACATATATTTACCATATTTTTAAAGCTAGATAGGACCTCAGATGTCCTTTAATCCAGATAAAGGCCCTAAAGCTCAAATAGGATGAATGACTTTTTCCAAAGATAGTATGAGTAAAAAAAAAATATATATATATATATACATATATAAATATATTCAATTTATGGAATTGAATCAAGTTCTCTAATGACTATATATTGTTAAAATATAATATGAGATAGTGAACAAGAATCAGATTCAAAATTAATAAGTATCTATCAAGCACCTATGATTTGTCAGGCAGTATATTAAATCTTGAAGATACAAAAAGAATTAAATATCTCTCATCTCAATAAGCTTACATTTGACAAAATGGAATACCTTGGATCTACTCCGGGCTCTGCTAGTAAGTAACTGTATAGTATAGAATAAGATTCCTCACCTCTCTATGTATCAATTTCCTTATCTATTCAAGAAAGAACACCAAGTTCCCTTTGAGATTTAAAATTTAGCACACTGTTGTAAATCATAATATTGTATTCATTTCCTTTCTTTACTCCAACTCTCTCAAGTAAATCTAATCTATGTATTGTTATAAGATGAGGTACAGGTACACAATTCATAAACATAGCTGAAATATTGAAGGTTATTGTGTGGGAAGTATGATTCATAGTCAAGAACATTTTTCTTGTGTGAATTTTGGGACTGAACCTTGGTAGCTTCATACTCTTAACAAGGTAGAGTGCAAACACCAGCAATCATGTCAAATGATGAAGTAGGTTGGTGATGTGTTAAAATAGCATCCAGATGAGATCACTAAATTCATTTTCCCCTAGTGACCAATACAGAATTCAAGGCCACATATTCAGAGGTGAGCAGTTATTATGTTAACCTACTGAGCTGTTTCAAATCTCTAAACTGCCAAGCTTATTTTTGTTGTTACTGCCTTTGCAAAGAAAAAGGAAAACTTATCCAACCTTAAAATACTGACAGACTGTGAAGCACTTTCAGTAGTTTAAATTCTCTTGTTAAGTAAAATATCAAAACAACTTGAAAATCTGGGGAAAATGTGAGTTGCATTAATTGGATAGTTATGATCCATCATGTTACAGCTCATTGACAGAGGTTAAAATCTAGACCTCTTTGGAAGCAAAGTTGCAGCTTCCTGTTTGTCTTTAATGACAAACAGTTCTTATTCAGTAAATACTTGGAAAGGTATGCAAGTTTTATTATAGTATGTAACATAGGGTCAATCCCTCCCTGACTAGCAAGTTGATCTAGAAAATCTATTCTAAATTTGAAGAACTCTGTACATCTGAATTTAGTAAAAACCAATAGTTCAAAAGGCTCCAAGGATGTGTTTTTATTTTTCTAGTCAATAAAAAGCATTTAATAAAATGACATAGAAAGCAAACAGCAACACAGCATTTCTTCTATAAAACCAGGTTTCCTTTCCTACCAAAATGCCTGGGATCATGAAGTAGAAAGTTATACACATAGTATCAGGAAGTAGTAGAAAGTGTGTATGTATATGCGGGTATGTGTATTTATATGAGAATTGTTGAGCACATATAAAGAGATCAAATGTAGTGGGGTTAGTATTGTTCATTTGTGGGGAATTCATGTGACAAGAGTACACATCTGAAAGTATATATGTGTGAGAAACACCTGTGGTCAAGGTCTCTCTGTAGGACAGGTAACATCTCCAGTGCTACAATGCTACAGATTTCTTCCATGTTGGCATGTTGTTACTTCCAGAACAATTCCCCATTGAATATTTCTTTCCTAGTTGCTGCTAGGCTTTCTTTGATTTCGCTGTCTGCCTTGTGGTTACTGCTAGGTTCAGGTGCACCATATACAAGGTTGAAATTCTCTGTTTGGGTCTTCATCTAATCTTCACTGGAAGTATTTTTCATAAAAGGAGAACTGGGCATTACTAAATGTTTTTTGTTTTGTTCTATTTTAGTGTTGTTTATTTTAGTTTTAATCTAGGGACTTTTTTTGCTATATTAAACTAGAAGGAAAAACAACAGTAATAATACTATATGACTTTTCTCAAGGAAAAATTGGCCCAGGAGACACCTCTCGGTTTCTGAGTCTTGATGAAAATGAATAAATTTTCTCAAGAAGACAGTTCTCCTTTAAGAATGAAGTTCATTGGAACACAAGACAAAAGTGGGACCTTAGTTAACTAATGTCTTTAAACTACCCATTACTTTTTAATTTTAAATTTCCTGCTCACTAAAATAGTATTTCCATCAGAAGCTTCCTTCTAATTTAGAAATTATTCATAGTTCCTCTTATAATTTTTGATTCTTTAACCATAGAAAAGCAAAAAATGAATAAAACAAAGTACTAATGAGAATTATGCAATCAGAGAAGTTGAAAAGACTCTACATTTCCCAATAATACATCCTCTAGAAGAAGTCACATTCAGGATTAAATGTTTGGATCGAAGCTGAAAAGATTCAACTCTTCATCAGTTAAAATGGGATGGAAGGAATGCAGTCAAGAGCTATATCCCAAAAAATATCTCTAAAACCCTGATTGCTACCTCCCCTCCAGGGAGATGGCATTCTTCCAATTATGAGCCTAGTTCCTTCTTTTCCTTCAAAGTAAAGTCACAGTCTGCTTTCTACATTACGAGCTCTTCAAATGGAGTCAATTTAAAAAGGACTTGCCCCATTTTTTTAACAGAAAGGTGTCCCCTCAATCGACTTCATATAACACATCAGCAATTAACACAATCAAGAGTGGTGAACCCCTGATATGAGATAGGGAGACAACCCCTTCTTATTAATATAGCTAAAATGTGTCAATCAGTAATTGAGATTTTACAAAATTTGTTATTCTTACAACTGGGGCCTGAAAATAAAAAGCTCAAGAGGAGTTCCCAAAATGCTTTAAACAAATAAGCATCATTGGAACAAGTATATAACACTACAGGGTAACTGATATGAAAAGGAAAATATGAATGTGCATATGAAAGAACTATTATTTTTGACATTATTTTGTCCAGATTTAACATTTCAATTCAATGATATTTTTCAGTGAAAAAAGAAATAAATGCATTGCATTAATTGCAATTCTCTACCATAAAGGAAATCCACAAGCTTTAGAAAGAGTTGATAAATCATAGGAGTCCCAGAGTTTTTACAAACTACTTGGTGACCTGAGTAAAATTATTTAATTCTGTGCACATCATTTCTTCATCTGTAATGCAAGGTGCTGGAATTGGTGATCCCTTAATCACTTTCTGGCTCCAAATTCATAAAAATATTGCTTAAAATTGAAGCATATCCCCATTAATTTAAAGTCAAAGACTTGGAGCAGGTATACTTTAAAATCCTAGGCAAAATTCTCCAACAGATAAAAAGATGCTTAAGAATTATAATAGCTAGATTGTTTTTAATACTTGCTCCCACTGTAGCAAATAGGGTGATATTGACCTTATTCCAAACATTGTTGGCTTAAACTAGCTTTGTCCTGGGGGTGATTCACCCAGAACCAACACTCATTCTTTTAGCCCCTCCTGATATAAAGTACTTTTTTGAGACAAACTTTCTAGAATTAGAGATGTTGTCTCTGGCTACAGAGCAAGGCAGAGCTAATTTAATCATATATGGATATAATTTTGTACCTTACCCTTGTTAGCAAAGTGCTAGCCAGCTAAGCTATGTGATTTTATAGGGACATTTAAAAAAAAAAAAGGCAAAACAACAACAACAAAAGACAAAAAAAATTTGTGGTCCCAAATATAACAGAAAGGAAGAATCTATTATTTTTTATAACTTTAAAAATACTATCCTAATCCCTCCAGCAATATTTTTTAAAAGTCTGTTCATTTTCTATTTTTAATAGATATAGAAAATATTAATGGTCTAGTGTCTGGCATGTTAGGGCAGATATCAAATAAACCTGGCTTTAAATCCCACATCTTAGCTTCTGTGATCTTCAACGTGACACTTATAGGAAGTGTGATATAATGGATAGCATAATGTGTCCAGAGGCAAATTCAAATGGAATAAGTCATATAGAATGAGCCTCCCTGTTTCCTTTCTTCAAGATATGGATAACACGATTTATATTGATCGTTCAAATGCAATATTATTTGGAAATTATTTTATAAATTTTAAAAGATTTTATAAATATTTTATTACAAACACTATTATTATTATCATTACTATTATTATTATAATAATCGCAGTAGCAGTTGTAGTAGTACATACCTCATAGAATTTGATAAGGCTCAAATGACATATTTTTTTCAAAATCTTGTAAAAACATTAAAAGCAATCATTTTTTTCAAACTTCACTAGCTAACATAGCAAGTAAAATATGCTGCTACCTGCACTGCTTTTCTTTTTTTTTCTTTATATAATATCTGATCAATTAGAGAACACCCTGTTTTAGATTTGTTTTAAATGTAATATTCACAGAATACTTTGCCAATTTAAGATTTCATATGTACTATGATTTTCTATTTTTCTGTATTTTCTTGAAATCCTGCAGAGGCTCACACACTGAGGAATAATTTTGATGACCACCATACCATGAAATGCCAGCTGTACAGCTGGAATCACCCTCTTAAGAGAGGAAAAGCATATGTCAAATTGCCTTAACTATAGATCCTTCAGGCAAAATGCATCCTTCTTTGGGCACTGTCAAGAACTTGAATAAATCAGAGATAAGTGGGTTAAAATGTCAGCACCCTGTGGGACTGAGAAAAATCTAGTGCTTTCCAACAACCCAGCAAATGGCTAACTGCAGTACAACCAATTTTCATGTTAAAAAAGAAAAATACTTTTTTAATCAGTAAAGGTCTTTAATATTGCCAAAAGACTAGAGCTATTGTTATGAGAGATTAGGCAGGGTGATAGAAATATTAGTAAAAGTTTTAAATTTGTTTATTAATAGAAGTAATCCTTTTACCTCCAATGCCTTGTGGAATACTATTTGTTGGAACAGTAATTCTGACTCTTTCCTCTTGAAAAATAATTCTCCATATTTACACTACTTTCATTAAAAAATAAGAAGAATTTCCCTAGGTTTTTTAGTGAAAATAAGATCATGTAAGACAACAACTAAAGCCAGGCCAGGTAGCCTTCCAGGGTTAAAGTGTCAGTCAGTAATTGATCATCAATGACAACATGCACTGACCTCACACCAACAAAATGTAAACTTCCAAACTCATTGATAACATGCCTGGCTTTCTTTGTTTTAATTTATATTGCCTCTCTCTAAATTGTTTGACTTAGACAATGAAGAATGGAGACGGTAAATGAGCCACATAGCTCTGATTAACTTATGAACAAATACAGCTGGTTTCAATGTTCTTGAAAATTGAATTACTTTGAAGTTAAGGAGAAATCCCAAGATGTACTGAATAAGAATGATAATTGTGAGCCATTTTCTTTTATAGACAATAAAAATGTGCATTTTAACATTGAACTTATTTTCTTTGTTTTGAACTGTTCAATAAAATTAGATATTCCATATTATTTCTCAACTATTTTCATTCAAAATTTTTAACAAGTCTTTAAGTTCTAATTACCAATAAGTTCCATTTTGTTAGTATTATTTTATTTGCAAACTTTTATTTTTAATTAAATATTTCTCAATTACATGTAAATATGTGTTTACTTTTTTAAATTGTTAAGGCCCACTCTTTGAGAAAGCAATCACTTTAATATTAATTATATGTGTGAATCTGTGCAAAATATATTTGTATATTAGACATGTCATAAAAGAACACACTGATAAAAAGATGAGAAAGACTTAAAAGTATGCTTTGATCTTCCTTCAAAGTACATTAGTTCTTTCTCTAGAGAGGGATAACATTTTTCATCATGGAGCTTCTGGAATTATCTTGAATCATTGTCTTGATCTAATTAGTTAAGTCTATCACAATTGATCATTCTTTCAATACTGCTGTTATTGTGTATACTTTTCTCGTGGTTCTGCTTGCTTCCCTTTCCATGAGTTCATCAAAATCTTCCCAGGTTTTTTTTTCTCAAAACAGTCTGCTCCTCAATTCTTATATTATAAGAGTATTTTATCATAATCACATATCATCAATTTGTTTATACATTCCCCAATTGATTGACAATTTTCAACTATTTTTTGTCAATACAAAAAGAGAAGGAACAAATGTTTCTGTGCAAATAGGTCCTTTTACCTTTGGTCTCTTTGGAATCCGTGCTTACTAGGGTTATATCTGGGTCAAATGTATAGTTTTATAACTCTTTTGGGCACAATTCCAAATTGTTCTCCAGAATGGTGGAACACAATCCACAAACAATGAATTAGTTTCCCAATTTTTCCACATTCCCTTCAGCATTTGTCAGTTTTTTTGTTTCTTTGTTTGTTTTTATATTAGCCAGTCTGATAGGTCTGAGGTGATATTTCACATTATTTTAATTCACATTTATCTAATATGCAGTGATTTAGTGAATTTTTATATGATTGTTAAAAGCTTTGATTTCTTTTTCCAAGATGCAAGTTCATTTCATTTTATTATTTATCTTCTGAGGAATGGCTCATTTTAAAAATGGATTCAGCTCAGTGCCCAATATATTTGAGAAATGAAGCATGAGATAATAGCTATGTGTTCTCTCATGTTCTTTTTTTTTTTTTTTTGCTTTTAAATTTAACTGCATGTGTTTTCTTTATTTAAAAATTTTTTAAAATTTCATGTCAGAAAAATTATTCAATTTATTTTCCATGATCTTTTCTATTTGTTTAATCATAAACTTATCCTTTATTCATAAATCTAACAAGTACATGTTGCCATCTTCCCCAATGTACTACTATATCATGTTTTATGTTTAAATCATTTATTCATATTGATCATATCATAGTATGTGAAATGTTAGTCAGTACATACTTTCTGCCAGACTGCCTTCCAGTTTTTTAAGAAATTTTTGTCAGTTGGTAATTTTTGCCCCAAATGCTTAGAGAATAATAGAGTGATCATTTGCTATTTTGTATTGTGTATATAAGCCATTTCACTGATTTATCACTCTATTATTAGTCAGTAGCAGATTATTTTCATGATTACTGCTTTTTAAATAAAATTTGAAATCTGGCATTCCTAGGACAATATTTTTTCATATTTTTTTATCATTGATTCCCTTTATATTCTTGACCTTTGTTCATCCAGGTAAATTTTGTTATTTATCTATCTCTATAAAATAAAACTTTGATTTTATGGCACTGAATAAGTAATATTTTTAAATGCTTAATTATTTTAGGTATAGTGGCTTAATTTACCTATGAGTAATTAATATTTCTAAAATTGTTTAGATCTGTTTATATTTGCATAAAAACATTTTGTAATTGTATTCATATAGTACCAAAGTTTGAACTTGCAAAGAAACTCAACTATTTCATATTGTCTGAAGTTATTTAAAATATATTTTTATTGCTTCATGCTGTGTTTTGTTAGTAATATATATAAATACTGATGATTTAATGTGGATTTACTTTATATTTTGCACTTTTGCTGAAGTTTTCAATAGTTTCAATCAATGTTTTAGTGGATACTCTAGAGTGTTCTCAGTATACTATCATATCATTTAAATAGTGATCCATGGGGGGTCAGAGCCAAGATGACGGAGAGCAGATACAACTTTCTGTGACCTCCTCTGATCTTCTCTCAAACCAATAGCAGATTAAACCTCTAAACTGGTATTGGAGTCAAAAACCCCACAAATATATGGAGTACAACACATTCCCTTGGAAGAATTTCAGAACAGGTCTGTTTCAAATGGGCAGGGAGACATTCAGCCAAGCTCAGATCGTAGTACAAGGAGCTCCTCAAGGCAAGGAGCTGGGGCAGGGAGCCAGACCATTGAAGCTTCCAGACATCTAGGAACCTTCTGTGAACCTCTTAGGCCATTCTATCCTGTTTGCAAGCAGATGGTTTGGCAGAGTTGCTACAAAAGGCAAATTGTAAACCAGTGACCTGGCCATCCTCAAATATTGTTGTTGAAGTATATAAGGATCTCTTGGCCCTGCTCGTTTCACTCAGCATCAGTTCGTGTAAGTCTCCCCAGGCCTTTCTGAAGTCATCCTGCTGGTCATTTCTTACAGAACAATAATATTGCATAATATTCATATACCACAATTTATTCAGCCATTCTCCAATTGATGGGCATCCACTCATTTTCCAGTTTTTGGCCACTACAAAAAAGGCTGCCACAAACATTCTTGAACATACAGATCCCTTTCCCTTCTTTATGATCTCTTTGGGATATAAGCCCAGTAGTAACACTGCTCACCCAATCATTCTTTAGGATGAGATTATTTCATTTCCAATTATTTTTTGGTCAATTTGCCCCTAGCTTTTTAGTGAATGTAATTTTCATTGCATTTTGATGTGAAAAGGATGCATTTACTATTTCTCCCTTTTTGCATTTGAATTTAAAGTTTTTATGTCCTAATATATGGTCAATTTTGTATAGTATTGTCATCTTGATTGTATTTGCTCTCCCTATCCAAGAGCATTTAATATTTTTCCAGTTGGTTAGATCAGATTTAATTTGTGTGAAAAGTGTTGTGTAATTTTTGTAAAGTTTCTGATCTTCCCTTGGCAGATAGATTGCTAAGTATTTTATACTATCAGTAGTTACTTTAAATGGAATTTCTCTGTGTAACTCTGACTGTTGGATTTTCTTCTCTTTTCTTTCTTTTTTTTTTTTTTTGAAGCTCAAATCTTTTTTTTTTAATAGCCTTTTATTTACAGGTTATATGTATGGGTAATTTTATAGCATTGACAATTGCCAAACGTCTTGTTCCAATTTTTCTCTTCTTTCAACACACCCCTTCCACCAGGTAACAGGATGACCAGTAGATGTTAAATATATTAAAACATAAACTAGATACACAATAAGTATACATGACCAAACCGTTATTTTGTAGTATAAAAAGAATGAGGCTCTGAAATATTTAAATTAGCCTTGAAAAATCAAAAAAATGCAGGTAAAAATATAGGTTGAATTCAATGTAATGGTTTTAGTCATCTCCCAGAATTCTTTCCGGAAATAGCTGGTTCACATTATTTCTCCATTGAACGATTTGTTCATCCATTCTGAGGATCCAGGTCCATCAGAATTGGTCATCATATAGTATTGTTGTTGAAGTATATAATGATCTCGGCCCCAATTTCACTCAGCATCAGTTCTTAACCTCTCCAGACCTTTCTGAAATTATCCTGTTGGTCATTTCTTACAGAACAATATAATTCCATAATATTCATATACCACAATTGATTCAGCCATTTTCCAATTGATGGGCATCCACTCAGTTTCCATTTTCTGGCCACTATAAAGAGAGCTGCCACAAACATTCATGCACATACAGGTCCCTTTTCCTTCTTTATGAACTCTTTGGGATATAAGCCCAGTAGTAACACTCTGGATCCAAGGGAAATCACAGTTTAAACTTTTGAGCATAGTTCCAAATTGCTTCCAGAATGGTTGGATTATTCACAGTTCCAAAATGTATTAGTGTCCCTGTTTTCCCACATCCCTTCCAAATTCCAATTATCTTTCCCTTCATTTTAGCCAGTCACAGGTAGTATGATATCTCAGAGTTGTCTTAATTTGCATTTCTCTGATTAATAATGACTTGGATCATCTTTTCTATGGCTAGAAATAGTTTCAATTTTTCTCTGTGAATTGTCCATTCATATCCTTTTGACCATTTATAATTGGAGAATGGCTTGATTTCTTATAAATTAAGTCAATTTCTATATATTTTGGAAATAGACCTTTTTAGAACCTTTGACTGTAAAAAATTTTCCCAGTTTATTCTTCCCTTCAATCTTGTCTCTTGTTTGTTTGTACAAAAACTTTTCAGTTTGTATAGTCAAAATTTTCTATTTTGTTATCAGAAATGATCTCTAGTTCTTCTATGGTCATAAATTCCTTCCTCTTCCACAGGTCTGAGAGGTAAACTATCCTGTGTTCCTCAAATTTATTTATAATCTCATTTTTTATGCCTAGTCATGTACCCATTTGACCTTATCTTGGTGTACGGTGTTAAGTGTGGAGCAATGCCTAGTTTCTGCCATATTTGTTTCCAATTTGCAATTTTTGTCAAACAGTAAGCTTATCCCAAAAGCTGGGTTCTTTGGGTTTGTCAAAGACAAGGTTGTTATAGTTGTTAACTGTTTTGTCCATTGAACCTAATCTATTTCACTGATCAACTAATCTATTCCTTAGCCAATACCAAATGGTTTTGGTAACTGCTGCTCTATAATATAATTTTAGATCTGGTACAGGGGCGGAGCCAAGATGGCGGAGAAGACACACGCGACTTTCTAAGCTCTTCTCTTACCCTATACAAATTATATCGAGCCTCAAAATAGTCTTACTCTACAATTCAAAAAAGAAGAGAACAACTCACCTGCCAAAGAAAATCCAGTCTCGCCAAAAAGGTTGCAGGGCCAGGGGAATGGGGGACTGGGAGGAAAAGTTCGAGGAGAGTCTCAAACCGAGGTAAAGCACAATCTCAGCACAAGGCCCGAGCCCCAACCCAGATAAGGGCTTTTCCTTGGGCAGTTGGATCCTGCCGGAGGGGGCAGCCGGTTGCCTCCAATTCACAGTGGGAGCCGGCGGGCCATAAACTTTTGGGCCGATTTGCATTGGGCAGAGACACTGGGGCAGAGTTCCAGGTGGTCTGCTGTTGCGCCAGCCCAAACTCACAGTCCCCAAGAGGCCCGGCCCAAAGACACTTTCACCAAGTCTCTAGCCTAGGGCATGATAACCCTCCCAGCCCCTACTAAGCCGTTTGATAGCTCCCAATGCTGAATCCACTTCCTGTTGGGGAAGGAAAACTCTCACCCAACACCCCATACCTAGCCGAAATCGCAAATCTTTCCCTCCTGCAGAAACTGGTAACCCCTTGCCTAGAGACCACCAAAACTTTAAAACATAAAAAAAAATAAAAAAAAAAACAGCTTCATCAGAAAAAGCAGGTCACAAACCTAAAAACCTCAAACAACAAAAGCATCAACTGTCCCCCCACATAATCTTCTAGAAGAACCATTAAAAGTCTCAAAAATTAAAATAAATAAAGGAAAAGAAAAAGAAAACAACCCGAAAAAAATTAAAAGTAAAAATTCCCAGGAATCAAATTGGAATGGAAAAAAAAAAAATACAGGAAAAAGAATTGAAATAAAAAAAAAATTCACAGAAAGTGGATCCAAATTGAAAAAAAAGAACACTAAAAAAGAGGATTAATTGAAAAAAAATAATTCACTAAAAAAAAAAAGAAATGGAAAAAAAAATTCCACAACCAAAAACAATACATTTCAAAAAAAACTCCAATTGGACATATACAGAAAAAGTAAAAAAACTAAAGAAAAAATTCTTTAAAAAATTAGAACAACAAATTAAAACTAAATGCATTGAACACAAAATCATCAAAAAAACCAAAAAAAAAAACTGGAAAAAAACATAATTATCTACCTTTAAAAAGACAACTTGGAAAAAATCTAAGAATAATCAATTATTACTTTCCAAAAACAATGAAAAAAAAAAACCAATACTATTTTTACAAGCCCCAAAAAAACTGAAATTAAAAATCAAAAAAAAGGCTTAAAAATTCATCAACACCTTAAAAAAACCCCAAAAAAAAAACCCCAAAATTTGGAAACAAACATCAAAAAAAAAAACAACAGCAAAAAAAAAAATAAAAGCCAAAAAATCACAGGATCCTACCTCATTAAAGGAAAAAAACCAAATAATTTCCACAAAACAATCAACAAAAAAACTTCCCAAAACATTTTTCTTCCAAAGAAATGGACATTTAATAAACAAAGAACCCTTTTTTTAAAAAAAAACCAAATTAAACAAAAAACTCCAAAAAAAAAAAAAAAATAAAAAAAACTTTAAAGTATTTCTTTTGGAATAAAAAAAACAAAAATTTAAGAACTATATAACATAAAAATAATATGGAAAGGGAATGGCAAAAAAAATGGGAAAATAAAAAAAACCACTCCCAAAAAGGCAAAAAACTTTCATATCAGGGAAAAGGAAAAACATTTAACTTACCCAAAATTCTCAAAAAAAATAAGACATTTTTTTAAAAAACCTCCCTCTTAAAAACAAGAAAAGGAAAAAAAAAAAATAAAAGGGAAAAGGGGAAAAAACTCAAAGGGGGAGGGAGGGACTATAAAGAAAGGAAAATTAAATACAAAAACAAAATTTAAAAAGAAAAAGTTAGGAAAAAAAAAAAAGCACAACTTTTTAGGACAAAAAAAATTTGTAACTAACCCCAAATTAAAAAATAAACTCCCCATAAAAGACAATAACAACAAATAAAAAGTCAAAACCCAAATTTTTTTACAAAAACACATTTAAAAACAGGGAATACATAAAGAAAAAAAAAGCCAAAACAAAAATCTATTTCTTCAAGGGCAAAAAAAAGCCATCCTTATTAAAATCAACAAAAAAAAAATTAATCTATTAAAAAAAAAAGAAAAACATCCTCTAAAAAAAACAACAACAAATTAATATAACAATACACCAAAGTGGGGCACTCAACTTCCTGAGAAGTTAAAATTGCAGAAAAAAACAACAAAAACATAGAAAATCTCAACCCACCTCAAGGACAAACCAAACCACAAAAACAAAAAAAAAGAAAAAAAAAAAAACAAAAAAAGAAATATAAAAATCGAAAAATAAAAAAAAAAAACCTTTCCCACATTCATAAAACCTATTCAAAAAACCAATTTAAAACATAAAACAATAAAGCAAAAAAGAAATATGCCCAAAACAAAAAACACATTCCAAAAAAAAAGAAAAGCAAAAAATGGAAACTAAACAATCTCTACCAAAAAAAATTTAAGCACAAATAAATACTTAAAACCCCAAAAAGCAAAACAAACCTACAAAAGGGGAATCAGCAGCAAATATAAAAACCAAAAAACAAAAAAAAAATTAAAACCAATAAAAAAACTAAAAAAACCAAAATAAACCCCCAATAAAACTAAAAAACTAATAAAAGAAAATAAAAAAAAAAAAAATCTTTAAACAATAAAAAACAAAAAGTTTTCTATAAAAAAACCAAAAAAAAAAAAACCGCCATCTAATTAAAAGAAAAAAAAAAGTTTAAAAAAAAAAACTTTCCACAAGAAAATAAAAAAAAAATTTTTTCCTCCTTTATCCTTATTATCCTAAGAAAGGAAACACCCAAATAAACTTCCCAAACTAACAGAAAATAAAATTTAAAAACCCCATTTCAAAAAAAAAAAAAAACACTTAAACAACTCCCAAAAAAAAAAATCCCCAAGGAACCAAAAATTTAATATTTTACCAAACATTTAAAACTTGCCCCAACATTTAAAAGAAAAAAAATCCCACCAAATTCCTTCCCAAACACAAACATGACAACCCCTAAAACCAGGACAAAAAAAAAAAAATAAACCCCTCCTAAAAAGAATATAAAAATCTTTAAAAAATATGCAAAAAAACACAAAAAAATTCCCAAAAAAAACACAACAAAATTTTCCAAAACCAAAAAAAAACAAAATTTTCCAAAACCCAAAAAACCCCGCCACTTAGCAAAAACATTTATAAAACCATCCACCCAAAAAACCCAGAAAAACCCCCATCACCTCCCCAGACATCACCCAAGAAAAAAACCCCTTCCCAAAAAATCCAAAAAAGCCCCACATCCCACATTATAAAAGCCCCCAAAAAAAGAAAAAAAAAAAAAAAACAAAAGCAAAAACACTCTTTTATACATAAATTTTACCAAAACCCCAAAATTTCCCAAAAAATTTTAAAAATCCCACAACTTTCCAAAAAGGAAAAAAACCATAATCATACTTTTCTTTAATTCACTAACAAAATCCAAAAAGTACAAAAGCCCCATTTAAAAAACCTCAAAAAAATATTTAAAACTCCAAAAAACAACCCAAAAATACAAAACCACTTTTCCACAAAAAGTTCAACCCAAATTGAAAAAAAATCTCTTGAAAGGGCAAAAAAAAAAAAACAAAACCAAACACATTTTTTTATACCATCAAACTCCCAAAAACTTTTTAAACCAAAAAAAAAAAACAAAAATTCAAAAAAAAAAAACCAAAATTTCAAAATAGAAAAAAAAAAATCAAGAATGGCCCTTTTACCAAATCAAAAATAAACGCAACCAAAACTTTTTGACCAAAAAAAAATTAGGCAAGGGAAAAGGATTCAAAAAAACAAATCAACAAAACCCCCTAGTCTTTTAAAAACCCAAAATCCCACTTTTTGGGAAAAACACTTTTAAAAAAGCGGGAAAAGGAAACTAAACAGAAACAGGCAACCAAACAAAATAAAACAAATTTCAACCTAGGGCAAAAAATGTCAAAAAAAAAACGGAAACACCGCCAAAATAAACCAAAAAACAAAATCCCCCAAACAAAAAAAAATTTTGAATTTACCAAAGAAAATTTTTTAAAACAAATCTAACAGACAAATTAAAAACAAAAACTAAAAAACATCAAAAAGGTTCAAAAAAACAAAAATTTAAAATTAACTCAAAAAAAATCGCCATTCCAAAAAAGGGTCAAAAGGAAAACAAACAATTCCAAAAAAAAAACTTTTCATTTATAAAAAATGCTCCGCTTAATCAAGTAAAAACTCTAAAAACCACACACCTTCAATTCAAAAGGAAAAAAAATGGTTAAAAAACATTATTCTTTGGTGGATTTGGCGCCCCGGAAATTTTAATACTCAAAAATTATCAAACTTCATACCCTTTGATCCAAATTTACTACATTAATTCCCAAAAATTATAAAAAAAAACCTTTGCCATTTTGGGCACCCCGTAGGGAAAAACGGAAACGAATATTCCATCATTGGAAAAACTAAAAATTGGGGTTATAAAATTTTGGAAAAAACCAAAAATTTAAAACCAAACAACAACACTAAAGCCAAGACCGAATCATTTTCCCCAACCAATACGTAACCATTCAGGTCAATCCCCAACGATCCCAAAATCTTTCAAACAAATAACAACCACTACCCAAAAAAAAACCAAAGCAAAACCTTCCCAAACCCAATCCCTTTTTACCACCGCAATTTCCCCCAAATTGCAAAATTCAATTACACAGCAAAATAATTTTGGTCGCGACGTTTTTTTAATTTCTTACGTTCACCCCAAAATGGGGGAAAGGGAAAAAGGCAAATTTAATTTTGGTAAATACCATTATATATCCTGTAAATAAAAGGCTATTAAATTAAAAAAAAAAAATTTTAGATCTGGTACAGCTAAGCCACCTTCATGTTTTTTCATTAATTCCCTTGAAATTCTTGACCTTTTGTTTTCCAGATGAATTTTGTTGTTATTTTTTCTAGGTCATTAAAATAATTTTTCGGGTCTGATTGGTATAGTGCAAACAAATGATTAGTTTATGTTTGTCATCTTTATTATTTTCTTGCTCTATCCAAACATTTAATATTTTCCAATTGGTTAGATTAGTTAATTTTGTGAAAATTGGTTTGTAATTTTGCTCATAAAGTTTCTATTTTCCCTTGGAGATAGATTTCTAATATTTTATATATCAGTAGTTACTTTAAATGGAAATTTTCTTTGTAACCTGACTTTTGGGTTTTTAGTGATATATAAGAATGCTTTGATGACTTATGGGTTTTTTTTAAACCAACAACTTTGCTAAAGTTTGGATTATTTCAATAACTTTTTTAGAGAATCTCTGGGGTTCTCAAGTATACCATCATATCATCAGCAAAGAGGATAATTTGGTTTTCTCATTCCTCTCTAATTCCTTTAATCTCTTTTTCAACTCTTATTGCCAAACTAGCATTCCTAACACAATATTTAATAGTACGGTGATGGGGCATTGTTTCCTCCTGTCTTTTGGGGAAGAAGTTTGGTTTTTCCCCATTACATATATGTTACTAATAGTTTTTAAATAACCTGTTATTTTAAGAAAATCCATTTATTCCTATACCTAAGTTTTTAATAGGAATGGATGTTGTATTTTATCTCTTTTTCTGCATCTATTGGGATGATCATAGTTTTTTAATTTGGTTATTTGGTCAATTATACTGATTGTTTTCCTAATGTTGAACCAGCCCCATTCCTGGTATAAACCTACTTGATCATAGTGTATTATCCTGGAGATGATTTTCTGTAGTCTTTTGCTTTCTTATTTAAGATTTTAGCATCAATATTCATTAGGGAGATTGGTCTATAATTTTCTTTCTCTGTTTTCAACCTACCTGGTTTAGGTATCAGTACCATGTCTCTGTCATAAAAGGAATTTGGTAGGACTCCTTCATTCCCCTTTTTATCAAATAATTTATATAGCATTGGGGCCAGTTGTTCTTTTAAAGTTTGGTAGAATTCACATGTAAATCCATCTGGTCCTGGGGATTTTTTTCTTAGGGAATTGATTAATAGCTTGTTCTATTTCTTTTTTTTTCTGAAATCGGACTATTCAAGCAATTTATTTCCTCGTCTGTTAATCTGGAAAGCCTATATTATAGGAGGTAGTCATCCATTTCACTTAGGTTATCAAATTTATTGGCATAAAGTTGAGTAAAGTAACTCTTTATTATTTCTCTAATTTCCTCTTCATTGGTGGAAAGTTTTCCCTTTTCATTTTTAAGACTACTAATTTGATTTTCCTCCCTCCTTTTTCTAATCAGATCTACCAAAGGCATATCTATTTTATTGGTTTTTTCATAGAACCAATTCTTAGTTTTATTTATTAGTTCAATAGTTTTTTTTTAGTTTCAATATTATTAATTTCTCCTTTTAATTTTAGAATTTCAAATTTAGTATTTGATTGTGGGTTTTTAATTTGGTCTTTTTCTAACTTTTTAGTTGTAAGTCCAATTTTTTTGATCATCTCTTTCTCTATTTTATTCAAGTAAGCCTCTAAGGATATAAAATTTCCCCTTATTACCGCTTTGGCTGCATCCCACAAATTTTGGTATGATGTCTCATCGTTGTCATTATCTTGAGTAAAATTATTTATTGTGTCTATAATTTGCTGTTTCACCCAATCATTCTTTAAGATAAGATTATTTAGTTTCCAATTACTTTTTGGTCTATTTACCCCTAACTTTTTGTTGAATGTAGCTTTTATTGAATAGTGATCTGAAAAGAAAGCATTTACTATTTCTGCCCTCCTGCATTTCATTTTGAAGTCTTTATGTCCTAATATATGATCAATTTTTTTATAGGTTCCATGAACTGTAGAGAAGAAAGTATATTCCTTTCTGTCACCATTCAGTTTTCTCCAAAGATCTATCATATCTAATTTTTGTAATATTCGATTTCCCTCTTTAATTTCTTTATTTGTTTTGTTGTTTGATTTATCTAATTCTGAGAGTGCAAGATTGAGATCTCCCACTATTATAGCTTTGCTGTCTATTTCTTCTTGCAACTCTCTTACCTTTTTCTTTAGGAAGTTAGAAGCTATACCACTTGGTGCATATATATGTTTAATATTGATATTGCTTCATTGTCTATAGTTCCCTTTAGCAAGATATAGTTTCTTTCCTTATCTCTTTTGATTAAACCAATTTTTGCTTTTACTTGATCTGAGATCAGGATGGCTACCCCTCCATTTTTAACTTCACCTGAAGTATAATAGATTCTGCTCCAGCCTTTTACCTTCACTCTGTATGTATCTCCCTGCTTTAAATATGTTTCCTGTAAATAACTTATTGTAGGATTCTGACGTTTGATCCAGTCTGGTATCCCTCTCTCTCTTTAGGATCTCTACCACTCACCCTCTTTAGGATCCCTCTCTCCCCGCTTTGAATCTCTTCCCTTTTCTTGTACCCTTCTCTTATTGCTCTTTTCCTTTTCCCTTTTCCTCTCCCCTTTTTAATGAGGTGAGAGGAGATTTTCTGTAAAACTAGTATGTCAATTATTTTCTCTTTGAGCCAACTCCAACGAGAGTAAGATTCCCACAGTGTTCCTCCCCCTCCATATATTCCCTTGGATGTAAGTTTCCTTTGCCTCTTCGTGGGATGTAGTTTCCCTCTTTTTATCTCCCCTTCCTCCCATTTCTGACATTATCCCTTTTCCATTTCTACTTCCCTTTTTTACATTATATCAGTAAAATCAATTATATATGTAGTCTTTTTGTATATCCACAAAAGAAATACAATTCTCAAGAGGTCCTTTTATCTTCTCTGTTTCTCTTGAGTCCTGTGGTTGGAGATCAAGTTTTTTGTTTAGTTCTGGTTTTTTCCTTAGAAACAAATGGAATTCATCCGATTCATTAAATGTCTATCTTCTTCCCTGGAAAAAAATGCTCAGCTTGGCTAGGTAGTTTATTCTTGGCTGCATGCCAAGTTCTTTTGCCTTTTGGAATATCAGATTCCAGGCCCTTCAATCCTTTAATGCGGAGGCAACCAGAGCTTGGGTGATACTTATTGTGGCACCTCGGTATTTGAATTGTTTATTCCTGGCTGCTTGTAATATTTTTTCCTCGGTCTGCTAGTGCTGAAATTTGGCCACATTATTCCTTGGAGTTTTTATTTTAGGGTCTTTTTCAGAAGGTGTTTGATGAATTATTTCAATGCCTATTTTACTTTCTGGTTCTATTACCTCTGGACAGTTCACTTTGATGATTTCCTGTAGAATAGTATCTAGGCTCTTTTTTTCATCATAATTTTTCAGAAAGTCCAATAATCCTCAGATTATCTCCCTTAGATCTATTTTCCAGGTCTCTCATTTTTCCAAGTAGATATTTCATGTTTTTTACAATTTATTATTTTTTTTGGTTTTGCTTAACTGACTCTTGCTGTCTCAATGAATCATCAGTTTCTATTTGTTCAGTTTTGATTTTTAATGAACTATTTTCTTTATTAGCTTTTTTTATTACTTCTTTTTGTATATGTCCAATTGAGTTTTAAATGAGTTGTTTTACTCTATGGAATTTTTTTCCATTTCACTATTTTTTTTTTAGTGAATTATTTTCTTTTTCCAATTCATAAATCCTACTTTCCTTTTAATTCTTTATCTTTTCCAATTCATAAATCCTACTTTCTAGTGAATTCTTTATCTTTTCCAATTCACAATTCTTACTTTCCTGAACTTTTTTTTTTTTTTTTTTACTTTTTCCAGTTCACAAATTCTGTTTCCCTGCACTTCCTGGGAATTTTTTACCTTTTCCAATTCATATTTCAGCAAGTTGTTATTTTCTTGCAAACCTTGTCTTTCCTTTCCCCATTTTTCTTCTAACTCTCTTTTGAGACTTTTAATGGTCTCTTCTAGGAGAGCATTATGTAAAAGGGGACAGGTAACATTCCCCTTTGGGATATTGTCTGGAGACTGTTTGCTATTAATCTCCTGGGGTTGCAAACCTGTTCTTTTTCTGTATAGAGCATCAATCGTCCTTTTAATTTTTTTTACTCATTTTTTAAAGTCTTTAGGGTCTGCCTTCAGGGCAAGGGGATTACCAGCTTCTTCTGCAAAGCAGGGAAAGATGTAAGCAGGCTTCAGGCAGCAAGGTGTGGGAGTGCTCTGGCAAAAGTTCCCCCCCTCCCAACTGGAAGTGATTAGCACAAACAAGCTAGGGAAGTGCCCAGTGGAGAACCCTGCTGTGTGGTTTAGCGACTGCCTCAAGGCTAGAGACTAGGCAGTGAAAGTGTCACTACCTAAGGCCAAAGTCCCCTGTAGGGCTATGGGTATTAGTGGCTGACCAGCAAAGGGCCCTATTCAAACCGGAAGTGTATCTGTCCAGAAGCAAATCGAGCTGCAAAAGTTCTATTGCCCCAGGCCAAATCCCCCGATGTGCATATTAGAGACTGCCCCAGGCTATGCCCCCCTGCCACACAGGTTCACAACTGCCCTTAGGAAAAGCCCTGTACTGTGGGTTGGGGCCGTAAGATTGTGCTGGGATCTGTGCTGTCACTTCCGGTTTGGGGTGTGTACACACTCCTGCCCAGTCTGCACTATATGCTCACCTCTAGTTCTCTCCTTGCTTGTGCTGATCTTCTCCCCGGCCCCTCAGGGCAAACCTTTTCTGACAAAATTCCAGATTTTCTTCAACTGGTGAGTTGTTACATTTCTAGTCTTTGTGAGTTTTACCACTCGAGTGCTATTTTTGAGGATGAATTTTATGTTGTTTGTGAGGGTAGGAGAGGTGCTTAGAAAGTTGTGTGTGCCTTCGCTGCCATCTTGGCTCTGCCCCTCCCAAGAATTAACTATCCAGTAAAACTGAGTATTATCTTTCAGGGGAGGTGATGAAACTTCAGTGAAGTAAGAGACTTTCAATCATTTCTATTTAAAAAAAAAAAAAAGGAACTAAACAGAAAATGTAATCTTCAAACACAGGATTTACTTACTGGGTTAGAGCCAAGATGGCTGAGTAAATTAGGAGCTGCTGGAGCTCTCTGAGCTTCCTTCAAAAAAGCACATGAAACCAAGCCTCTGTACAGAGTCTGAATCAATGAAACTATCTTCCATTCTGAAGATGATAGACTGAGAAAACTTCAAAAAGGTCAGTCTCAATGGGGTTAAAAAGGGGTTTAGCCCAACTCAGATAGATTGTGGGAAAGCTGGTGAGAAATCTTCATCACAGCAGATCTTAGTCACATCAAACCAATAAGGACCCTTAGTCCTGGTTCAGTAGAAGAGCAAATCAGTGAAGTAGCTTCCAATCCCAGCTCAGAAGGCAAACTCTGGGAAACCAGGCTATTTCTTGAACAAAGAAGGCAAAGCTACTCCCTATAAACACAAGGGGCCTCTGTGCTTAAAATCAAAGCTCAAAGCTGCACAGGAAGCTTAGGACAGCACCCCCTTTTCCCCAGGAGCAGAACTCATCTTTACAAGTAAAAAAGGAAATACCAAAAGAAAATGAGCAAGAAACAAGTAACACAGAAAGCTACTATGGTGACAGAGCAAACCAAAACACAAACTCAAACTAGAATAGAATGTCCACAGAAAAAATCTCAAAGAGTAATATAAATTGATCTCAGGCCCAAAGAGACTTCTTAGAAATGTTCATAAAAGACTTCCAAAGGCAAACAAGACAGGTAGAAAAAAAATATGAGAAAGGAAATGGGAGCTTTGCATGAGACAGTCAACTGTTTGGAAAAGGAAGGAAAAAAAATTGTCTGAAGAAAACAACTCCTTAAACAGTAGAATAAACTCCAAATGCAAAAAGAGATACAACAGATAACTGAAGAAAATCACACATTAAAAATGAGAACAGGTAAATAAAAGCTAATAACTTTGTGAGGCAGCAAGAATCAGGCAAACAAAACTAAAAGAAATTTAAAAAATGGAAGAAAATGTGAAATGCTTCATTGGCAAACACCAGATGTAAGAAAAGCATAAAAAGGTAAACAGAGGGAAATATATATATATATATATATATATATATATATATATATATATATAATTTAAAGGTTAAACAGTTTATGTCCCTGGATGGGAAAATGATATCTGTGACTCTTTAAGAACTGTATCTGTTCTTGGGGTAGACAGAGGGGGATAGCACATGGACAGAGGGCGTCATTGTGATGTGATGATATCAAAGAAAAATACATTAAGGGGTGGAAAAAGGATTGTACTAGGAGAAGAGGAAAGGAGAGTTATAATGAAACAAATCAGATCATAAGAAGAGGCAAAAAAAAGACTTATTACAATCTAGTAAAAGAAGGAAGGATGAGCTTTGTATGAAGCTTAATCTCATCAGTTTTGGCTCAAAGAGTTGGAATAACTCAATCATTCAGTTGGGTGTGGAAATTTATCTAATCCTATAAAAAATCCTAAAAAAAAAAAAAAAAAAAAAGAGGAAAGAAAAGGGAGGGGTTTCATAAAGGAAGGGCATTAGGAAAAAAAGGTAAAAGAAGGGGGAGGAGTGTTAGAAGTGAGTGAAGTGAGTGAAGTGGGGAGAAAAGAGAGAACAAAAGTATATACATGAGAGAAAATAGGATCCAAGAAAATACACAACTGGTAATCATAATGTAAATGTGAATGGGATGAACTCCAATAAAACTGAGGCAAACAGCAGTATGGATTAAAAACTCGAATTCTACAATATGTTTTTTTTTTTTTTTTTACAAGAAACACAATTTAAACACAGAGACACATACACAATAAAGATAAAAGGCTCGAACAGAATTTTTTTATGCTTCAATTGAAGTAAAAAAAATGGTAGAAATTCTGATCTTAGATAAAGCAAAGTAAAAATAGATCTAATTAAAAGAGATAAGGAACAAAAACACATATAGATACCATACATAAAGATGCCATAAATAATGAAGTAGTAATGATACTAAAGGTACATTTATCAAATGGTAGAGCATACAAATTCCTATGGAAGATATTAAACTTGTTATAGGAAAAAAAAATAGACAGAAAAACTATATTTAGTGGGGAACTTCATCCTTCCCCCTCAGAATTAGACAAATCTAACCATAAAATAAACAAGAAAGAAATTAGGGAGGTTAATAGTATCGAAGAAAACTTGATAGATATCTGGATGATATTAAATAGAGACAGAAACGAATCCACCTTTTTTCTTGGGAGTACATGGCACCTAAATAGAAATTGACCATGTATTAGGGCATAAAAACCTCACAATGTAAGGCATAAATGCACAAATAATAAATGCTTCTTTTTTGGACCACAATGCAATAAAAATTATATTCAATAAATGGCCAGAAAAAGATAGACTAAAAAATCAATTGGAAATTAAATAATTGAATTCCAAAAAGTGGGATAAACAACAAATCATAGAAACGATCCATGATTTCATTCAAGAGAATGACAATAATGAGAAAATGTACCAAAACCTATGGGACACAGCCAAATGAGTTCTTAGGAGAAATTTTATATCTTTAAATAGATGGATAAATAAAATAGAAAAACAAGAAATGAATGAATTAGGCATGAAACTAAAACAACTAGGAAAAGAATAAAATAAAAAGATCCAATTATATACCAAATTAGAAATTCTGAAACTCAAAGGAGAGATTAATAAAATTGAAACTAGGAAAACTTTTGAACTAATTATTAAAACTAATGATTAAAAACTAATAATAACTAATAATAATAACTAATAATTAGTTTATTAGTTTAATAATTAGTTTTTAACTAATAATCTCCCTAATGAATATTGATGCAAAAATTTTAAATAAAATATTAGCAAAGAGATTATAGCAACTTATCAGCAAGATAATACACTACAACCAAGTGGGATTTACACTAGGAATGCTGAGCTGGTTTGATACCAGGAATACACTATTACCAAGTAGAATTTATACCAGGAATTCAGGGCAGCTTCAGTATCATGAAAAGTATTACCATAATTAATCATATCAATAACAAAATCAACACAAATTATATGATAATCACAATAGATGCAGAAAATACTTTTCACAAAAATAGAGTGTCCCTTTCTATTAAAAATACTAGAGAACATAGGGATAAAGAGAGCTTTCCTTAAAATAATTAACAGTACAGCATTATTTGTTGTACAGTACAGTACAGTACAGCTTCCTACAGCATTATTTGTAATGGAGAGGAGTTGGATATATGATCAGGAGTGAAACAAGGATCTCATTATCACCACTATTATTCAACACTGAACTAGAAATGTTGACTTTAGCAATAAGAAAAGAAAAAGAAACTAAAAGAATTAGAATAGTCAATGAGAAAACAAAACTATCACTCTTTGCAGATGATATATTTAGAGAATCCTAAAAAATCATCCCAAAACATAATGGAAACAATAGCTTTAGCAAAGTTGGAGGATACAAAATAAACCCACAGAAATCACCAGCATCGCTATATATTACTGACAAAGGCAATCAGCAAGCAATAGAAAAATGCACAAACAAAACCAACAGAAACAAGAATAAAAAGGAAATATAAAGCTGGGGGAAAAAATTCACAACCAGTGTTTCTGCTAAAGGTCTCTTTTCTAAAACATATAAAGAACTGTGTCAGATGTATAAAAGGACAAGTCCCAGTTGATAAATGATCAAAGGATATACACAGACAATTTTCAGATGATGAAACTGTAGTTATTTATAATCATATGAAAAAATGCTCACTAACGGTTTTGATTAGAGAAATGCAAATTAAAACAATTCTGAGGTACTACCTCACACCTCTCAGATTGACTCAAATGACAAGAAAAGATAGTGATAAATGTTGGAGAGTATGTGAGAAAATTAGGACAGTAATGTATGCTGGTGGAATTGCAAAATGATCCAAACATTCTGAAGAACAATTTGGAATTATGCCCAAAGGACTATAAAACTGTATGCACCCTTTAATCCAGCAGTCCACAACTGGATCTGCCTACCAAGGAAATCATATAGGAGGGAAAAGGATCTGCATGTACAAAAAGTTTTGTAGTAGCTCTTTTTTGTGGTAGCAAAGAACTAGAAAATGACTAAATGACCTGGAAAGCTTTATATAAAGTGATGCTGAGCAAAACAAGCAGAATCAGAATACCTTGTACACAATAACAGTAAGAGTATGTGATGATCAACTATGAAAGACTTGTCTCTTCTCAGTGGTTCAGTTATTCAAGACACTACCAACAGACTTTGGATGGAAAATGCCATCTATATCCAGAAAACGAATTAAAAAGATTGAACATAAAGTAATACATGCTATGTTCATATCTTTTTTTCTGTTTTTTCCCCTTTTGTTATGATTTTTAGTTCCCTACATAATTCATAAAGCAATATATATTAAAAATAAATTAACTACTTAATCTAAAAAAAGACATAATGGGAGAAAGACATGGAAGGAAAAGCCAGAAAAGAAAGGAAGAAGGGAGAAAATTAAAAATGAAAGAAGGAAGGGGAAGGAGATCAGAAAAAAGGCAAGAGAGATGGAGAAGAGGATTCAATGGAAAAAAAAAAACAAAGAAAAAATAAAGGAGTTTTGATAGTTTGGAGAGGGATTGAGAGACATTAAAAATAACACTAATTTCCCTTTGTCATTAGGCCCACAAAATAATTCATTTCAAATCTATTGTTTAGTAAAACAATTTTTTTGAATCCTATTTTCAAGAATATTCAAGAAAAAGCCCCTACATAATTTTGCATTTAAGATAGCAATTGAATATAGGGAGAAGAACTGAGTTGGAATTAGTACATTGGTAATGTGATTTAATGTACATCAGTGTTGTTTATCATTAGCCAAATAACATTTTTGAAATTCCCATTCTTAATCATATATTTAAAGCATTTCTAAAAGATTTCTAATTATCAAGTTTAGATGAATAATCACTGATGTTTATTCATTAAGAATGAACACATTTAAACTTACTGAGTTAATTGATGTATCATATTGCCGAATTACTTGCCCCCCAAAAAAAATTGTACCAAGAAAAAATGGGACATAGAACAAATAAGTTGTAATTGTGGGAATAGAAGAATGAATCCAGAAATAATGTGTAGCATTTTACCAAAGGTCTAGACTTATGTGAGAGACCATGATGTGATATTTACTTTGGGAGTATAGAAAGAAAATATTAATGATGAATGGTTGAAGAAAATTCTAAATATAAAAGCTTCTTTTTTTGAAACACAGTGGCCAAAATATATCTTATGCTCAGTATTAAAAAATAAACTTTTACTTGCTTCCATTTGCCTAACAAATATCAAACTCCTGGCCTTGTTATTCAATACCCTCAATAATTTGACTCCACTCTAACTTTTATTTTTCCTCTCTTCTCAAAATCTGGTAGTGTATAACTTGTATGTATGTATGTATAACTTTGTATGTATATAATCTTCTCATATATCTTCAAACAATAATTGAAGAAGTAAAAATATATTTGAAATTAAAACATTTTTTCAAATAAAAGACAATCCTTTAATGTTATTCATATTTTAATTACTTTTTCTCTAACCAATTTCTTTCCTCCTGCTTTGT
This sequence comes from Sarcophilus harrisii, assembly GCF_902635505.1. Lineage (NCBI taxonomy): Eukaryota > Metazoa > Chordata > Mammalia > Dasyuromorphia > Dasyuridae > Sarcophilus > Sarcophilus harrisii. Next base: position 218,580,503 of record NC_045430.1, read on the forward strand.
ATTTTTAATGATGCTGTCACTGTTGCTGTTGCTATTGGTAGTGAAAATCATAGTTATAGAATATATCACCTGTCTTTATTAGCTGATATGATTTCTCAAATATAGAATACTATTACATAATTCCATCATTTATCTTTATTATTTAAATCATAAAATAATTCTTGTCCAAAGTAATCCCAATAGACTTTGAGCTAAAATGGCATCTGCATCCAAAAAAAGAACTATGGAGATTGAATGTAAATAAGCATATCTTATGTTCACTTTTTTCTGTTTTTTTTTCCTTTCCCATGATTTTTCCCCTTTTGTTCAATTTTTTTCTCTTCCAAATGATTCATAAAGACATAAAATTTAAAAAGTAGTTCTCAAAAATAACTTTGGAGTGTTTCTGCAGCAAATGTTTGTTTATGCCTATGTCTATGTTTCTTTCTCTTTCTCTGTTCTCCCTATCCTTACTCCTTTCCTCCTTTTTAGTTCCAAGGGAATGAAAAGATAACAGGAGGAATATGAATGCACTGACTGCGGTTCAGAAATGTTAGACTCTTTGTTAACCCATGGACCCATATCTATGGCATTCTTTTGGCAAAGAACCTGGACCAATTTACCATATCCTTTTCCAGTTTTTCTTAATATAGTCAAGGTTAATTGGTTGGCCAAGGTTCTTGTCTTCAAAGGATGGGCTGCAATCTCCTACTTGGTTATAGTCCTAAGTAATTATATGGATGACCTGAGAGTTTGTGCTGTGGTCTAATGAAAAGTTTTTAATGCTCTTTTTCTTTGGGGGTGGGATGCCTGTGTCCCACAGGCCGCAGTTGCTTTGTACATATCATTACCTTTGTCTCATCTTAACCAAACACATTTTTAAGAAGTAGATACCCAGGTGACTATAAATTCTGGACACTGAGACACCCCATTAGAACTTCCATTTTCTAATAGATCTAACTGGTGGCTGTAGCAACCCACATAGGAAGTTTAGTAGCTGATGGCAATAGAACATCCCAGGAGAGAAGAAGTCCAGCAACAAACAGAAACATTTCAGAATTGGCCAAGACTGCCAAGCAGAAGGGCCTCATACTTTAAGTAGCCAATCCTTTTAAAAGCAGTGGTCTTTCTTGAGGAGTCCACAAAAGAAATAAGTGAATTACCAGAACCAAGAATTAGAAAGTCCCTATTTGCATCTCATTAATGGAGCACTTTTAGTGCTTTTAAATTTGAGATGACTCTCCCACTGACTTTGTGTGAGATTAGAGTATTCATTTTCTTGGAGTGCTTTGTGCCATGTGTTAATATCATATCATGCATATCATTGCTAAAAAGTAATAAGATCAATAACTTAAATTATTCCAGGGGAACACACCAGCAGGTATTTATATATTGTAATTCTAGTGCTGTACTACTAGAAATCCACACCCTAAAGTTTAGCTCTTGAACTTTGGCAGGAAATGTAGTCAGTCATCATTTAAGGAGAGTGTGAGTTAGAAATGTAAACCCAGAGGGAATGCTAAAAAGGACAGACTTAACTAAAGGTGAAAACACTTTTATTTTCCTCAGCCAAGCACTCTGGAATGATACTCCATTATGGACACTTGACAGAGAAAGATTAGAAGATTTTCTAGTATGACTTATGCTACCTTCTGGAGGCTTAAAAAAAAAAACCTGCAGATTGATTGGCATGAGGCATAGAACTGTAAAACAAAGGTATCTCATACTGTCACTAAGTAGCCTCAAAGAGACAATATGGTAATATTGGGTCAAAAAACTGCAGTGGGCCAAATACTGAAGCCAAGGCGTGAGGCAGGAACACAATGGTGTTATAGAGAACAGTAGAGCTGGAACCTTCCTAATCTTAAAGATAATATTGTCTAATCACCTCGTCTTCAGTTTAGAGAAACCAAGGCATAAGCAGGGAAATAACTTGGATAAAATCGGGCAGTGAGCAGATCTCTCATGAAAGAACAACAGTGGGCAGTACTGCCATACCTTTAACCAAAATTAAAACAATATTGTAAGTGATAAGTACAAAATAGGTCCCTGGGGACCTTGTCCCTGAGAGCTATTATCTTTTGTAGTCACTACTAATTGTAAGATCCATTTGTTATCTGAGTTATGAATGATCTTGTTCATTGTTGTGGGCTTGTTAACTAAATGGTTGTAAGGGGAGTTGGTGACTATTTTAATGGATAGTGTCAGAGAAGAAGTTCCCAGATTGTCTGTGTGAGGGCAATGAGCTGAAGGAGTAAGTCCCCTGTTTTGTGACTAGCCCACTTTGAAATGAAAGCCACTGAAAAGAATAGTAACCATATCTTTAGGTCCTTTTATTGTTATTGTTCATTGAAATGGCCTTTTTCTTTAGGACTCTAGTGCCTGGCTTTCTGGGACCTTCTCATTTTAATTTCAAGAAAGAAAAAAATATAATTTTTGTTACTACCATAGCTACTAAAATGAAGAAAAGAAGTTTACTCATTTATTGCTCAGGTGCCAAAAAGAATAAAATAGTGTGTGCTTCCCACAGATCTATATATAAAGAGAGTTTTCCTTTCTTAAGAAAGAATCCTTCCCTCATTTTTTTTTAAATTTTTTGGTTGTGGTGGACTTGTCTCTTTTTGTTTATAAAATGAGTAAGACACATTCTTAACCATACCACAACCACATCCTTTACCTCAACAGTATCAATAGAGGTTGACAGGGTGTGATATTGGATCTCATTCCCTCCTGAAAAATAAGCCCAGTAGAGCTGAGAGGAGACTCTTCATAGGAGAAGGAATCAGATTTTGTGGGGAATGATTCAGATGTTGGTTTTGCCAACATTCTTTTCACTTTCACCAATGACTCCAAGGCAATTTCATGGGGCAGAGCCAGTATTTTTTTTTTTTTAATTTATCCTAGACTTACTGACTTCAGTCAATGAAATAGCAATTTTCACACTGCTGGCTTTGCTGCATTCAGAGGAGTTCAGTTTCAACGATTATTGCAAAGAGTAGTGATTTCATTTGTGCAATCAAAGCATGTTTTCCCCAAGTTACTTTCTATTAGCTTTGGTATGGTTTAAATCAATGCTATATTGATACTGTGGGTTCAGGCAAACATTAGTCTTGAAGAATGACCTTTAGATATGTCTTTTCAGAGGTAGATATGGAAGTCAACTGTAGCATACCACCACCAATAACACATTCAAAATTGCTGTGGAAGGGACAGTTATATGGGCACAGTAGGTGGCCCTGGAGTCAGGAGCACTTGAGTTCAAATCCTGCTTCAGATATTTAATACTCACTAGCTGTATGCCCTTGGACAAGTCTCTTAATCACAAATAAAAAAAAAAAAAACACTTTAGGAGTAGCAAGATGACACAGTGCATAGACCACTGACCTTGAAATCAGGAAGACCCAAGTTCAAATCTGTTCTCAAACACTTACTAGCTGGGTGACCCTGATAAAGTAACTTAACTCCAGTTGCACCTCCAAAAAAAAATTAGTCCTTGGAGATTCATTTGGGACAGCCAGATGACACAATAGATAGAGCAGTGGCCCTGGAGTCAGGGGGACTTGGGGTGAAATTAGGCCTCAGACACTTAACACTCACAAGCTGGGTGACCTTGGGAAGATAATTTAACCCCAAGTGCCTCACCAAGGAGGAAAAAAGATGCTGTAGATGTTACCATTCTAGAAAGAGATATGATTTAAAAATCAGTGGTACTGATACCCAAGATGTTGGAATCTTAAAAGAATAAGAGAACATCTTCCATTCCATTGGCTAGAAATTCTGTGAAGGATTTATGGGGCTTTATAGATAAGAATTGTACAAAATGAGAAGGAATAGATTGGATATGGTCTGCACTGGAGTGATAATCCAAATCAGGGAAGTCCTGGACCCATTTAATTAGTGACACAAAAGAACTATGTTCCTCATTTGATACAACTCCTCTACTTTAGGAGCTTGTCTAAGGACAAAGAAAGTTTTAAGCTGTGAACCTGTATCCAAATCTTACTGCTGGAACCAATCACAACATTTCTATTATTCAATTTTATATATAAAATGAATATGATATCTACAATATTTCTCTTAAAAGGTTATTTTGTAACTCAAATGGCAATGTATTTAAATTTCTGTAAAAATCCAAAGTACTTTGTAAATACCTATTATTATTATTTAGGTTTAAGTTCCATACTTATATTCAGTTTGGAAAATTAGCTTTCATTAACTTTTATTTAGCAAATGTAGTAAATAGAAGCTATTGAAATATAAGTTCATTTCCCTTTTAGCCCTTTTTTAGTCTTTATCATTATGGTCTAGGAACCTCATCACCCTACAAGATCACTTCATTCCTGGAACTCATACCTCATTAGGATCCCATGTCACTGAGATCCTTCTCTCTAATTGGAGACAGTGATAACAAAAAGCTTCTACAAGAACTTCCATTTAAAAAGGGAACTCAAGCCAGCTACCACTTAATTTTGTACCCAGCTATACTTCTCTAGAATTTACCATCTGGCCCTCATGATGGATTGTTGGAATCTTTACAAACTGTTAAGCCATTAGAGTTGATAAGGACAATAATTATCTAATTTAGCATGGTTCAATATGATTGATTTGATCTTAGAAGGAGATATTTTGGGCCAGAACTTGAAACAAGGTATTAAGTACAACTGATAGAAACGATGCTTGTGTTCACACCTTTAGAGAGTTCATAGAAGCAAGAAATATTTAAGTACTCATTGAAATTCACACAATTTAGTATGAGATATCCGAATTTACACCTCCCTTAAGTTCTGCCTCCAGAAGGAGGAGTTAACCTTTGGGAGATCATATATATGGAGGAAGATCTTACAGCTAAAAAGAATTTCTCCAGAACATTGACTGGGGTCGGAGAGGAGCACTCTGGAAGGAAGCCCACAAGCCCTCTCTTTGAGGCAAGAGAGATTCATTGCATCTTCCACCTTGGTGTTGGCTGGAGGCTGAAGAAAGCAGAGGCAGAAGCCAAGGACAAAGCTGCAAGAGCTCTTAGAACCAAGTAGAGAGATAGGCCTCTGAGCTAACCGAGCTATATTGAAGGACACAATAAAAGATCTGAACTTTTATCAGCTGGCTGCGATTTGGGGTGATTATTTACTTTCAACTAAAACCAAGACTGCCTCCAGAAAACCTCCCCGAGAAACCTGCTCTCTCCCAGAAAGAACTCTTATATTTTAAAGATCACCACAATGGATACCCCATAATTCCTAATAATGAGTTTATTAAAGAAACTTTAAGCCTAAAAGCTTTTTTAATCAAGGCTGTCTCTATAGATATATTTAGTTTAGTTTGTCATAAAAAGTTAAAAAAAAACTGTCAACATTTTATCAATTATGTAATCACTAATTTTTATAGAAATATAGAAGATAGATCTATTCAGGAAATAATAAATCAAAAGAAATATTTCTCTATTTTGTTGCTCTATTAGGTACCATCAAAAGAGTAAATGAAACATTAGGTACTGAATAAAAAATATTGCTAAAATATTTCTTCCAAACTTTTTAAAATTATGTTCAATTTCAATCTGGTTGTATTTTTTGTTTTATAACTTCTTTTACTCTAGGGTTATTTGACCTGAATTTCCTTAAAATAAAAGACATATATGTCCCTTAAAATGACAGTCCACCTCCAGCTGGAATTGTATCACTGATGACAATAGTCCTTAGCAGGCAGGCTAGCTTGGCCTTGACTCCCCCAAGAGATAAAGAAAATACTTCCAGAAGGCAGCTATACCAATCCCCAGTCTGCTACACTGAACCCACTACAAAATCTTCTCAAAAATGATTTATAATTCTGACTGATTAGCTTCTATTTAAGGGATAATTTAACATTTTGGCAGTATCTATCATAAATCTGCCAGCTAACCAGTTATCAAAGCTGCAGAACTATTCAAGTCCAGACAATGTATAGGGAAGGATTCTGGTGTTTCCCTTAAAACATAAGGTGATCTTTATTTTTAGAGTATTTATGTAAGGAAAGGAAGTATGTAGAAAACGAAAGGAAATGATAGTCATTTCTTTCTTCTTCTTCTTTTTTTTTTTTGGTAACTTCCCCCCTACAAAACTTGTTATATGCTATAGTAAAAACAAAGCAAAACAAAAATCTTTGAAGGGAATTCTAGAGTACCATAAATTCATGAGTGGCAAAGTACCTATCAATTACTCCAAGAATGACTCCATCCTTAACTGTAAGAAGAAGTCTATAATTCCAATATAATAGTCTCATCCACTTGTAGAAAAATAGCATTTGAATTTTAGTAATCTACATTTTCTCCAAGAGGGAATAAAACACACACAAAAAAATTAGTCCTTTAGTTGCTTTTTGCTTTTACTATAAAGGATATATGTCTCAGTATTTTAGATCCATAATACATGAATTATAAGAATCTATGCTTTGTTATTTAAGTTTATACAAAGTTATAGAGATTTCATCTTATCATATATATATATATATATATATATATATGTATGTATATAAACATCTGAATAGATACATACAAGTATAAGCAAAAGCAAGAGCTAACAGTTCACTTCTCAGTGTAATCAATTGTCAAATGCTACATATTATGGCTAGATTTGTCATTTTGTTGACTAAGCTGAAGAAAGTGATGGGAAAAATTTTAATATTGAAAATACTTGCCATTTTTCTTTTGTTTTCTGACCAAGAAATTGGATGGTTAAAATTTATCAGAAAGTTCTTAGCTTTCTTCTGTCTAGAACATTTTCTTTCTTCCTCTCCACCTCTAAATTCGAGGTGTTGAGTCTCAACTCAAGTCCCACCTTTTGCTATAGTCCTCTTCTGGTGTCAGAGAATAAAAAAAGTCCTCCTCTCTGAGAAAACCTTCTTTCTTCTCTGTAATATTCTTAAATATCTAGGAAGAGGGGTAGTGGGGGAAAGGGAGGGAGAGGGAGAAGGAAGGAGCATGCAGACCAAAGAACTGGGCATGCAACCATAAGCTAAACAGAAAAAAAAATAACACATTAAAAATTCCCAATTAAGCATCGTGTTGGAAATCCTGAAAAGTAAAGAAAAGATTAACACAGTTACTACTATGCCACCTAGCTTCCCCTTATTTTAATTTTTAAAGAATTATTTTCTTTAGAGAGATTTTGTGCCTCTTTTTCCATTTGGCCAATTCTACCTTTTAAAGAGTTCTTTTCATCACTGAATTTATGTACCTCTTTTTTCCATTTTTCCTCAGTTTTTTTAGAAGTTATTTTTTTCAGTATTTTAAGACCTCTTTCACCAAGATATTGACTATATAATTTGCTTGTGTTATTCTCATTTATTTTTCTCAGTTTTTCCCTTTCTCTCTCTCTTACTTGATTTTGAAAATACTACTTGAGCTCTTCTAGGTATTCTTCTTGAACTTGTATCCAATTCACTTTTTTTTTCCTTTTGGACTTTATGTTCTTCTTGTGAGTTTGTGTTTTGAGCTTCCCAATCACCATAGTAGCCTTTTATTTTCAGATTCTTTCTTTTGATTTGTACATCTCTCCAACCTATTTATTAACTTTTAACTTTATATTACAGTTGGATCTGGTCCCAGGGTAAAGACACTGTCCCAAACGTTTTTGTGCTGCTATTTTTAATTTCAATTTTATTTTTCCCCTGAGGCAATTGGGGTTAAATGACTTGCCCAGGGTCACACAACTAGGAAGTGTTAAGTGTCTGAGACCACATTAGAACTCAGGTCTTCCTGACTTCAGGGCTGGTGCTCTATCCACTGCGCTACCTAGTTGGCCCATAGTTGCTGCTATTTTTAGATGTAGTTTTGCAAGTCTTTCAATTCTCCATTTTTCCAAATTGCTAAAATTTAAGGAGAGATGTGGTTCCAGCTCTCCTGGCCTATACTTTGTGGTCTTTACCCAGAAAGGGATCTTCTCCTCCTGCATATAGAAGTGCTAGTGCTCTTCTTATCCCTAAAATTGTGACAAGATCCTCTGACCTCCTGCAGCTGCAAGCACTAGTATTCTTTTTTGAAAGACCTGTCTCTACTCTCTTGTGAATGACTACCAACACTCTTATTTACCCTGGAGCTGTGACCAGAGATTCTGGTCCCCTACAAGCTCTAGTGGTTCTCTGACCACTGGAACTGTGAGCTAGAACTGCATATGGACAATGCTAAGATGATCTTGTATCCATTTCTGACCAATTGATCAACCTCCTAAGTTTCTATAGGCTGAAGTTGCTTTTGGAGTTGCTGCTGCTTCTTCTGTGGCTTCTTCCAATACCTGTTGGTATTGCCACAGCAAGAGCTGAAATATGAGCCAACCACCACCCCAGTGTACACATGTGTACATGCACCTATATATGTGTACATATACATATATACAAATATGTATACATATATATTTGGTAGATATATTTTCATATATCTGTATCTAGAGAGAGACAGATACACACACACAAACACACCTATGTATATGAAAATGGGGGTTGGGAGGATAGGAATAATTGCCATAACAGAGAATTCATTATGAAGATGACCAGGGTATGGTAATATGGTAAACTTTTAAAATTTATTTCCTAGTAACTTTATTTTTAATATACATTGCTTTATGAATCATGTTGAGAGAGAAAAATCAGAGCAAAAGGGAAAAACCATGGAAGAGAGAAAAAAAGAAAGAAAAAAGAAGTGAACATAGCATGTATTGATTTACATTCAATCTCCTTAGTTCTTTTTCTGGATGCAAATAGAATTTTCTTTCCTGTCTATTGGGATAGTTTTGGATCACTAAACCACTAAGAAGAACACAGTCTTTATAGTTAATTATCACACATACTTGCTGCTACTGTGTATAATATTTCTGGTTCTGCTTGTTTTGCTCAGATCAGTTTGTGTAAATTTTTTCCAGGCCTTTCTAAAATCAGTTTGTTAATCACTTTTATAGAAGAATAATATTTCATTATCTTCATATACCATAACTTGTTTAACCATTCTCCAAGTGATGGGCATGTACTCATTTTCCAATTGTTTGTTACCACAAAAAGAGCTGCTGCAAACATTTTTGCACATTTTAGGTCCTTCCCCTCCTTTATGATTTCCTTGGGATTCAGACCCAATGATACCACTGCTGGATCTAAGGATATGCAGTTTTATAGCCTTTTGGGCATAGTTCCAGATTGCGCTATAGAATATTTGAATCAGTAATGTGGCAAAACTTGATTATTTTTGTACTCCCCCCCTTTGCTCACTCATAATCCTGAACTTTTTCCAATATTTAGCTCATATTCCATAGCCAACATGATGGTATTCTGGTCCTCTTGCTGTTTTACACAGAAGTATAAACACAAAGTGATTTCAGGAGAAACTGCATGTTAAAATCATGGCCTTTAACCCCCTAAAGTACTTGACAATAGAGAAACTATCCCTATGTCTAATTCAGTGCCTTTCACAATTATAGGCATTTAATAAAAGTTTATTAAGCTCATTTTTCTCAGAAGTTATTTCTTTAACTTCATGAATTTATACTGATCAAAAACTGGCATTTTCTAATTAAACATAACATCGTTGATTCATTTTAGGTGTGTATGATCTTTCATGACCCCATTTGGAGTATATTTTGCAAAGATACTGAGTATCTGAGTAGTTCATCAATTCCTTTAATAGTTCATTTTATAGTTAAGGAACTGAGATAAATAGCTTAAGTATTATGTATAGGTAAGACAGTAAAATATCTGAGACTGGATTTTCACTCAGGAAGACGAATCTTCCTTATTCCTGGTCTGGCATCCTAACTATTGTGATGATAATAATGTTTTATCAAATTTAGTAATATACATGAAGGTGCTTTATAATCTTGAAGTTGCTAGATAATGCATGTAAATTATAGTAACAAAAATATTGTTTTAGTGGGGCTAGAACAAAAATATGCAATATATTAATTTTGCATTTGTCAGTGAAGTAAATTGCTGCTTTTTTCCATCAGAAAACACTAGAAGTCACTTATAATGATATTTAAAATCTTTAGGCAGACATTATTAGGGTGAATTAGAACAAAGAGGCAATGAAAAGATTTCTATTTCCTGAAGTGCCACTTCCTCTGCTTTTCATTCCCTGTGCAGCTCCTATTTATGTGATTTAGAGCTTGATTGCCTAGCACATATTTACATATGAATATTTTGCCTTCAATACAAAGCAAAGTCTTTTCACAGGGGTATCCAGCATCTCATAACAGCAATTGACTTCTTACTTTCATTTTGTTCTCTCTTTCATTTATAGTCTCTTGATGTTTCCAACTTTCAATCTTATTTTCTATATACTTATATAACACCTCTCACAGACATAACTTGAACTAACTGGTCAAAAAATAAATCATTCATCTCTTGCCTTCTCCTTCCCCTTTAGTCTCCACAGAAGGAGGAAATAGAGAACAAAAGTAATTTTATAAAACATAAATAATAAAAACCTCTGAATAATATTCATTTTGCTAAAATGATGATGATCTATTATCAGACATGGAAGATGGACAAAGTTTTCCTATAATTACATTCAGTACTTCATTTTGCCCAGGCAGACAAAGACCATCGATTACTATTTTCATAATTGTCTCCTGTGCTGAAGTGTGAAAACTCAAGTTCTCACTGTAATTTGGGATGGCTAATTCTGAAATTTGCTAACAAACAATTTCATTTAAAGAGTTATTTGCTTCCTGAAACTTATTATCTTTTAGAAAGAAAAATGAATATGGTTCTTGAGAGTTAAATAGAATCAAAGTAGTAGGGATTACAACTGAAGGTTTGATTCAAATTAAATTATTGAAAGAATCTCACCTTCAGCCAAAATCAATCTGTTTTTGTTTCTTCCTGCTTGCCAGAAATAGGGATTTTCTTTTTTTATTATTATTATTTTGTCTTAAATAACAAAGAAAAACAAATGAAATATTGTTTTTACAGAATCATTAAAGTCAAAACTAGGAAAAATAGGTTTTTCATTCCGTTTCTCCACTAGAAGGCAGATACTACCTTTATATAAAATCTGGGTGTTCTACATTAATTTTATATAACAGTAAGTAATGAAATAAGAAAGAAATAATAATGAATGGAAAGAGCACTAGCCTTGGAATCAGGAAGATTCATCCTTGTGAATTCAAATCAGTCCTCTGACACTTACTAGCTAAGTGATCCTGGATAAGTCATTTAATTCTTATTTTGCTTCAGTTCTTTATTTGTAAAATATACTGGAGAAGGAAATGGCGAATCACTTCAGTATTACAATTCAATCTGCTCCTCAAAAAGCTGGTTACAACTAGGCAACAAATAATACCTCTTTTTCTAAATTCCTTCATCTACTGAATGTGGCGGTTGTTAGCATCTTGGTCTGAATTTTCTTGCATTTCAGGTTATATTTTTATGTGTGGTCTCTCCAACTACAAATAAAGTTGTATGGGATCAAAAGCAGTGACCTTTTTTTTTTTATTTTTCTCATCACTTTAGATAAAAAATATGATATAACTGATAAAGCAAATACCAAAGAAATTCCCTTTAACAATGCAGATCAATATCTACTCTATAACTTATAATCTCTGAGAGGTTACATGGGAAAACTGAGAGGTTAATACTCTTGTGTTGGGGGGAAAAACCCGGACCTGTTCAGCCAATTGTTAAATGTTCAGAGTGAGCAACTGTATTTTTAGCAAGTACTATACATAAGAGTTTGATTTATTATTTTGTTGATTGTTTAGACCAAGGGTCAATATTCTTTTTTTTTTCCTGTAAAGGACAATAAAGTAAATATTTTAGGCTTTGCAGGCCAAAAAGCCAAATTGAAGATATTATGTAGGTATTTATAAAACAAGAGAGGGAAAAAAACAGGCACTAGTATTTGACTGATGAAATCAAAATAAAGTAATATATGAGTATTCAGGGGAGATGGTGGTAATACAAACTTACAAATAAGGAGAATAATACTCATTTTGGAGAATAGACAATATTTAAGAGAATTAGAGTTTAAAGTTAGTGTTTCTATTATCAAAATATTTTTCAATACTTGATCTGTTAGTAATGATCTGCAATGAGATATGCAACTGATATTTGAAAATGTCTTTGCATAAGGACAGATACTACCAGATACTGATATTGATCCATAAGCACATGATAATTTTTATAGTTAATTTATATATTTTTAAAAAAACATTTCTTTATGAATCATGTTGGGAGAGAAAAATCAGAGCAAAAGGGAAAAACTATGTGAGAGATAAAAACAACAACAACAACAACAAAAAAAAAAAAAACAGAAAAAAGAAGTGAACATAGCATGTGTTGATTTACATTCAGTCTCCTTAGTTCTTTTTCTGAATGCAGTTGGCATGTTCTGTCCAAAGTCTATTGAGATTGCTTTGAATCACTGTACTACTGAGAAGGACCAAGTCTTTCATAGTTGATCATCACACATTCTTGCTATTACTGTGTACAAGATATTCCTAGTTCTTCTTGTTTTGCTCAACATCAGCTTGTATAAATTTTTCCAGTTTTTTTTTCCTAAAATCAGCTTGTTCATCATTTTTATAGAACAATAATATTCCATTACCTTCATATACCAAAACTTGCTCAGTCATTCCCCAATTGATGGGCATCTACTCATTTTCTAATTCTTTGCTACCACAAAAATAGCTGCTACAAATAGTTTTGCACATATGGGTCCTTTTCCTTCCTTTATGGTTTCCTCGGGATATAGACCCAGCAATGTAACTACTGGGTCAAAGGGTATGCACAGTTTTCTATCCCTTTGGGCTTTGTTCTTCTCTTTAAATCTTGGTTCTGTTGCTTTTGTTTGTGCAAAACTATTTTTTAAATTACTGTAATAAAAATTGTCAATTTTGTCTTTCATAATGTCCCCTATTTCTTCTTTGGTCATAAATTCCTCCATTCTCCAAAGATCTAATAGATAACAAAAACAAATTAGGAGAACAAGGAAAAGTTTATCAAATTTCATGCCTAAATAACGTACCCATTTTAAGCTTATTTTGGTTCGGGGTGTGAGATGTAGGTCTATGTCAAGTTTCTGATATATTTTCCAGTTTTCCCAACAATTTTTGTCTAATAATGAGTTCTTATTCTAGAAGCTGAAATTTGGGGGTTTATCAAATGCTAGAATGCTATAGGCCTTAATTATTGTGTCATGTATATCTAATCTATTCCACTGATCCACCACTCTGTTTCTTAGCCAGTACCAAATGGTTTTGATGACTCTACTTTACAATATAGTTTTAGGTCTGATAGTGCTAAGCCACCATCCTTTATGTTTTTTTTTTCCATTAATTCCCTTGATATTCTTGACTTTTAGTCCTTTCAGATGAATTGTTGCTATTTTTTTACTTCTATAAAATGATATCTTGACAGTTTGATCAGTTTTGTATGGTGTTGAACAAGTAGACCAATTTAGGAAGAATTGTCATTTTTTTATATATTAGCTCAACCTACTCATGAGCAATTGATATTTTTTTCATTTGTTTAGATCTGACTTTATTTGGGTGAGAAGTATTTTAATTATGATCATATAGTTCTTGGATTTGTCTTGGCAGGTAGAACCCCAAGTATTTTATCTTGTTTACAATAATTTTAAATAGAATTTATCTTTCTTTCTCTTACTGATGGACTTTGTCATTGATATATAGAAATGGTGATGATTTGTATGGGTTAATTTTATATCCTGCAACTTAGCTAAAGCAGTGAATTGTTTCCATTAGATTTTTGGATGATTTTCTAGGATTCTCTAAGTACATCATCATATCATCTGCACAAAGTGATAGATTTATTTCTTCATTGCCTCATCTAACTCCTTTAATTTCTTTTTACTTTCTTATTGTTAAAGCCAACTTATCTAGTAAATTGTTGAATAATAGTGGTGATAATGGGGAACCTTATTTCACCCCTGATATTACTGGGAATCTATCCAGCTTCTCTCCATTACAAATGATGCTTGCTCTAGGTTTTAGATAGAAAACTGCTTATTATTTTAAGAAAAGTTTCCTTCATCCCAATGTTCTCTAGTTTTTTTTTTTTTAAATTGGAATGGATCTGTATTTTGTCCAAAACTTTTTCATCATCTATTGAGAGTATCATATGATTTATTTTGGTTTTGTAATTGATATGGTTGATTATGGTAATAGTTTTCCTGATATTGAATCAGCCCTGAATTCTTAGTATAAATCCTACTTGGCAACTGGAAACTGAATGGATGCCCATCAATTGAAGAATGGCTAAATAAGTTATGATATATGAATGTTATAGAATATTATTGTTCTATAAGAAATGACCAAGATGATTTCAGAGAGGCTTGGAAAGACTTACATGAACTGATGCTAAGTGAAATGAACAGAACCAGAAGATCATTATTCATGGCAACAACAAGATTTTATGATAATCAATTCTGATGAATGTGGCTCTCTTCAACAAGGAGATGATTCAGACCAGTTCCAATTGTTTAGTGATGAAGAGACCCATCTACACCCAGAAAGAGTACTGTGGGAACTGAGTTTGGTTCACAACATAACATTTTCACTTTTTATTATCGTTTGCTTGCATTTTATTGTTTCTCTTTTTTTTTCCTGGTTTGATTTGATTTTTCTTGTGCAGCAAGATAATTTTATAAATATGTATGTTGGGTTTAACATATTTATACCACATTTAACATATATTGGACTACTTGCCATATAGGGGAGAGTATAAGGTGTAATATTTTTCTCTAAAATGTAATCTTCTCTGGGAGCAGGTTTCTTGGAGGGCTTCTGGGAACAACCTTCATTTCAGTTCAGTAATCACCCCAAATGCAGCCAGGGATTAAAGTCCAAATCCTTTATTGTCTTTTTCAAAGTTTTATCTCCTTCACTTGGGGCTCGGCTAGTTTTGGGGAGGCCTTCCAGATCTTGGTTTCAATGTTCTCCACAGAACAGTTTGCCACCACTTCTCTGTATTCCTTTTGCCTTCATTTTGCCTGACTGCCTTCTCTGGCTTCTGAATCTCCCTACTGAATCCTAGCTGAGGCTCTTAACTTATATATATGCTCTCTTAAAGGTGTGAATCTTGTAGAACTCTAGTAAGTACTAAGTACATGTACTGAACTAGAGAACTGTTAAATACCATGCTAAATAATAATTGTCTCTATCAATTCTACTGACTTAGCACCTTGTTTCAAATTCTGGACCATAACAGTAAGGGAAATTGGAACACAGGGTTTTACAAGGGCTAATGTTGAATAATTATCCACACATATGTTTTGAAAAATAAAAATCTTAAATAAAGGGGAAAAAATCTTACTTGGTTGTAGTGTATTAGTCTGCTAATAAGTTACTGTAATCTCTTTGCTAATATGGTATTTGAATTTTTTGCATCAATATTCATTATAGATATTGAGCTGTAATTTTCTTTCTGTTTTGGCTCTTCCTGCTTTAGGTATCAGTCTATATTTGTATCATAGAAAGAATTTGCCAGTACTTCTTTACCTATTTTTCCAAATAGTTTACATAGTATTGAAAGCAATTGCTCTTTAAATGTTTGCTAGAATTCACTTGTGAATCTATCTAATCTTGGGGATTTTCTGGTAGGTAATAAATTAATAATTTGTTCAATTTCTTTTTCTAAAATGAGATGGTTTAAGTAATTTATTTCCTCTTCTGTTAACCTGAGCAATTTATATTTTTGTAAATATTTCTCCATTTTGGTTACATTGTCAAACTTGCTGCCATATAGTTGGGCAAAATAGCTAATATTTTTTTGTTTTGTTTTGTTTTTTCACTGGTGGTAAATTCACCCTTTTCATTTTGGATGCTGGTGAAAGGGTTTTTCTTTCCTTTTTCTGATCAAAGTAACCAAAGTTTATCAGTTTTGTTAGTTTCTCATAAAACCAACTCTTAGTTTTATTTATTAGTTCAATAGTTTTCTTAGCTTCTAATTTTTAATCTCTTCTTTGAGTTTCAGAATTTCTAATTTGATATTTAATTGGAGGTTTTTTAATTTGCTCTTTTAATAGCTTTTTTAGTTGCATGCCTAAAATTCATTGATCAAGCACATGATTATTAACTCAGTATACACATCATTTGGATGGCATTTATATTACTATATCAGATTCTCCTTTTGATATTTTTCTTTAAGCATATTATTAAATTGAAGATTAATTACATACAATTGGAGTTTAAAAGGAATTTGTTCAATTGCATAATTCAATGGATTTTGAAATATGGAAATTTATTTTCCATTCACACTGATCTCCTAAACATGCTGTTGAAACTATAGATAGAATTTGGAAAATATATTCACAACAAATTTTTGTTGGAATATATATTTTGCTTCTTGGTTTAAGTTTCCCCCAGCATACAAAGAATATAAAGCAGCTTGACATTACTTCTGATTCAATATTACTTGTCATTGAATTGATTTTACCACAGTATAAATTTCACATATAAAAGCAGTTTTGCCTCATAATTTCAGGTTGAATGTATAAACATAAAGTATGTAGCTAAAGCTAATTTTCAAAGCAATTTATGATTTGATATTATTGGATGAAAATGGTTCTCCTGATTGACAAAAAATTAAATCTCTGCCCTTACTTCCAAAAAAAAAAAAAAAAAAAAGGAACAAAATATTTTTTCCTTTTTTTTTTTTTTTTCATTTTAACTTGATTGTTATGAGTGCTGGCAATCACAAGGCATGGAGATACATGCAGCACTTGTAATATTCCAAATTGTAATCATTCTGATTTGTGATGCCTCAGCCAGCAATGTGCCCAGCCCTAAGAGTAACAGTCTTTGCTGCTTTTGCACAAAATCACTGAGTCATCATGTACATAAATCAGCTTGAAATTCTTCTAAGATATATACTTTGCATATTGAAATTTGAATTTCGTAAAACTTTCAGTAGTTGTAAAATATCACTTTATTTTTTTTTGATCATTTAAAAAGTAGTCTAACTTTGCTTGTAGGCTATACAAAACTATGTGATTGGCAGATTTGATTCACAGGCTACAGTTTGACAACCATGGACTGTCTCTTGCCAAGTCCTGTCCTTGAGACCAATGGAGAAAATATTAATAATGTCTTTCATTTTGAAAGTCCAGTTGTTAAACATTTACTACCATATCCTGGGACACAAGAACTAAATTTCAGAAACAAGATTTGAATCCAGACTTATTTGACACTTAGAACATTTCTCTATCTCTTACTTCATTATACCTCTCAGTGTCTCAAAAGAGTCTGATTTAAAAAAAAAAAAAGATAAGCATACTTTCTAATTTTGAAACAACTGTTTCTCTTGCTATTTGGGGGTTAAACAGCATGAGAACAATCTTAAATTCTTCATACCCTCAGACTAATGTTTTTTTCTCTAAACCACAAATAAACTGTACTCTTGCATTTAATCACACATTCCAGAATGTAGGCTTTGAGGGAAAAGGTATTCTGTAAATCTGTTGTAGAATCATTTGACTATATTGGTCTTTCCCATTAAATAATTGCTTTTCTCCACATTATCCTTCTCCATGACCCCCTATTCTCCTTCCCCCTTGTAATAACTTATTGTTTTCTTTTTGCAAGCTGAGTCTTTTATAAACTCCTGCTGCTCACTCTTACTGACTCCATTGTTCTCTGGATGTTTACAGATTTTTATGCATAATATGTGTTCCATTATTTCACAAAGTATTGATGTCAGACTTGCAAGACAGTAATTTACAAGTTCAGCATTCTTTCCCATTTTGAAGCTTTAAATAGTATTTTATTTTCCCCTAACTATTCTTCTTAACATTTCTACAGAAAATGGTTTTAAGGCACAGAATCATTGTTGTTATTTTGTACATATTCAGAAAATTTCAAATAGATACCTTCTTTTTCACAATCAACAGTTTTTTCTGGACCTTCAATTTTTCCTTGTTCTTCTTAAACAATATCTCAGTAATTAAATTTAGGAGTTAAATCCCTTCATATCCTTCCATGCATTTAAAACAAAGCTTCTTAAATTGGGCTGTGACCCTATATAGGGTCATGTAACTGAATTTGAGGGCCTTGAAATTATGCTTTATTATCAATAAATGTTTGATTTTTATAGCTATGTTATATCCCTATATAGCTGGGGTCACACAAAAAAAAGAAAATTTCTCAGGAGAAAAGGGATCATGAGGGAGAAAAGTTTAAGAAAACCTGCTTTGAAATACCTTTTAGCAGATCTTATTATCAAACCATAACCATTCAAAGTTAAGCACTTTTCGTTCATAATACAATTACTTTCCTTCCTTTTTCTCTTACATACTTAAATTTCTTCCTTAAAAAAATTCTTTCTGGTCATGGGAATGCTTCTATTAGGAAATTGAGTATAAACCTACAGGGCAAAACCTCTGTAAGGGAGATGATTTCCAGTAAATGAAATCAGGATCTAACAATAATCCAAGATCCCAATACACAATTTTATTGTTTTGTTTTGTTTTCCACAGACATTTTATTTAGTTAGAATTACCTAGATGCTTCTTCCAACTGTATACTTTTTCTAAATGTAGAGAAACTAAGACCATTGACAGATATGAATAAGTTAAAAATCTGTTTTCACATTTGTAACAACTCTCTCCAGCAACACATTTAAGTCTTATAGTCACTATTGGCAGGCAGATAAGTTAAAAGACTTACCCAGGATCACAAAGCAGTTGCTGGATTGCCTGTTTTCCCAACTCTAAGTCAAGTGTAATATTTTATTCACTGCCACGTAGCTGCTTAGAAGACACTTTTTAACTGATTTTTTGACTATAAAAAGTTCAGTCTACATTTTGCATACTGATACACACACACAAATACACACAGTGTACAAATACATACATACATACACACACACACATATGAATTGCCAGGGCAATTTTATCACAATTATATCTAATTTGTAGTTAGAAAAAAAATCTATATGTAAGATCACAAATTAATATACAATAAGCATTTGTTGCTTTTTATATATTGGCAATTTCCTGTCTTTCCTGATTGTTAAAATCCTCCCCCCACCCAAAAAAAAAAAAAAAAGCCTAACAAATAACCTAATTCCTCCTTCTGCATATCTATTACCATTTTTAAAAATTTTCAAAATTTATTCTAATACAGTAGTAGAACAAATTTGTGTAGTTAGTCAAGTCCTGCAGTTGTAAAGAAGCAAAAAAATAACTTATTTGCACTTTAAAATTATTGGATACTTTTGAATCTTTGGTTATTCTTAAAGGTGCCAAAAGATACAGAATATTAGTCTCAATAATTTAAAATTCATCCTTAAGTTTTTCTGTGATTCAAAACATTAAGGAAATGTAAAAGATGTGCTCTTATGGTGTCATTATTATTACAATTTCGTGAGTTATTTTCTATTGTATTTTCTATTCTGTTTTCTAATGATTACTAACATTTGCTATAAACAGCAGCAATGACAATCTGTCAGTTGACTGCAGGAAAATTAGAGATGAAAAGGATGAATTCCATACCAAATATTTTAGACATTTTAAAAGTCAATGTATATCATTTTTTTTTGTTATTTAATCCAGTATTTAATATTCAGTTACTTAAAACACAGAGGGAGGCAGAATTGACCTTTAAAATTTTTCCCTGTCTTTTCTGTTCTTAGCTTATGGTCCCATTTGCTATGTCTGTCATGATGAGGGAACTCTATGAGGGAGAAAGAAAGGTCATTGAGTTTGTAAGCTACAGAAAGAGGAGAAAAATGACTTCTCAAATACAAACAAATCACTAAAATATATGACATCTTTTCAGCCTTGGCAGTTAGCTAGTGCTTGTTTAGGAACAAACTCAAACACTATAGACTATTTATTTGGAAGTCTTCTCAAGTGATAAACAGAATGTGGACTGTTATTGGGAGAGGGGGGAGAAGTACTGTCAAAAGTAATAAATGAGTTAGGGAATTGAGCAAGCCAAGAAATATCAAGGCTCTCCCCTTCTGACCTTGGAAACCTTTTTTAAAAGCATGCATCATTGCTCTTTATACTGTTATCTTTATTTCACCAGGTTCCCCTATCTACATTTAAGTAGCTAAATATCATCTCTATTTAATTTGCAACTTAGAAGTCTGAGTATTTTGGAGGAAAGGAGAAGAGAAAAAAATGGACTTAATGCATTTAGCTAACAATGATCATGATGGGAAAAGAGAAAAGGGATAAAACTGAAAAAAACTTCAAGGGATTTTGAAGAGAAAAAAACACAAAAATTCAAACAAAATTCATGAGAGTTAAAGCAAAGAATAATACAGACAATGTGGGATAGAGGGTAGCTATTAACTGAAGGAATAGGTAGCTATCAAACGACAGATTAGAAGCATAACATAGGGACTTGTTACTCATACCTTTATTTTAAACTGATCAAACCATTAATTTTTTAAGTGTACACATTGTTATAACTATATTTGAAACTTCATCTTATTTTTCTACCTTAAGATACACTTTTCAAATGTAAATTCACATCTATCCATGTAGACATACATATGTGTTTAGATCAATAGTGCTAGAATTTCATATGTGATAAAATTTTAAGTATATGTCAGCTATGGATTTACTGCATGATATCAACTAAACACTTTGCTGTTGAACAGTAACTCGAGGTTTATCCCATTGTTTTCCCGTTTAGTTTCTCCCTTATTATTTCTTTTGATCTTAGTTTCTAACCAATCAGTTTCATATATGCACATTTCAAAGAATCAGAGAATCTCAGCTGTGGTAGAAAGCATTTAATGTGTGTGTGTATGTGCATGTGTGTTTATACACACGTACACATTCTTCTGTACAACATATCCAGCAAATGTTCTTCTAGTCTTTGCTTAAAGATCTTAAAAAGGATGGGTGGAGGGGAATACAATAGTTATCAAGTTAGTCTATTCCATTTTCAAATAGCTATAAATGTCAAAGAGGCAGCTATGTGTTGGAATATATATTCCAGGCCTGGTCAAGAAGACTAATCTTCCTAAGTTCAAATCTAGCCTTAGCCACTTAGTAGCTTTCTGATTCTGGGCAAGTCACTTAATTCTATTTGCCTCAGTGTCCTCATTTGTAAAATGAGCTGGAAAAACAAATGCTAAACCATTCTAGTAGCTTTTGTCAAGAAAACACTAAATAGGGTCACAGAGAGTCAGAAAGAACTGAAAACAACTGAACAGCAATATAATAATTAATATTAAAGGAAATTATTACTTTCTAACCTTACATCAAAAGTAAATTTACTACTCTTATTTCAAATAATTATTCTTGTTCTTAGGTTATGTCATAAAGAACATGTGTAATTTCTCTTCCATTTGAGACTATTTCAAATACTTGAAAAAAGGTATTATGCAATGATATTGCCTTCTCAGTTTAAATATTTCCATTTCTTTTATGCTCTCTGAAAACACTGTATACCTTTTTAGGCATTTTAAGAATTTTGTTACTAAGTATTACAGGGCCTTATAATATAACTCTTTTTTTTTTTTTTTTTTTTTTTTTTGTAATTGAGTGAAAATATTAGGGCGTAACATTATCTTCCTGGAGGTCATTGAAACCATCCCCAGGCAAAGTTCAGTTCCAGGGAAAATAATGAGTTTAACACATACCACATCCTGTTCCTGAATGATATTAATTTCTTCTGCTACTTTTAATATATATTGAAAGTTTTTTTTATTTCACATAAATTAAAAATTATAGGCATTTGACAAACATCTATAAAAATAATTCTTGAAATTCTATGAATCAAAGTAAAGCCAGGGAAATTATGGGCAAATTGTCTGTCTGGAATAATGAAGTAATGGTATGGTTTGATTATCACTGATAGGTTGAATTCTCCAGGTTTGTTTTTAGTTTGAGAATTTGCTACCTTTCAGTCTTTTTATGAACAATTCTATCCAAAAGATAATATTTAGTTAGATATTCAGTAAGAGATAACTTTTGTAGGCAGCAGTGAAATGTCACACAGTTTTTTTTTTATTGTTTCCTTATATATCTTCATCCTCAACATCATCAACATAGCCATCATAGTCATCATCAGCAGCATTATCTCTTTTGCCTCTTATACTATTTTTTACAGGTCTTAGAGTTTCCATAATGCAATCTCAGGGATATTTTAGAATTTTTTTTAATGATTAGGGCTTTGCCATTCTTTTAGTATATATATATATATATATATATATATATATATATATATGAAATGCTGCACTATTTCCACCAATTATTCACATATACTATCTTAATAAGGAAAGACTCTTTTGGCTTAATCTTAATCTAATTTCATTTGGCAACAACCTGATTTTAAATGCACATCATAAGGACTTGCATTTCTACTAGCAAATCTATATAATCCAAACTTTTGTTGCCCTTGTTTGTCAACATATAATGATGAGTTAATTCTTGTGGATGTTGGTCAAGGAGGGATTTATGATGACTATAATGATCTTTTTTAAATCTTTTTTGATTGTGTTCAAATAAAAATGGTTAGAGGAAAAGTCACTAACCTGTTATTTGTTATTATGGGAAAAGAAGTATTTTTAATGCCAGCAAACCTGAATTCAACTACTGGCTCAGTTACTTACTTTGCAGTTTTGAAAAAATTACTTATTTCCTATACCTCATTTTTCTCAGTTGTAAAGAGAGAGGGTTGTAGCCAATAAGTCAATCAATAAATATTTCTTCAGCACCTACTATGTATCAGTTTCTTGAAGGCTCATTATATTTCTTCTTTTCTCTCCTCTTCCTCCTTCTATCCTTCTCTATTCTTTATTCCCTTCAGCCCAGAAAATACTCAATTAATTCAAGGCTGCCACACTAAAATACTTCTACCATTCCATAGTATAATAGCTTACTAGACTACACATTCACAGGACCCTCTGGAAATACAACCCATCTCCTCTGGAATATCTCCCTTCAACCCAGAGAGAATATTCTATAGGGAATTACTTTCTGATGTAACTTATTCACTGCTTCCTCTATCCTGGAGAATTTCAACAAGATAAAAACAATATGTCTGTATGCTCCCTCCCCCCCACACCCTATAAGGTAAGGGCTACTGCTATGGAAATATTATTTTATTCATTATGTAGAAAGTCACAGTCACCAAGGAGCTGATATTTAGATAATGCCTCTACTCACACAAGATTATATTTCTCAAAGTGTTTTATAGTTACATTTTTAAATTTGCAAGATATAGATGAGAAAATTCTACTTTTGGAAAGCCATTAGCAGGAAATTAAAACATTCCAATTTAGAAAGGGGGAGAAAAAGAACATTCAGTGAAAAATAGTTTTGATAACTTTCTACTATTCTTAAAGGGCATCGTCTTCATCATTTAGCATTCCTCCCCCCCCCCCCCCCCCCCCAGGTAACAATCTTAACAATTGTTTGGACATTCAAGGGCTATTTTGCTTTATTTTTTCTCACAAAATTATAAATCAACACTCTTTAGTAAACAGTTTGCAAGCATTCCCAGTATGTGGCCAGAGCAAAGAAAAATAGATAAACATTTCTTTTACGTTTCATCTAAGAATCAAATATTTTTCAAATCTTTTTCAAGCATTAGTATTCTCCAAAGACTGATTTTTCTTTCTCTTTTTAACAGTTTGGAATCCAGCTTATGTAGTTCTGTTCAAATTTAATTTTAAAAAGGTTCTTTATAGTCTTTAGTAAGAAGATAAATGCCTACAATTTTAAAACCAGAAATTTCTTTCAAATGACAAGCGTAGCAAGAGTAGCAGTTATATACCTTACTATTATGCACCATACCCTAGACATATCTCACATTTAGCAAACTTGGAAGATGGAAAGTCTGTAACATACTGATAAAGTGGAGATGCACATTGGTTGTTCATTTCATTAAAGTCACTTTCAGTTTACAAAATAATTTATGATGGGATTTTTAAAATAAATGTAAATCCAATAGACATTAAATTCAATGAAGTTTCAGACATGTTAGAGATAAAGACAAATGGTGGTGGGGGGAACAAACATAACCCTTGCCTCAAGGACATTACATAAACCCTGAGAGGAAGCAATGTGAGAACAGATCATTTGTCAAGAAGGTTGCACAAATTATTGATAGAAGGAATCCCTTAAGAAGTGGCACCTAAGATAAGAAGTGAAAAAAAAAGTTTCTCAGATATAGTTAAATTAGAAGTTGTTAAAGAAAAATTAGACAATAAGAAAATATTTAAGGATGTCGATGATATGTAAAATGACTTGTGCTTAACATGGTTGCAATATTTTTCAGGAAAAAATATGATCTATATTAATGACTGAATACCACCCCTACTCTCAAAATACAAGAGGCAACACACATCCAAAGCACTGTTATTCTTGGCCTTTTTTGTAGCATAACCTTCCTGTAGCATGTTATGATTAACTTTCTTGAGAGACTCAGGATGTTAATGTCATCAGTCAGAGATGCTTAAATACAATAGAATGATTCCTTTAGGAAAACTGCCAGAGGAAATTGGGGGTATCATTGGAATCCTTTCATTTGCTAAATTCAGGTGAAGAAAGATAGGATCCAAAAACTTGATAAGAATTTTACCACTGCTCCTTCCATCAACTTTTCAACACATGAATTACCATGGCCTTTATGTGATGGAAAGAAACACTCCTTTCATTCAAATCAGAAATGCAAAATTCTATCAGGAAATACAAAAGTCAAGAAGAATTTATTGAGTTCCTGCTGTTTGGCACATTGTTTGTAGAGGGGTGAAAGAGAGAAAGAAAAAGATGTTTAAAACTGGATGCCTTTTTTCAATAAGCTCTGTGTCCTAATGAAAACAACACATTCATACATGAAATAGTTTAAGAATAACCTGGTGTATAATCAAGAGCTAAAATATGTGATAGAAATAAATTCTATGGATAGTCAAAAAAAGGAACAATTAGAGTGAGTTTGAATTATAAAGGGAGGTAGAACATATCTTAAAGGGAAAATGAACAATTTAAGCTGAAAGGGATTTCAGATGTCATCTAATCCAATAACAGATGGAAAAAATATAGTCCCATTGGAGTCAAGTAAAGCACAAATATTAAAGCACCATTATCCTGACCTCCTATGCAAAATTCTTTTTCACAATAATCAGGAGTGTCCTGGAACCAACTCTAAAGAGTTTGCAAAAGTGGATTGTTAAATTTTCAGTGTAAACATTTATATCTCAGAAATCCATAATCACTACAAATTGAAACTGATTTGTTGTAGTTTCATTGTCTTTACATGGAAAAGGATGGGAAAAAATCTTAATAATGGATGTTATGCATTTTTTTCTGGATTACTGCATTGTTAAACATTTACTAGCTTTGCCCTGTATTGCTCTGCAAATATTACTTGAGCTCAGCAGAAGCACATTGAAGATTCAATAAATGGAATCATGATCAGATTGGAGTCCTAAGGATTATAAGCTAATGATCTTGATAATTGATATTTATATAGTGCTTGAAGTTTTATAAAATGCTTTTGATCCATTTCCTAATTTGGACTTCACAACCCTCATGAGGATACTACAGGTGCTGTTTCTTCTGAGCCTTGAAAAGCTGCATTCTAGTCCCATTATATACCTGGAATATTTGTCTATTTTGACCTGGTCAAATTACTTGTTCTCTCAGTTCCTAAGGAAACTCCTTTTGACTATAGGTTTCAGAGAAGGGCTGCATTGCTGGGGATTTCTTATTAGGTGAACACAAGACATGCCTTATTTTACCCATTAAAACTTTCTATTCAGGAAATGGATTTGTATTTCTCAGAGATTGATGACACATGAAAAATTATTTTTAAAACAACAACAATCCTGGACTAGATAAATTTTGAGAAAAAATAATTTTAAAAACTATTTTTCCTTTAAATGTAATTGGCATTGATCTTTGTAGTAAAATGATTCATCAACTTGTCCTACTCTGACCTTACATGACCTTAATTTACATTCAATATTTCTTTCTATTTGGGTTGGAGAAAAGGGAAGAATAAATGTTTCAAAACATAGTGATTCTATATACCTGTCAGACTGGCTAAGATGACATGGCTAATGATGAATGATGGAGGGGGTGTGGGAAAACTGGGACACTGATGCATTGTTGGTGGAGTTGTGAATGAATCTAACCATTCTGGAGAGCAATCTGGAATTATGCCCAAAAAGTTATCAAACTGTGCAATGATAACTTTTTGATCCAGCAATGCTACTACTGGGCGTATACCCCAAAGAGATACTAAAGAAGGGAAAGGGACCTGTATGTGCCAAAACGTTTGTGGCAACCCTGTTTGTAGTGTCTAGAAACTGGAAAATGAATGGATGCCCATCAATTGGAGAATGGTTGAGTAAATTGTGGCATATGAATGTTATGGAATATTATTGTTCTGTAAGAAATGACCAGCAGAATGAATACAGAGAGGTTTGGAGAGACTTACATGAACTGATGCTGAGTGAAATAAGCAAAACCAGGAGATCATAATATACTTCAACAACGATTCTGTATGAGGATATATTTTGATGGAAGTGGATTTCTTTGCCAAAGAGAAGATCTAACTCAATTTCAATTGGACAGAAGCAGCTACACCCAACCAGAGAACACTGGGATATGAATGTAAACTGTTTGCATTTTTGTTTTTCTTCCCGGGTTATTTTTACCTTCTGAATCCAATCCTTCCTGTGCAACAAGAGAACTGTATGGTTCTGCACACATATATTGTATCTAGAATATACTGTGACATATTTAACATGTATCGGATTGCTTGCCATCTGGGAGAAGGTCTGGAGGGAGGGGGGGGGGGAAGTTGGAATAGAAGTGAGTGCAAGAGATAATGTTGTAAAAAATTATCTAGGCATGGGTTCTGTCAATAAAAAGTTATAATTATTAAAAAAAAACATAGTGATTGTTTTAATTGTATTAAATTACTATGCAATAGGGTTTATACATCCAAGAATTCCATGGTATTCAAATGTTACCAATTAATAAAAGAAATGTAACAATGCGGAAATAAAAATCTATTCTGGTGGTTTCAAAGTAGCAGATTTTCCTTCTCTTCCTTTAAACAACTAAAATATTCTTGCAAGCACACTCTAGATAGGGAGTAAAGGCTTAGCAGAAAGGCACAAAAAGTGATACAAGTAAAAATAGCAATAGAACAAAGAAGGAAGGAGTGAGGGAGAATTTCAAGTGCATACAACTCCATGAAAGAACCTATAGTTCTCATCAAAGTACAATATTAAATACTAAGCCAATATGTGAATTTCTGAACATGTTCAGAGACCTTCCATATCTTATACATACATTTCTTTGTTTCTTCCTTGAACAAAAAGGTTCCACTAATGGCTTAGCTGTCTCCCTAAGGTAGTGTGCTATGTTGCCATGCAAAAAATTTCAATCTTGAAGGGATTGAGGATTTGGAGACCTCACTGAGAGACTACCATTTTAGAAGACAGAAAAATAAAGAGTATGATAGTAAAAAAAAAAAATTCTTTTTTTTTCTCCCAAAGAATATATATATATGTATAAAAAATGTTCACACCTTTCCATTTCCTATTTTGACCTAGAATATATAAAAACAACTCACCTAAGTGAAAGTTATAGAGATTCTTTCCTGTACTACTCATAAAACTGTTGCCTAACAGAAGACCAAGAAGTTTCTATAAAATTTCCCCCTATCTTGGCAACAAAAATATAATTGATACCAGAGGATAATTGACTGTGCTAGTTGCTAATGATACAAAGATAAAATGAAAAAATATATATTTTCCTTCATGGAAATTAAATGAAAAAGCCATGAATTGATATTTTGGGGTCACTCATTAATTATTCCCAATTGACCTATCTTTACCCATACCACTCCATCTTATTTATAAGGATCCTAAAATACTTTGTCAATATCAAGTTGAACCACTATGCCTGTGGATTCTACTCTATTCATCTCAAGTCAAAGAAAGAAAGAAGTAGTCTGAGAAGACCTATTTTTGATATATTATTAGGCTTTTAGTGATCACTATTTCTAATAAAACATCACTTTATCATATAATTTAGAATTTTGTTAGGAAACAAATTTAAGCTCAAAGGGATAGTTTGAAAATTCGACTCATTTTGAAAACTGGATCATCTTTCCTCTTAAGTTCTGAAATATCTTTCCTAATTCTATATTTTTCTTTTGATCTTTGTGGACCTTAAATAAAATATGCATTTTCTTCATATTTGTCCTATATAAAGACATACATGTGTGTGTATATATATATGTGTGTGTGTGTATACATATGTATGTATAAAATTAAACAAATTCTACATCATCTCATATATATATGTATATATATATTTAAATAAATATGTGTATCTGTATCTATATGTCTAAGTGTATCTGTAAATTAATTTTCTTTTATATTTAATAATTGTAAACTATAACTCAGATGCTCTCCTAATTTTTTGTCTTCTTTGGCTTTTCTCTCTTTTTTTTCTCTGCATTGATTAAAAAAGAAAAGAAAAGAATACTTCAATGACTATCTTTTTCTTATTGATTATTTCCTTTCTTGAATTATCCTATCTCTATCTTTTGTGTAGCCTCCTGGAAGTTAAGGGAGGGAAGCACTTATAATGAATGAGAT
Source organism: Sarcophilus harrisii (assembly GCF_902635505.1). Classification (NCBI taxonomy): domain Eukaryota; kingdom Metazoa; phylum Chordata; class Mammalia; order Dasyuromorphia; family Dasyuridae; genus Sarcophilus; species Sarcophilus harrisii. Next base: position 218,609,039 of record NC_045430.1, read on the forward strand.
AAATAGATAGATAGTGAGATAAATAGATAGATAGATAGATATTTAGATACATAGATAGACCTCACTTATAAAATATTCATTACATATCACATATAAGTATGCATGTATATTATACATGCATATGCGTGTGTATATATATGAAACATATATATGAAAGAGACAGATAGGGAAGAACAGAGGGACGGTGGGAGAGACATGGGGAGAGAGAGAAAGAGAAAGAGTGTTAGTTTTATATCTGTGGATTATCAGACCTTTGTGAGGAACCAGAGGCAAATGTCTTTAGGGACCAATTTGTTGTTATTGTTATTATCATTTACATTGATGTATTTACTATGTACATTACTTTCTTGGCTTTGTCCATATCATTTTACTTCATGTCAGTTTTTTAAATTGTTTCCATGATTTTTTGTATTCGGTATTATTCATGTCTTATGTCACAGTAATATTTCTCTATATTCACGTGCCACAACTTTTTTAGCTATTCTCTAATTTAGGGTTCTCTACTTTGTTTTCTGACATCCCTATAACAAATATATTATTATTGTTGTTCAGTTATTCCAATTTTGTCTAATTCTTCATGACCCATTTGGCATTTTATTGGCAAAGATGCTGGAGTCTACACCATCCCTTTCTAAAGCTCGTTTTACAGATGAGAAAAAAAAAGCAAACAGGATTAAGTGACTTGCCCAGGGTCACACGACTAGCAAATGACCTGAGTTCAAATCCTCAACCCTGCATTCTAATCCATTGTGCCTAGTTACCCATAAAAAATAAAGATTAACTATTTTAGAATTTATGATAAGTTTTTAATAAACTCCTCAATATATATGTCTTATAGTATATACTTGGTCAAAGTGAATTGTTTTTAAATACCATAATTCTATAATTCTACAGTTCTTTTCAGAATGGTTATATTAATTCATATCTGCAACTGCAATGCATTGGTACGCCTATCTTTTTATAATCTTCTAACACTGACCATTCTCATTTTTGGCCCTTATTTCCAATTTGCTAAGTATGGGATAAAATCTAAAATATATTTTGATTCAAATTATTTTAGTAGTAGCAACTTATAGCATTATTTTTTATAGTTATTAAAAGTTTGCAGATCTTTTTAGAAGTGTTTGTTCATATATTTTGATCATCAATCTACTGGGCAAAATCTGATTTCAACAAGTCATTCAGTATTTGGGAATCTTGCTAATAATAGTAATCTAGCACCATATTTTTCTTTATTCATGACTACAGTCTTTCTAATTCAAATTATCTATTCTAGTTACTTGTTTTCAATAATGTGTTGTAATAATGTAACAATGTAACCATGTTGATCCTGACTTAATAAAATAATGCTTTTGAGATCAGATCAGATTACCTAAAGATCCAAGTCATTGTCTCCAAATAAAAAGAGATAAGAGTAAAATATGTCTGTGCTAATGGACTCAAATATATAAAGACTTGAAAATGAGAACAGAATCTTGTCCTTGATGAGTGAATTTGGAAATGTTGATATGGGAACTTGTAAGGCAAATTAGTTCAGTCCCAACTATAATCACGGTATTATCTTCTAACTTTCTCTTAGATCATCAATCATATGAAACAAAAGAAAAAAAAAAACATTAAATTGAAATTAATCATTCACATATCAGGCATCTAGACAGATAAAGCTATCTGAAATTAATTAGTTCAGGACATGGCCCTTTTGGATAACCAATCAACCTTTTCAATCAAACCTCAAAATGAAAGTAAAATTAAATCATTTACTATCAAGTTGTTGTTTCCTTTCTCATTTACCCTTGAAATGGAGTAGCTGTTTCACATTATGCATTACTAAATTAATTAAGATACACTGTTTGTGACAACTATCCAAAGTCAAAGTCATCAGGGTGAAAATATCTATTTATTCTTTTCTGTTCCCTTTGCCTACAATCCTCAAGCCCAATAAAATGGTTTTCCTCAATCACACCTTAGAAAACTATAAAATGAGTTTCATGTCTGGTCAGTTTGATTCAATTATTAAGCACCTATTATATGCAAGGCATCATGCTACTTATATAAATACAGAAATGAAATGGTATTTGTCTTCCTGGAATTCACAATTGACTAGTATAATGGTAGTCATCAAAAGCAGTAAAATTCAAATGTCAGTAAAATTCATTTACAACACAAACCAAGGGATTCTTGTAGATCAAAGCTCGAACACCACCTCTACTCCTCCTCCAAAAAAAATTTAGGAAAACCAAATAAAGTTTTTAAGACTCATACATGCACAAAATGCATTTTACATACACATGCATATATATATATATATATATAAAACTACATATAGATGTAGGTAGATAGATAAATAGATAGATAGATATAGACAACTACATACATACATGTATGGATTTGGACTACAATTGTGATTTCACTGAAACCTCTCAGATAAGAAAACTATCTCTGTCAGTATATGTCAGTTGCTTAGAGAACTAAGTGTTAGGCGATTTGACAAGGATTTCATGCATCCAGTTTATCACCAGGAGAACTTGAACTCAGATTTTACCAGTTTTGAAGACAACTTTACCCATTACACAATGGTATCTTCTGTCTCAAAACATTACTAGGGCCAGACTCCTGGATTTAGAATTTCTAAATCCTAGAATTTAGAGTTTGAATTCTACTTTTGATATTTATTAGTTTTATGATCACAGACAATGGAATTAACTATTCTGTGTCTTAGCTGATTTATCTGTAAAATGAGAAAATAAAAAGACCTAGAACACATCATTCATAGAACTATTGTGAGAAGTTTTTTGGCATATATATGGGGGCAGTGTATGTGATACAATAACCCTCCCTACTCTCCCTCTTTAGAACAGGTAGATATGTCATCTAATTTCTCTGAGACTTGATTAGACTTTGAATGAACTGCTAAACTAGAATTCTATGGTTACTAAAAGAGCAGTTCTTAAGCTTTAGATGTCTCATTCTTGTTATCTTAAAAAAATAAAAGAATGACTGAATTCTAGAGGGTCACAGGATTTGGTTTCCTGCTATCCCCGCACCCCTAGTCTATCTGAGAAAGGTACAGCCCACTGAACAAACCTGTGTCTAGGATGTGACCATCTCTTATTGGCATCTTATTTTCTTGTGCCATACTGGAAGATGATTGATATCTCTAAGCCCCTGAGCTGTGGGATATTAGCTACCCAATTGTCATAGCCAGAGAGGCAGATTGTGTGAAAGAGAATAACACATAAGAAGATCACATGCTAGATGTAAACTATAAAATAGTGAAGAAGCAGGCTAAAAAATCTTTTGAAGATATCTCAATGAGCTTTAAATATTAGCCTCTTATTTATGATAACTCTTCTGTATAATGTTACTTAACATTTCTTTTTCTGCATGTCAGAATAAAACTGCCTAATAGAGTCAGCAAGGTGGCTAATTGGATAGAGCATAAGGCCTGGAGTTAGGAAGCCCAAAGTTTAATTCTGGTCTCAGATACTTATTAACTATATGATGCAGTAAAGTAATTTCTACTTGCCTTAGTTTCCTGACCTGTAAAATAGATCCAATATTAGCACCTACTTCCCTGAGTTGTGGTGATGATCAAATGAAATAATAATGGTGAAGTCCTTAACAAAGTTTCTAGCACATAATTAGTGCTTTATAAATATGATTATTATTCTTAATAAATTTCATCATCATTATCATTGTATATTTTATTCAGATTTGTACTTGGAATACTTAATACTCTCCTGCTTTCTCACATAGGAGAAGATTCCTTTACACTAGAGCCCAAAAAAGAATTGTTCTTTAAGAATCTCTATGGGATAGAATTAAAATGTTAGAAGATTGTCCCCTGTAGAGAGTAGGGGAACTGTCAGAGCAATGAACCTAAAGTAAACCAAGAAGGTAAGTAGAGGACAGAGAATGACATAGGTTGCCAGCCTAAGCTAATATTGATTTACTATCCACTGTTATTTGTTATTTTAATCTGGATTTATGGCATTATTGTATTATAGAAACTCCTAATGAAGAAATTCCTCCTAATAATATAAATTTGTATTGTTTTTTTCATGGTATTTCTGGTATTTGGTATTTTTCATGGTATTTCATGGTATCTCTGCTATTTGTAGACTTTGATAGTTGCTTGTAGTATTGAGAGATTAATTGACTTGACTAGATTCACAAGGTCAGTATGTATGACATATAGAATGGTAATCCAGTCAATCCAAACTATTAATAAACATTTATTAAATACTTACTATGTGTCAGATACTATGCTATGTACTGGTGATACAAATAAGGAAAAAAAGACAATCCATACCTTCAAAGAGCTTTTAATCCACCAGAAAAAGACAACACAAGAAGTTGGAGTAGCCATCAAGAAAAATAATGTTTGGTGTTATATGGATTATTGGGATTTCTGAGGGAAAATGGAGTTGCTTGAAAAGTTGTGAGTCACTATACAAAAGAAGGCTTTGGGAAGAGTTATATACTCCATCTTCCTATTATCAAATCAGAGGAGAGAGGCAACTGAAAGTGAGATGAATGATATTGAATATCAAAATCTGAGTCATTCTGCCATGTGAAAAGATGTGAGATGAGCAGCTTAACCAAAGCCAAGCAGAATTGCTGATAGAAGGCTGTGAACCCTCTAGAAAGGAAGTCTGTAGGAGAAGACTTATGCTCTTTATTGACCTTTGTTGTTCAGCCTTTTTTCAGTTGTGTTCAACAAGTTTTGACTGTAAGCTTTTCCTGGCAAAGATGCTAGGGGTTTGCCATTTCCTTCTCCAGACCATTTTACAGATGAGGAAATTGAGGCAAAGTTAAGGGATTCATCCAGGGTCACACAGCTAGTAAGTATCTGAAATCAGATTTAAACTCAGGAAGATGAGTTTTCATGATTTGTAATCCAGTGTTCTATCAGCTGTACCATGAAGAGATCCTTTTATGGCTATTCCATGAAAAATTTCCATAAAATACAATGTGTAAATTTCTTTCATGATACTTAAAGTCTTGTTTACCTACACACACATGCACACACACATATATACATATAAACTACTTTATATATACATATACATAGTACTATCTATGTCATATCTACTGATGCATATTGTATATTATTACATGTTAAATGTTAGTTATTTTCATGTCACAATTCATATACAATCAAGTTTTCAGGGTCCCTCTAGAATATGCTTTGCAATTGTTCTAAATGTAAGAGAAAAGCTGACTCCAAACTAGGACTAGTTCTCACAATAAGTTCTTTTTCTTTCTCAAAATATTTGGTTCCACCTTAATAAATTTCTAATCATTATAGATTCAAATCTAGGTTACAGAGATCCTTTCCCCAGAAATTTTCATTACCTCTCTCTAATCATGTGTTAAGAACAGCATTTATTTTATATAGACTGGGTGAATTTCCAATTAACATTCTTACTTCCATTCCCATACTCTATAGCATTAAAATAATCCCTTCTTATAACCTTTTTAGTCCTGCACAATAGTTTAGGGAACATAGAAACTAGATCAATTTCAATGGAACAAATCTTGATTCATCTAAAAATGCTATTATTTAAATATCATAGGAAACTTTATAACTTCTTTCTTCAAAAGTTTGTCAATTCAGAAGGAAATGTGAAAAAAATTATTTTCCCTAAACTTTTCCATGAGAATTATTAAAAACTATTAGTAATTCTGTTTATTTTTTTAAAAAAATAAACAAAGCAAATAAACAATAATATTAACTCCATTTTTTTTTTTGCTTGAAATAGAAGCAAGTCCTCAATGTTTTATTTTGAGCATTCCACAGAGAAACCAAACTCACACAACTACAAAGCTGAAAAGTGAATTGTGAATATTGCTAAGATATGCTTGTGCCTCTCCAGGAAATCCCCATTCCAAAACCCTTTGGGAACAAAGAGAGAGGGAAACAGGAGGAAGAAGTTATCAGATTACAACTACCATGAAAAAATTAACCAACGAATCTTTTCAGTGCAACTTTGAGACAATGAGGAAATTCAATCATTCCCAATGATTAAGTCACTCCTCACCAAGATGATTTTTCACTTTATATGTCACTAGATTACATATTCATTATAGAGTTGTCTGTGGAAAAGTACAAAAAGTGGAAAGGAGTAGCATGCTTGTTTATTCTCTTTTGCCTTTCTACTCTGAAGTAAAACAATCAAGAACACAAATAAACAAACTAAACCCTATTCTTTCTTATTCACATACTGGATCCCTATTGAAATAAATTTTGATTTCTGTATTTTAAAAAATTAAGACTCTTTAGGCAAAATAGCCTGTGTCTTATGGGTTCAGAACAGAATTAAAAGCTAAAAGAAGAACAAAATTAAGACCAATAAAATATGATTTCCAAGATCTCACTAGGGCTTTCATGTGAACTTTGTGAGTGTTCTTCATTATAAATATTGATCTCATTCATTCATCCTTAAAGGCCCAAATTAAACCCTAACCTATTGAGGAATTTATTTATGAACAATGTCTGTTGTTTATACAATACAATATAGCACAATTATATGTATTTTTCATTTTTTATCGCAATTAATATTGATTTCTAAAGTAGATAGCTGTAGTTGTTCTCCATCTACATCACTATTCTTGTGGTAGTTGACCTAGAAAAACCTAGAGTTTCTCATCTCCCTCCTCTCCCCCAACCACTGACTTTACCAAATTTTGTTCTGGTATTTTTACATACCTTTTGCATGATAGAAGCTTTTGGTGACAGTAATGATTTGATGGTGGGGAGTTTGGGGGAAAAATCTGCAGAAAACAGAAAGCAGTCTGGCAGAAATTCAATTGGTTGAATAAAGCAAAGCAGTTCAAAAATGAATTATTGTTGTGTTTTTTTTTAATCCCATATCACTTAGTTTCCTTCAAATCCCACCTTTAAGACAACTTGCTGTTTGATTTATGATTAATGACAATCTCTCAGGCCCTCAGCTTTCTCATTTATAAAATAAGTGACCCAGATTAGAAAATATCTATTATTCTGCCCAGTCTGAATAATAGAAAAGAATGTTATGTCATGGAAAGAACACTAAATTTAGAGTGTAGCTCTATTATTTCATATCTATTGGAACCTAGACAAGTCATTTTTTGTGGGGGAAGAAGAGGCGGCTCAATTCTTCATCTGTTCCAGGAGTTCCATACTCATAAGAGATTACATGATCTCTAATGTTCTTTCTTACTCTATATTCAATTGTCTCCCAGTGAATCACCTTGTATTGGTATTAATCATTATACTTGACAAATATTTATTTGATGACTACAATATGTAAGGGATTGCTGTGTTAAGGGTAGCCCTAAGCTACCTAGATCTTTGCTATTCTCTTCTTTACCATAATAACTCTACACACACACACACATACACACACACACACACACACACACACACACACACATAAAAGTTCTGACAAAATGGATCTCGGTCAAGTTTAGTTTAGGAAGGGAGTGAGACGAAAACAGAAAACAAATTTTCACTGTGTATGCCATGAAACAAATTTCACAGTGTAAAGGATTCATTGGGGTATTATGACCTATAATTCTGAAATACTATGAAGAAGACTACAGAGACAGAAGGAAGTAGTGATCAAATAATGAGAAGGTATCCCTACCCCAAGAAGAAATGCATCTATGCCTGGAACTTAAAATCACATTGATCCTTACTACGTACTATAAAGTGAGAGACTCTACTAGACTAGTAGAATGATCTGGGGATTTTGCCTGTCACCTAACTGTATTTGCATTCTATCACAGGAAAGTATTTTAATTAAAAATCACAATGAAAAAACATAGGATTTTCAAGGTAGAAAGCACTTGATATTGTTAAGGGGCTGAGATGGATTTTGAAGCAATTAAAAAATTAATTGGGATGGGGGTAGGGAGTCAAATAATTTAGTTTCTGTCTAGTTAGGTGAAAGAAAGGAAATATATATATATATACACACACTTGACTTTTAGAAGAGATGTGGGGAGGAGGAAAGTAAAAGGGGGAGGTATATTTTGGAAATTTTCCTACTAAAAAGAAAATCTTTTGAAGGCAGCAAGGACAAGCAAAACTTAACATAAGAGGCTGTTAGGTTAAGGAATTGAAAGTCACCAAGTTTACAATGAGATCAACTTTTGGTGCTTTATAAATTCTTTTCTGTTTTAAAATTAGTAATTTTCTCAGTGTGAAAGGAAGTGAGTGTCAGGATTGTAAATCACTAAAATAAGAAACAACAAAAGCATCTATTATGACTTCACTGTGGGGCACTGAGAGCATGCCCATGCTATTCTATCCAACTCTGAACAAGCACAACATTTGGTTATTTCTGAAGCACTGAACTGTTCAGTGACATCAGCTTCTGTTTCCTGTCTCTCCAGGTTTTCAGAAGATCCATCTCAATGCACTCTATGCCCCTAAGATAAAATCTGGCACAGACCATTTATCTAAGAAATGTTTTGATTTACAGGTACCACTTGCATAGGGTCAATGTAGAGAAGGCTGTCAGAGACAGAGCTGTAAGTAAGCAATTTATGTAATATATAAAAAGTGAGGCAATTGAAATTCAAAAGGAGAAGAAATCAGCAATGACAATAACAACAATGTGAATAAATTGTTCATTTTTTCATTAAAAAGATTCATTCCCCTTGGAATTTAATTTTCCCCCAGATTTAGAAAGTTCTTTATCTTGTAGATGGAGTTTGTTGGATTCTAGTAGACTTTAAATTTATGTGAGCTAGGCAAGAGGACTAATTTCTCTGGGATTCAGTTTCCTGATATTAAAAAAAAAAAAGAAGGCATTTAACTAAATGACTTATAAGATTCCTTCCAGAAATAAATCTGTTATCCTATCCATCTTGCAAAGGAACTTAGACCCAAAAACAGGGAAGGGGAGGACCCTCTGTGTTATATGAATATTCAGAATGCCAGATATTTACTGTGTTACCTTTGAAAAATCATTTTATCTCTTCGCCTTATAATTTGTTCTTATTAAAATAAAGGAGCCTTACCAATATGGTCATCTAGGAGGTCCTCTAGGGACAAATTGCAAAGGGGATAATTAAAATAATGTGCCATGAAGTAATTCTTAATGAAAAAATGAAGTTCAGTTTACCATTTTGGTGCCCCTGGAATTGCTGCATTCTTAGCTCTCAACAATAGAACCAATGGGATAAAAAGAGAGGCTCATGGTAAGGGGGAAATATATAAACATATACATATGATTACTAATAATAATATTTATAGAGTGTTTACTACATTTCAGAGACACTGGGCTTTACAATTATTATCTTGTTGGGGCCTTACAACAGTCATGGGATGTGGTACTATTTTTATATTTTATATTTTACAGGTGAGCAAACTGATGCACACACATTATATATTACATACATACATATATGTTGTGTAGGGGGAGACTAGTTTTTAAAATAACATGTGGAGTATTATATATCACAGCCAATTTTGTTGATGTGCTCATAAACTCTGTTAATTATTTTTTTTTTCCTTCTCTCTTTCTTTTTAAAAATCCTTTATTATAAGGGATAGAAAACTAGGAAGAGATCAAAGAGGAAAAGAGATAAAGAAAACTTGAGCAATGTAAAATAAAATCAGCAATACCTACTAAAAGCACAAAAAAAAAAAAAACAAAATGTTGAAGAGATCACAAATAAAATGTTATTACTTTGCATATATAAGTATACATACATACTTCTTACACACATGCACATACTTCTTTAAAAAATGTACATAACAGAGGTTGAGAAATATATAATCTGACTTTTCTATAGTGAAATCTTTCTGTTCATTAGTGATCTTTAAATTAATAGAAAAAATAAAACTTTAATAACAAGGAAAAGGAAATGGGACAGCTGTGGAGGGATAGGAAGCACAGAGAAGAAGATTAAGAAGGAATGCAGCAATCAGAAATAAGTTACAATTGTTTATACAGTACAATAGGAAACAGGAAGCAGGCAGAAAGAGAGGAAAATGATGAGAGAAATGCCCCAATTTCCAAAATTACTTAAAGTCTCTCCTCCCCAAAAACAAAACAGTAACAACATCACTATCTCAAAGGACTATTCCTAATCAGCCCCTCAGTTTGGTCTAGGAACTTGAAGAAAGTTACTCTTGGTGAGGAAGATTACAATATGGAAATGATAGTGATCAATCCTATCTATAGTCTCAATTACAGTAAGGACAACTGTAACTACCCACATTTTTTGAGCTATACAAACTTTGCTCAACTTTGATGATCTAAGATAACAGAAAACAGCCCTGGGAATTAAGAATAGGAAGGATTAATAGTAATAAGCACATTTACTGAAAATACAAATCAAAAGTTAATTATTAAGACTTTATAAAAAGTTAGTTGAAGAGGCAAAGCAAAAAAAAATATTTGACAAAAACAATAATCTTGATAGAATATTATTTCACTCCAAATAAAATTTAAGAAAAATGGCCCAAGGAAAATGGTATTTTTATAATCATATCTAACAGACTCCTGACAATGATGGAGGAACTCCATGAACTTTCAGAATTTTTCAGAAGAGCACTAAAAACCTAAGTGGGAAAACTAATGATAAAATTTAGAAATTTTGAGGGAGAAATCAACAAATTTCATAAGAAACTTTAAAATTTACAACAAAAGAGTTCACAATTAAAATGTTTTAAAAGGAATATGAATGAATTAGCATGTAAAAATACAGAGGAAAAAGGAAAGTGTGTTCTTTTTCCAAAACACAGCCAGGTGATAAAAGTTCAGATCTTTTATTGTGTCCTTCAATATAGCCGGGTTAGCTTAGGCCTATCTCTCTGCTTGGTTCCAAGAGCTCTTGCAGCTTTGTCCTTGGCTTCTTCTGCCTCTGCTTTCTTCAGCCTCCAGCCAGCACCAAGTTGGAAGATGCAATGAATCTCTCTTGCCTCCAAGATAGGGCTTGTGGGCTTCCTCCCAGAGTGCTCCTCTCCGACCCCAGTCAATGTTCCAGAGAAATTCTATTGAGTGGCTCACTGGAGCTGTATTTATGCTGCTTCTCTGAGAGTGGGATTGTGGGATATCTCCCAGCAAGCTCTGTGGCCCTAAGAGCTTCAAGGGAGGTGTGAATTCGGATATCTCTTTCTAAACCCTGAAATCTCCCAAACATGTAAACTCCAATGAGTACTTAAATATTTCTTGCTTCTATGAGCTCTCTAAAGGTGTGAACACAAGCATTGTTGTCTATCAATTGTACTTAGTACCTTGTTTCAAGTTCCTGCCCAAAACATCTCCTTCCAAGATCAAATCAATCATTGAACCATGCCAAATTAGATAATTATTGTCTCTATCAACTCTAATGGCTTAACACTTTGTAAAGATTCCAACAGGAAAGCAATAATGGAACCATTTTTAAGATGGCATATGAAGAAATCAACTAACTATAAAAGGTTTTATGGGCGGAGGGGGGGGAATCTATGGTTTAAATACAACATTGAAGAATTAATTTTGTTGACAAAAAAGAAAATTGCTTTCCATCATAGAATAACATAAAATAATTTCATGTTGATGAGAAATAAAAGGAAAAAGGCAACTTTTTAAAAAAAGATAATAAATTATAAAATGATTATCTTACTTGATATTCATACCTAGCAATATGAAAGGGTTTGTGGCATACTATACATCAGATCCTTTAAGGAAAGTCTTGCTGAGTTTAGAGAGAGTCATTACTTATGTGATAATTCCTAGAACCAGCTCCCACTCTGATTGCAGGACAAAATCACCATCTTAAATCTGCTTAAATTAAGGGAAGTAATGTGGACTTTCAAGGAGTTCTTATTGAAGAAACCAAAGGGAAGTGCTTCAGGAGAAAAGATGGAAAAAATAAAGTGTTAGAAAAAAAGAAGGTACAGAGGAAAGAAAAAGAAGAAGGATCAGAGGGGAAAGACCAATCAAGAATGATTAAAGAGAAGATAAAAAAAGAGGACTGGGAAGATGAAAAGTGAGGAGAGTATTAAAAAGAAAGAAAACTCAGAGAGGAGGGTGAAGGATGGAGTGCCTAACATCCTTGGAAGGCGAACAGATCAAATTGATCTGTAAGGAACCTCAGTCAACTTCCCTATTTTATAAATGAGAATATGTGGTTAATAACTGAGATAGGATTGGAGTTCTGATCAAGAACCTGTGTTCTTTCTACTCCATTACAATTTCAGTGCCCTCTCCATGATTCTATAACTTTTTCATATGAAATCAAAAGGCAGACACGTTCAGAGTGATAGATTTTGACGTAATATGATCTACATCATGGCAGAAACCTAGGGCAAAAGGCAAAGACAGAAATTATTTTGTCTAACACTCATTTTTGAAAACAACAAAAACAAATTAAGGGCTGGAGATATTAAGGGACTGAAATACATTTATACATGACAACATTCTAGAACACTACTCAATAGTATATTCAAATTTATGCAACCACTTCACAATAATAATCATTCACATGATGGTGGAGCCAAGATAGTGGTAAAATAGAAGTCTCTATGTGACCTCCTCTGAAATTCTCTCAAATCAACAGCATATTAAGTCTCTCAACTGGTTTTGGACTAACAGAACTCCCAAATATTAGAGTACAACAAATTTCCAGAAGAAGATACTTTGGAAGAACTTCAGAAAAGGTCTGTTTTAACTGGGCAGGGGGAGAGGATGCTGAGACCAGACTACAGTGCAGGGAGCTGGGGGAAAGGAACTGGGGTAGGGAAACAGGGTGTTATCCACCCACCAGAGAATTTACAGTAAGGCTCTTAGGGTATTCTGTCCTGGTTACTAGTCAGTAGTTCAGACATTTTGCTGTATGATATCAAAGCAAATACAAAAGACAAATTGTGAACCCCAGAACATGGGACTTGGCCACACCTACCCAGCATTACCCAAGTCAGTCAGAAGGACCAGCCCCAGGGCAAACTAAAACGGCTGTTCCCTCTTTCCATTAAAAGTAGACCTCAAACTTTAAAAAATGTTGACCATAGACAGGTTTTATGGGAAGAGAATAGACCTCAAACCCTGAGTTTCCTAAAGGCAAGTCATCTACAGATGAAGCACTAAAGAGTGTTATGAGATGGTCCCCATTTCATAAGGTTCTCTTGGAAGAATTCAAAGAGGATCTTAAAGGAGAGTTAGAAGAAAAGTGGAAAAAGGAAATGAGATCTTGCAAGAAGGTATGGAAATGGAAAACCAGAAATTATCTGAAGAAAACTTCTTAAAAAATAGATATAATGAAAATAGATTTAACAAAAAGAAAAGGCATATAACTCTTTACAAAATAGATATGAAAAAAAACTTATTCATTGCAAAACAGAATTTATGAAATGGAAAAAAATTCAATGAACAACACAACTCATTTAAAATTTCAATTGGACAAATACAAAAGGAGCTAAAAAAAATAACAAGAAAAAAATTCAATAAAATGTAGAATTGAATAAATAGAAATGAATGATTCAATGAGCCATCAAGAATCAGTCAAAAAAACAAAAAACAAAAAAAAAAAAGAAAAAAAAATGTATATTTTCCTCTTTGGAAAAACAACTGACCTGGAAAAAAATAGATCTAGAAGAGACAATCTAAGCATTATTGGACTGACTGAAAACCATGATGAAGAAAAGCCAAATACAGAACTCAATAGAAGCATAAAAAGGTAAAAAGAAAAGGACTCTTGAGAAGTACATTTCTGTTGTGAGTATACTTAGAGAGTGCAGATATAATTTGATTTTATTATGATAATATGAAAAAGAAACTAAAGATGGAAAGGGGGTTGTACCCAAAAAAGAGGAAAATTGAGATAAAATGAGGGAAATTACATCTCATGAAGAGGCAAAAAAGACATAATTGAGGGAAAGAAGGAAGGGGGATAAACACTGTGTGAATCTTAATCTCATTATATTTGCCTCAAAGAAAGAATATCAGACTTATTTGATTTCACAGAGAAATTTCTCAATTTATAGGGAAGTGAAATGGGAAAGGGAAAAGGAAAAGGGGAGGCTAATAGAAGGGAAAACAGAAGTAATAAAGGAAAAGTATAAGAAAGGGGAAGGCTAATGGAAAGGAAAACAGAAGTAGTAGGGGAAAAGTATAAGAGAGAGGGACTATAAACACGGAAGGCTGAGGGAGATAGTAGTAAAAAGCAAAATACTGGGGAGGAGGGAAAGGGTGAAAGGAAAGAGAAAATCATAATGGGGTAAATAAGTTGGTGGGAAATATAGAATTAGTCATTTTAATTGTGAATATGAATGGGATAAACTCTCTCATAAAATGGAAGTGAATAGCAGACTGGATTAAAAGCCAGAATCCTACAATATGTTGTTTACAAGAAATGCATTTAAAGCATAGTGATACATTTATGAGTAAAGGTAAAAGGTTGGAGCAGAATCTATTATGCTTCATGAAAAGTAAAAAACAAAGCAGGGGTAGCAAACATGATCTCATATGAAGCAAAAGCAAAAATAGATTTAATTACAAGTGATAAGGAAGGAAACTATATCTTGCTAAAGGGCACCATAGATAATGAAGCAATATCAATACTAAATGTACATGCACCAAGTGGTATAGCATTCAAATTCTTAGAGAAGTTAAGAGACCTGTAAGAAGAAATAGACAGTAAAATTATACTGGTAGGGAATCTCAGCCTTACTTCCTCAGAACTAGATGAATCAAACCACAAAATAAATTTAAAAAGAAGCTAAGGAGGTAAATAGAATATTTTATTTTAAGTTAGGTACAATAGATCTTTGGAGAAAACTGAATGGAGACAGAAAAGAGTATACTTTTTTCTCAGCAGGACATGAACATATACAAAAATTGACCATACATTAGGGCATAAAAATCTCAAAATCAAATACAGAAAGTCAGAAAGAGTAAATGCATTTTTTTCAGATCATGATGCAATAAAAATTACATGCAACAAAAGGCTAGGGGAAAGTAGACCAAAAATTAACTGGAAACTAAATAAGCTAATCCTAAAGAATGAATAGGTAAAACAACAAATCATAGACACAATCAATAATTTCATCCAAGAAAATGACAATGATGAGAAAACATAGCAAAATTTGTGGGATGCAGCCAAAGTGGGAATAAGGGGAAATTTTATATTTCTAGATGCTTACTTTCATAAAAGAAAAAAAAAAAAAAAGAAAGATCTATGAATTGGATTTACAACTAAAAAAACTAGGAAAAGGACAAATTAAAAACCTCCAATTAAATACCAAATTTGGAATTCTGAAAATAAAAGGGGAGATTAGTAAAATTGAAAATAAGAACACCATTAAATTAATAATAAAACTAAGAATTGGTTTTATGAAAAAACCAACAGGATAGATAATCCTGTAGTTAATTTCATTAGAAAAAGGAAACAGGAAAATCGAATTGTTAATCTCAAAAATGAAAAGGAGAACTATCCACTAATAAAGAGGAAATTAGAGCACTATTTAGGAGTTATTTTGCCCAGTTTTATGCCAATAAATTTGATAATATAAGTGAAAAGGAGGAATACCTACAAAAATATAGATTGCCCAGATTAACAGAAGAGGAAATAAAATACTTAAATATTTCTATTTTAGAAAAAGAAATAGAATAAGCTATTAATCAGCTCCCTAAGAAAAAATCTCCAGGAGCAAATGGATTTACATGTGAATTCTACCAAACATTTAAAGAACAATTAAATGCAATATATTAACTATTTGAAAAAATTGAGAAAGAAGGACTCCTACCAAATTCCTTTTATGACACAGACATGGTACTGATACCTAAACCAGGTAGGATGAAAACAGAGAAAAAAATTATAGACCAATTCCCTAATGAATATTGATGCAAAAAATCTTAAATAAGATAGTAGCAAAGAGATTTCAGAAAGTCATCCCCAGTGTAATATACAATGACTAAATGATACATAGAGAACCCTAGAGAATCAACTAAAAAACAAGTAGAAACAATTCACAACTTTAGCAAAAATCAGCAGGATGATTTCAGAGAGGCCTGGGGAGACTTAACATGAACTAATACTAAGTGAAATGAGCAGAACCAGGAGATCATTGTACATGGCAACAAGACGATCAATTCTGATGAACATGCATCTTTCCAACAATGAGATGATTCAGGCCAGTTCCAATGGTCTTGTGATGGAGAGAGCTATCTACACCCAAAGAGAAGACTGTGAGAATTGAGTGTGAATCACAACATAGTATGCTCGCTCTTTTTGTTATGGTTTGCTTGAATTTTCTTTTCTTTTTTTTTATTTTTGATGTATTTTTTTCTTGTGCAGCAAGATTATTGTATAAACATGTATTCCTCTATTGAATTTGACATTTTAATATGTTAAAATATATTGTATAACATGCCATCTAAGGAAAGAGGTGGAGGGAAGGAGGGAAAACAGGGTTTTTTAAGGGTCTATGTTGAAAAATTATTCTTGCATATTTTTGAAAATTAAACACTTCAATAAAAAAGTATTGATAATATAATAAGCATGAGGCTATATCATTTAATATAAAAGAAAAACTATGGAAAATTAAAAAAAAAAAAAGAATAATCATTCCCACCAACTTTGGAGAGCTCAAATGAATTAACCATAATTACTTCAATTGTAAATGTTATAAGACTTGAATCTAAGGCTTTTAGGCTTCCCTGGACTGTAATATTCTTTCTAATATGTGGCATTGTATCTAGATAAAATATTTTGTTTATATATAATATTACTGAATTTTAAGAGAAAATGTGTGAAATCCATTGGCTCTCTGGGTCAAATCAGATGCAATCAATTTCTTTTTTACATAAAAATGAATAAACTTTTGAATATAATTCATGAAAAGATAGAAAATAATATAAAAAATAATTTCATAGTTTACAAAATATTATAAGCAGATAATGCTCAGAAAATTTTATCAGAATACACAAAGGCAGTAAAATCTTCTCTCATTGCTTGCAATATCATATAAAAGACATTTCCGGAAATTTTTCAAGAACTTTAGAAAATTTGACTCCTTATCACTGGAGAAATTGGGTCTCTACCAGCACATAAAGGCATTCTGCTTATTTTTAAATATTTTTTGTTTCAATGAGTTTAGCTATTCTTCTTACAGGAAGGATCACCATTAACTACACAATGGTGTTTACATTTTCTCTCTCTCTCTTTATTAGTTTAGGATAATGACATTGCCACATGTAGAAATCTCTAATTCTCAAAAACAAATGGCCAAATCACATGATTTAATCACTCAGGGGTACTAATAAAGAGGTGGGAAAGTAGTGAAGAGCTTTATTCACAATACTAGAACATCAAAAGATCAGATTTTTCTGACAAAATTTAATTTTACACCCAACATTCTTATTCTTCTATAGAGAATTAGAATGTTGGTATTTCTTGGCTGGTGATCACTATTTGATAAGATCACACAGATAAAATAACATTCCTCATTTTCCAGGCATAATTAAATTCAACAAAAGCAATATTCAAAATAGATAAGATTAGTACACAATGGGTAATTATGTGCACTGAGCTCTGTCTCACAGCATACAGAACTTAATTAGACCTTAAGGGACAGTGCATCTTTGCTAATCATATGTGCCAGTCACTTGCAATGTTTCCTACAGAAAGTTACAATAGCTTTTCAGTTACTGAATATCGTTGAGCTCTTTTTTCTTTCTTTACACAGACTTACAAGTTTTTTTTTACATTTAGCTTTGATTGATTGATCTATATCAACAGCCTAATAACATCATTATCAGTTACACAAATGTAAGAGATTTTAAATGTGCTAGAATAGTGTTAAACACAGAGAGATATAGACATATAAATTCACGGAGGACTCATTGAAAAAATCAATTTGGAGGATTTTTCACTTACCTCAATGAAATAGACCTTACTGTGAAATAATGAATTGAGTAGTAAATTATTTAACTTCATTTTAAAAGTGATTTCAATTTTCTGGGGGCAACAATGATTAGTTCCAATGAGAAATCTCATTCTATCCCAAACTCAGAATCAATGTATCTCTTTCTAAGGGTTGTTTCAATTAATAAAATGATAATATTTCACAGTGTAGAACAGTATTTCTAAATTCAAATGAAATTACTAATTCTACAATCTGTACTATTCTTCTTGAGGTATATTCAAAATTTAGAAATGCATGTCCATATTTTCTGAATAAAGCAGTTAAATGCAATTTCCTTTTAAATGTTTCCATTTAAATTATAAAGATAATTTGTTTTGAACATAAAAGTCCCAAAAAACTTGGATTGATAAAGTATACAAATTTAAATAGTAATCCCAATAATTAGTAATGTCAATCCAGATATTGGTGTGACCATTCTAGAAAGGAAATATTTGCTAATTCTTCAGTTTGCGGGGTGAAGGGAGGAATGAGCTTCTGGACATGATTGCTAAGTATTTGTTATTACACTCATTACCCGATTTCCAAAAAACTGAATTTTAGGATATTAGTGTCAAAAGAAAAGTCAGTCAAGTATAGAAGAAAAAATGCTTCTCCACTTTTATTTTCCTCCACTCACTGAAGCCAGGGTTTCTTACTTTTTTTTTTTCTTTTTTTTAAAAACTTGAGTAAAGTTAAAGCCTCCACTAAAGTTTTACCATCCCACTTTGTGAGGATGAAGTGATCCTTAATTGCTGGAGGTTCTGCCAGTGGAATAAAAGCTAAGATTTAAAGTGTTCAGTTAAGGCTCAGTTATGGATGTTATGTCTTTTAGGAAAGAACTGGCCTAGTTAATTTCTGAAGAGTTTGTCAACAAATTGCCCAAAAGGCCAATTTTTGTTTACTTTTTTTTCTAACTCCCTAAGATCATCAGTAAAAATGACAACAATCTAGAATGCATCTGGAATGGCATTAAAATATATTTGGGAAATTTTTGAGAAAACAAAAGAAAATATAAAAGGTTTTAGAAGCCAAATAAAGGAGTTCATATCTGATCCTGAAAGTAATAGGGTTTCTCTGAACTTTACTAAATGCTATGTCTATGGGAAGATAACCAATCATGTACTTTAAGAAGATAATTTTGTCAGATTACAAGAATAGAAATTGTGGAAGAATTTTGAGGCAGGGAGGCCAAAAAGAAGAATATTTCAATAACTCAGGTATGAGATGCTTTACATAAAGCCCATCAGAAAAGTTATATTAATCTAATTTGAACTTCATTCATAATCTACAAAAAGAAGAAAAAGAACTTCTAGTAACACATTTTTGTGAATTGCTTTCTATCAACTGTTAGTAACTGTAAGCAATTAGCGCAGTGGATATAATACTGGTCTGGAATCAGAAAGTTTTGCGTTCAAATATAAACTCAAACATTTACAAGCTATGTGACTGGGCAAGTTACTCTACCTATATTTGCCTTAATCCACTACAGGAATAAATAGCAAAAATACTCCAGTATCTTTGCCAAGAAAACCTCATGGACAGTATGGCCAAGTGGGTCATGATGAGTTGGACATGAATGAACAACCAAATATCAACATTAATGAGTATCCCTTTCCAAAAGAGTACTGAGTGTGATGAGTTATTATTTAAATCAAAATGAAAGGAGTTAGACACTGCTAGGGCTTCAGGAATTATTGTCAATAGGAATATAGAAAATAGAAACACTCTAGTGGGCCAGTATCCCAAAGAGATCATAAAAAAGGGAAAAGGCTCTCAATGTACAAAAACATTTATAGAATCCTTTTTTGTTGTATCAAGAAACTGGAAATGGAATGGATGCCCATCGATTGGGGAATGGCTAAATAAGTTATGGTATATGAATGCTATAGAATATTACTGTTATAGAAGAAATGATCAGCAGGATGATTTCAGAAAGGCCTGGAGAGACTTACATTAACTGATGCTGAGTGAAGTGACTAGAACCAGGAGCTACAACATGATTATGCAATGATCAGTTCTGATGGACACAGTTCTTTTCAACAATAAGATAACTTAGGTCAGTTCCAATGGTCTTGTGATGGAGAGAGCCATTTGCACCCAGAAAGAGAATGGTGGGGTCTGAATGTGGATCACAATATAATTTTTCCACCTTTTTGTTGTTGTTTGCTTGAATTTTGTTTTCTTTCTCATTTTTTTCTTTATGATCTGCTTTTTCTTGTGCAATATGATAATTATGGAAATATGTATAGAAGAATTACACATATTTAACATATCTTGAATGACTTGCTGTCTAAGGGGAGAGGGTGGGAGGAAGGGGGGAAAGAAAAAAATGAAACAAAGTTTTGCCTGGGTGAATGTTGAAAACTACCTATTCATGTGTTTTGAAAATAAAAAGTGAGAGAAAGGAAGGAAGGAAGGAAGGAAAGAAGGAAGGAAGGAAGGAAAAAAAAGAAAGACACTATAGAAAAGACAACTTCCAGTAATTCAAGGTACCTTTAAACTCTGAAAGGACAATTTGAAGCCATATTCTAAAATCCCAGACATCACTGAGAGCAGGGATTAGCAGAGCAACCAAAAGTTTCATTGGGAATTGTTTGTTGTTTTTTCTAATGTCTCTGCTTTTTATATTCCATATTGTCTATAATGCCTACTCAGCTTTGGTTTTCTAATTCTTTAGTATCTTTTGGGTCCCTCCCAAATATTATATCATAAAGATTTTGCTCATCCTTATTTCCTCAATTCAGCCAAAAACAATCTTTTCCTTTTCAGACAACACTATTTCAAGTAACTATTTTTCTCTGACTTTTTTATTCTAGCTATTTGTTTACCCCTCCTCTGGGGAACTGTCTGTTCCATAAAGAAAAATATTGTAACTTATTCTTTCTTTTTTATGTTCTTCAAAGCACCCATAATCATTTCTGGATTTTTGTTTTATTTAGAGTGCTAATAAATTCATGTTCTGTCTTACTGCACAGAATTATTTTTTTTTTTTAAGAATAAGCTTCACAATATTCATTTCTAGAAACATGCAGGAAGTGTTTGAACAGATTGAGTATCAGCCATGGAAGGATCTGTCTAACCATGTACAAAAATAGTTTATTATGAGAAAGTTGTATTTTTTAAGGTTTGGCTTTTTTTTTTGGGGGGGGGGGATAGGTAGTAGAACAAGGCATAGCAAGCAATTCATAATTACAAAATAAGGAAGAGAACATGGAACTTTTGGTTAGCAGGGCTGGATTTGAATGTTGATTCTGTATCCTTGCAGTGCAATGTTAAGCCATATATAATACTGGTTTTGGGGATAAGGGAAATGTGGAGGCTCAGCTTCATCTTCTATAAGAGAATATATTAGGACTAGTATCAGGGGCCCTCAATCTATGGCCCATTGGCCAGATGTGGCAGCTGAGGATGTTTATCCCCCTTACCCAGGGGTATTAAGTTTCTTTATTTAAAGGCCCACAAAACAAAGTTTTTGTTTTTACTATAGTCCAGCCCTCCAACAGTCTGAGGGACAGTGAACTGGCTCCCTATTTAAAAAGTTTGAGGACCCCTGGAAGATGATCTCAAAGATTTTTTCTAATTCTCAATGTTTTTAATCTGTGCATGGAGGTAGTACCTCAAAATTGAAATCCTGTATCTGTTAAAATAAGAAACTAATTAATTACTAGGTAGAACAAAACAGGAGGCAACCAGAAATCCTGACATGTGCCCTACAAGCAACAGTCTGTGATTATTTCTTTATATGGAATGAATATTAATAAGGACTAATTGCAACATACTTAAATGTTTACAATGCATTTTATTTTTTAATAAATGGTCATGTTCCCCCATTCAATTTTGGGAGTGACAACTACTCCCATTTCCCACTTCAATCTACAATAAAGTATTTCCTGTATCCCATTTTTCTTGCCTTACTTTTTCTTTTTCCTTTAGTTTCAAAATCCATCTATGAATGGTTCTCTCTCTGCTTTGCCATAACAATTCCCAAAGCATCTGTTCATTTCTCCCTTTGTCCCCTAGCAAGAATCTATCTCATGAAGTAATATTGAAATGAATGGCCTTCATCTATTACTATTACTGTTCTCTGAGTGAAAATGTTTTTAAATAGCCAAACTATCTAGGTTAAAGGATGACTCATTAGATGAGATGTGACAATTTCTGGCAAGGCCCTTTCCTTAAATAAATACAATAATCAGAGATTATAGGCTAGAAAATGTACAGTAGCAAATAAAACCTATAACACAATTAAAAAAGTACTTGCCTCTCTTGTTGAATATATGATATTTCCATTAACCTCACAAAGTGACTTTACCAGTCATGTATCAACAACATTCATTGGGAAGAAATCACAACTCCAGTGTTTAAGTACCATGACTGCAGCTTGGCCTTTTGGTGATAGATTTGTGTCTGTGGGCAGAGAGGGAATTTTTTGTGAGAAATTATCCTCTGAGTAGATTTGTTGTTGGAGCTTTCAAGAAAGCTTAACAGATCAGACTAGGTAAAGTTGCAAGCAATAGACCCTTTTGTTTGTCCATTCAAGAAAGACCATGTGAAGAATGGCTTGATTTTTTATAAATTAGAGTTAATTCTCTATATATTTTGGAAATGAGGCCTTTATCAGAACCTTTGACTGTAAAAATATTTTCCCAGTTTATTGCTTCCCTTAATCTTGTCTGCATTAGTTTTGTTTGTACAAAAACTTTTCAGTTTGGTATAATCGAAATTTTCTATTTTGTGATCAGTAATGATCTCTAGTTCTACTTTGGTCATAAAGACCTTCCCCTTCCACAGGTCTGAGAGGTAAACTATCCTGTGTTCCTCTAATTTATTAATAATTTCATTCTTTATGCCTAGGTCATGAACCCATTTTGACCTTATCTTGGTGTACGGCGTTAAGTATGGATCAATGCCTAGTTTCTGCCATATTAGTTTCCAATTTTCCCAGCAATATTTATCAAACAGTAAGTTCTTATCCCAAAAGCTGGGATCTTTGGGTTTGTCAAAGACTAGGTTGCTATATTTGTTGACTGTTTTATCCCGTGAACCTAATCTATTCCACTGATCAACTAATCTATTCCTTAGCCAATACCAAATAGTTTTGGTAACTGCTGCTCTATAATATAATTTTAGATCTGGTACAGCTAAGCCACCTTCATTTGATTTTTTTTCATTAATTCCCTTGAAATTCTTGACCTTTTGTGCCATCTAGGGGAGGGGGTGGGGGGGTAAGAGGTGAAAAATTGGAACAAGAGGTTTGGCAATTGTTAATGCTGTAAAGTTACCCACGCATATATCCTGTAAATAAAAGGCTATTAAAAAAAAAAAAAGAAGAAAGACCATGTGGCTTAACTAGAGAGAGGTAGGTAGCCACAAGAATGTGAGAAGAGGAAAGGGGAGGAGGATGCTAAAGCAAAACACACTCTACCATCCAAAGAGTCTATAATTTCAAGTGCAGATGGCCAAAGACAAGGAGGAATATAATAAGTGTGTTATTCTAATACCTGAGTCAGGATAGGTTCTCAAATGAAAATGTTTCACTTTATTTCATCCTCCCTCTCTCCTGACAATGTTTTTCTATAAATATTCTCAAAATCTCTCCCAAAACTAAAGATTCTTCTGTTGACTCAGAACAATATAATTTAGCAAGCATCTACAAATTACCTACCGAGTAGCAGGCACTGGATTATATACTAAGGATATAAAGTCAAATGTGAAATAGTACCAACTTCTAAGGAGCTTACATTAAACAAGTCATTGTCCTTTGAATATTTTATGGATGATCCTGTATATTTGAAATGTATTTGTGTCCTCCTCCCTGTTGATTGAGTAGTGATGAGATGTCATTATTGAAATAAAAATGACTATTGAATGTAAAAATTAGTTGGATTTTTGTGGGGAAATCAGTACTATTATATGACTTTTTATAATTCCTTATGCTTTAACTATGGGGTATTCAGGAGGACTAGCATCCCTGGTTTGAAGACTTCCCAGAAGGTTTCAGGGCTGCTCATCCATCTTTAGTGTTCACCTGATTCACTCAATTTACATCTTTTGTTTTAACAAGCTGTAACATACACAGCAGCCAAATTCTGATCAACTATCTCAATAGGTAGACTAAAACAAGTTGAGAGTAACCAACAGACCTCCAAACCTGTCAGTGAGTTAAGGTGATGTCTGTGTCAACCATGTGAAGATTTTACGCAGCAAAATGAGACTGAAACAGGCAGAGTGGAGGTCTTAGAAAATGATAAAACATTGAAGATGCCAAGGTCATTCACTGCATCCTGGGCCATTGTCAGTAATGTTGACTTTTGTCCTGCTACTAGATTTTGATGATTAAGGAAGACAGACCAAAGTTGATGACTTTGTACACTCTGTCTCACTTAAATTCAATTCACAAACAAGTCAAGGCATTATCCATAATGTCCTCTTAAAAAACTAAGGAAAAACAATAATCATTTCACTAAAGTTTTTTGTCTGAAAAGGAAATATAGATCAATTCTTTCAGTAATATCCTTTGAGGGTTATATATTTTGGGTCCTTCATTGATGCATTGTTGGTGGAGTTGTGAACGAATCCAACCATTCTGGAGAGTAGTTTGGAACTATGCTCAAAAAGTTATCAAACTGTGCATACCCTTTGATCCAGCAGTGTTACTACTGGGATTATATCCCAAAGAGATTATAAAGAAGGGAAAGGGACCTATATGTGCACGAATGTTTGTGGCAGCCCTTTTTGTAGTGGCTAGAAACTGGAAACTGAATGGATGTCCATCAGTTGGAGAATGGCTGAATAAATTGTGGTATATGAAAATTATGGAATATTACTGTTCTGTAAGAAATGACCAACAGGATGATTTCAGAAAGGCCTGGAGAGACTTACACGAACTGATGCTGAGTGAAATGAGCAGGACCAGGAGATCATTATATACTTCAACAACAATACTAGATGATGACCAGTTCTGATGGATCAGGCCATTCTCAGCAACGAGATCAACCAAATCATTTCTAATGGAGCAGTAATGAACTGAACTAGCTATGCCCAGAAAAAGAACTCTGGGAGATGACTAAAAAACCATTACATTGAATTCCCAATCCCTATATTTATGCCCACCTGCATTTTTGATTTCCTTCACAAGCTAATTGTACAATATTTCAGAGTCTGATTCTTTTTGTACAGCAAAATAACGTTTTGGTCATGTATACTTATTGTGTATCTAATTTATATTTTAATGTATTTAACATCTACTGGTCATCCTGCCATCTGGGGGAGGGGGTGGAGGGGTAAGAGGTGAAAAATTGGAACAAGAGGTTTGGCAATTGTTAATGCTGTAAAGTTACCCATGCATATAACCTGTAAATAAAAGGCTATTAAATAAAAAAATATATATTTTTGGGTCCTTGTGTGTATGTGCATGCTCATCTATATGTGTGTTTCATAACTGAATTATTTATATTTCATGTATTATAACTATCTCTTTCTTATTTAGTAATGTATTTTTGCATATGTTTTTCTATCAGTATTTGGAAAACTTACACACAGGCTTTGCAGTAGTTGGATTCATTGACTATAAATTACAAAAACCTTCAAAGAACATTTGATGTTTTGTTATCAAATTCTGATGTTATAATAAAATCTCTAATTTTGATATATAATTTAATATTTAAAAATAAATGGATCAAAAGCTTGCTATGCACAAAGAAAAGTATAAGGAAGATTAAATGTGTGAGTAGTTTACACAGATTCACAATGTAGTAGACATGCAATTCGCTCCTCCTGACTGTAACAAATGCTTTCATGATAACAATGTAGAATTCATCAGGAAACAGATTCTTATAGTTTAGTCTGGGCAATAGGATATTAAATAGATAATGAAAGATGTTTTCTTTCTATTAACTAGTATTCAGTATGGATTACAGAGGCTTAAAAGGTTAAAGAAGGTGAGATGGTGCTAAACTTTCCACTGGATAATTATCTTGGATATCAATGGTGATTTTTTAAAAGTTGGTAGAGTAAGTTAATAAGCATTTATAGAATACTTACATTGTTTCAAATCCAGTTCTAAACAATGAAGTTCCAAAGAAAGGTGAAACAACAACCATAGTAATACATCCCTTTAAGAAACATGAATTCTAATGGGAGAGAACATTTTAAATATCTGGGTACATACAAGATTTAATCTGAAAATGGGAAAACATTAGCAGTTGAGAAAAAGAGGCAGAAATGGATTGCTGCATAAGGTGGGGTTTCAGTTGAGTTTTGAAGGAAGCCAAGGAAGCTGAGAAGAAGAGGTTAGGGGGTGTGGAGTATCATGTATGGAGGTTAGAAAAAACAAAGGTGTAGAGACAAAGTATGGTGTTTTAGGAGTTGTAAGTGATTAGTGGATAAGCATTTTTGGATGGCAAGACAGGAGAAGAATGTAAAGGTAGAAGTTGGGGTGGGGGAGGAGGAAAGGAATAATTACATTAAAGTAATGCATGCTAGATAATCTGCTAAATGTCTTACAATTTGTCTCATTTGATCTGGAATGAGCAAAGTTGTGAAAGATTTTCAATTTTAAATGGAATACTTTCATTTGATCTTGGAGTTAATAAGGTTCTACTTCATATATATGTCTATTCCCTCATGTTGGCATTCTGGAAGTGAGGAAGTATCATTATTAAAAATAATGCATAAATATAGATAGGAATTAAATTGGGTGTGGAAGTATGTTGAATTATTGTATGGAAAAGAAGAATACCATGTGACTTTATATCCTATTATATTCAAGGGTTAGACCTAAGTTTTGAAAAAAAAAAAAAAAAAACTTGAATGGGGGATAAATTAGAGTTTGGAGAGGCTTGAGGTGGGGTGATCAGTTAGATGGCTATTGTAGAATCTCAGGCATGAGGTGATGAGGATTCAAATTTGGATTTTGGTTATTTGAATGAAGAGGAAGAAGACTATTCTAGAGATTTTGTGAAAGTAGAAATAATGTGACTTGACAATAGACTGGATATGTAAAGTAACTGAGTGGAAGAAGGCAAGACTGCAGGCCTGGATAAGGGCATTGCCATTGGCAATGATAAGTAAATTCAAGGAGCATCAGAAGTGGCAAAAAAGTTATTAGACCTGAAATAAATTATGCTTTCTAAAATTATCTGGTGAGACTTCCGGCCAAGATGGCAGCGAGGAGGCACACAGCTGTGTAAGCTCTGTGTTTTCTCTCAGAATCCATCTCATTACAAGCCTCTGAATTAATGCTTGACTGAAAAAAAGAAAAAAAACCCACAAATAGTTACCAAGAGAAGACATCCTTGAGATTAGACAGGAAAGGTCTGTTTTTGCTCGAGGGCGGGGACAGTTTTAGATAGGGCACAGGCTGAGGGCAGGCAGCTGCAGTGAGACCTTGGCAGGCAGCTCACAGCTGAGCAGACCAGAGGGGGGTGGGGTATAATCTCAGTCGTCTTTGTGGGGAGAGCTTTGCTACAGGATTGGATACTTTGCCCTGGCAGCAAGTCAGTAGCCCAGCAGAGAAGCTAAAAACACTGGGGTGAAGAATACAACCCCAAACAGCTGGAGTTTCTCGGGACCTGGCCACCTCTCCCCCACAGCATCTCAGCATGCTCTCAGAGTCTTGGAGCACAGGCGCAGCACAGTCCTGCTTGTGCCTTGCTGCTTCCCCCACAGTCTGTAGAGGAAGCTCAGTAACACTACCCAGCCCCTCTCCCAAAAAAAAGCAGATTCCATTTGTTTTTTTTTTTGTTTTTTCTTTTTTTCTTTGCTGGTTTGTCTCTGATTCTTCTCTGACAAAATGAGCAAAAAATTGAAAAGGACCTTAACGATTGACAGCTTTTATATGGACAGAGAGCAGACTCTAAACCCTGAGGAGACTAAAAACAGACTGTCTCCAGGTGAATCCCCACAGGAGGAGATCATCTGTTCCTCAGCAAAGATGAATCTCATAGAAGAAATTAAAAAGGCTCTCACAAGAGAGCTAGAAGAAAAATGGGAAAAGGAGAGGGAGGCTTGGCAAGAGAGTCTGGAGAAGTCATCCCACTCCCTTAAAAACAGAATGGATAAAGAAATCAAATCCTTGAAAAATAGGATTAGTGGACTGCAAACAGAAAATAGTTGTCTAAAAAAATAAAATTGGTTTAATGGAAAAAAATTCCATAGAACAAAACAACACAATTGGACAATTAGAAAAAGATATAAAAAAAGTGAGTGAAGAAAACACTTTATTGAAAATCAGAATTGAATAAATGGAATTGAATGACTTGAGGAGACAAGAAGAATCAGTCAAGCAAGACCAAAAAAACCAAACAATGGAGAAAAATGTGAAATACCTTCTTGGGAAGACAACAGACCTGGAAAATAGATCTAGGAGAGACAATCTGAGAGCCTGGGCATTATTTTCCAGGAAATTATCAAAGAGAACTGCCCAGAAGTCATAGAAACAGAGGGTAAAATAGACATTGAAAGAATTCATTGATCACCTACTGAAAAGGATCCTAAAATCAAAACACCAAGAAATATAGTGGCCAAATGCCAGAACCCTCAAACGAAGGGAAAAATACTCCAAGCGGCTAGAAAAACCCAATTCAAATATAGAGCAGCCACCATAAGGATCACCCAGGATCTTGCAGCATCCACATTAAAAGATCGAAGGGCCTGGAATATGATATTCCAAAAGGCTAAGGAACTCGGTATGCAACCAAAAATAACTTACCCAGTCAGAATGAGCATCTTTTTCCAGGGAAGAAGATGGTGATTCAATGAAATAAGCAAATATCATCTATTTTTGATGAAAAAACCAGAACTTAACAAAAAGTTTGATCTACAAATATAGAACTCAACAGAAACCTAAAAAGGTAAAAAGAAATCTCGAGAACTATATTTCTACTATAAAGATGTATAAAGAATACATGTATACCTTGTTCTAGAAACTAGAGGTAGAAAGGACATTGTACCAGAAAAAAGGGCAAAGTGAGGGTACTACATCTCACAAAGAAGCAAAGGATTATATCTGAGAGAAAGAATGGAGGGGGATAAATATAGTGGGTATCTTACTGCCATGAGAATTGGCTTTAAGAGAAAAATTGTAGACATATTCAATTTATGGTGAAACTTCTCCCACCTCATTGAAAAGTGAGAAGGGAAATGTGAAAAGGGAAGGAATAAGCTAAGCAGAAGGGAATATGGAAATTGAGGGAAAGGAGTAAGATAGGGAGAGAAATTCTAAGGCGGGGGGGGAGGGATATTAAAAAGGGAGGGATGTGAGAAGCAAGTAGTGCTCACAAGTTTAATACTGGGAAGGGGGGGAAGGGAGAAAGAAGGGAGAAAAGCATAAACAGGAGTTAACAAGATGGCAAGTAATACAGAATTGATTCCATTGGTTTGAGTTTGAACCTATACAAAAATAGACC
The DNA here is from genome assembly GCF_902635505.1 of Sarcophilus harrisii. Taxonomy (NCBI): domain Eukaryota; kingdom Metazoa; phylum Chordata; class Mammalia; order Dasyuromorphia; family Dasyuridae; genus Sarcophilus; species Sarcophilus harrisii. The sequence continues at coordinate 218,638,334 of NC_045430.1, forward strand.
ATATATTAGGTCATAAAAACCTCAAACTCAAATGCAGTAAGGCAGAAATAGTAAATGCATCCTTTTCAGACCATGATGCAATAAAAATTACATTCAACAAAAAGCCAGGGGAAAGCAGACCAAAAAATAATAGGAAACTAAATAATCTCATACTAAAGAATGATTGGGTGAAACAACAAATCACAGACATAATTAATAACTTCACCCAAGAAAACGACAATAATGAGACATCATACCAAAATGTGTGGGATGCAGCCAAAGTGGTAATAAGGGGAAATTTCATATCTCTAGAGGTCTACTTGCATAAAATAGAGAAAGAGAAGCTCAACGAATTGGGCTTGCAACGAAAAATGCTAGAAAAGGAACAGATTAAAAAACCCCAGTCAAACACTAAACTTGAAATTCTAAAAATAAAAGGAGAGATCAACAAAATTGAAAGTAAAAGAAAATCTTGAATTAATTAATAAAAGAGTTGGTTCTATGAAAAAAAAAAACCCAAGAAAATAGACAAACCCTTAGTAAATCTGATTAAAAAAAGAAAGAGGAAAATCAAATTGTTAGTCTTAAAAATGAAAAGGGAGAACTCACCACTAATGAAGAGGAAATTAGAGCAATAATTAGGAATTACTTTGCCCAACTTTATGGCAATAAATTCAACAACTTAAATGAAATGGATGAATACCTTCAAAAATATAGCTTGCCCAGATTAACAGAGGAAGAAGTAAATATCCTAAACAGCCCCATCTTAGAAAAAGAAATAGAACAAGCTATTAACCAACTCCCTAAGAAAACATCCCCAGGACCAGATGGATTTACATGTGAATTCTACCAAACATTTAAAGAACAATTAACTCCAATGCTATATAAACTATTTGAAAAAATAGGAATTGAAGGAGTCCTTTTACAACACAGACATGGTACTGATACCTAAACCATGTAGGCTGAAAATAGAGAAAGAAAATTATAGACCAATCTCCCTAATCAATATTGATGCTAAAATCTTAAACAAAATATTATCAAAAAGATTACAGAAAATCATCCCCAGGATAATACACTATGACCAATTAGGGTTTATACCAGGAATGCAGGGCTGGTTTAATATTAGGAAAACTATTAGCATAATTGAATATGTCAATAAACAAACTAACAAAAACTATATGATCATCTCAATAGATGCAGAAAAAGCATTTGATAAAATCCAACAACCATTCCTAATAAAAAGCACTTGAGAATATAGGAATAAATGGACATTTTCTTAAAATAGAAAGGAGCATATATTTAAAATCGTCAGTAAGCATCATATGCAATGGGGAAAAATTGGAACCTTTCGCAGTAAGATCTGGAGTGAAGCAAGGTTGCCCACTATCACCATTATTATTCAATATTGTATTAGAAACACTAGCCTCAGCAATAAGAGTCGAGAAAGAGATTAAAGGAATTAGAGTAGGCAATGAGGAAATCAAACTATCATTCTTTGCAGATGATATGATGGTATACTTAGAGAACCCCAGAGATACTACTAAAAAGCTATTAGAAATAATTCATAACTTTAGCAAAGTTGCAGGGTATAAAATAAATTTCCATAAATCCTCAGTATTTTTACACATCACCAACAAAATCCAACAACAAAGAGATACAAAGAGAAATTCCATTCAAAATAACTGTCAACAGCATAAAATATTTGGGAAAGTCAGGAATTATATGAATAAAATTACAAAAAAACTTTCCACACAAATAAAATCAGACTTAAATAATTGGAAAAATATTAAGTGCTTTTAGATAGGCCGAGCAAATATAATAAAGATAACAATACTCCCTAAACTAATCTATTTATTTAGGGCTATACCAATCAGACTTCCAAGAAAATATTTTAATGATCTAGAAAAAATAACAACAAAATTCATATGGAATAATAAAAGGTTGAGAATCTCAAGGGAATTAATGAAAAAAAAAATCAAATGAAGGTGGCCTAGCTGTACCTGATCTAAAACTATATTATAAAGCAGCAGTCACCAAAACCATTTGGTATTGGCTAAGAAATAGATTAGTTAATCAGTGGAACAGGTTAGGTTCACAAGACAGAATAGTCAACTATAGCAGTCTAGTGTTTGACAAACCCAAAGATTCAACTTTTGGGATAAGAATTCATTATTTGACAAAAATTGCTGGGATAACTGGAAATTAGTATGGCAGAAATTAGGCATGGACCCACACTTAACACTGTATACCAAGATAAGATCAAAACGGGTCCATGATTTAGGCATAAAGAACGAGATTATAAATAAATAAATTAGAGGAACATAGGATAGTTTATCTCTCAGACTTGTGGAAGAGGAAGAAATTTGTGACCAAAGATGAACTAGAGACTATTTTTGATCATGAAATAGAAAATTTTGATTACATCAAATTAAAAAGCTTTTGTACAAACAAAACTAATGCAAACAAGATTAGAAGGGAAGCAACAAATTGGGAAAACATCTTCACAGTTAAAGGTTCTGATAAAGGCTTATTTCCAAAATATATAGAGAATTGACTCTAATTTATAAGAAACCAAGCCATTCTCCAATTGATAAATGGTCAAAGGATATGAACAGACAATTCTCAGATGATGAAATTGAAACTATTTCTACTCATATGAAAGAGTGTTCCAAATCACTATTAATCAGAGAAATGCAAATTAAGACAACTCTGAGATACCACTACACATCTGTCAGATTGGCTAAGATGACAGGAAAAAATAACGATGAATGTTGGTGGGGATGCGGGAAAACTGGGACACTGATGCATTGTTGGTGGAATTGTGAACAAATCCAACCATTCTGGAGAGCAATCTGGAATTATGTCCAAAGAGTTATCAAACTGTGCATATTCTTTGACCCAGCAGTGCTACTCCTGGGCTTATACCCCAAGGAGATACTAAAGAAGGGAAAGGGACCAGTATGTGCCAAAATGTTTGTGGCAGCCCTGTTTGTAGTGGTTAGAAACCGGAAAATGAATGGATGCCCATCAATTGGAGAATGGTTGGGTAAATTGTGGTATATGAATGTTATGGAATATTATTGTTCTGTAAGAAATGACCAGCAGGATGAATACAGAGCGGCTTGGAGAGACTTACATGAACTGATGCTAAGTGAAAAAAAGCAGGAGATTATTATATACTTCAATGATACTGTATGGAGATGTATTCTGATGGAAGTGAATTTCTTTGACAAAGAGACCTAATTCAGTTTCAATTGATCAATGATGGACAGAAGCAGCTACACCCAAAGAAAGAACACTGGGAAATGAATGTAAACTGTTTGCATTTTTGTTTTTGTTCCCAGGTTATTTTTACCTTCTGAATCCAATTCTTCCTGTGCAACAAGAGAACTGTATGGTTCTGCACACATATATTGTATCTAGGATATACTGTGACATATTTAACATGTATAGGATTGCTTGCCATCTGGGGGAGGGGGTGGAGGGAGAGAGGGGAAAAATCAGAACAGAAGTGAGTGCAAGGGATAATGTTGTAAAAAATTATCTTGGCATGGGTTCTGTCAATAAAAAAGTTATTATAATAAAAAAATTAAAATAAAATAAAATAAAATTACCTGGTATCTAAATTGAATGATGAGATCTAAAATTAGAATATATAGAGCTTAGAAATAGAGTAACAGAAGAGAAATGCACTAATTACAAATGGCAATCTCAAAAATTCTAGTCACAAAGAAATGAAAGATATAGATTGTTAGCTAACCTAGAGGTATCAAACTATTAGGCTTCAGTCAACCAGCAAATCTCCATAGTGAAGTCTGATCTAGTTTAAAATGCATATCAGAAATATTCAACAAAAGAAATAAAATATAACACAACATACATAATGTCAACTTTTGATTTTCTTAGTCAATGTAGGGATAATTTTTAGTTGAGTTTTATCATATTTAAAACATCCCATAAACAGCTATGGTCTCATCAAATGGAGCCTTTTTAAGAATGAAAGAGATAGAGTTGTTGTTAATATTTTTTTTTTCTTTTTAGCTATCTAAGAAACAACTAATAGGAAAATGTGACAATTAATGAAACAGTGGAGTTGATAAAGGAACAAACTGTTAGAGAAGATAGGAGAAAATGGAAGTAAGAATCCATGTAGAGGAGTTTGTCTTAGCTAGGAGGTCTACCTCTTCATTTAAGATAGTAGGGAGAAAAACGGAGATAGTAGAGAAAGTTATCTGAATGATGGGGCAAGAAGAAGAAAAAATAGATAATGCTTACAAATTATCTCTTTTTTTTTTTTTTCAGTGAAACATTAAACTAGATACTCAGATGAGAGAGGGGTGTGGGCCAGATATGGCAGGATTTACAAAGAGATAATAGAAAATGTCTGGAATAGAAACTAGATGAAATGAGAACCCACTTGAGATTAGATAACGTATTTGTAGTAGGCTCAATCAGACCAAAATCTTGATTTTTTCCAACTCTGTTAAGCAGCATATGAGTTGAAATAAAGTAGCTAAATAGTGAGACTTAATTATGGGCTGAAAAGACAAGGAAAGAAAGGAAATGGAAAATGGAGACCACTGTAGAATTAAGACAGTTAACCAAGGAGCTGAAATTGGAAAGGAGCAAAATCAATGTAGAAGTGATAGTTTGGGAAAATATCTGAATAGCTGAGACAATGGAGGTCATGATGAAGAAAACAAAAAAACAACAACAAAAAAAAAAACAGGTTAAGAGTGATAGGCTCAATAAAAGATAACAATTTGATACAGGAATTTCAGACTTCTCAAATGTGTCTTGTGGGTTAGAATGAAGTTAAGAATGTAATCTTTTTTTTTTTTTCTGTCTAGTTAAGATAGATGGAAGGGATTAAGGGAAAACTCATTATGAGAATAGGGTACACTGAGGAACTACAAGATTAGGATATTTGGAGTGGTATCAATATATACACTGAAGTACAGTTATTAGGACTGGAGATAGAAAGAGAGAAAAATTGTAAACTAGACACTGAACTCAATGAGAAAAGAAGGAGAGTATCCTGGGGGCATATCATCCATCAAGATATAGATTGAGTGAGTCTAGCAACTAAATAGTACAGTGGATTGAACATTAGCCTTGAAGTTAGGAAGACAGTAATGTAAATTGAGTCTATAACACTACTATCTGTGTAATCCTAAGCAAGTCATTTATCTTCTGTTTGTCTTAATTCCCTCAACAGGAGGGACTCAACAATTTGAGACTAATAATAAAACCTACTCTTAGGGCTGTTATCAGGATCAAGTAAGATAATATTTGTAAAGCACTTAGTACAGTCCTTGGACATATCAGATACTAAGGGAAATTAAACTGAAATTTAAAATTTTTTCCTTCTTGGAAGGAAAGCTATGTATGGCAAATCTGGACAGCATACTCAAAAGCAGAGACATCACTTTGCTGACAAAGGTCTGTATTGTCAAAGCTTTGGATTTTCCATTAACAATGTATGGACATGAGTTATGGATTATTTAGGAAAGCTAAGTGCTCCAGAATTGATGCTTTCAAATTGTGATGCTCGAGAAGAGTTCTGACAGTCCCTTGGACAGCAAGGAGGTCAAAGCAGTCAATATTTAAAGAAATTAAATCTGGTTATTTACTGAAAGGCCAAAAATAGAAGTTGAAATTTAATACTTTGACCACATAATAAGAAGATAGGACTCATTGGAAAAGTCCCTGATGTTGAAAAAGATTGAAAATAAAAAGGAGATTGCAGAGGGTGAGATAGAACAATACTGTCATGGAAACAATGAACATGAACTTGGAGATTTTGAGAAATAATGGAGTATAAAAAGACTTGGCATGCTATGGTCTATGGAGTCACAAAAAGTTGGACATGAATAAATGATTGAATAACAGCAAAATGCTAAAATAAATGTTATCATCATCATCACCATTATTATTATGCATGATGAGGGTGATGATGATTAAACAAAATGAAACAAGTATAAAGTCACTCAACTGTTAACAGAAAATTACTTCAGAGCAGGAAAAGGATATTCAGAAAATATAGAATGGATTTAGCTGAGCAAAGCTCACTTGCCTTGTCCCTCATAAATTAAGATGAGGCTTTTTATTCAGTTCAACAGGAAGTGGCATCAGATACTTAAAATAAGCTCCTGAACCAATAAGACCTGGAAAGTGGTTTCAGTGTCAGGTAAAGAGGGGGAAAGTTTTCTAACATATGGGGAAAGAAGTTATGTTATTGTTCCTCCGATTGGGACAGATTTAAATAGCATGAACATTATTTTTTTATAACTTTTTTTAAATTTTTAAAATACATGCAAGGATAATTTTCAACATTCACCCCTACAAAACCTTGTGTTTCCTCTTTTCCTTCTCCCTTCCTCTTTCACGTAGTTAGCAGGAAGTATAATAAAGGTTAAACATGTGAAATTATTTTAAACATATTTTCACATTTATCATAGGAATAGAAATGAAGGTGCCAAAGGGGACTTCTTAGCAACAGGGAGCAAGGAATATAATGGCTACCTTACCAAGACCAGTGAGTCAGGGAAGCCCAAAAATCATTGCAATATTGGAAGAGCAGTGAAGTAAGTGGTGTCACTGGGCAGGAGTTATGTTCCAATGAAAGCAGATGTAAGAATAAGAAAGAAAGAAATTTAAGTCAAAAGGAAGTTTATTAATTATACAGCAGCACTTGGAAAGGGCACAGTGGAAAGGTCAGCATGATCTAGAAAAAAAATATTGATGGTGTAGTTTGAGGTAGAGAAGTTTGATGAGGCATTGAACAAGGAATGAAAAATGAGATTTCCATATTGGTTATCAGGAGGATCAGGATCATTAGAATGAGGTGAGTATAAATAGATGCAAGTATAATAACCTTCAAGCAGAGGAGAAGTTGGAGAGAAGTCCATTGCAGGAGACAAGAAACTATACAGTTCAAGTTCTCTAGTTGCTCTGACATCCTGGTAGACACTGAGTATTATTCAAGTCAGAGACCTGCCTCATAGAAGTCAGAGATATGTCAGTCTGATAATGGAATCAACATATTTTACTTGTCCTGGAGAAAGTCCTGGGATACAAGAGAGGATGACATTATTTTTAGGGTATCTTGGGAAAAGAGATCAGTTGTTGGGAAGATGTCAATTTTCCTTCAAAGACATACAATTATAATATAATCTGGGGAAGCCAGCTTGGTCCAACATGAAACAATTGGTTGGGCTTGTTGTCATAGCATATGTATCTCCTAGAATTTTGACCCAACAAAAGGAAGGAGCTAGTAATTATGGGGGGCAGAGGCCTCCTCCTTAAGTGTGATTGCATCTAAAGCTAGCCCTAGGCAAAATTTTCATTTATCTTAGAACCCTTCCTTCACCCTTTGACTCTCTCCTCCCCTAAGCTTCTCTAAATCCCTCAGGTCCTACCCCAAAAGTCACTTTAAAAAGATTCTAAGGCATGTGAAAGAATTGAAGCTTTAGTCAAATAGAAGGATTAAATAGAAGGCCCTGAGCCAAACCCCACTTGGTCTTTATTTGGGTCTCGATTGAGTCAGATTGAATGGAAATACCAATCATTCTGCTTTGGCCAGAAACCTTGAGGATCTTCCTCTCCCAGATTTATTTATTTATTTGGATTTTTTTTTTTTTTTTTTTTTTTTTTGCCAGAAGAGCAGATTCTTTACCTCACTGTTACTTACCCTTAATCACTGAATGGGTGTGGCTTCAGTCAAATTGAGACCTTAGCTTTAAAAAGGGCAAGGTCTCTTAATTGCATTCTGAGCCATTTCCAGTCATCTTGATCTACATCTGGCAGCTGGACCCAGATAGCTCTGGAGGTGAAAGTGAGGCAGGTGACTCTGCACAGCTTTCTCTCACTTAAATCCAATTTAAATGAAATTGAGAGGGGTTCTTTTAAATCCCAACTAAAACTCTCCATTCTATAAGAAACTTTCCCCAATCCCTCTCAATTTCAGTCCTGTTACCCTATTCATCATTTACTATTTATCCTGTATATAGCCCCTTGAAGGTATGAACTGTTTTTCATTTATTTTTGTATCCACAGCAGTTATAACAGTGCCCTGTACAAAATGTTTATTGTATTGATTACTAAAGAAATTGAAAATGAATTTCATTCAATAGTAGGGTTCACGTTCTATAATGATATAAATAACCAGAGCAGAAAAATGCAATGTCTTGTTTGTGGAACAACCAGGTAGGCAATGCCATTGGATCAAAGACTATGTGTGAGGAAGTAAGATACAAGAAGACTGGGGGTAGGAGGAGGTTGGGATTTGAATGCCCCAACTCAGCATTTGTATTTGATCCTAGAGGCAATAGGAGCCACCGGGGTTTCTTATTCACCTGAACAGATCTGTACTTTAGAAAAATCACTGCTGAATGGAGGAAGGGGTGAGGTGAAGTAGGCACACCTCAAAGGAATGAAACACTACAGGGTTGGGGTGATGAAGGTCTGTACTAGAGTGGCAACATTTCAAAGCAGAAAAGAGGACATGTTTAAAAGATATTGCAAAGGTGAAGTCTACAGGCCTTGGAAAGAAATTGGAAATGAAGAGTGAGAGATAGTTCATAATACAGAATAACTCCTAGATTAGGAAGCTGAGGAACAGATAGGATAATGTTTCTTTTCAAGAAATAGGAGAGATAAGAAGAAGGAGAAGGATATAGGGGAAAAGATAATTCATTAGTTTTGACTTGAACATTTTGAGTTTAAGATGCCTACCAGACCTCTGGTTTAAAATATCTATAAAGTAATTGGAGATGTAAATTCTGAGGTCAGCAGAGAGACTGGGAAGGAAAGGTAAATTTGAGAATCATTAGTATAAAGATAATAAATAAATATTCAGGACTAGGTAAGATGACCAAGTGAAGTAGACAGATTAGAGGAAAAAGTGAAGAAGTCTCAGGACAGAACCCCGAGAGAAATCTAAGGATAGAGGGTGACCTGGAAAAGGATCCAGGAAAGGAGACAAAGGAAGGGCCAATAGGTCATATGGTCAGGAGAGACTGGTGTCCCAAAAATCTAAAGAGAAGAAAATATCCAAGAGGAGAGAGGGATCAATGGGTGTTTTAGACCAGAGAGATCAAGGTGAATGAGGACTCATTAATGAACATGGGAGATTAATAGCCTAATCAGTGTTATATAAGCAAGGCAACAAGCAGTTAGAAAGGACTTACTATGAAGCAGGCACTAGTAAGTTCTTTAAATATAAATGCAAAATCAAGAAGGATGATCCCTTTCCTCTGGAAGCTTAAATACCCAGGAAGCTGGAAAAAGGTGAGATCAAGTCATGCAAATAATTATTTCAAATATAAATCTCTGCCAGAAAAATTTTCAATGGATCATTTAAGTGACTTTCAATCATACTTAAATAATAATAATCAACAATCCGAGGTCAAAAATAAAGAAGCCCAGTATGGTTTCTCTCTATGATCTCCATATCACATTTGGATTTCTTTCTTTTTTTTGTGGTCTAGACTTAGTACTTCATCAATGCCTGGAACTCTCCATATGAAAAAACGCTTCAATTAATGCAGACTGGCAACTTGTTCAAAATGCACAGCCCCAGAGAACTGGTTTTTAAGCCTTATTTGGTGGTTGTGTATCCAATTAACAGTCTGGTGAAACCTACTGACACTTCAGAATTTTACATATGCATATATGTATACATATATCTATGTGGGCTTGTATGTGTATATATGTATTATATATATAATATATAAATGTATATATAAGAAGACATACAGGATTACAAATGAAATTAATTATATTAAATACAACTTTCTATTTGTGTATCTATTAAAATTCACTGATCCCAGTTTAAGACTCTTAACTCAGTTCTTTGCGATGTTAACATAGATTTAAAGATAAATTGAATCACTGAGGTCATAAAATCTAGCATTTTTAGTTTAGAGATGAGAAAAATGAGTTTTAGGATCAAATAGTGTCAGGTTATCTAAACCTAAAGTCTGGCTTTCTCTGATTGTTCATGGTCTCATAGGTTAGTATCTTGCAAAGGCAACATTTGAAGTCTGACCTTCTACCTAGGATACTATGCTGCCTTCTTTTGAATCTTCACAAAGGACACAGGCAGAGGCTTTACTTCAGATTTCATTGATATAGGGAATGTCCAGGTGAGGACATTCTCTCTTTCAATGCGGCCCAGCAGCAACTTCCCTGAAAGTAGTAATCCTAGAGAGCTACCCAAAGCACTGAAGTATTAAGATATTATGACAAATGATACAATCATTATGTATCACTGGTGTGAGTGGAAACCAGATCTTCCCAGTTTGGAGATACTAAATCATTCTGCTTTTTAGCTGATAAGTTAAAAACTTATAGTTTTTCAATATTCTTAAAAGTCTCTTATAGTGGCCTGTATTGTTTGGGATCTCAATAAGCATTAATTGATCAGAGTGTTGATAATTACTATTGTATTCATTATCATTTTCACAAAGAAATTCAAGCTCTGCAAATGGAAGCAGGGACTTGTCACCACAAACAGCTTGGCAACACATTTCCAATGTCTTCTGTGCCTTCTGCTTGTTAGTGTCTGATACAGCACCTTTGACTTATCCATTAAGAGAAAATGGAAAATTAAAAGTATCCAAGTGAGGTGCAAATGAGTTCAGGAAATGAATATTACATATGTAAGCACCCTAGTGTTCTCTGACCAAGTAGTACCAAACTATATTTGAAAGAGAGCAATAGAAATCTGAGTTTGTTTTCCTACATTTTAATTATGAAAGTTTTTGAGGTAATGTTTCCTACAAAGGAGTTATAACATGGTAAGTGAAGTTTCCACTGGGTACCAGAAGGCATAAAGATCCTTAGGATAACTAAACATTTGAAATATTTGTTTAGTTTAATTTAGGCCAATGACACAGTCCAGAAGATACTGGGCACAGTGAAAGCCACTGTGTCAATGCAAATGAATGTATTTGGGATTTTGTTTATTTGCTTATTTTGTTTTGTTCTCAGAAATTTGTTGTACCAAATGAACTTTGACTAGGACTCTTAATAACCAAAGTAATATGAGTAAAAAACCAGATTTGGTTGAGGGTGAGCTCTGGAGTCAGGAAGACCTAAGTTCAAGTTTTGTTTTTCGATATAACAGGTACATAATCAGCATTATTCAGGACATACTTCCAAGACTTATATTTATACCACAGGAATTGCAAATATGTTCCAAAAATGGGATTCTCAACACTGAAATTCTCCCATCCTATTGGAATCACAGATTCAGATATTCCACTTATCTTGTCAAAAAATTAACTGAATAAAAAATAAAAGCATAGCAAAGCCAAAAGATAAATTTGAACTTCATTAAAGGCTGTTGTCATTCTCGTTTTCGTTACATACAATTCTTCATGACTCAATTCAGGCTTTTCTTGACAAATATAATGGAATGGTTTTTGATTTCTTTCTGTAACTTATTTTACAGATGAGAAAATGGAAGCAAACTGGGTTAATTGACTTGCCCAGGATCACATAGCTCAGAAATATTTGAGACCAGATTTGAACTCAGAAAGATCAATCTTCTTGACTCCATATCCAACACTTTATCCATTATATCATTTAACTGATCATCCAGCAGAGAGGGAGAGGAAGAAAGGTAAAGGAATGGAGAAAAATGAAAGGCAGATGGGGAAAAGGAAAGAAGAGAAGAGAGAAGGAGTAGCTCAACCTTTAATCATTTGTAGAGTCGATACTCATTTACACCAGAGTGGGGATTTTCTTACCTAATAGTTCTATTCAGGAAAGAAGTGAGAGCTTTTTTAAAACAAACAAACAAATATTAGCCTAATGATAAAGGAGCAGAAATAATTGTTCATGTAAAGCAAGGTAAATACTGCTTTTTTAGGATACTGAATATCATGTTATTGAAGCAGAGCAAAGAACATAATGTTAGTCAATTTAAAGTAACTATTACAAATGCAAACAAAACACAAAAACTTCCAGAAGCTACAAGAAATTAAAAAAAAATACTTAATTCCCCCATTACATTCAATGATTTGAGATACTGCAGACCTATTATTATGGCCAAATGCACTTCATAATTCAACATTATCATATAAGAGAATAGAAACTAAGAGGAAGGGGAGGAATCTAAAGAATTTGAACTTATTTTATCTATAGAAAAGAAGCTAATGATGTCATTCAGGAATTTGTAAGACTCAGCACTCAGAATACTAAAAGGATAAATAAAGAAATGACCTTATGTTAAATGACCACAATAGAAGTAATCTGGATTTAAAGAAGGAAGTCTCAACAGAAAACATCAGGGAGAGGAATCTCAAGGCATGTACTTTCCTCAAAAAGGTAAGATGGGTACCTTTTCATTTTGGTCTATTAAAGAAAATGAAAGAATGATACTATTTTCTTTTGTGGGTATTTTCAGCAATACTATTACTTTCTTCATCTATTCTCCTCTCTAGTTTAGACAAATTGGGTGCAGGCTTTCATTCATTTGAAAAGCATTTGAAAAGCACCATTTGAAATGGTGTATGGGGTATTCAGAGAATACTAGTATCACTGGTGAAGATGCTTGCTGAGCCCTTTTCAGGGCTGCTCATCCACCTTTAGTGGATACTAATATCTTTCACCCAACTCTCACCTGTGGCTCCAAGAAGTTGAAATATGTGCAGTGGCCACATTCCAGTCAAATCATCTTCAGAGGGGCTCAACCAGGTCACCAACTCTGTCAATAAAATTAAGACGACATTTATCTCTAGCACTCAGAGTCTTCCTCCAGTAAAATGGGTAAATGAGAATAATTTGTTCTAAGGATCATGAAGGCAGCTGAAGCAGGTTCTGTTAAACAGAGTCAGGTCAGACATTGAAGACACCAAGGTCATCACTGACTTCTCTCTTTACACTGGATTTCAATGACCCAAGGAGACCCAACTCTGCCTTAGTTAAATCCAATTCACGTACAAGTCAGGACATCACAAAATGATGCTACTGATCTTCAGAAATGAATAAACAATAATAAAAATTAAATGCTTACTATGTGCCAAGTACTTTCCTATGCAATAGAAATGGAAAACAAAATCAGTTTCAAGTCTTGAGGAGCTTATAAACATGGATATGTTTATTAAGTGAGATCTTTCCTTGTAAAATAAATAAATTTTTCTCCACTTTCAGAAATGAAAAAAAAAAAAAAAAACACCATAAGGAAAGCTAAATCCATAACAGGACAGACAAAAAAGGAAAGAGTGTGGGCAAGAAAATCTATGGAACCTTTGAATGCATTAGTCTGTCAATACATCATCCCTTACCCCTCAATTCCTACTCCAAAAAATAAACTTCAGCCTTTTAGAAATGCTATAAAGACACAAAGACCTTTCTATTAAAGAATTAAAGACAACCTTTTAGGTATAAGTGCATTTGAATTGCTTGTTCAGGAATGAGATAATGCCTGAAAAAATATTTTGGACTAAATATATATTTTTTTTAAAAGGGGGATACAAAGAATGAGTGGTACTCATTTGTAAGTAAAACACTAACAGAAAATGAGACTGCCTGTCCCCATACATTATTTGGCCTTTATTGACATCTTTTTTTAAACTAGTAAATTTCAAACATATTTACCTAAGCATGGACTAGGCGAATGCCAATGAAATGATATTATAAATTACATTCAGATTTCTGCGATTAATTTATGGCCCTTCTCTAACTTCATTACATTTAGGAATGATAAATAACAACTTTATATCAATAATATTTTAAATCTATGTAACCACACACAAGAGCCACTGTCTTTAAGTGCCTTGTCATAGGTAACCTTATGATAGAGAAAAGTTCACAAGAAGGCCCTTTCTCTTTTCCAGTGACTAAATATTTAATGAAACAGAGGACAGTCCAGCCTTAAAGTGAATTTGGATTTGGAGGAAACAGAAATACAATAAGGCTTTAGCACCAACACTAAAGGTCTATACAGAAATTAATCCATTTGAAACAAAATGTTTCATCAGACTTCCCAGAATCCAGATTCTGGAAAAATAAGAGGCACCTGAGAGGTAGTTCTTATAGTCTAACAGTCTAACAGAGCATCCTTCAATAATTTCACAAAAAGTTTTAATTTCAAGACTTCACATAAAGGGAAATCATCATTTTCATGGCAACTCATTTCATGTTTGAGTAGGTCTAAGTTTATGAACCAATATTATTATTATTATTTGCTTAAATATATATCACTTCCATTTATAGTTATTGATCTCTATTTTGGCAAGTATAAGTTCTCTTCCATACAAGAGCCCTTTATGTATTTGGAGTAAATTCTTGTGTCCTTCCTGCCTTCTTTTCTTTAAGCTAGCATTTTCAGTTCTGTCAAATGAGTTTTATATGGTAGGGTCAGTAATTGTCTTCATTCTTTCATTCATCTAATTATGTCAAATAAATAATGATGAGAAGTACCATTGACTGATTTGTACTAGGAAAACTTTCAGTGTTTTTCTGTTGCAAACAAAACTAGCTACTGATTTACAAAATGCCTTTGACCATATTAAAGAAATATCACTTCTATGTTTACACTTTAAGATTTTTAGATGTTTATTAAATTGAATGGAGCTGAACTGAATTGCTAACCACTTTTATCAGATGACTTATTAACCCAGGTTTTGCAGGAGGTAGCTGTGATGCATTTTCAATATCTCTAGACTAGAAATCAGAGGTTCAGGATTTGAAATGTGATCCTTCAACTGCACAACTACTCTCAGTTTCTTTTCTACTACATTCTGGTTCTTAGCTTTTTTCTGTAAAATGAGGGGATAGAATGAGATGATATTTGAGACTCTTATCCTTTTGAATCACAAGTTCTTGTGACTGCTTAATGGGAAGATGGAGAAGGGATGTATCGAGGAGCAACAGGATAGCCACCCATAAGAATAGAATTCTATCATAAAATCATTTTGTGTACATTAAAAGATGGATTAAGTACATGACAAAGAAGTTAAAAATATAACTCAAGCTTATAGAACAATGAGATACAAAGAGTACTGAATTAGGAGATGATAGTTCTACTCATGGATATATTGATCAATGTTTAATGACAGGCACTGGGTGGAACCTCTCCAAAGGGTGGGACCATGGAGCTAAACTGACCTCTATCAGCACTTTCTGCCTGCTTGTCCCAGGGATCAATTCCTCTGTTAACCACATCTAAGACTGAAGGCCTCAATTTAAATACTTAATTTTGCCTTCATGCCACCTACATCTAATGCCTTGCAGCAGGTGGTTACTAAATGATTGCTGATGTCAACTGAAATAGAATCATATTGTTATATTAGGAAAGAAAAATGAAGATTTCAATGAGATAATTTTACACATAAGGAAACTTCAGCCCTGAAATGTATAAAGACTTGTCAGAAGTTTTAAAGACAAGAAGTAGTTAACTCAAGGGGTTCCCTGTTTATAGTGCATTGAACTATTTTAGTGTGCATTCTGTGAAGTCAGAAATACAAACTTATTCTTCAAGATTCTTAGAAAGAGTAGCATGTAGGACAAATATATATTTTTAAAAGGGCAAAAAGAACTCAATATGGAAAAATAAACCCTTTGCTATTTTTCTGAAAGAGTAGCTTCCTCTTCCCATTAGTTCTTCACAAAACCACACTAATGTATCTAAAAGCTCTGTGGTTGCCTAGTGGTTGGGAAATGGCCTATGCATTTAAGTTAAATTAATCTAAAGCATGCTTTCCCCCACTTTGTCAATTTTCACTCCAGGCACTGCTTATTTCCAAACTTTGTGAATAACAATGCTTTGCAAGTGGTAGGGGCTTAATAAATATTTCATGAAGGAATTTGTTGAATAGATTCTTTCTATTCATTTACTTACCTAGGGAGAGGATCTCTAGGATTGGCTAAGTTGGGATGCATTTGATTGCTAAAACTATCCTTTGACTAGTTCATTCCCCAGTTTAACTTATCTTTCAGTCCCTTGTCTAGTAACATGAGAACAGTTGATCTTTAATTTAGAAGTATTTCTGAAGAACATTTTCAAGACAGTTACCTATACTGTTTCTCTATCTCTCTCTATGTAGGGCAGGCACTTGGAATGTACAATGAAAACAAAACAAACAAGAAAAAAGTTCTAGCTCTTCCCTTGAATCTAACAACAATAACAAAAACTTTATCCTGACTATGCACAAATAACCACTATATTATTACATTTCTTGAGATGATCAGATGAGGCTACCCCTGGAATGCTATGATCACGTTACAACACCCTCTTCTGAGGGGGAACTAGGGAAAAAATCCAGAGGACAAAACAGCCCCTCAGTTAAGGGAAAAAGAAAGCTTATTTTTAAGATGAATGAGTAAAGAAAGCAACTATGTATTCTTTGGCACAATAATACTAAAAGTAGAAACACTATGAGAAACATTTAAAGGAATGACGAATTA
Organism: Sarcophilus harrisii; assembly: GCF_902635505.1. NCBI lineage: Eukaryota > Metazoa > Chordata > Mammalia > Dasyuromorphia > Dasyuridae > Sarcophilus > Sarcophilus harrisii. The sequence continues at coordinate 218,654,732 of NC_045430.1, forward strand.
GACTGTATAAAACATGTTCTTATCCTTTCCATGTATCAAAATTTAAGCCCCAAAAAAGGAAATCCTAGGATCATAGATTCTAAATTTGTAGGGATATCAGAGATCATCATTTTTTTTTTTTTTTTTTTGTAAATGTGGAAAATAAGACTCAGAGATAAGTAAAATACTTATCCATGAAAACACAATAAAGGGGCAAAATCCAGGTCCTTTGATTTTAAATTCATATCACTTTTCACTCTAATGGGAGATGAACTTTCCTTTTTCCATATTCTCTATTACTGATTTTTCTCCACTTCTGGTAACCTTCTACCACAAGTCCAAGGTCCCTCCAAGCAGTGCTCCATCCCACAAGGCCTGCTCAAAATCACCAAAGTTGGAAGATTCCTAAGCCTACCAACTTTTTTTTTTTTTTTTTGCACTGAGAGGAATGAGTAATTGAGAAAATACATTTTGAGAAAATTAGAGAAAATTATGGTAGAGGGGAGAGTGTTTTGGATTCAAAGTCAGAGGACCTCTTTGCCGATGACATGATGGTATACTTAGAGAACCCCAGAGATTCTGCTAAAAAGTTATTAGAAATAATCCACAACTTTAGCAAAGTTGCTGGTTATAAAATAAACCCACGTAAGTCATCAGCATTTATATATCACTAACAAAATCCAACAGTCAGAGTTACAAAGAGAAATTCCATTTAAAGTAACTACTGATAATATAAAATATTTAGGAATCTATGCCAAGGGAAAATCAGAAACTTTATGAGCAAAATTACAGACCACTTTTCACACAAATTAAGTCTGATCTAACCAATTGGAAAAATATTAAATGCTCTTGGATAGGGCGAGCAAATATAATAAAGATGACAATATTACCTAAACTAATCTATTTATTTAGCGCTATACCAATCAGACTCCCAAAAAACTATTTTAATGACCTAGAAAAAATAACAACAAAGTTCATATGGAAAAACAAAAGGTCAAGAATTTCAAGGGAATTAATGAAAAAAAAATCAAATGATGGTGGCTTAGCTGTACCAGATCTAAAATTATATTATAGAGCAGCAGTTACCAAAACTATTTGGTATTGGCTAAGGAATAGATTAGTTGATCAGTGGAATAGATTAGGTTCAAGGGATAAAACAGTCAACAAATATAGCAACCTAGTCTTTGACAAACCCAAAGATCCCAGCTTTTGGGATAAGAACTTACTGTTTGATAAAAATTGCTGGGAAAATTGGAAACTAATATGGCAGAAACTAGGCATTGATCCATACTTAACGCCGTACACCAAGATAAGGTCAAAATGGGTTCATGACCTAGGCATAAAGAATGAAATTATTAATAAATTAGAGGAACATAGGATAGTTTACCTCTCAGACCTGTGGAAGGGGAAGGTCTTTATGACCAAAGCAGAACTAGAGATCATTACTGATCACAAAATAGAAAATTTCGATTATACCAAACTGAAAAGTTTTTGTACAAACAAAACTAATGCAGACAAGATTAGAAGGGAAGCAATAAACTGGGAAAATATTTTTACAGTCAAAGGTTCTGATAAAGGCCTCATTTCCAAAATATATAGAGAATTAACTCTAATTTATAAAAAATCAAGCCATTCTCCAATTGAAAAATGGTCAAAGGATATGAACAGACAATTCTCAGATGAAGAAATTGAAACTATTTCTAGTCATATGAAAAGATGCTCCAAGTCATTATTAATCAGAGAAATGCAAATTAAGACAACTCTAAGATACCACTACACACCTGTCAGATTGGCTAAGATGACAGGAAAAAATAATGATGATTGTTGGAGGGGATGCGGGAAAACTGGGACATTGATGCATTGTTGGTGGAGTTGTGAACGAATCCAACCATTTTGGAGAGTAGTTTGGAACTATGCTCAAAAAGTTATCAAACTGTGCATACCCTTTGATCCAGCAGTGTTACTACTGGGATTATATCCCAAAGAGATTATAAAGAAGGGAAAGGGACCTGTATGTGCACGAATGTTTGTGGCAGCCCTTTTTGTAGTGGCTAGAAACTGGAAACTGAATGGATGTCCATCAGTTGGAGAATGGCTGAATAAATTGTGGTATATGAAAATTATGGAATATTACTGTTCTGTAAGAAATGACCAACAGGATGATTTCAGAAAGGCCTGGAGAGACTTACATGAACTGATGCTGAGTGAAATGAGCAGGACCAGGAGATCATTATATACTTCAACAACAATACTATATGATGACCAGTTCTGATGGATCAGGCCATCCTCAGCAACGAGATCAACCAAATCATTTCTAATGGAGCAGTAATGAACTGAACTAGCTTTGCCCAGAAAAAGAACTCTGGGAGATGACTAAAAACCATTACATTGAATTCCCAATCCCTATATTTATGCACACCTGTATTTTTGATTTCCTTCACAAGCTAATTGTACAATATTTCAGAGTCTGATTCTTTTTCTACAGCAAAATAACGTTTTGGTCAGGTATACTTATTGTGTATCTAATTTATATTTTAATATATTTAACATCTACTGGTCATCCTGCCATCTAGGGGAGGGGGTGGGGGAGGTAAGAGGTGAAAAATTGGAACAAGAGGTTTGGCAATTGTTAATGCTGTAAAGTTACCCATGTATATATCCTGTAAATAAAAGGCTATTAAAAAAAACAAAAACAAAAACAAAAACAAAGGCAGAGGACTTGGGATTCATACCCTGTTTTGTTTTGTTTTGTTTTGTTTTTTATTTCATTCATGATCACTTGCATGACAATGAAAAAAATCACCAACCTTTCTCACCCTCACTTTCTCCATCTTTTAAGCAAGATGTTTCTAAGTCTCTACAATTCCTTCTGGTTCTAGTCTAGGAGTTCTTGAGTATTTTGGGGAAGATTTAGATTGCATTTTATTTTATTTAGGGAGTGCTCAGAGGAAAAGGTCAATAGTCCTTATGTAGTAGAGAAATAGGTACGGCAGAAATCTTCAAAGATCCCATTATTTTTGCTGCCAACATCTATTTCACTCCTGCTTTTTGTCTTCCACTACACACCTCCTTTCTGATCACTGAGGAATACATCTGTGAAGGTGAACACTAAGTCCATTCTATCCCTGTTCTAGCAATCTGAATTTTCAGAGGAAATATTGGGTTGTCTTTATGGAAAGCATAATCTTCTCTGCTATTTGGAACAACGCAAAATTTATAAAGTAGCTAATGCCTTAGACAGATGTTAGGTGAAAGCTGAATCCCTTCCTTCCAGAAGGTTACAGATATGGACACATTAAGCAGACATCTATGTTTTCAGAGGCTAATGAAACACAGATATTCCTTTCAACCCTTTAGACACATGCTATAGAAACCTTCTGCATGGTGTCAGATCAATTTGATGCTTGAGAGAAAAGGGAAAATTAAAAAGTTAAAACAAACAAACAAACAAACAAACATGTTGTTTGATTTCCCTATTAAAGGATTACATTCATAAATGGAGCTTTCTCTCTTCCTACCCTCTTTCCTGGAGGAAGTAAAAGATAGGTATTCCAGGATCTAAGCATCTGGTTTCTGTTTCCAGTTTTCAGTCTTGTTTGGCCAGGAGTTATTATGCACTGGTTTATAGGGGCCTCAGAACAAATGTTCTAACTGTGTAACCAGAATGAATCACTATGTGGAAGTATAGTTACCTTGAAACCTCCCCCTTGCCTTTAGAAGAGCCAGGCCTGGAGCTTTCTGGCTCATCTAATTCTTTGGCTAGGAAATAGGTAGACAGAGTCAAAATTGTATCCCACTGTGACAAGAGCTACAGTGATTCATCCCTGTGAGGGGAAATGGAAACTTAGGCAGAAGCAATCACCTTCAATTAAAGGCAGCTCACAGACTTCAATCTCTCTGGTTGAGCCAAGTTGCCTTCAGCTAGTGCAGACTTTGGAACCACTCGATAATTACTGGTCACAGGGCTCATTGCTTTGGCTCTTATGTGTGGTCACAGTGAAGGGCAAATATTTTAGGCAATAAGAAAAAGAACAGTATGTCTGAAAAGAGGAAAGCTTGGACCTCCTGGATTGAGCCCAAACCCATGTAGATTTACTGGGAGGCCTGGATACATAGTTATTGACAAACCAGATTCTAATTTGGGAATATAAAATTCTCCTAGGGGGAATTTTCTATTTCCCCTACACCTGTAGGGGGAAAAAACTGAATCCTGCTTAGTAAGACGAAAGGAAATTTAGAAGGACTGTGAATAATGATTGTCATGCATTATATCTGAGGTGAAACTCCCCAGTCAATTAGATTTATAATGACCTTCTACGATGCATGAACTCAGGCTGATCTGGAAGTCACCTTCATTTATTGGAAAATCAATTGAATACAAATGAGCAAAAACTTGATTGCTTTGATTCTGTGGAAAATTAATGTAAGTAAAAAAGTAAAGTGATATTGGTCTTTAAGAATTGTTTTTGGAGGATCTTATAGGAGATCCTTTGCTGGCACTCAGTGAAGGACTCCATTGCAATTTCCACATGAAGTTTTGGGTCACAGTTCCAGGTACAAGAGGAGAACAACCTCTTGCACCTTTAAGGGAGTAAGGGCATTAATTACTGTTTTGTGGCACTATTGCTTGGAACTATAGGAAAGCCAAGTTACAGTTACAAGAGAGAGAAAAGTGCTTGTGATCACTCACAAGGAAGAAGAGGCCTCATCTCAAGTCCAAGACAGAGAGGAGCACTAATGCTTGTGTATACAGAAGAGCAGAAAACCTGGTCACAATTCCAGAGCCAAGAAAAATTCTAGCACTTGTAGTTAGAGGGGAATAAAGTCCCTTTCTGGGTAGAGACAAGATCATAGGCCAGGACAACAATGACTATACCACTCTTTGGATCATAGCAACTTGGAAACTTAGAAACCCCAGAGCAAGCTCTGGAACAGAAGCACAAAAATTCTGAAGCTAAGGAACAAATACCTCCACCCTGGGAATAAAACCCAACTTTTACATAAAGTCAAAAGACAACAAATAGGTTAGAGAAAGGAGTAAATCAAAAACAAACAAAAAAACAAAAACACTGATCATAAAAATGTATTATGATCACAGGAAAGATCAAGACACAATCTCAGTAGAAATACAAGTCAAAACATCTACAAGGAAAGCATCAAACATATATGAATTGAACATAAGTTCAACCAGAATTCCTAGATAAGTCCGAAGTTTTATTAAAAAATCAAGTAAGAGGATTAGAGGAAAAATTGGAAAAAGAGATGAGGGTGATGGCAGAAAATTATGAAAAGACAGTCAATTATTTGATAACGAAGAACTCCTTGAAAAGAGAAAAACTCTAACTGGCACACTATCTAAATTCTTAAAGGAAATTTAAATGAAATATGGAATAAGGTACTTCAAATTTCCTGTCTCAGAAGTAGATAAATCTAACAATAAAATAAACAAACAAGAAGTAAAAGAGATGAATAGAATTTTAGATAAATTATAAATGACAGACCTCTGGGGGAAAATGTAATGGGAAAGAAAGGGAATATACATTTTCCAAAGTTGTACATGACACCTGGGGAAAAAAGTACCATGTATTAGGGCACAAAAATGTCACAACTAATGCAGAAAAGCAGAAATATTAACCATATTCCTTTCAGGCCATACTTTAATAAAATTGTCTTCAATAAAGGGCAACAGAAATGTAAATTAATTGGAAACTAAAGAGTCTAATTTTAATAAGTAAGTAGATCAAAAAACAAATTAAAGAAGCAATAAATAACTTCATTCAAATTAACTACAACAATGAGATAACATACCAAAATTTATAGGATGTAGCCAAAACAATAAGAGAAAACTTATATTTCTAAATGATTCCATCAATAAAAGAAAGATAAGATCGATGAGTTGGGCATTCAATAACAGCAAACAATCTAGAAAAAAAAATTTAAGCACCAATTAAATATGTTAAAATCCTGAAACAAAATCAAACTAGAGATTACTAAAACCGAAAATAAAAATATCATTGTGTTAACAAATAAAACTAGGAATTAGTTTCAAGAATAAAAAAAAAAATAGATAAATCACTGACTAATGATTAAAAAAAAGAAAACTAAATTACCAGTATTGAAACTGAAAAGGATAAATGTTTGACCAATGAAGATGAAAGTAAAACATTTGTTTTGCTTTTTTGCCCAATTATGTGCCAACAAATTTGATAAGTGAAATGAATAAATACTGACAGAACAGTAGAGTACTTAAATATTTCTATTTCAGAAAAAAGAAATTGAATAAGTGATTAATGAACTCAGAAAGGAAGCAAACAAACAAACAAAAACCCACCAGTACCACATTGGTTCACAAATGAATTCTACTAAACATTTAAAGAATAATTTATTCCCATAATATATAAACAATTTGAAAAATAGGAAAATGATTTTTACCAATTATTTTTCTGGCATGAATATTTTTCTGATACCTAAATCAGGAAGATCGAAAACAGAGAAAAAATATTATATCTAGTTCCCTTATGACTACTGATTCAAGAAAATTTAAATAATACATTAGGAAGAAGACTTTAGCAATATGTCACAAAGATCATACTTTATTATGAGGTGGGGTTTATAACAGAAATGCAGGACTAATTCAATAGTAGGAAATCTATCAGCATGATTTGTAATGCCGGAGAAACTAAGGCAGGAGAGAGATTAGAGAGCTTTTTAATATTTTATTAATTGGAGAGTATAATTGACGGGATAGGACTCTTGTCTCAAATTATCCAGCCAGACAGAGATAAAGATATACTGGGACCAAGGAATCCATGTTGGTCCCAGGGCTGGAGGAGACTGTCATCTCAAAGAATCCAGTGTCCAGTAGCCAGTAGCCAGCCTCCAGCTCCAGCAATGAGTAGGAGAAACCCAACTTCTTAAATACCTTTTAGAAACATAGAAGGGGTAAGAAGCACGGGAACACTTCTGTCAGGATGGGGGAAGACCATAAATCCTAAAAACCCAGAGACAGGATGTCTGAATACACAGAGATAAAGATGTCAGTGAGGTATCTTGGAATATTTTAGAGGGATATTGTAAATTCTTGAGGACAGGAAAGAGTCAGGAGTTCCATTCTCTTGTTTATCCTGCTTGTGCTAACAATTTATAACCTTAGAGTAAATAGTTCCCAATCTTAATGGACCAGAAAGGGGTTTGGGGGGGGGGAGGGGAGTTAACAGCTTAGGGAAATAGTTAGGGAGACTGAGATAAGGGAAACTTGTACAGAGAAACTGAGCCAGGACAGTTAAAGAGAACTATGGCATAACAGACTGATATCAATAATAAACATAACAAAATCATATGATCTTCTTAATAGATACAGTAAAACCTTTTGACAAAATATTTATTCCTATTAAAAACAACAGGAAGCATGTCAATAAATAAAGCTCTCATTAAAATGATAAGTACTATCTTTCTAAGACCATCAGCAGGGATTATCTATAATAGTGATGTTAGAAGTCTTCCTAATAAGATCAGGGTTGAATAACATGTATGTCCATTTATCACCACTATTATCCAATATAGTACTAGAAATTGTACAATTAAGAAAATAATTTAAAGGTAATTGGAATAGGCAATAAGAAAACAAAATCATCACTTTTCAGATTATATAATGCTATACTTAGACTCTCCAAAATCATCAGAATTTCCTCTGCAGGAAGGAACAGAAAGAGAGATTCCACTTAAATAACTTCAGACAATATAAAATGCTTGGGAGTCTACCTGCCAAGACAGGAATTACATTAACACAGTTACAAAAAAAGGATTTCAAACAAATAAAGTCAGATCGAAATAAATAACTGGGGAAATACTACTTGCTCATGTCTAAGCTGAATGAATATAATAAAAAAATGACAATTCTACTTTTTTTTTTTTTTACTTATTTGGTGCCATACCAATCAAATTACCATATCTCAAATTGTATTATAAAATAATAATCATCAAAACATACTGGTATTTAATAAGAATGAGAATGGTCAATTAGTGGAACAAATTAAGTATGCACTAATACATAATAATACCTGATAGAGGTATTGATAAAGCCAAAGATTCAAGTTTCTTGGATCAAGAACTCACTATTTGATAACAACTGCTGGGAAGCTAGAAAATAGCAACTCATAAACCATAACAAGATAATGCCAAAATGCATACGTGACTTAGAAATAAAGAGTGATATATCATAAGCAAATGTAGGAGAGCATGGAAAAATTTGTCCAATCTATAGATAAAGGAATATAAGACCAAACAAAACTTAGAGGGCATTAAAGGATGGAAAATAGATAATTTTGATTAAATATAAAGCTTTTAGCATAAATAAAACCAATTCAGCCAAGACTAAAAGAAAAAACAAGAAACTGGAAGGGGAAGGGGATTTACAGCAAGTTTCTTTGATAAAGGCCTCACTTCTCAAATTTATAAAAAACTTAGTTAAATTTATGAGGACATGAGTTATTCCTTAATTGATAAATGATCAAAGGATATAACAGGAAGTTTTCAGATGATGATATCAAAACTATATAAAATCACATGAAAATACTCTAAATAAGTATTGATTAGTGAAATGAAAATTAAAACAACTCTGAGGTACCACCTCACAACTACAAATTGATTAATGTGACAGAAAAGGAAAAAAAAGAAATATCTTGGATGGGAGATGGGAAAACTGAGACACTAGTTGGTAGAGTTGTGAACGGATCCAACCATTTTGGAGAGCAATCAGGAACTATGCCCAAAGGACTCTAAAATTCTGCATATTTTATGACCCAGGACTTCTTAATCTTTTTCTACTTTCAACCTCTCTTATATGACTCTGGATGTATAAAATAGATATACAATTCAAACACTTACTGATAATAAATCATAATTTCATGACCCCTAGTTCAATTATGCAATCCCATATGGAGTCACAACCCACAGTTTAAGGAATTTTGCTATGACATGGCAATAGTACTCATACGTCTGTATCTCAAAAAGATACAGAAAAATTACTTTTATAGAAACTCTTTTTATGCTGGCAAAAATTGGAAATTGAGAGGATATTTTAAGGATGGTTGAGCAAGGTGATATATGATTAAAATGGAATACTATTATGCTATAAGAAGCAATGAGCATAATACTTCCAGGAAAAAAAAAATTGACATTGGTCAATTTTGAATGATTTAGCTTTATTGAACAATACAATTATTTAAGACAAATCCAAAGGACATATGCTGAAAAATGCCATCCTCTACAGAGAGAGTACTGATGGCATTTGAATGCACATTGAAGCATAATTTCTATATTTTATTATTTTGACTGTTTTTTTGTTTTTTGCAACATGGCTTATATAGAACTGTTTTGCATGGATTCACATGCACAACATATATAAAGTTACTTGCCTTTTCAAAGAGGGAATAAGAGAGGGATAAAGGGAAAAAATATTTATCATTTCTTTTTATATCAAAGAAGTCAATGAAAAAACTCCAATAGGACTTATTAAATTTGTTCATTGCTTTTACTTTCTTTTTTACAGAAGAGTGAATAGAGATTCCCTAAGTATTATTATATCTAAGCTCCTTGATGGCAGGAACTTTTTTTTTTTTTTTGCCTTTCCAAGTATATCCATAAATTTTGGTCCTGTAACTGAAACATTACAAGTTCTTCATAAATACTTAATGATTAGTTGATTTTTGTTTGCTAAACTTCAATAAATGTACTAGACAATCAAATTTGCTTATGTTGTTATGGATCTACTAAGTTTTATCAATGCAATATAAAAAAATGCTTTTTTTATAAATGAAATGTTTGTGCCCTTGACATTATAGCACCATCATTTTGGAATTGGAAGGAATATTGAAGTTTAATTTCTTTATTTTGCTGATGGAAAGAGGACCTGAAAAGAAGCCAAAGTCACACTAATTGGGATTTGAACCCAGATCTCCTAATTCCAGCCCCAACACTTTTTCCCACTGTACCACAATATCTATTAATATATTTAAGTCAATTATATGAAATGGAAGGAAAACATTCCTGAATGGCAAATTGATAGTTTGTTTAATTTTTGGATTTCAGAGACTCTCAGCACCATTTGGGGGCTTTTAACCCTTTCCTCCTCCTCCAACCTTGGGAGGATATCAATGTAGTGCAGTGGTAGAAAGCAATTGTGATATATTCTTTTGATGTTTGAATGAAATACATTGTATGGTAAGGCTGCATTACACTGAAACCTCTCTTTGTGAAATTGACTGTAGTCCTTTACCTATGGTTTTTGTAATATCATGAGTTAGCTTGTGATCAGCAGAAGGAATTCCTGAAAAGCTCATAATATGTTAATACCTACTTTAAGATTACTCTGAGATGAGTCATCCTGTTATCCTCTATGAGCATGGAATAGACCAGATTTTTGAACTAAGATCCTCTTAGAAGTCAGTCTGAGAATTGGCAAACTCAGTAAAATTTGATTAGAATAATAACTTGTATGGTATTTCATTGCTTAGAGGGATCATAGCACTTTCTGAGCCTTCCTACTTAAATAAAACTTTCAATTTTGGATCACTACATTGCTTTTTTCCCTCTGTCTATTCTAAGCCCCATCTGTCTCCCCTGATTTGCTTCTTTAACATATATAGAAATCAAATGCAGGCAATTACAGAGTAGCATTCTTATTCCAGAATCTTCTCTTTTCTCCAGAATCTAGGCTTAATACAAGGAGAAATAGAAAGAGCAAAAGAAGAAAGATTAGGAGAAAGAAGATTGAAAAGGAAAGAGAAGAAAATGAAAGAAGAAAGAGAAAAGAGAAAAAGAGAGAAGAGAAGGGGGGAAAAGAAACAGAATAGAAAAAGAATAAAAGGAAATGGTAGAAGAAGAGGACATAGTGTTTATTCATGGATACTGAGGGCATCTAAATTTATTTTGGTAAACATAACTTCTTTTATATTGGAGGTGCCAATGAAACAACCCCTTATAAATTAGAGTAACTCATCTTTAAATTAGAATCTTAAGTTGAGTGTTGTCTGGAGCATTAATTAGTCCCTTGGTCATGGTCACATAGCAAGTCTGAGAGTTTAAAGCTACATCTACTGAATTAAAAAGGTAGACCTCTATCTACCCTTTCACAATGACTCTTGAAAAAGACTTTTCTCCAATATAAACATAGTATATATTTAGAAAAAAAAAACTGTAGATAAAATCACTTGGTTTGACATTAGGGTACCTGAATTTGACAGCAGACATCCTCTCTCAGGTTCTCCATTTCTTAATTTGTAAAAAAGAGAGATTTGAATGAGAACACTATAGAAGTTTCTTCCATTTCTCAATGTACCATTCTATGAAGAGGTTTAATCCATACTCCTAGACATCATATACACTTCTGTATATGGGCCAGGATAATTTATGATATGAATTGTGTAGTTGCTTTGCCAAATAACACTCATTTTTGGTACCTGATGGACCACATTTAAGCAGCTCAAATAATAACTTCACTTAAATTCTATGTTATCATGTCTATAATGCCGATGAGATAGCAGAATAGATAGAAAAGTGGGTTTCAAGGTGCTTGACTTTGCCCAAGCCATTTAACCACTGCCTCAGCTTTCTGAACTACAAAACAGGAATAATAATAATACCTATCACCTAGGATTGCTGTGAGGATCAAATAAGATTACATTAATACAGTCCTTAGCCCAGTATCTGGCATATACAAGGTACTATATCAATATTAGCTATTATCTTCATCATCATCTTCATTCCTAACCTGCTTGAGACTATATTTATGAAGTTATTTCAAAAAAAAAAAAAAAAACAACCGTTTTATCCTTCCTTCTTCCCATTCAGAGAGTAATCATCACCAAAACCCAGAGTTGCTAAGCAACAAAGAAATCCCAGAATTTTTATGCCTTTACTGGTGAACTACAGGAAAAATATGGTACCTCAGTTCACTTTTGTAGTATTTTTACTCTAAAATTTCCATATATTCTGGATTAACCTATCTAACTTGTTATATAAAACTTAAAATAGAGTAAGAGATTTTTAAAAGAAAATATAGGGTTTTTTAAAAATGTAAAATATTCTAGCAAATCTTTTTTAAGCATCTATTATGGGTCCCTGTCCTCAAAATGCTTATATTGTACTTAGGATATACAACATTTATCCAGGTAAATAACATATGTTAAATACTTACATACATATATAGGTATATGTGCATGTGTGTGTGTATGTATAGACATAAGGGACTACTATTGCAAAAATTACAAAGAAAGGAAACCATAATGCCCTTTCCAAGAACACCAAATATTCTAGTTTTACTGTAACTTTGTCTGCATGAGAAGAAACAATGTGTAATTAGCCTAGAGCCAGATTTCCAAGGTAAGACAGGGTGACTTTTTTTAGGTTGGTTGTCTCTTTCAACAAGTTTTACAGAAAGGAGCTACGGGTTAGGGGATATCCAATTTGTATCTGGGAAAATGTGATTTTCTTGTTCTTAGAAGCCTGAAAAGCTGATTTTGTTAAGCTTCTTGAAAGTCAATTAGGCCCTACCAAAACAAGTTTTGATTAGTTAAATTGAAGTGAATTAGAAACACATGTGGAACATTTCCTTTAACATTTACATGAGTTAAAAATGAAGAGAACATGTAATTCGCAAAATGCATGTTGGTTTTTTTGCTGAACAATAACAACAAACACAGTTTAAACTTTCTTAGCTTCGGTGGGAAGGAAAGCACATCTGTGTTTTCCCAAGTCTATTGTTTTGAGGCAGTTCAAACCTCTGTGGCTTGGCAAATAACGGGTCTTTCAAGAGCTTTGTTTATGGGAATTTCAGGGGTGGAAATAAAGGTAAAGAAAAACCCATCTCCTCTGATTGCTCTCTGTATTTGTATCTGCTAGCCACGGTGGCAGGATCAACACTAGCAAGAAGATATTCCCTAGCCCATTCCCATTTATATTCTGGGAGTCAGAAGACAGAACAGAACCATTTCATTCTCTTGCTTTGACAAATATGCTTATATTGGCCTGATGGCACTATAAGTCTGGTGGAAATTTCCAGACTTGAAGTGCATAGACTTCAAAAGTAAAGTCTATTTTTCATCTTTGTAATGAAACTTTGTAATGGAACTGTTGGGATGGCGAAGCAATAGCATCAATCTCAGCTATGAGAGATCTTTGGGCCTGAAATGTACTTGGGGGAAAAAAAATCTTTGCTTTCAATGTGACTCAGACAGTTCAAATTCTCTTTGGCCTATACTATTTTGCTTTTTGAAACTTTTGAATTGTCTCATTGATGGTCAAGAAGAATCCAAAGCATTTCCATTATCCTGCTTGTTGGCTTTATGATATTTGCAGACCACACTTAAGTCTGAAATTAATTAAATTATTTAGTTCTCCTTGGTTCATGACCCTGAGTGGATTGTACATAGAAACCATATTATAATGCGTGGAATTATTCCAATATTTAGCATAGATCTGTATGCATGGAGACACTTACTAATACTTTCTTATGATTTTGACATGATGATGAGTAGTATCTTTAAAATCAAAGTATTTTTGGTACCTAAAAGAATTTTTATTTTTATCCAATTATATATATAGTTTTCAACATTGATGTTTGTAAGATTTTGAGTTCCAAATTTTCCCCTTCCCACCTTTTCATCCCTACTTCCCAAGACAGCAAAGAACCTGATATAGGTTATATATGTATGATCATGTTAAACATATTGCCATATTGGTCATGTTGTGAAAGAAAAACCAGAAGAAAAGGGAAAATCCATGACAAAGAAAAACAACAAAAAGTGAAAATAATTTGCTTCGATCTTTATTCAGACTCACAGGGTTTTTTTTTTTTTTTTTTTTAACTCTGAACTGGGATAGCATTTTCTATCACAAGTCTTTTGGAATTGTTTTGGATCACTGTATTGCTAAGAAGAGCCAACTTTAACAATTTGATCATTACATAATGTTTCTGTGACTGTGTATAATGTTCTCATGGTTCTGCTCGCTTCACTCAGCATCAGTTTATGAAATACCAAGTTTTTCTGAAATCTACCTGAAATCTGAAATATTCTTAAAGATTCTTAAATAACAATTGTATTCTATTGAATTCACTTACCACAACTTATTCAGCTATTGCCCAATTAATAGACATCCTCACAATTTCCAATTCTTTGCCACTACAAAAAGAACTGTCATAAATATGTTTTGTCTGTCGTTCTTTTTCCCCTTTTATGGTATCTTTGGGATACAGACCTGGTAGTGGTATTGCTGGATCAAAGGGAATGCATGAATGGTTTTATACCCCTTATGCTACGGTTCCAAACTGTTCTCCAGGATGGTTGGATCTCTTCATAAATGCACCAACTATTCCTTGAGTTTCCAATTTTCCTACATCCTCTCTAACAACTATCATTTTCCTTTCCTATCATTTATCACTTTTTTTTTTTTCTGTTCACAAAATGTTTTAAGACACATGAATCATTAGGAAATTATTCAAATTTTGCTGTTTCCCAGTTTGCATACTGATATTGTTTCTATATCCTGTAAAAGTGAACTTTAGAAGGAAACACATATTTGAGAATAGTATTGACTGATTATTTACATAGATCCACCATTATTCATATCACTTTGCCCTAGAAAAACAGCCTAAGAAAAATGTGTGTACTCAGCTATTCAACAATCATATCAGTTATCATTGAATATTCAAATTGGAATGGGCCTGAATGATTGTCTAACTCATCTATCTACCCACATTTTAGAAATTATAAAACTGAAATCTAATGATTGAGGTGTTAAGTAGAAATAATTATGCAATGTACTGTAGCAGACAAAAGAAGAATAAATAGATGATGAATATTAGAGTTAAGTAACGAGAAGATAATAAGAGCTAAAGTTGGAAAAATATTAGAGGACTTCCAGCCAGGATGGCGGCGAGGAGGCACACAGCTGTGTAAGCTCCGCGTTTTCTCTCAGAATCCATCTCATTACAAGCCTCTGAATTAAGGCCTGACTGAAAAAAACCCCACAAACAGTTACCAAGAGAAGACATCCTTGAGATTCATCAGGAAAGGTCTGTTTTTGCTCGAGGGTGGGACGGTTTTAGATCAGGCACAGGCTAAGGGCAGTGGCAGCAGGAGCTCAGCAGGCAGCTCACAGCCGAGCAGACCGGAGGGGGTTGGGATGTGATCTCATCTGTCTCTGCAGGGAGAGCTTCACCACAGGATTGGATACTTTGCCCTGGCAGCAAGTCAGTAGCCCAACAGAGAAGCTAAAAACACCGGGGGTGAAGAATAGAACCCTAAACAGCTGGAGTTCCTTGAGACCGGCCACCCCTCCCCCACAGTGTCTCAGCACGCTCTCAGAATCTCAGAGCACAGGCGCAGCACAGTCCTGCTAGTGCCTCGCTGCTGCCCCCGCAGTCTGTAGAGGAAGCTCGGTAATGCCACCCAGCCCCTCCCCCAAAAAAGCAGATTCCATTTGTGTTTTTTTTTTCTTTTTTCTTTGCTAGTTTGTCTCTGATTCTTCTCTGACAAAATGAGCAAAAAGTTAAAAAGGACTTTAACGATTGACAGCTTTTATACAGACAGAGAACAGACTGCAAACCCTGAGGAGACTAAAAACAGATTATCTTCAGGTGAATCCCCTTATTAGAGAAGATCATCTGTTCCTCAGCAGATGAATCTCATAGAAGAAATTAAAAGGCTCTCACAAGAGAGCAAGAAGAAAAATGGGAAAAGGAGAGGGAGGCTTGGCAAGAGAGTCTGGAGAAGTCATTCCACTCATTTAAAGACAGAGTGGATAAAGAAAACAAATCCTTGAAAAATAGGATTAGTGAACTGGAAACAGAAAATAGCTCACTAAAAAATAAAATGGGCGAAATTGAAAAACATTCCATAGAATAAATTGGACAATTAGAAAAGATATAAAAAAGTGAGTGAAGAAAACACTTCACTGAAAAATAAGAATAGAACAAATGGAATTAAATGACTGAGGAGACAAGAAGAATCAATCAAGCAAGACCAAAAACCAAACAATGGAGAAAAATGTGAAATACCTTCTGGGGAAAACAACAGACCTGAAAACAGGTCTAGGAGAGACAATCTGAGAATCATTGGTCTCCCCAGAAAAATACGATGAAAAAAAAGAGCCTGGACACTATTTTCCAGGAAATTATCAAAGAGAACTGCCCAGAAGTCATAGAAACAGAGGGTAAAATAGACATTGAAAGGATTCATCGATCACCCACTGAAAGGGATCCTAAAATCAAAACACCAAGAAATATAGTGGCCAAATGCCAGAACCCTCAAACGAAGGAAAAAATACTCCAAGCGCTAGAAAACCCAATTCAAATATATAGAGGAGCCACAATAAGGATCACCCAAGATCTAGCAGCATCCACATTAAAAGATCGAAGGGCCTGGAATATGGTATTCTCGAAAGGCTAAGGTACTCGGTATGCAACCAAAATAATCTTATCTAGCCAGAATGAGCATCTTTTTCCAGGGAAGAAGATGGTCATTCAATGAAAAAGTGAATTTACCATTTTTTAAAAAAACAGAACTTAACAAAAGTTTGATCTGCAAATAAAACCAAGAAAACCTAAAAAGGTAAAAAGAAATTTGGGAACTATATTTATGCTGCAAAGATGTATAAAAAAATACATGAACCCTTTGCAGAAATCAGACATGGAAAGGACATTTCAGAAAAAGGGAAAGTGGGGGTACTATATCTCACAAAGAAAAAGGAAACCCATTATATCTGAGAGAAAAGAATGGAGGGGGATGAATAAGTGGATTTTACTGCCATAAGAATTGACTTTGAGAAAAATTGTTAGGCGATTCAATATATGGGAACCCTCCCATCCTCATTGAAAAGGAGAAGGGAAAGGAAAAGGGAAAAAAGCAACAGAAGGAAACAGAAACTGAGAGGGAAAGGAGAAGATAGGGGAGGAACCAAGGTGGGGGGAGGGAACTAAAAAGGGAGGGGGGAGGAAGTGGTGCCCAAAGTTTAACACTGGGAAGGGGGGGGGGAAAGAAGGGAGAAAAGAAAATAGGGGTTAACAAGATGACAAGTAATACAGAATTGGAATTTTAACCATAAATGTAACGGTTAAATTCCCCATAAAGGGGAAGGAAGCAGAAATAAAAGCCGAATCCTACAAATGTTGCTTACAGGAACACAACCCTGAAGCAGGGAACATGCAGAATAAAGATAAAAATAGCAAAATTACTATGCCAGGGGTCAAAAAAGAGGGGTAGCCATCCGATCTCAGACCAAAAACAAAATTGATCTAATTAAAAGAGATAAGGAAGGGACTATATCTTGCTAAAGGGTACAAAAATAATGAAGCAATATAAATTAAACATAATTAAAAAGTGGTTAGATCTAAATTTTAAAAGAGAAATTAAGAGGCTGCAAGAAGAAATGATAGCAAAACTATAATAGTGGAGATCCAACCTTGAACCTCAGAATTAATAAATCAAACACAAAATAAATAAGAAAGGTCAAAGATAAATAGAATACTAGAAAAGAATATGATAGACCTCTGAGAAAGAAATGGAGACAGAATGGAGACTTTTTTCAGCAGTTCATGGAACCATAAAAAAACCTATATTAGGACATAAAACCCCAAACCTAAAATGGTAACAGAAATAGTGAATCATCCTTTAAAGATGCAAAAAAATTACACCCAACAAAAAGCCAGGGAAAGTAGACCAAAAAATAATTGGAAACTAAATAATCCTTATTTAAAGAATGATTGGGGAAAAGAAATATAGAATAATTAATAATTCACCCAAGAAAATGACAATAATGAGACATCAATCAAATGTGGGATGCAGCCAAAGCGTAATAAGGGGAAATTTAATTCTAGGGTTTACTTGCTAAAGCAGAGAAAGAGAAGGTCAACAATTCTTAAATAAAAATGCTAGAAAAGGAACAAATTAAAACCCCCACAAACACAAACTTGAAATTCTAAAATAAAAGGAGAGATCAAAAAATTGAAAGTAAAAACCATTGAATTAATTAATCAAAACAAGAGTTGGTTCAATGAAAAATCAACAAAATAGACAAACCCTTAGTAAATCTGATTAAAAAAGGGAGGAAAAATCAAATTGTTAGTCTTAAAAATGAAAAGGAGAACTCACTAATGAAGAGGAAATTAGAGCAATAATTGGAATTACCCCAACTTTATAATAAATTAAACAAATGAAATGGAATAAAAAAATTATTCAGATTAAAGAGGAAGAAGTAAAATCCAAAAGTCCCATCTTAGAAAAATAAAAGAATAAGCATTAACAACTCCCCCAAGAAAAATCCCCAGGACCAGATGGATTTAATGAATTCTACCAAACATTTAAAAAAATTAACCCCAGGCAAAAAACCATTTAAAAAATAGGATAAGGAGTCCTACCAATTTTACGACACAGACATGGTATGATACCAAACAGGTATGAAACAGAGAAAGAAAAATTAAGACCAATCCTTCTAATGAACATCGATGCTAAAATCTTAAATAAAAATTAGAAAAAGATTACAGAAAATCATCCACAGGATAATACATTTTGATCAAGTAGGATTTATACCAGGAATGGGGTGGTTCAATATTAGGAAAACTATTACATAATTGACTAATTAATAAGCAAACAACAAAACCATGATCATCTAATAGATGCAGAAAAATCATTTGATAAAACCAACATCCATTCCTAATAAAAACACTTGAGAGTATAGGAATAAATGGACTTTTCCCTTAAAAAGGGGGAGATTTAAAACCATCAAAGCATCATATGAATGGCAGAAACGAATCTTCCCAGTAAGATATGGAGGAAGAAGGCTGCCCACTGTCACCATTACTATTCAATATTGTATTGGAAACACTAGCCCTAATAAGAGTCAAGAAAGAGATTAAAGGAACAAAAACAGTGAGGAAACCAAACTATACTCTTGCAGATGATAGATGGTATACTTAGAGAACCCTAGAGATTCTACAAAAAGCATTAGAAATAATCCATGACTTTAAAAGTTGCAGGTTTAAAAAAAAATCCAAAATCCTCAGATTTTTTACATCACCAACAAAAATCCAACAGCAAAGATACAAAGAGAAATCACCAGAATAACTGCACAGCATAAAATTTTGGGAATCTATCTACCAAAGGAAAGTGAAATAGGACAAATTACAAAAACTTTCCACACAAATAAAGTCAGACTTAAAAAATTGAAAATATCATGCTTGGATAGGGCAAAATATAATAAAGATAAAAATTCCTAAACTAATCTATTTATTTAGTGCATCCAATCAGACTTCCAAGAAAATTTTAATGATCTAGAAAAATAACAACAAAATTCATATGGAATAATAAAATAAGAATCTCAAAAGAATTAATGAAAAAAAAATCAAATGAAGGTCCAGCTGTACCTGGACCTAAAACTATATTATAAAGCAGCAGTCACCAAAACCATTTGGTATTGGCTAAGAAATAGTTGGATCAGGAAAGTTAGGGTCACAAGACAGAATAGTCAACTATAGCAATTTAGTGTTTGACAAACCCAAAGATCCTCACTTTGGGATAAGAATTATTATTTGACAAAACCTGAAATGGAAATTAGTATGGAAATTAGGCTGGACCCACACTTAACACCGTATACCAAGATAAGATCAAAATGGGTCCATGATTTAGACATAAAGAAGAGATTATAAACAAATTGGAGGAACATAGGATATTTATCTCTCAGACTTGTGGAAGAGGAAGAAATTTGTGACTAAAGATGAATTAGAGACCATTATTGATCACAAAGAAAATTTTGATTACATCAAATTAAAAGCTTCGAAAAACAAAACTAATTAAACAAGATTAGAAAGGAAGCAAAAAGTGGGAAAACATCTTCACAGTTAAAGGTTCTGATAAAGGCCTATTTAAAAATATATGGAAATCAATTTATAAAAACCAAGCCATTTCCAATTGATAAATGGTCAAAGGAATGCAGACAACAGATGATGAAATTAAAAACATTACCCCATAAGGAAAGAGTGTTCCAAATGATTATTAATCAGAGAAATGCAAATTAAGACAACCTGAGATATACTACACACCTGTGGGATTTAAGATGACAGGAAAAATAATAATGTTGAGGAGGGAAAACTGGGACACTGATACATTGTTGGTGGAGCTGTGAACAATCCAACCTTCTGGAGAGCAATATGGAATTATGCCGTTATCAAACTTGCAACCCTTTGACTAGCAGTGTTTCTACTGGGGGTTATACCCCGAGATACTAAAGAAGGAAAGGGACCCAGGCCAAAAATGTTTGTGGCAGCCCTGTTTGTAGGGCTAAAGGTGGAAACTGATTGATGCCCACCAATTGGAGAATAGTTGGGAAATTTGGTATATGAATTTATGGAATATTATTGTTCTATAATAAAACCAGCAAGATGAATACAGAGAAGCTTGGAGAGAATTAATGAACTGTGCTAATGTAATGAGAGAACCAAGATATCATTTAAGTCAACAACGAACTGTATGAAGATGCAATTTGATGGAAGAGATTTTTTGACAAAGAGACCAATTTAGTTTAATTGATCAATGATGGACAGAAGAGCTACATCCAAAAAAAACACTGGGAAAATGAATTAAACTGTTTGATTTTTTTTCTTCCTGGGTTACTTTTTACCTTCTGAATCCAATTTCCTGTGAAAAAAGAAAACTGTTTGGATCTGCACAAATTGTATCTAGGATATATAGGACATATTCAAATATATAGGACTGTTGCTATCTAGGGGGGGGGTGGAGGGTGGGAGGGAAAATCGAACAGAAGTAGGCAAGGATAGTTGTAAAAAAATTACCCAGGATGGATTCGTCAATAAAAAGTTACTATAATAAAAAATATTAGAAATTATCTTTCTAACCCTCTGAGATCGATCAAATTTAAAATTATATAGCTAACAAGTGTCACTACTTGGTTTCTAATCCAGCATATTTGGTTACAGAACTTAATTTTTTTCTGTTGCATGATGGAGGATTTGGTATATATAAATAACTTTAACACAAGGTATATGTGGAGAGGGAAAGGAGAAAAAGAACAGAAGAATAGGGAGAGGTGGGAAAAAGGAGGAGGGAAATAAAAAGAAAGAGAGAGTGGGAGGGAGAGAGGAAGAAATACAAAGAGAACAATTAAAATTTGAGTAATTAGAGAAGGCTTCATAGAGGAGATGGCATTTGATCTGGACTCTGAACAATGGGTGGATATTAGGAGAAGATGGAGGAAAATGTTATTCCAGAAAGAGGAATAAATATGAATAAAGATACAGGGGCCAGAAGACGTGGGTCATGTTTGCGGAACAGCAAGTATTATTTTCCATGGGATTCTAAATAGTATTAGAAGGAGAAACCAAATGAAGTCAACTTGTCTGTCTTCAATGTTCCATGTAGTCACTTTTTACAAGAGTACAAGGACAAAGGGATTCCTTACACCTCCACCAGACAGAATTCAAAATATCCCCTTTTCCTATACCCACATAAAGTCACAACTGGCCTTTTGACTACTCTGCCAGACTTTCCCAGGGAATCGCCACATTAACATTGAATTTCTGATCAGGCGTTGTGAGCCGGTCTTTTGCTGAAAAGCCAAAAGAACTTTATTGTCTTATTGACTGAAATAGTTGGCCTCTTTGTACTGTGGGAAAATCTGCTGAATGCCATTGGATCTCTGATGCTACATTGAACAGCAACTGGCAATACTGCATTCAGATGGATATGGTACAAAATGCTAGACCTCATCCAGAATATATTTCTTAGTGAAGCTGAGACTATCAGAGAGAGCATGGTATCACTCAACACTGATTCACATCTGTAATGTTGACCATCCCTGTGGATTTCTTTTTCATGTCCTTAAAAATCAAAGCTATACAGTGTTGCTTCTGAAAATATCTGACAGTCACTGGGATGGGCTGCCACTTTTTCTTTTTAATGGCAGGAGTTTCAACTACATCTTCATATCTCCCTTATGGTGTAGCTCCAGTTTAGCTCTCTCTCCTAAAAGATGTATTTTTATTAGGTTTGACAGGATACAGTGAGGCTTCAGTACAGTACCAGTTGCAAAAACAGATTGGAGGTGGTATATTCAACATTGACACCACAATGATCATGAGCTGAGCACCCAGGAATGCAGCAGGTAGCCACAAACCATAATTCTGGCAATTACTAAGATGATATTTTGAGATACTGGAGGTCTGTGGTGATGGTGGTATGTTCTATTTTTTCCTACTCCCTCCAAAAGACTATCTTTAAAATTAACTATTTATTTACATTTAGCTTGTCCAAGAAGAAAACCTAGTTAAGATCAAGAGGGGAAAAAAACTTTTCTTTTTGGATAAGGTAATCAGAGCTAAATACTTGTCCAAAGTCATACAGCCAGTGAGTGTTAAATGTATGAGGCCCAATTTCATCTCAGGACTTCTGGCACTCTATCCACCATGCTATCTTTCTGCTCTCCCTCCAAAAATAGTATTTAATTAGGAGAAGAGCAAAAACTCCCATTGTCAGCGTTATTAGTAATATCTCATTCATGGGCTAGCCATTATTTATAGATACTTTAGATTAGCACAGATGAAGTATATAATCACGTATCTTGTATAATTAAAAGACCTATCTGATGGACCATATTCTCCCTACTGGGCATTCCATGGTGCCTAGGATTCTACTAGTCTTTACTTTTGATTCTCCTATTTTTAAGTGTAACAACATACAAGGTCATCATAAGCCATACATGCAATGACAATTCAATATCAACAGTGTCTCTCATCCCTCTTCTTCTCCCCTCTTATATAGCATTATCCTCACTGAGGATTTTCATAGCTCTCATGTAGACCATTATGACAATCTCCTCTGTTTGACCTCTCTGCTTCCATTCATCTGTTGCACAGAACTTTTTTTGTACATCCACAGGTCTCACAATCTTACTCTCTTCCACAAAAATCTTCTAGACCCCAAACCAAAATGGATCTGGATATCTCTGTGATTAGAGTTCTCCTGCCAACAACACTTGCCAATCTTGAGCAACATTTGGCTAGGCTCTTCCACAAATCCCCCACAGATCTACTTGAAAAGATGGCAACCTTCCTCTCATTCTCTCATCATATATTTCATGTAAAAGAAAGGAACAGACAATCTGTCCAGTGACTATTCCTTTCCTTTGCAATGGGACCAGCCCATCTGTCCACACCCAAACCTGATTTTTGGCCACACTAATTTTAATGCATTCTAATTGTATATGTACTTTATTTTCCACAAGCTTTATAAGTTTTTGGGTAGATGGGGAACTCTCATGATGGGGTATTTTGTATGACTCCTAGCATACTGATGACATAAGAGTGAATAAATAGCAAAATGATATTAGGGAAAGATGACTTTTAAGCATCTGAACGGGTAACATTCCAATTAGTATTTCTAATCTCAGGTTTAAAGACCTGAGGTATATCAAAATAAGTAGACTGCTAGACTTGGAGTCAGAAGATTCCAGATACATAACTTTATCCACTTAAGGGGGTCTCAATTTTCTCATCTGCAAAATGGAGACATAAATAGTGCCTATTTTGTAAGCTTGGTAAAAAAAAAAAAAAGCTCAAATGGTGAAAATATGTCTAAGTGCTTTTATGATCCTTAAAGCATTACACAAATATGCCTTCTTTAGGGTTTGTTTTGTTAAGAACAGACTTGTGATTTCATTGTTATTGGAAATTCACAGTAAGGAAGCTTCCCCCACCATGGATTGATATGAAGTTTAGATTATTAGAAAAATGTCTAGGATAACATGAGGTTCATTTTAATGTCACATAGCTAATATGTGTTGGAAATAGGATTTGAACCCAGCTCTTCCCAGCCTCCTAGGATAATTATTTATCCACTCTGTCACTGTGCACTTATGAAGAAATGCTATCTATGTTCAGATAATAAAATGTTTTGTTCTTTAAAATTTCTAATAACTTACTTTCCATACAAAACTTTTTCATGCCAAATAGCTTTAGTTCAATTATTTATTATTATTATTATTATTAACCATAAAAATATGTCTGTTTTCCTGGTACCCAATTTTTTTAAAGAATCATTTCCAACCCATATCAACTATGAGCTACAGAATCCTAATAAAATGAGCAGATTAAGAAGTTTCTAATCATTATAATGGAATAAAAAAGTTAGAATTGATCCATGGCTTTCTATCTTTCTTTGGCATGCTGTGGACCAGCTACCACATGCCAGGCATTATTTTTTAAATAAGGAAATTGCCTTTGACAAGAAGGACCACAATGGCGCCACATGAGATGGTGCATTGGACCATGTCAATGAGCCATACAATAAAGCATGAAGCCTTATTGTGTGAGTTAGCTACAGAGTGTGGATTATTAATGTAGTTGAAGCTTTTAAAATCCTACATTTTTGCTCTGTCTAAAATCATAAGTAAAAATGAAACAAAAATAGTACATTAATATTATCAAAACTACAAAAATGATTCACCAAATTAAAGCATCCATTCCATTATGAATAGTAAACTAATTATCTTTATTCAAGCAAAATTAGATTAGAAATGTATATATTCTTTCTTTTTTAAATTTAATCTCACATAGAATAACTTCAGCCCTTTTTCCTAATAAATTCTTATGACCCATTGCTAGAAACAAAATCGTGAGACAGAACATCATACCTCAAATGCACAACACTTTAAAATTTGCAAATCACTTTACATCATCTTATTTAAACATTATGACAACCTTGTGACACACTCCAGATTTTTGTTTTCAAGTAAGTTAAGATATAAAAATGAGATGGTCTACATGAAAAATTATTAGCCATTATAATTAGTATTAATATTTATATTTTACTATTGAAGAAACAAAGAGTAATTAAATGATTTGTCCCATGTCACATAATTAGTGTCAAAGGTAGAATTTGAACTGGCTTCTCTCCCAAATTCAATTCCAGAAATTTATCCAATATTAGGTGCATCATAATTTCTGTCCAATGCCTTCTCTTGATCATCTAGTCTATCCTAGAAAGTTTCAGGTGTCAACTGGACTGAAACCAGTCTCTAAGCTATGAGCAGAAGGAATGTAAACAAAGCCACATTTGGGCATACTAACTTAACTAACATAGTGATATCATTTTGGTCCTCTTTGAGAACAAACGACAACCACCATCATTTCCACATACACACACACAGATGTAGTTGTAGCTATAGCATACATGGAGAAAATATCCACAGTGCCCTTGAAATCACATATGTATATTGATATGTTGATGAATGAAAATAGTAGAATATGCATATAAAATTATGTATATATGATTCCCATGGTATCCAATCAATTCCAAAGTTCTTAAGAGAGAATTAGAGAGCGTCCTTGTGTCATCATTTCTAAACACCTTGTGAGTATTTTACCAATGTGAGTTTTCTATAAAATAGTCCTTTTGAGGAGCATACGTTTCTGTCTGAGTCCAGTGCAAGATACAGATCAGAATGACTAAAGATATCCCTATATACTTTCCAGGGATGTCCATATTTTTAATGAGGTAGACACACACATTGTCAGAGTTTGGGAGGCTCTGGAGGAAAGTGTGGGAGAGAAGTATTAGATCAAGTACCAAACTGAAGTTCTACAGAGTCATTGTGCTGACCTCATTGTTGGATACCTGTGAAACCTGGACAATGTACCAGTTCCATGCCAGGAAATTGAATCACATTCATTTAATTGCCTTGGGAAAATTTTGAAAATCACCTGGCAGGAGAAGATACTTATCTCAAAGTCTTGTGATGATGAGTGAATGACAAAACAGCAGATGCAGATACCTTGAGAGTAGTCACAACACTGCACATAAGTGATCCAGGCCATAAGGTCATCCTCTTACTGGAAGCAGCAGTAGCCTTCTAAGTGTCTAAGCAACCTTTTAAGGATCACACCATTTGCCTCCAGGTATGAGAAAGGGGTTAGAAAATGCACTCTAAAAATTGTCTGCTTACCTACCCTAGCCTGATTACCATGGTAGATGGGAATCCCACCCTGTGGTCCAAATACTAAAAAGTGTACAAAAAACTTCTGCAAAGTTGATTCCATTAACCAGCTGTACTTAGAATTTGTATACACCTATAGACAACACAAATCCAGACAACCTGGAAGATAAATTGTTTTTGTTGTGTGAGAACACTCAACAGATATAGCATCCAAATAGGAACCCTGAGTGAAGAAAGGCTGGCAAATGAAGGGCAGCTGAATATGGAGCTGGATACACATTTTTCTGGGGTGGCTGCAGTGAAAGGGAGTACTGTGAAGCTGGTACAGGTTTTGTCATCAAAACTAATATAGTAAACAAGTCCATCTGCCTTCCAAAAGGATGAACAACAGGCTCAGATCAATGCATTTGCCACTTGCAAGAAAGCATCAGTGCCTGTGCTCCCACCATGATGAACCATGATTAGGTTAAAGAAAAATTTTATAAATATTTAGAGACCCTTATAATCAATGTTTCAAAAGAGGACAGGCTTCTAATTCTGGGACACTTTAATGCTAGATTAGGCTCAGACTGCCAGACATGACAAGGAGTCCTTGGGAGGAACAGTTAGGGAACAGCAACAGCAATGCTCATTTCCTACAGAACACTTGTGGATAACATGAATTCCTCATCACCAACATTTTATTTTCATCTATATGCAATAAAACTTCATGGATACATCCTCAAAGTACTTATGCATGTATATATGTATGTTTACATGCACTTGGTTTGTGAACAAATAAAAACATTATTAAATTATTTTTATGCAACAAACATAGTACTAAGTATTGGAGATAAAGATACTAATCCTTGCCATCAAGAACTTCACTTTCTAATTGTGAAAACCACACATACAAGCCAGTGTTGGCCAGGGCATGTCATTTTTTGAGGTTTTTAAATGTCGTTTTCTTTTATTACAAGTGTGTTCACTTAAGAGTTTGATTTGGCATAGGAAATCTAGGAATTCTTTTTTTATTATTATAGCTTTTTATTTACAAGATATATGCATAGGTAATTTTTCAGCATTGACAATTGCATTTGTCCCTCCTTCCTCCCCACCCCTTCCCCAAGATGGCAGGTTGATCAATACATATTAAATATGTTAAAGTATAAATTAAATATATGTATACATGTCCAAACAGTTATTTTGCTGTACAAAAAGAATAGGACTTTGAAATAGTGTACTATTAGCCTGCGAAGGAAATCAAAAATGCAGGTGGACAAAAATAGAGGGATTGGGAATTCTATGTAGTGCTTCATAGTCATCTCCCAGAGTTCTTTTGCTGGGTGTAGCTGTTTCAGTTCATTACTGCTCTATTGGAACTGATTTGGTTCATCTTCATTGTTGAAGAGGGCCACGTCCATCAGAATTGATCATCATATAGTATTGTTGTTGAAGTATACAATGATCTACTGGTCCTGCTCATTTCACTCAGCCTCAGTTCATGCAAGTCTCTCCAGACTTTTCTGAAATCATCCTGCTGGTCATTTCTTATAGAACAATAAATATTCCATAATATTCATATACCACAATTTATTCAGTCATTCTCCAATTGATGGGCATCCATTCAGTTTCCAGTTTCTGGCTACTACAAAGAGGGCTGCCACAACCATTCTTGCACATACGGGTCCCTTTCCCTTCTTTAAAATGTCTTTAGAATATAAGACCAGTAGTAACACTGCTGAATCAAAGGGTATGCACAGTTTGATAGCTTTTTGAGCATAGTTCCAAATTGCTCTCCAGAATGGCTGGATGTATTCATAATTCCACCAACAATGTATCAGTGTCCCAGTTTTCCCACATCCCCTCCAACACTGTGCATTATCTTTCCCTGTCATTTTAGCCAATCTGACAGGTGTGTAGTGGTATCTCAGAGTTGTCCTAATTTGCATTTCTCTGATTAATAATGACTTGGAGCATTTTTTCATAAGGGCATGTCATTTTAAACAGTCAAGCTGTAGCTGGAGAGTAAGCTCTGGCACCACTCTATCAGGGCCAGGCTGCTACATCTCCCCCTTAGGGTTTCAGTATTCCGAGGAAATTATCTCTTCTCTACTAATATCAGCTTAAGAGCCCATCAGTATGTTATCCCCATGGTTAAGTATCAATAATTAGCACCTTAATTTAATTTGAACAATAAAGTTCAAATTTTACAGATGCATATTTACTTTGAAGTTAAAACAAGGGAAAAATATTTCCCTCAGTACCTTAGATGCATATTCTCTCCTGTACCATTTTAGTCTATGTGCTGGAAAGGCTCAATTTATCTCAGTTTCCACATAACATCCATCCCATCAAGCTAATGTTTAAGCTGACATAATTGCCAAATAGGTCCTTCTCTCAGCAACCATTGGATTAGGGTTTTACAGGTCTTTCTCAATACTAGTTCCTCAGGGCACTGAAGCCATTGACTATAAATGCAGATGCTGATTCTGTTAAAAGGACAAAAGACTTACTGAACATGTTTGACTCATAAGTATAGGTTCCAATCTCTCTCTCTATCATTGATGGTTAAGTGCCTCTGAGATTGCTTAAATTGACAAGCACTTTTCAGTGCTCCTGAAGCCAATCAAAGAGCTTCTTTCCCTCATGTTTAACTGACCAGAATGAGTTATAGAATAATTCATAGAATGTGATCTGTAGTCTCTCTACTTGTAGTCCATATCATCAAAACTCTCTTGGAAATAAGAAATATACCTGCTAACATCTCCACAGGGGAAGCTTCCATTAGAAGCTTCGAGGATAAGAACTGGAATCTAGAATCACAGGGTTTAGAAGTGGAAAGTATCTAAGAAAGTTATTGTTTACAACTCCTTTGAAAGCAGTTTGAAAACCAAAAAATATCATACAGCCATAAGATGCAATTAGAAACATATTTTTCACATTTTTATTATTCATTGAATTGTTAAGACAGTAGATCAACAAATGCTTATCAGATGGAAGTAAATAAAAGCATACAATATGTTGGGATGCAATTCAGTAGACTCTCAGCAATGGTTATAAGCTGGGTGTTACGAGAGGCTAATTAAGTCTTTTATGTCAAACAGGTACTTGACATACAAAGTTCATGACATCCATTTTATAGGCTGAAGTCAGGTTAGTTATTAATTCCAGAAAGGGGCTTACAAAAAGATGTGGAAGAGTGGAGGAGAAGGAAATAAGCATTTATGTAATGTCAATTATGTATAAAGCACAAGCATATTTTATAAATATCATCTCATTTGCTCTTATGTAAGTGTGTGTATGTGAAGTGTTCTTGCTCAGGGTCACACAGTTAGTGTTTGATGTAAGATTTCAATTCAGGTCTTCCTGATTTTAGGCATGGTGCTTAATACACAGGTTGCTTGCTGTCATTTTTTAACAGAATAGGCTTATAGAAGTTAATTTATTTCCAACTGAATGTCCCAGAGATATCTGAAACACAATGTTTCCAAAACTGAACTATATATCCAACTATTTAATTTTTATAATCTCTTTAAGAATAATTGTCTTCTTGTCTTTTTCCAAAATTCATTTGCAAGAAAGAACTTTTTAAAAAATTCAGTACAAGATTTTTGCCTGGTCATCAGCAGTGTTCTCCCTTTGTCTTTAGGGATTTTCATACCAATAACATTAAATTTGAAATTCAACAGCCTGGAATATGTTATGTATATTCCACATATTTGTTATAAGTTAATAGGTAAGTCATTTAACTTCTCAGTATTTCCAAGAAATTCTAAATTTACAAATTAAAGGCAATTTGGCTGAAATGCATTAGTGGAAGGAGTTTCCACACTAAGAATTCTGCAATCACATCAATCAAAAATATGAATCACCTCTTTCATTTCCCAAAAGACATCTTATAGATAAAACAAATCACCTATAAATTGATGAAATAAATTATTTTGATGCTTTTATAAAAATACAATTGAATCTATTTTATCCTGGTAGTTCCAGGAAGAGATGCAAGATCTATAATAGTATTATGAACATTACCAATATTTAATACTATATTACTTTTTAATACTATGCTACCTTTAAGTGAGTCTTCATATGACACATAACATGGGTTGTACAACTTTACCACTTTGATTCAGAGCAATCCTTAAAAGCTGAATTTGATTAATTATATAGCAATACAGAGTTATGTCATTGTAACAAATTCTCAATATAAACTAAAAATGTCAGGTAATTTATAAAATAATTGATTAGAAGAAAGTTAATGTATGAATTTTGTTTTAACAATGTTAAAATATGGAATATGCTATATTTGAATTTAGCCTAATAAAAATTTAGGACTATTTAGTAGCATCTGAGAATAATCAATTTATAAGGAAAACAGAATTGTCTCTCAGAATTACCTCTCTGGTACAATAAAAAATTGTTGTTTTCATGCCATCTTCTTACTACCATTATTTGAATTTGAAACCAGAGTCAACTGAGAAGAATTCAAATGCCAAAGTTTTAATGATTTTTAAAGCAATTAAAATTCTGCCCAATGTGAGAGTACTTCATTAAACGATGAGAAAACCAAACACTTTTAACAATGAATTTAGACTCTCAAACTTAGGTTGTTCCTTGATTGTTTTTTGTTTTGTTTTGTGTGAGGCATTTGGGGTTAAGTGACTTGCCCAGGGTCATACAGCTAGGTAGTGTTAAGTGTCTGAGGTCAGATTTGAACTCAGGTCCTCTTGACTTCAGGGCTGGTGCTTTAACCACTGTGCCATCTAGCCACCCCTGTTCCTTAAATTTTAAAGCTAAAGGGAGAAGATAACCACAAATTACATCCAAGGAGGTTACAGTTCCTTTAGAAGGAAGATGATTATTTCTTATTTAAGGACAATGGAAGATTAAAACTGTACAAATCTTCTTTTTGTTGATTATAGCTTGGTTCAGAGTTGTCTCAAATTTTAGGATCATAGAATACATGTATGTTCACTGAGTTTGTTTCTGCTTTTAAAAATCTACAAGTGTTCAACAACTGAAAAGAATCTATGTTGGTACTTTTCCTCCATTTCCCATCTGGAGCCTTACTTTGATGCTGTCTGTGGAGTTGTCCACTGTGGAGTGGACAAAACTGTCAATGGAGTTGTGTTTATGGATATATGAGTGCATGTGTGAGTATGCATGCATGCATGCATGTATTTATATAGATTATACTGATTATATTAAAAATATGTTGGAATATGGGGGAAAATATCAACTCCTATTTCTCCTACTAGCTGTATAACCATAGTAAAATCATTGAACTTCATGGAAACTCAGTTTCCAAAAGGGATGTGAATACCTACAATACCAATCTCATAGAGTTATAAAATCTATACAATGCATTTTGTGGAATTAAAAACACAATATAAGGTAACAGGATAACAATAACAAAATCAATAATGATGATAATTATAGTAACCAAGAGTTTATTCCTCCATTCTTCTGACTCTTCAGTTAGGCCTGACTTGGTATTTTCAAGAGTTTTGGGCACTACATGACTAGCTATTACTCAGCAAGGCAAGGACCATTTGGCAATAGTTTCTATGGCCTTTATCCAAATTCCATCTAATTAGGAATGATCCAGGAGCTTCAATACAGATAAGGAAAAATCTTAAAGCGGAAGAGCTACAGTGTTCAAGATCAGTGATCCCCATAGGTGAAAAAGATAATTCATTTTTTGAGATGTAAATTCCTAAGTATGCCATGTGTGTATGCCTAGCAGGTACTGTGGATAGAGTGCTAGACTCCAGTTCCAAAAAACTGAACAAAATCAGACATTTATTATTTATGTGATTCAATGTAAGTCTTGTTTCTGCCTCAGTTTTCACATGTGTAAAATAGGAATAGTGATAATTGCACCTACCTCCCAGAGTTGTTATGAGGATGAAATTAAATATTAGTAACCTGTTTTGCTCATTTTAAAGCACTATAGGAATTATAGCTGTTATTGTGTTATTATCCTGGTTCCATTCCCTATTTTAAAATAAAACCCTCAAGGATGTATGAAATGTCTAGACTATTTTCATAATCATTCAATCTAATAAACAATGGACATATTTAAAAATGAGTCTGTATAAGTTTTGTTTCTAAAGACATAGCAGTAAATCTTTTCCATCAGTTCATGTGAGGCAAGGAAGGAAAAGAAAGAGGTCAGTACGCTTTTACAGGATGAATGGATAAAGACATCACTATGTACAGACAGACATAGGCAGGAAGCCCAATCAGATAAGAGAACTATCTCCATTTCCAAAAGGAAAAGTATGTCCAATCAATTTAGGTTAATTTCAATTGGACAAATATTTCAACTTTCCATCTATAACCTCTTAGAAAAAAATCAAGTGAAATCAAAAATAACACAAGAAAAACTTAACAACAATAACCATCATTGTCCTCACATCCTAATTCCATTCCCTGAATGAAGCACACAGAAGAGTATGCCAACAATTGGTGTAAATGATTTGCTATTCTGGGGTCTTGCTTGGTCACTTACAAGGTCAAGACATATGGAAATAGGCCACAGGAAGCTGATATCAGATAAACACAGGAAGTAATTATTCAGCAGGAAAGGTTGCAGGAAATGGATTGTTTTCTGCCTACTCTGGTGTTCCTTCAGTTTTGAGGCATCAGCAGTAATGAAGGAAATAGATTTGTAATTGCAGGGCTGCCATTGTTTACATAGTGTTGACACCAAATGTCACTCACATTGTGTGTTTACTTTGTAAAAGTGATCTAACATTTTGTTGGGTTGGAATACATTTTACAGAAACCCAGTCTGTCAAAATCACTGAGATTTATACTTACTTTTAGGGAGAAAAACAAGGAAGAGACATTCTTTCTGACAAAGGAAAGAGAAATTTTAAGTCTAAAATTTTGAAACCTCTCAGTTGAAAATAAGATGGGAAGGACCAAGCCACACACAAAAAGGAGGAAAAGGAACTCACAGACAGTAGCTTAGGTTACAGTAAAAGGAACTTGAATCTTCTCAGGTCGCTGACCCAAAATAAGAAATGGCTAAAATAAATAATCGTTATTAGGGAATACCGAGAGTCTTGGATTAATGTGTAAAATAATGATTCCTTTTATCTTTATTACTCAAAGATGTGATATATGTCAGAAACTTTGTGTTTGGCTAACACTAGATGTTTCCCCCCAAAATTGTCATTTTTAGCAAGTCTCAAATAAAACTCATCTCAGAATTGTGATTCATATAACCCTAAAGGCAAGTATATTGTCATTTGAACAGAAAACTATAGAATTACCTGTGTGATAGTATGTTAAAACAACAGCAACAAAATAATGAGTTGGTTTTTTGGTTTGGTTTTGCATTTTTGGTTTCTGCAGGAGGGAGAGAATTAAGAGATTATCCTAAAATGGACTATTGTCTCTCCTAATGCTTGATATGTTCCCAAAAAGTCTAACCAGGAAATGTTTAGGGAAATCAATAAAGATAAAATGCAACCCAGATAATATCAATTTGTTGTTTTCTGAGGATTACACCTATTTCTATTTGAGTTTGATACCAGGACTGAAGAGATGTGACTTTAGGATAATCCACATAAATGTTCCAAGTTTCTTTTTTTTTTCCATCTATACAATGGGAGGATCAATAAATCAGTCAATGATGATTTATTAATGGCTTAGATGTTATGTGAATACCCGAGGATACAAAGAAAAGCAAAAACAAATAGTAACAATAAGTTGTTGCCATTTAGAAAATCCTAATAATGCATTCTAATGGGGTAAGTAACATGTAAATAACTGAATAAAATTTAATTACATATATGATATTTGTACTACAGGAAAAAAAATCTCAAAAGAAAAAGTGCTAGTGGTAGAAGTTGTGAATGGAACACCAACAAAAACTTATTGTAGTATGTGGGATTTGTGTTAAAGTTTGGATGGGAAAACTAGAAAGTAGAAGAGCATATCAGATACAAAGGCATCAGTGAGAAGATGAGGAACTAGAAATGGAGTGTCATAAATAAGGGCCAAGAATAAGCTAAGGAAAAAATATATTTTGTGACAGGGTTTGAATGTGATATGAAATAGTTTATCTGTTTGTGGAGGTAATACATTGTCACTGGAATTTATTGAGTACTGGAGTTTAATGACATGGTCAAACCTGACTTTAGTGAAATTGCTTCTGTAACTGGAGGATGAACTGGAATAGGAAAGACTTGAGGCAGAGAAATTGATCTTTATTGCAATACTGCAGAAAGGAGGTGATGTGAGCTTGATTTAGGTTGGCAGCTTTGTGAGTGGACAAAAAGGGATTTATATGAGAGTCTCTATGGAAATAGATATGCCAAGGATTTGTGAAGTGAGTAATAATGAGGACTTGAAGATAGGAGCAAGGTTAGAATTCTGGGTGACTAGAAATATAGTGTTGTCCTTGGCAGTAAGAGTCAAACTATGAAGAGGAGAGAATTGGCAGGTAAATGGAAGTAGTTTTAATTTGTATATGTCATGTTCAAGATTCTTAGGAGACATCTGGTTGGAGATGTTTAAATTTTGGAGATGTCCAGGATTTAAGCCTGGAGATTAGGAGAAATGTTAGGGCTGGTCTAGTCATCTTCATAGAGATGTCAACTGAATCCATAGGGACTAATGTGATCATTAAATGAGATAAAAACATTCTTAGTGATGAGAACTTGATGAAGATCTAGTAAAACAGGCCAAAAATGAGTAAGAACACCAAGAGAAAGCATGTCATGAAAATCTAGAGAAGGCACCCAGAGCAAAGGACAATGAATAACCTCAGAGTCTGAAGATAAATAACGATGAGGGATGAAAAAAAAAAAAGTCATTGCATTTGGCTATTGGGATATCATTTAAAAGTTTGTAGGGAGCAATTTTCATAAAGATAATGTAAGAATCCAAACTTCAGAGGATTTAGAAGCCAGTGAGAGAAGAAAATATGGAGGTACATAGTGTAGATGGTATTCTCAAGAAATTTAAATGAAGAGGGAGAGAAAAATGAAGGGTGGACTGGATGGCAATGTATGTAAAGTTCTTTCCAGATCAAAATTATGATCTTGTGAATTAATTTGTTCAATGGAAATAGAAATAAGCTATTTAATCTAATAAAGATTTATTAAATACCTACTACTGTACAAACCACTTATTCTAAGGGCCAGAAGTATAATGCCAAAACAAAAACAAAGCATCTACTATATTCAAATAACTTATATTCCATAATATGAGGAGCTTTATGAGCAAAGGAAAGGGAAATAGAAAAGCAAAGTACATTTGTCAAACAAAAAGTATCTCTGTTTGGCTGATAATTATAGTAATTAAAAAGAAACACTGTGAGAGAAGATGGTCACAATAAGGTAACCTCTAAATGACTTTAAACAACCTTGACAGACTTTACTGAAATCCATTTCAAATAGTATGGAATCAGACATTCCTAGCTATGTCACTCTGCACAAGTCACACACACACATACACAAAGTTTTCTTTAGTTTTCTCATCTGAAAATGAGCTGGAGAAGGAAATGGCAAGTCACTTTAGAATCTTTGCCAAGAAAACCTGAAATAGGTCACGAAATCAGATGCAATTAAAAAATGACTGAACAACAACAATAGAATCTTTACTATCAGAACAAGCCAAATGTTTCCAATATATATTTTCTTTAAATAATAAAGAGAAATACAGCATCATTTCTCCTTTTGTCATATAATGATCTTTGAAGAGAAACAAGTTTTCTTTTTTCATAGAAACAGAACTAAATTTGTGTTTGTTATTTCTTTGCATATAAGTGTGTAGTAAAGAGTAGTGTGATATGTGTTAATATGGCAATAAAGAGAGACTCAGAAAAGCTCAGTTGGCTATATTCCATAGATTAGCTTTACTTGGGATGAGAGAGAATGAAAAAGTTTTGAGTGGTGCAGTAACATGAGCAGATCTCTCCCTCCCTCTGTGTGTGTATTTTCTTTTTTTTTAATGCTGAGCCAATTGGGGTTAAATGATTTGTCTAGGGTCACAAAGCTAGGAATTGTTAAGTGTCGTAGTTAAACTCAGGTCCTCCTGATGTCAGGGCTGGTGCTCTATTTACTGTACCAGCTAGCTGCCCCAGAATGTAGGTGTATTTTAAAGCAACCATGAAAAAAGGTTTATATAATATAATATAATATACTACAATAATGGCATAATACAATACTTCATTTAGCTTCCTTCAAGATATATTATAACTGAATGAACTGAATGGAAATAGTGAGAATGGGCATGCATGTAAGAAATACATTTGTGGAATTAATCAAATTTTGCAAATGTTTGGATACAACAGGAAAAAAAGAGGCAGAGTCAAAGATAACACCAATATTTTAAATATAAACAATTGAATGAATAATGGTGCCAAATCAGAAAGAGAAACTCAATTTTTTCTTTAATGTTTTATCAAATATCAGTCAGGATTTTTTTTTAATCATGACAGCAGGCTGAAAGGGAACAAAATATAAGACAGGTAAATTTTGATGTCATTTTGCTTAGGGAAGTCTTTATTTGGTTTAGAACATGTGCCATTTGGAGAATTAATTTAGAATGAAAACTAGTATAAAGGCAGGAGGAAATAACGAGTATGTTTAGAAATATTACTCTGATTTGAACAAGATCTTCAGACCACCTTCCAAGAATTAAAATTTTGTTTAAAACTTAATTTTCCTTAAAATTAGTTTTGGACTCTATGGATAATGTAGAAAAGGTCTTTCATTTCCTTTCCTTCCTCCTTCCCTTCCTCTTTCCCTTCTATTCTCTCCCTCTTTCCCTTCCCTTCTCTTTCTTTTTCTTCCTTCCTTCCTCCCTTCCTCCCTGACAACAAATGATATGCTATTAAGTTGGGCAAAAATTTTAAAGGAGAATTGCTTTTATAATGATAATTGAGATTTTCAGTGTCTCTTGGTTTGATATGTATGCATATGTGTGCAAGAGTGAGCACAGGATTTCAATGGGGAGTGCACCTTCCAATAGATTACTATGCAAAAACTTGGCTTAGAACATTAACTTATGTTCAAGTCACTACTGAATCTGGGTGGTATATCAGTACTTTAGTGAGTGTCTTCAAGGTTCAAGTGAAGTGTGAGCCCTGAGAAACGTTTTTTTAAGTGCTTCTAGCAAGGAACTTGGAGGAAAGGAATAGAAAACCCAAACCTAAGTCATTAGAACAATATGTTTCCCATTATACAGAATTGTTCTCTAAGACAAGCCAGACAATACCCTGAGGTTGACATGGTGAAATACTTACACTATCTTGGATTTGATTATAAAAGTGTTATGCTATCTTCCTGCAGGTAGGCAGCTTGTTTGTGAATACTTTCTGATTAAATGACAGACCTGGGGCTTGATTCTAGCAAGGTCGGACTTGCTGAATGACTGCAATAGTGTAGGGAGCTAATTCCATTTTCTGGATTTTTTTTTTTAATTCTTTGAATGGATTGTGTCCTGTGCAGCTTTTATTAGGCAGAGTTTCTTGGTGATCTGCTCCCAAAGCTCTAACTTTAGCCTCTAGCTATCTTTTAAAGATTCTACAAACCTTTTGCCTCTGGGCCCTTAGTGCTTGTTTGTGACTTTCAAAAAGTTTTCCTGCAGATAATGTTTTCTGTAAAAATCGATAAGAAGAGCTTATTAGGTAATGGGACTAAGTGAGGAAACTCCTGCTAAGGTAACGTTTTAACTGATCAGCATGAAGCAAATTACTCTTGGCTTTGTCATCATAATTTCTGTCACTTATTCTCAAGAAACATTGTCATCATCTAGCATTTTTTTTTTCTTTTTTCCCCCTAGCTACACCAGTCATTGGAAGAGTAGTTCATTTTATGTTTTACATTTAAATACAGAGAAGGAGCAAATCAAGAAGCTGAATTTGAGTTCATCAGTGGAAGGGAATGAAAAATTTGTTTGGGAGTGTGGATGAGAAATATTTCCACTACCATCTTCTTTTCTCATCTTTCTCTGTTATGTGTATAACTTTAAGGTTTGCTCTACTCCTGTACTCATTCTTTCATTTCTCTGGCTATTTTCTTCATCTCTTCTACAAAGTCTTTTCTATCTTGTCTTTAAAAAGTAATTTAAGAATCTTCTAATCCCTTTTCCTTATTGGCTTCTCATATTTCCTTACTTTCCTCTCTTTAGTTTTTGTATGAGGGTGCCAAAATTTTGCTAGCTAATTGATTTCTTTTTCTTTACAACTAACAGATAATATGGTAAAATGGGTAGAGGACTAAATGTGAAAAAAGAAAGATCTGGGTTCTTATGACTTCTTAAACTTATTGATTCTGATACAGAACAAATTACTTCTCAGTATCCCCAAACAGGACTACAGCATTATAAGTCAAAAAAAATCAACAAACATTTATTAGGCACTTATTATGTACCAGGAATTGTCCTAAGTGCAAGGAAGATAAATCCAAGTAAAAAGAAAGCCATACCTCGACCATTGAGGTAATTATATTTTAATGGAATAATATAACACATTAAATGTAAAGGAGTGTGAAGGAATAGAGACAAGATTTGCCAAGAAAATGCAAGATGTTTTTATGAAAAGTTCAGCAGTACTTTATTGTTTGGGACATGTGCACAAAGGTCTGTGGTATAAGATAATGTTTCAAAGGTATATTGAATCCACATTGCAAAGCTCATTAAATGAGAAAATGAGTTGACACTGAGTCATGATATTGTCCTTGCAGCCATAAGATTTGAGTGTAATGGTCTACTTTTATCACTCAGTTCCCCTATCTACAAAATGGGAATAATGATATCTACACTAACTAACTTATAGAGTTGTTTTGTGGGGCTTTTATCCCCCTGCCCCTCTCTTTCCCTCTGCTTCTCCCTCCTCTTGTGCTCCTCCCTCATTCACCTCATTCATTCTCTCCTTCTCCCTCTCCCTCTCCTTCTCTCTCTCCCTCTCCTTGTCCCTCTTCCTCTTTCTTGCTCCCTCCCTCCCTCTTTCCCTGTCTCCCTTCCTCTTTTGGTGCTACCCACTGAGAAGGTGATCTCTTTGTGGATAATATTCTGACCATTCATGACACCTAAAACAACCAAGAAGTAAACCAAAAAAAGGTCATCAGATAACAATCAGACCAATATCAAGCAATATCAAGCAAAAATAGTGTAAATGGAGAAATGTTGGTAGCAGCATGTAAAGACAATTCAAGGGCCAGATCTTTAAGTTGAATTTTGATTGTGGAAATAAAAAGTCAAAACATTACCCAGAATATTCAGGAAAATTTTAGTGCAAAATGACAAAAAAGTTCTAGAACTGCTCCGTATGTACAAAAAAAATATTACTGAGCCAACATTGTTCATAATGTTTTCTCTATGAATTGAAAAGTCATTGGTAAGACTAAAGCTTAAAGCTAAGCATCAGAATCATAAATCCAAATGCTGATTTGGGAAGGGAAGGGAAGGGAAGGAAAAGAGAAGGGAAGGGAAGGAAAAGAGAAGGGAAGGGAAGGAAATAAAAGGAGTAAAATGCACATATTTTATTTGAATTAAACTAAATCTCAAACTATATTTTAAAAAGAACTGTGTGGAATGTGTTTTGTTAACTTTAGAGTAATGATGTATGTTTTATTTTATTATATGTAGGCAAAATCAGATCCTTAAAGATTTCTGAGCAATGAAATGTACTGATAGCATTTATTGGGAAGATTATTCTGGCTTTGACTTTTAAATTATATTGGAGCTTAGAGAAAAAGTTGGAGGTAAAGATACTAGTTAAAAGGTTATTGCTATACTACTGCAAGGTCTGTATTGCAATGAGATCATAAAAAGGGGAAAGGACCTACATGTTTAAAAATATTCATAGCAGACCTTTTCATCAAACCTTGTTTGACCATTTTTGAACAAAATATTGGAAACTAAGAGAATGCCCATCAATTGGAGAATAGCTAAACAAGCTATGGTATAAGAATATAATGGAATATTGCTGTGTAATAAGAAATGATGAACAGATGACAGAAAAGACTTGTACAAACTGATGTAAAGTAAAAGGAGTAGAACCAGGAAAACACTGTATACTATTTAACCACATTGTGTGATGATGAACTATGATTGTAAACTCTTCTGAGCAATATAAAGATCTAGGACAAGGACAAAGGATTCATGAAGGAAAATAGTATTGATTACTAGAGAAAGAACTAGACAATATATCTCTGAATGGAGATATATTATTTCTCATCATTTTTTTTTTTTTTTGCTTTTCATCTGTTTCTTCTTTAACAACTATGACTAATTTGAAAACTTGTTTTACATAACAGTATATGCATAAACTATATCAAAATGCCTTATCATCTTCAGAAGAGGGGAAGGAAGGGAGAAAGAAAGGGAGAAAAAATTTGGAACTCAAAATCATGTAAAAATAAATGCTGAAAAAGTTTTCTTGATATGTAATTGGGAAAAATAAAATACTATTAAAAGAAAAAAAGTTATTGCTGAATTTGAGTTAAAAATTATTGAAAGCCTAGACCAAGGTGATAACAGTGAGAATATAAAAGGAAGCATGGATATGTGAGATATTGTGGAAGGAGAATCAATGCAAATTAAAATCACTGAAGCTGATTAGATTTAGGATTTGTGAAGAAGAAATTAGAATAAAAGAATATTCTCAGGTCTTGAACCAGTATGAATGAAAACACATTTTTGCCACTGACAAAAATGAGGGGAATAGTTTTTTGGGGGGGAGGTTGTTTTGTTTTGTTTTGTTCTTGTAGGGAATAAGGATGGAGAGAAGAAATGAATTCCATTTTGATCAGGCTATCTTCAAAGTACTGG
Organism: Sarcophilus harrisii; assembly: GCF_902635505.1. Classification (NCBI taxonomy): domain Eukaryota; kingdom Metazoa; phylum Chordata; class Mammalia; order Dasyuromorphia; family Dasyuridae; genus Sarcophilus; species Sarcophilus harrisii. The sequence goes on from NC_045430.1 coordinate 218,695,490, forward strand.
CAAAACAAGGGAATTAAAATGTCCACTACATAGATGATGATAGAAGCCTGTATGTAAGAAAATGGGGAGAATTTAGAGATATACATTTGGGAATCCTCTACATACAAGGGAAGAGGAAAAAAAGGAAGAGAGGAAAATATAGGGAGTATAACAACATAAGATCAAAAATATTAAGAATATGATGTAAAGGATAGCTAATAATGTCAAGTGATATAAAAAGGTCAAAGAGGATTGACATAGGAAAAAATGTTGTTGCAAAGAAAGGCATTACTATATTTTTGAAAGTACAAATAAAAATTCAGGGAGGAAAGTGAACCGAGGAAGTAAAAAATCCCTGAATATAAACAACAATTTCTAGAATTTTGGCAAGGAATGAGGGAAGGGAGGATAGCATTAGAGATTAAGGGCAACAATTCTCTCTCTCTCTCTCTCTCTCTCTCTCTCTCTCTCTCTCTCTCTCTCTCTCTCTCTAACACAAGGAAATATGAACATGTCTACAGGCAAATGAAAAGAAAGAATTTATGGAAAAGCAGAGAATGAAATCCTAGAATCAATAGATTAAATGTCCATCCTACTATTTAACTATTTAAGAAACAAGGAAACTGGGATGTTTTGAACAAGTATTCTATAAAATCACTACAAAATTTAAAATAGATTTTTTGTTTAGAAAGTGGGGTATCAATTCATTAAAGTTCATTTATTTAACTTCCTTAGTTTTTTGCCAGTATCAAATACTATTAGAACTACAGCATATGGATACTTCTATGTCTAGAGATTTATGATGAATTCATTTCATCATTCAATTCAGCCATTATATGACCAAGGAATATTTCAGTCAGTCCCCCCTTTTATTCGTTTTTCCCCATCTTTTCTATTCACCCATGAGCCTTCTTTTACATTGCTATTAGGATTTATTAACAGTTGTAGATTATGCATATTGGTTTGTTTGTTTTAACAGCATCATTTTCCACAACATTAAATATTCTCTTCTGAAGACTATCAAAAAATGACTTGGTTATATTTACATGATTGTGGAATGTTGAAGAGTAGGACATGACTGAACAAAAACATAAAGCTAAGCAAGAATCTTTTTTTTTATCTCCAGCTCTGATACATTTTGATGAATGAATACTTATATATATATGATGACTACCAATCACAAAACTACTTGATCTTCTTCTAGAGAAAGAATGGAGGAGACCACATATCAATAATTATTGTTGATATGTCAATAATCCTATATTTGTCAAAAACACAAGTATGTCCTATCCTAAATATTAGAAAATAATATATATAAATAATTCAGATGAAATTAAGAGACAAGATGGCAAGATAAAATAAAATCAAAGAGCTTTTTTTCTAATGTGTCTCACCTTCTGAAATAGAAGTTATTTTTAACTTTGAGGAAGTCTTTTTGGTTGTTCTCAAATAAAAATCCTAGCAGAGTACTTCCCTACCTGAAATCATATGCCTTCAGTTTTTTTTCAGAAAAGTCCATTTGGCATTATTTTTTTTAATTTACCTTTTGCTTCTATGTCCCTATGGGATACATTTAGCTGAGGAGTCTGAATTATAAGCACCATAAGTATCTATGTATTCCTTTAAATATTCAACTAATACAATCAATATTAATTATGTGTTTGCTGTGTCCAAGTTCATGTGCTAGGGGCTAGAGAAACCTGCCTACAAAGAGTTTATATTCTAGTAGATATATAATCAATCCACAAGGCAGAACATCACCCCAGGGATAATCTGTATGAAAATATTAGGAAATGACTGTTCTGACATATGTTTTATTAAAAGCAAGGAAATAAAAACTTATGTTTATATCCTGAGGAGAGATCACTTAACAAATGTTTGTGTTAAGTTCCTAGTAACTGTATTCATATTATTTTTATTAAACATACTTATTATTAATTGTCAGTTAATTGAAACATGCCTGTATCTCTACAAGTATTTTCCAGTTTTCCATATCTTAATTTTTGCATAATAAACTTGGATTTAGTAAAAAGAAATTCTTACATGGACAAATGTAATCAAGGGACAATGTTTTGCTTAACATGTGTATGTGTGTGGATGGGTAGGTGGATGTAGGATAGATTGTAGAAATGTGATTTCATTGGTAGAGCATTCAGATACAGAAATATCCTCCATTTTGTAGATAAGCAATTCCTTACAATTTCCAGTCTAACATACTTGCCTGGAATACTGACATATTAAATAATTTGTCCTTGATCCCAGGGATAAGCTATATCAGTAATAGAACTTGAAGGAGACTCTAAGTCTGGACCTCTATCCACTATGCCTATCAAAGTGCCTTATCCACTATACTAAAAGAATAAGACTTGTAATCCATACAGGACTAATATCTCATCTCTTTGGAAGACAAAGATCTGAGTTTTGTTCCCCTTTGTTTTGTTTTCCTCACAAAACAATATATTCTAACATAACAATGGTCAGCTTGTTAAAATCAGACTAAAATTTAACCATCTTGTCAGGGGAAAAAAATCAATCATTCATTATAATAACTATATTGGTCATTTGATTAATTGATGACTCATTTAAAGAAGTTTCCAAGTCATAAGAATTTCAGATGAATTATTAACTTGTTTGAATGAAGTAAAGCTTAGTTGTGCTAAGCAATTATGTCAAAATTCATGGTTTCCCAATTCTACTCACTTAACTTGTACCATCTTGTCTTGCATAAATTTATCTATTCTGTATATTTGGAATCTTTCTGCTGACAGAGTTCATTGAATGGCAGGATTTCCTGATGACTGAATTTGTCACCAGATTCTAAAGCCTCACACTTTGCAAGCCCATCTTGTGGGCCCTGGGAGATTCTAAAGGTAAATATTTTAGTGTTGAATCTTGCTTTATTTCTTAGTTTGATCAAGTCTTGTCATGAAGTATCATTAATAGGATCATTTTCTTTGGTTTTCAACTCCACTGACCCCAGGACCATGTATTTCATCAATGTTTGCTCAGAGTCAATTAAGATAACTTTAAAAATAGGGATCCTTTATATCTCCGATGTATAATTCTACTTACATCATAAATGCAAATGGGGAAAATGAAGCTTAAAAACTTTGTGCATGTACATGCACATGCACATGCACACATAAACGTAACCAATAAGTAAAAATGAGGAGTGTATTTTCACTAAACCCAGAGTCTTATCTGGTTTCTGGGACTACAAATAGTTGCAAAATAATGACAAATAATTTTTGGGTCTATCTTTACAGACTTACTTTATACATCTGTGCTTTAGAGTTGAATATACAGCAAATACATATTGCCTGTTAGTGAGTAAGGTGGAGACATTATTTTTGAATCCAGTGATTGAATAATTGATGCTGTCTTGATTCCTCTTTATGTTAGACCTATCTTCCCTTGGCAGACCTGTGGAGACATAATTGGTGCTTTCTTAGCAGCTAGCTACCGCAATTAGATTGCTGGTGCCCACAATATGTTGCCTGAACTCAGGATATGGTAACTAATTATTGGTTCTGGACCTTTTTTTTAGCCTCTAGCCTGAACAAACTGCTAGCTTATGATAGGCTTTTAATTCATGTCATGTCTCAAGAGATCTTCTCAAAGACAATGTCCAATTCAGGAAAATGCACAAAAATTGTGATTGATTGAAGTGGTGAATGTGAATATTATAATCCCTATTGTGTCCTTTTGACACTTAAGAAAACTCAAAGGAACTAAGTCACTTGCCAGGTCTTTTGGTGAATATGTGTCTGAGGTCAAATTTGAACTCAGGGCTTCCTGACTCTCAGCTTGGTACTCTATCTTACTGTGCCATCTAACTGTATCCAACAGTCAATGCTAGAAAGTAATAGAACAAAATAAATATATATATTTTTAAAATCATGCTTCCTATTTTTCTGAATTGTAGAAGTATTATTAGAGGGTAAGCACTATTTCCTCAGCTCTCTGAAAATCTCCTAGATGAGACGGAAGTATTATATTCCATTATATTATATTCAATACATACCTAAATACCAGGGGTCATCAATTCCCTGGTTATCTCTCTAATTACTCAGTCATATGATAGGAAGGGCAATGGAGTTTTCTGAGCTATGTCTTGGTTCTTTGTTTATCTGTTTTTGTTTTTGTTTTTTTGTTTTTTGTTTTTTTTTTTGCTTAGGGGGGTCCAAACCTGTGATTTCATTGATGCAGGCATTACTCTGCATCAATACAGATTTGCCACCACTCTGTAACATATAGCCTTAGAGTTGTACAGTCATAACTGCAATCTCAAAATAAAAATTCTGAGTTTGCTAGATGGGATTTATGGCCCTACTCCCTAATATTCATGTTCTTCCTATACTTTTTGTTTCTTTCCTACTGATTACTAGGAAAAAAAACTTCTCTCATTATTCTTTTAAAAAATTAAACTTAAAAAATGGAAATTAAATAACTCTTCACTGTATACTACCATTCATCATTGTTATCATCCTATATCTTCCTTTTCCTTTTCAGTCATAATAGGTGCCTCCTCTCACTGTTTTCTAAATCCTCTCCAGCTTGGTTTTTCCATTTATCTTAACCTGAAATTGTTCCTCCAAAGTTACTCATGATCTTTTAATTACCAGAAATTTTAATAGTATTTTATTTTTCTAAATATATGTAAAGATAGTTTACCACATTCATTTTTGTAAAACGTTGTGTTCTGAATTTTTCTCCCTCCCTCTTTTACTTACTTCCTCCCCAATATAGCAAGCAATATGATATAGGTTAAATATGTGTGATCCTTTTAAACATAACTTTTATATTTGTTATGTTGTACAAGAAAAATCAGACCTTAACATTTTAATATGTATGGGATTGCCTGACATGTAGGGGAAGGGATAGAGGGAAGTTGGGGAAAAGTTGTAACAGAAGTTTTTACAAGGGTTAGTGTTGAAAAATTACCCATGCATATGTTTTGTTAATAAAAAACTATAATAAAAAAAAAGAAAAGAAAAGAAAAATCAGACCAATATGGGTGGAAATAAAAAAATAATTAACTAACAAAATGGTGAAAATACTATGCTTTGATTCACATTCAATCTTCATAGTTCTCTTTCTGGATGCAATTGGCATTTTCCATCCCAAATCTATTGAAATCACCTTGAATCACTGCATTGTTGGGAAGAGCCAAGTCTATCACATCTAATCATCACATAATCTTGTTACTGTTTACAATGTTCTCATGACAAAAATTCACTTCATTTGTCAATTGCCAGATCTAAAAATTTATTCTCAATCTTTGTCCTTCTTGAGTTCTCCATGCACTTGACATTATTGATCACCTTTTCCTCATGGATACTTTTTTTTAGCTTTCATGACATGTTTTTTGTTTCTCTTATTCTGACATCTTCTTAATCTCCTTTACTGTATCCTAATCTGTCTCATACCAGAATATCTCACAAAGCCCTGTATTCAATTGTCTTTTACTTTTATTCTGAGTCATTTAAAGATTTGATCATCTCCCTGGAGGTCAGTCATACTATCTCTAGTGATCATTCTCTTGAACATGTAATTTCTTCCTAAACTTCAATATGGCACCATCTGTTAGAGCATTTTTAATATCCCAAAGATATCTAAAATCAAAATATCTAAAATAGATCACAGCATTTCTACCCCTCCTAACTACTCCTATAACTGAATTTCTCTTTTACTTTTGAGGGAACCATCATCCTCTCAACATTCCAAATTGCTAGTTCTTAAAGTGTTATCTTCTTATTACAGTTGCAAAAGTGACTTTCCTAAAGCGAAACTCTAAGAATGTCTACCCTCATACTCAATATTTTCCAAGGGTTCCTTATTGCCTATACAATTACATATAAATCCTTAGTATAGTACTTGATGTTGCTCACAACTTGGTCTCTTCTGAACTTTTCTGGTCTTATAAACATTACTATTCTCCACAGTCTCAATATTCTGCTCCTGTTTTACATATTCCTCACATAAGACATTTACTTTATTCTATCATGATTGTAATTCAGTCATTTCAGCCAGGTCCCACTCTGTGACCCCTTTATGACCTCTTAGTATCCTCTTTGTGAGGTTATCTTGGTAAAGATAATGCATTTCTTTCTTCAGCTCATTTTACAGATGTTGGCAAATAGGGCTAAGTGATTTACTCAGAGTCACAAAACTATGAAGTGTCAAAGGCCAAATTTGAACTCAGAAAGATGAGTGTTTCTGACTTCAAGCTTAGCACTCTCTCCACCAAATGCTTTCCCTCATTTTATCTAATGAAATTTGTTAACTTCATTTAAGACCAAGCTCATATGCACACATATATTGTATCCAAGATCTACTGTAACCTCTTTAACATGTATAGGACTGCTTGCCATTTTGGGGAGGGGGTGGAGGGAGGGAGGGGAAAAATCAGAACAGAAGTGAGTGCAAGGGATAATGCTGTAAAAAATTACCTTGGCATGGGTTCTGTCAATAAAAAGTTATTTAAAAAAAAAAAAAAAAAGCTCATAAGGATGCTTTTCACAGGAAGATTATCCCTTTCCCCTCAACTGCTACCTCCTTCCCCTATAATGTTGCCTTCCATTTTTTCAGCTTTTATCTTATATAGATATCTAACCTATCCATCTATCTTCTATAACTATAGATGGATACATTTATATAAGTGTTGAGATGTTTTGCTTTGTCTCCCATTATTATATAAGCTGTCTGAAGCCAAGGACTCTTTATACTCTTTCTTTTTTATCTCCAACATTTAGTATAGTTTGTGGCATATATAATTCCTTAAATTATTTTTGATTGAATGAATGCTTGATTCTTCACTACCACACAAATTGGCATCTCCCAAATAATTATGTGTGTATATCTATATCTATATATGTATAAATATATAGATATAGGCCGTTCTTTGATTTCTGTTTTCTTTCTACTTCATTTCCTTTGGTATTTTTTTCCCTTTTTATCCCACACTCCTTTCCAATTTCCTTTTGATTTTTTATATTTCCCAGTCCTGTTTTCTAATTTCCATTTCTGGGGGGGGAAAATACTGAGGAGAAAGGAGAAAGGATGTATAAAACAGGAAAGAAAACTATCCCAATTCCCTTCTTTCCTTTCAGACCTGTTGTGCTGTGAGTCTGTGATATTTCTCCTATGCTTAATTTCTTAACTATTAACTAGTGGAAAGTAATATTTTTGACATATCATCCATCACAGGTACACACAAGAGAAATAGAGTGAGAGGGGAAAAAAAAAAAAGAAATGGAAAACTGTTGTTTTTTTTTTTTTCCTGTTGTGATTTATTTTTGCCCTAGGCATATTTGGGTTTGTTATTCTATTTCTGTTCAATGAGTACTTAAGACTAAAAAAATAAATAAAATAAACACGTTGTTTCACTTGGCCCCATAGGTGGTCCCCTAGCATATTAAAGTGCCCAATAATAGTCAATTTCCTATTTGACTTAAAATTAGGTTGATCTAAGTGCAGAAAAGAGAGCTTCCACACTTTTGTTTCCTCATTGTATTGATTTAAAACTGCTACTACCATAGAACAACAAAGATCCTCCAATTTCTTCCACTTTTTGACTTCTGTTCATTTTTTACATGCCAATAACTCTGCTAAATTAACTATTTCAACTCTGCCAGAGAAAAAGTGACACAGTATATCAATATTCATAGAATTTCCATTAAATTCTGTTGACATATGGTTCAACTCTTTCCTCCTTCAGCAAAACAAATATAGGATTGGTATAAAATTAATGCTATGCTTGGTATAAGGAGACCTCAATCAGCTCAGAATCTCGCTTACTTTACCTAGCAGAATGATCATTAGACTGAAGAAAAAAACAGGATAAATAAAGGTAATAGTCAATATTAGAGATAAGTAAGGAATTTGTAAGAAAGAGCACTTCGTGTTCCTTGATGAAATCAAGTAACATGGCCCAGTTTTTCTATTCTACCAGATATATGTATATGTGTGTACACAAGACATAAAAAAACATAAATATATAGAGAGATATATCAATAGATATGTATATCAATCTCTCTACCTAATCTATTTGTCTGTGTTTTGATGTGATATATTTATATGGACATAATAATACAGATTTAATATAAATTGAGTAGAATATCTATATTATGTATGTATGTGTGTATATATATATCCATATGAATCATGTGACTAAATTAATAGTAATTTGAATTAAATATTTTAAATTATTCTGTGCCTAAAATGCATTATTTGTCAGAATATGGATAATACATTTTACCATCAAGCCTTTGGAATAAAAGATGGTCCATGTATCAGTTATAATCCTTATAGCTTTCAAACTTTGTCTTTACAATTATTGTACTTTGTTCTCATTTCATCTTTTATCAATTTACAAAAGCATTTACTATTATTTTTTCTATTATTTATGATTTAGCATAAATTAGTCTTCTGGTTCTGTTTGCATTAGTCTGCATCAGTTTATATAAGTATATATAGATATACATATATATATTTTCTATATATAAATAAATATGTGTGTGTGTGTATACCTGAAATCACCTATTTACACATTTTTTTTTACAGCACCATAGTATTCCATTGCATTGGCATGCCACAGCTCATTCAGTCACTTCTCAATTTAGCATATGATATTTTTCCATTACAAAAAAGTTACTATAACAATTTTTATAAGAATCTACATATATGTGTGTGTGCATTTATGTGTGTGTGTGTGTGTTTGTGTGTGTTTATGTTCAGGACTATCAATGATATGTTTCATGAAACATCAGTGTTTCAAAGGACATGGATTGTTTGTTTGTTTGTTTAAATTTTAATAGCCTTTTATTTATAGGTTATATGTATGGGTAACTTCACAGCATTGACAATTGCCAAACCTCTTGTTCCAATTTTTCCCCTCCTTCCCCCACTCCCTCCCCCAGATGACAGGGTGACCAGTAAATGTTAAATATATTAAAATATAAATTAGATACACAATAAGTATACATGACCAAACCGTTATTTTACTGTACAAAAAGAATCAGACTCTGAAATATTGTACAATTACCCTGTGAAGGAAATCAAAAGTGCAGGTGGGCAAAAATATAGGGATTGGGAATTCAATGTAATGGTTTTTAGTCATCTCCCAGAGTTCTTTCACTGGGCATAGCTAGTTCAATTCATCACAGCTCCATTGGAACTGATTTGGTTCATCTCATTGCTGAGGATGGCCAGGTCCATCAGAACTGGTCATCATATAGTATTGTTGTTGAAGTATATAATGATCTCCTGGTCCTGCTCATTTCACTCAGCATCAGTTTGTGTAAGTCTCTCCAGGCCTTTCTGAAATCATCCTGTTGGTCATTTCTTGCCGAACAATAGTATTCCATAATATTCATATGTCACAATTTATTCAGCCATTCTCCAATTGATGGGCATCCACTCAGTTTCCAGTTTCTGGCCACTACAAAGAGGACTGCCACAAACATTCTTGCACATACAGGTCCCTTTCCCTTCTTTATGATCTCTTTGTATATAAGCCCAGTAGTAACACTGCTGGATCAAAGGGTATGTGCAGTTTGATAACTTTTTGAGCATAGTTCCAAATTGCTTTCCAGAATGGTTGGATGTATTCACAGTTCCACTAACAATGTATTAGTGTCCCTGTTTTCCCACATCCCCTCCAACATTCCGCATTATCTTTCCCTGTCATTCTAGCCAGTCTTACAGGTGTGTAGTGGTATCTCAGAGTGGACATGGATTGTTTACTAACTTTTTATACATGATTTCAAATTGCTCTCTAAAATGGTTGATCCATTTATAGGCTCATCAACAGTGGAAAATTTTTGCTTTACCTCCCACAGTCTACTTAATAAATTCCAATCATTCTCTATTACCCTAAAATGAAATGTAAATGTATTTATTTAGTTTTTTAAAGTCTTCATTAGTGGTAAGCAATCTACCTTTGAATTCTCATTAAATGTTACTTCCTTTCCATGTTCCTTGACCCTGCCAAGCCAGCATTCTCTCTGTTCCTCACATAGAATATTCTTGTTCCTGTCTCTATGTCTTTGGATTTGTTATCTCTCATGCCAGCTAGCTTTCACTTTTTATTCTGAATTCTTCTCACCCCTCAAATTAGTGCTCAAATATCCACCTTTTTTAGTTTTAAGTTTGTATGTTTTATTTTTAGTTACATGTAAAAACAACTTAAATATTTGTTTGTTGTTGTTATTTTAAGTTCCAAATCCTTCCCTTCTCTCCCTCCCCTCCCCCTTTCTTTAGGAGGCCAGCAATCTGATATGTTTATCCATACAAAACATAATTCCATATTAGCCATGTTGCAAAAGAAAACAAATAAAAAATCAAGAAAAATAAAGTTTAATAAAGTATGTTTTGATTGACATTTAGACTCCATTAGTTCCTTCTAGAGGTGGATTAAATGAATTTAATGAGTTAATTTTCATTCTAAATCCTTCAAAATTATCTTGGATCATCAAATATCACATTCTACATAATGTTTTTCCTGACCTTACCAACGACATGTCCTCTCTATCAAACTTATTTGTATGCAATTACTATATATATATATATGAATATTTCATCTCCTTATGTCTGTTCTATTTCCCTGTTTTCTTCATTATAATATAAATTTCATATATCATAGTACTTGGGAAATAGATATTTAATAAATACCTGATGATTGATTGGTTCAAAAACTACAACACTCTTTATAGTACAACCTACTGTCATATTGCCTCCAGGACTCCAAACCTAGTTACTCTGGAAAATGGTGGAATCATAAACATTGACAATGAAATTGGGAAAAGACAACTAGTTTAGGAGAAATGGGGATCTCATTAGTCAGTGCTAAGCATGAGTGCATGGAATACTCACATAAATGAGACAATAATTCTTTTGAAATGGTGATATATGCATGTGCATGTGCACATAAGAAAAATTAGATTTATTCTACTTTTCCCCTAGAAACAAACATAGTAACAATCAGTCTAAGTTAAAAAAAAAAGGGGGGGGGGCAGAGCCAAGATTATCAGAGAAGGCACACACGGCTTTCTAAGCTCCTCTCATACTCTCATAACCAATTATTAAATTCAGCCTCAAAAATAGGGCTTCATTGGTATAGAAGTACAACAACTCATCAGCTGAAGATAATCTGGAAGATTGCCAGAAAAGGTTTGTCTTGAGCTATGGGAACAGACCAGTGCAGGCAGGGATAGAACTAGAGGCTAGCATATTGAGCAGACCAAACAGGGGTGGCCTTTGTGGTTAGAAAATTTACAGAGATGACTCTGCCCTAGGCTGACTGTTCTGCCTTGTTTGAAAAGCAGTAGACCAGCAGAGAAATTAAATCCAAGGTAGAGGATACTCAAAAAAAAAAATGCCAGAACCTAACAAGATCTGGCTATACCCAACCAAAACCATTAATGACTCAGCACTGACCACAACACAGCAGTGTAGCTGCATTCTGCAGCATGGGGCTATAGTGGGGCAGCCTGTAATCTGCACAGTGGGGAGTTCGGCCTGGGGCAATAGAACTTCCGTAGTGTGACTGTGGTTCCCTGGGAAGAGACACTTCTAGTCTGTGTGGGGCTATTCTCTGGTCAACTGCTAATACCCACAGCCCCACATAGGGCTTTGGCTTTCACTGCTCAGCCTCTAGCCCCAGAACAGTCGCTAATCTGAACAGTGGGGTTCTTCACTGGGCACTTCTGCAGCTCACCCCCTCACCCCCCAGGCCTGAATCACTTCCAGTACGGAACTTTTTCCCAGAACACTCCCATACCTTACCACTCTTTGCAACCCATTTGCAGGATAGCTAGTATCCATACATCTATCCCTGCACTGCAGAAGAAGCTGGTAACCTCTTTGCCCTGAAGGCAGACCCTACAGGCTTTTTAAAAAATGAGTAAAAAAAAAAAATGATCGATAGCTTTTATAGAGAAAGAGAGAAGGTTTTCGACCCCAAGGAGACTAATAGCAAAGTCTCCAGACAAAACTCCAAAGGAGGATGTAACCTGGTCCCCATCACACAAATCTCTCCTAGAAGAGACTATTAAAAATCTTAAAAGAGTGCTAGAAGAAAAATAGGGAAAGGAAAGAGAAGCTATGCAAGAGAGCAACAGCTTCCTGAAATGTGAATTGGAAAACGTAAAAAACTCCCAGGAAGTGCAGGGAAACAGAATTTGTGAATTGGAAAAGGTAAAGAATTCCCAGGAAAGTAGGATTTGTGAATTGGAAAAGATTAAAAAAAAAAAAAACTCCCAAGAAAGTAGGATTTGTGAATTGGAAAAGATTTAAAAAAATAGTGAAATGGAAAAAAAATTCCATAGAGCAAAATAACTCATTTAAAAACTCAATTGGACATATACAAAAAGAAGTAAAAAAAGCTAATGAAGAAAATAATTAATTAAAAATCAGAACTTAATAAATAGAAATGAATGAATGTTAAATATCTGCTTGGAAAAACAACAGACCTAGAAAATAGTTCTAGGAGAGATAACCTGAGGGTTATTGGACTTCCTGAAAATTATGATAAAAAAAGAGCCTAGATACTATTTTACAGGAAATCAACAATAAGAACTGCCCAGATCTAATAGAATCAGAAGCTAAAATAGGCATTGAAAGAAGTCATTGAACACCTTCTGAAAAAGACCATAAAATAAAAACTCTAAGGAATATTGTGGCCAAATTTCAGAACTATCAGAATAAGGAAAAATTATTACAAGTAGCTAGAAAAAAATAATTCAAATACCGAGGTGCCACAATAAGGATCATTCAAGATCTGGCTGCCTGCACATTAAAGGATCGAAGGGCCTGGAATCTGATATTCTGAAAGGCAAAAGAACTTGGAATGCAGCCAAGAATAAACTACCCAGCTAAGCTGAGCATTTTCTTCCATGGAAGAAGATGGACATTTAATGAAACAAATGAATTCCATTTGTTTCTAAGGATAAAACCAGAACTAAACAAAAAATTTGATCTCCAACCATAGGACTCAAGAGATACAGAAAAAGGCAAAAGGAATTCTTGAGAACTGTATTTCTGTTGTGGATATACATAAAGACTTCATGGATAATTTATTTTTTATTGATATAACATAAAAAAGGGAAGTAGAAATGGAAAGGGGATAGTGTCAGAAAAAGGAAAAAGGGAAGATTAAAAGAGCGAAACTACATCCCATTAAGAGGCAAAGGTAACCTATCATATCTGAGGGAATTTAGAGAAGGGGAGGAAACTTGCGTGAATCTTACTCTCATCAGAGTTGACTCAAAGAGAAAATAATTGACATATTTGTTTTACAGAGAATCTTCTCTCATCTCATTAAAAATGTAGGAGAAGAAAAGGGAAAAGAAAAAGAGTAATAAGGGAAGAATTTATGATCAAAGAAGAAATAGAGATCATTATTGATCACAAAATAGAAAATTTTGATTATATCAAATTGAAAAGTTTTTATACAAACAAAACTAATGCAGACAAGATTAAAAGGGGAGCAATAAACTGGGAAAACATTTTTACAGTCAAAGGTTCTGATAAAGGCCTCATTTCCAAAATATATAGAGAATTGACTCTAATTTATAAGAAATCAAGCCATTCTCCAATTGATAAATGGTCAAAGGTTATTATGAACAGACAATTCTCAGATGAAGAAATTGAAAGCATTTCTAGTCATATGAAAAGACGCTCCAAGTCAATATTAATCAGAGAAATGGAAGTTAAGACAATTCTGAATTACTACTACACACCTGTCAGATTGGCTAGAATGACAGGGAAAGATAATGCACAGTGTTGGAGGGGATGTGGGAAAACTGGGACATTGATACATTGTTGATGGAATTGTGAATAAATCCAGCCCATTATGGAGAGTGATTTGGAACCATGCTCAAAAAGTTATCAAATTGTGCATACCCTTTGATCCAGCAGTATTACTACTGGCCTTATATCCCAAAGAGATCTTAAAGAAGGGAAAGGGACCTGTATGTTCAAGAATTTTTGTGGCAGCCCTCTTTGTAGTGGCCTGAAACTGGAAACTGAATGGATGCCCATCAATTGGAGAATGGCTGAATAAATTGTGATATATGAATATTATGGAATATTATTGTTCTATATAAAATGACCAGCAGGATGATTTCAGAAACGTCTGGAGAAACTTGCATGAACTGATGCTGAGTGAATGAGCAGGACCAGAAGATCATTATATACTTCAACAACAATACTTTATGATGATCAATTCTGATGGACGTGGCTCTCTTCAAAAATGAGATGAACCAAATCAGTTCCAATAGAGCAGTAATGAATGGAATCAGCTACACCAGCAAAAGAACTCTGGGAAATGACTATGAACCATTACATTGAATTCCCAATCCCTCTATTTTTGTCTGCCTGCATTTTAGATTTCCTTCACAGGCTAATTATACACTATTTCAAAGTCTGCTTCTTTTTGTACAGCAAAATAACTCTCTGGACATGTATACATATATCATATTTAACTTATACTTTAACATGTATTGGTCAACCTGCCATCTGGGGGAAGGGGTGGAGGGAAGGAGGGGAAAAGTTAGAACAAAAGGTTTTGCAATTATCAATGCTGAAAAATTACCCATGCATATGTCTTGTAAATAAAAAAGGTATAATTAAAAAAAAAAAGGGCTGAAGTAAGGAAGAAAAAAAAAACTTGCAAATATATGGCCTTCTGAGTACATGCATATATGTATACAAACACCCCCCCACACACATATACAGGTATAACAAATATTCTAATAGTTCCATGACATTCTCCATATGGGCATTCTTACCAAAATAGAGATCACAACCCTCGATACTTTGTACTGTGTTATCCTCATATTTTCACATATATTTGTCAGAAGAATTACAAACAACATTAGGGAGGGGGAACTTTCTTGTACTCTTTTGATATCATGATGTTATGGCATTCATGCTATCTTTTTGTTGCCTTTAATTCATACTACTTGTCTAGTTTATTGGGGGTTTTTTTGTTTGTTTGTTTGTTTTTGTTACATGTAAAAACATTTTAAACATTTTTTTGTTGTTGTTGTGCTCAAAAATTGTCCCATTCAACCCTAAACTTAGATAGAAATTAGCAGTTCTGTTAAATAAATGCTCCTAGATCATAGAGAAATTCATAATATTGCAGTTGCAAGGGATCTCAGAAAATATTTGATTTATTTCAAATAAACTAAAGAATCATTTATTAGATATCTAGTATAAACACTAGAGTATAACCAAGTGTTTGAATAGAAATTTCTGTTCCACATCCTTATCAAATTATTATCCAATCCTGCCTGAAGACCTCTAAAGAAAATTAACAACTCACTGTCTTCCTAAAGCAACCCATTCTTCTTTTGAATAACTATAATTGTTGTATGGAACTATTTTCTTAAATCAGGCATAAAACTTATCTCCTGAACTTTTATCCATTTCTACTTGCTTTACTTCCTAGCAGCATATTATAATAGAAGTCTCATCTTTGTTTTACATGAGAGTTTCACAACACTCGCCTGTTTTCATTAATTAATGGAGTCCATTTACTCATCTAAAGTTGGTAGATGATGAAACATGGCTTAATGGAATATAACTATTGAGATCCAACCATTTGAAGAATTTGGGAATTATAGAGAAATTACCACTTTCTTCTCTACCACAATTTTTTTGGTTACTATCAGCTCAGATACATATCTGGCTTTTTATTTTATGGACTAAATACAATCAAACTAAAAATAAATAAAAAAAAATAAAAAATAAATTTTATGGACTAAATACAATCAAACTGTTTCAAATGCACAGATACAAGTGACATGCTTTCACCCATATCATGTTGAACATGCTAGAATATTTTAAGCCCAAGAAATAATAAAATTGTTTCTTCTAAACTCATAAATAATAATTAAAGCCCTAAAGACAAGCAAAATTATATTTTCAAGGTAACTAACCCAGAGTCATCCTATTTTACATGAGCATATGGGAAATATCAAAGTTAAAGAAACTTATGAAATATTAAAAGGTAACAATGTATATGGCTTTTGAGATTGGTTATTAGAGGAAAATCTGAGATTCACAAGTAAGGTTGGAAGGTAGGAAAAAATAAAATGTATACTCTGGTACTTCAAATTTCATTAGTTTTCAAGGAAAAAAGACAATAAAATAGTAGAGGACAATATGGGATGCTGACTATATCCAGAGGCTTATTAATTGCTTATGCGTAACTCAATGTTCTTGTTTTGTTTCTTTTACTTTTTTAGAAATATCACCTTTGCAGATAACTGGAGGAGTACAGACTTAGGCAAGACTCATTAGAAGGCTTTTTTTTTTTTTTTTCACCATCCAGGATAAAGGGGACAAGGGAAGAGATATCATATAGGCAGAAGCAAAGAGCTTTGATGATTATGGATACTTGGGATAGAGTCAAGGAAGTCCCTAGGGAATTGCAATTTTGGTAATGTCTTCAATAGAAATAGAGGACTTGGAAAACTAAGTGGAATAAACTCAAAAGAGAATTAATTCTATTTTGGTCATTTGAATTTGAGATGCCTTTGGGGCCACTGTATAGTGTTGCCCAAAAGGTGTTATTGTTATTATTCATGCTTTTTTCTCAAAGAAGTGAACCTCAATGACTTTAGCAGGGTGATATTTTGACTTGCAAGTTAATTGGATTAAATGAAGCAGAGCCATGTAGAGTCATCAGCCTCACTTTCTCCTGAGTTATCAGAGATCAGTGGTAAGACACAGGTCAAGGTGACTGATAATGACCCCAGATGTAGTATAAGACCTTGATCTTTTAAAGATAAGATTTTTCTCAGGCCTCATTTTGTCTGAGGCAGTGTCCATTTAATACTTAAAAGCTAGGTTAGAATTGAGGCAAAAGATGGACTAGTTTGCCTTTGTAGAAAAATCAGTCTGGAAGGGAAGACCTTATTTCATTATGTAAGACTATATAAAGCTCAGAAGGGAGAGCAGAATAAATATGAAGTTTTAGGAGTCATCTTATATAGACGTAGCTATTAAGCCCATAAAATATGAGATAACCAAAAAAAGTATGGGTGGATAGGTGGGGAGTAGAGTGAAGGTCCAATCTAGCACACTGATAATTTTTACTAATGATTAATTGTCTTTCCTGGATCTACCCTTCAAAAATATTATTTTTGCATGACTGCTTCCAATTCTTTGGGGATTCTTTAATTTTATTACTTCTACTCTATCTTCTACTACTCTGCTGTTCAGCAAAATCATTTAATTTTTAATTACTTGAATTTAAATGCATTTAAATTTTAAAAAAATCAAAGTATTAAAATAAATTAAATTATTTAAATTATTATTTTAAAATAAATTAAATTATTTAAATTAATTAAAATTCTTTAAATATATAAATATAAAAATGTGTTTATATTCTAGTCATTTCTCTCCCAACCCTGCTTCTGAGTCTTTAGCTTTCATCATCAAATGTTGTGGGAGTGTCTTTCTCACTTCTTTCCCCACCTGTCAAATTTTCTAGATACATTTTATGCATTATCATCTTCCTTTAGAATGGAGATTTTTTGAGTGCAGGAATCATCTTGGTTTTTCCCCTTATAGTTGTATTCTTGCTTTTATTCCTTATGATTGCTGATTTAGTTTAGAAATCAGTGATAACCCTAGGTAACTCAATAGTACATAGTCACTTTTTTTCATTTTTATTTTTTTGTTTTGCTAATTTCAGATATCTTTTGATTTTTTCATGGTATTTAATATGAATTTCATTGCCTTATGAAATTTCCAGGCTTGTTTCTAATGTTACTTTTGATTTATTTTTTTTTAATTTTGATGGATTCATCTAGTTTTTTGTTTCATATATTCTTATTTTTTTAGAACTCCAATATTTTCACTTCACTTTTTCTCTTATTCCTGTTCCCAAATATCACCTTTCCTTTCTACCTTCTGTGGCAAATCTACACAAGTAGATTCTTGTGTGATCTCTTCTTTCTTAGTAGCCATTTACTATTTCAACAACAAACAACAATAACAAAATAATTACTTTAGTAATATTTTAAACTGTATGCTTGCAAGAGAAGAGTCAGTTTCTGGATGCTTTGTGGTGCAGTGCAAAGATTTTCCCATACATCTGCAATAGCACTGTATCAGTTGAAGGAATTAAAAAAAACTCAGTGCACTTCCTTGACAGTAGGATATATTTATCTGTTTTTAAAATTGTAATAAATTATAAGATAAACATTTAGTAATGGCAAGAGGTGTCCCACATTTTAGTCCCTATTTAGAACAGACAGAACATAAATTTTCATATTTAAATAATATTATTTAAAAGATATTAAGTTCGATAAGTATGAAAAACAATTATATTATTGAGCATTTACATATCTCATTAAGTTTGATCTGTTCTCAGGATAATAGGTTTAATTTGGTCATTATGTGGAACCCTTTCATTTCATACATGAGGTAAATGAAACACAGAGTTTAAGGGATTTTTCCAAGGGTGACTATGCAGTAAGTAGCAAAGCTGAACTTCAAATTCAAGTCATTCAACTCCATACCCAATGTATTTTTCACTGAAGTTAGCTGATCATCATTATTTGGGAGCAACTGATCAATCAATAAGCATTTATTCAGTACCTCTAGGATTTTACAGGAATAATCACCTAAGCAGTACAGTGTTGGGCCAAGGTTCAACAACTCCTACATTCAAATTCCACCTAAGAATTTGTTGACCCCTGTAACTCAGGAAAACTCATTTAACTGCTATAAGCCTTGGGGTTTTTTGGCAGCTAAGTGGCACAGTGGATAGAGTGGCAGTCTTGGAGTTAGGAAGACTTATCTTCCTGAGTTCTAATCTGGCCTCAAACACTTTCTAGGTGTGTGTCTCTGGAAATGACAAACTACTCCAGTATCTTTGACCCGAAAACCTCAAACAGATCATGAAGAGTTGGATATAACTAAAAATGAATGAACAACAAAAAAATCAAACAAGCATTTGTTAAGCGCTTATTTTGGGATAGATACTGTATTGTGGCTAAAATGACAAAAAAGGATATTTTCCCCTATGTTCCCTATATATTTTTTCCAATAGACTGATCAATTTCTGAGACACAAAATTTTCTCTTTGGGAAATGCCCCTTATAACATTGTTTCTACACATTGCACTCTTCAATTAAAATTCTTTGTGTGTATGTGTGTCTGTATGTGGGTGCATATTTCAAGTACTATTGATGAGATGAGAGTTCCTGGTGGTCAGGGAGTTAAATGATGAGGTAAATGGCAGGTTCTGGGTTCAAAGAACCAAATGAAGAGGTTTGGCTCCCCTAAATCCCCTTAGGATTCAGACAGGGTAGGGAGTTGTGGGAACCCCCTTTCTGGTGACACAGAGCTCCTTTGTAAAGGAATTTACAAACCCCAAAAGCTAAACTGATAAAAAAAAAAGTTAGGCATTTGGGAAGTCAGCCTTCACTATGCATGAATAGAAAAACTGAATTCCTTAGTGGCAAGGTCTGACAGAGAAGTAAAGATTCTAGTAGAGAAATCCCAACAGAGAGGTATAAAGTCTTATTAGGGAAATAGGTGATAGAGTTAAGAGAGGGTAATGCTGCATTTCAGCAAGCAGAGGTTGCTGCTATGCCAAGGGTGGCATATTAGGTCCTCTGCAAGGACTGAGTCCAAAATGGAGTTTTTTATAATGGAAGCCTTGGCTACAAGCTGGGTTTTGCTCTTGATGTGGGCTGGTACAGCTTGAGCAAGAATCAGAGAAAATCTTGGAATTGAATGAGTCTTTCTTAACTAATCTTTAATTCAATAGGATTGGAATTCCCCAGGTCCTGACTCAACTAGTTTCCCTAGATAAACCACTTTTATCTTGATTTCCTGGGGTGCATCTTACAGAGGCAGGGTTCAAGGAGAATTTCTCCTTCAAGGTCCTTCTTAAGTGTTCTAGCTCATGGCTCATTCCCAAAGTCAGAGAGAGAGAAAGAGAAAAAAGTTTTGGGGCTCCCCTTGTCACTATCTTATTTTTATCCAAGTAATTAATGATGGTATTTGAGATATGCTTTTTTTATAGCTTTTTATTTACCAGTTATATGCATGGGTAATTTACAGCATTGACAATTGCCAAACCTTTTGTTCTAATTTTTCCTCTTTTTCACCCCACCCCCTTCCCTAGATGGCAGGTTGACCAATAAATGATAAATATGTTAAAGTATAAATTAAATACAAAATAAGTATACATGTCCAAACAGTTATTTTGCTGTACAAAAAGAATCAGACTCTGAAATAGTATACAATTAGCTGTGAAGGAAATAAAAAATGCAGGCGGACAAAAATATAAGGATTGGGAATTCAATGTAATGGTTCTCAGTCATCTCCCAGAGTTCTTTCACTGGGTGTAGCTGATTCAATTCATTACTGCTCCCTTGGAACTGATTTGGTTCATATCATTGCTGAAGATGCCTAGGTCGATCAGAATTTATCATCATACAGTATTGCTGTTGAAGTATATAATGATCTTCTGGCCCTGCTCATTTCACTCAGCATCAGTTCATGTAAGTCTCTCTAGGACTTTCTGAAATAATCCTGTTGGACATTTCTTACTGAACAATAATATTCCATAATATCATATACCACAATTTATTCAGTCATTCTCGAATTGATGGGCATCCACTCAATTTCCAGTTTCTGGCCACTATAAAGAGGACTGCCACAAACATTCTTGCACATACAGGTCCCTTTCCCTTCTTTAAGATCTCTTTGGAATATAAGCCTACTAGTAATACTGCTGGATCAAAGGTTATGCACAGTTTGATAACTTTTTGAGCATAGTTCCAAATTGCTCTCCAGAATGGCTGGATGTATTCACAATTCCACCAACAATGTATTAGTGTCCATGTTATCCCAAATCCTCCAACATTCCACAGCATCTTTCCTGTCATTCTAGCTAATCTGACAGGTGTGTAATGGTATCTCAGAGTTGTTTTCATTTGCATTTCTCTGATTAATAATGACTTGGAGCATCTTTTCATATAGTTAGAAATAGTTTCAATTTCTTTGTTTGAGAATTGTCTGTTCATATCCTTTGACCATTTATCAATTGGAGAATGGCTCAATTTCTTATAAATTAGAGCCAATTCTTTATATATTTTGGTAATGAGGTCTTTATCCAAACTTTTGACTATAAAAATATTTTCCCAGTTTATTGCTTCCCTTCTAATCTTGTCTGCATTAGTTTTATTTGTACAAAAACTTTTCAGTTTGATATAATCAAAATTTTCTATTGTGTGATCGGTAATGATCTCTAATTCTTCTTTGTTCATAAGTTCCTTACTCTTCCACAGGTCTGAGAGGTAAATTATCCTGTGTTCCTCTAATTTATTTATAATCTCATTCTTTATGCTTTACTCATGAACCCATTTTGACCTTATCTTGGTGTATAGTGTTAAGTCAATGCCTAGTTTCTATCATACTAGTTTCCAATTTTCCCAGAAATTTTTGTCAAACTGAGTTCTTATCCCAAAAGCTGGGGTCTTTGGGTGTGTCAAACACTAGAATATTAAAGTTATTGACTGTTTTGTCCTTTGAACCTAACCTATTCCACTGATCAACTAGTCTATTTCTTAGCCAATACCAAATGGTTTTGGTAACTGCTGCTTTATAATATAATTTTAGATCTGGTATAGCTAAGGCCACCATCATTTGATTTTTCTTTCATTAATTCCCTTGAAATTCTTGACCTTTTGTTCTTCCAGATGAACTTTGTTGTTATTTTTTTCTAGGTCATTAAAATAATTTTTGGGGAGTCTGATTGGTATAGCGCTAAATAAATAGATTAGTTTAGGTAGTATTGTCATCTTTATTATATTTGCTCGCCCTATCCAAGAGCATTTAATATTTTTTTCCAATTGGTTAGATCAGACTTAATTTGTGTGGAAAGTGTTTTGTAGTTTTGCTCATAAAGTTTCTGATTTTCCCTTGGCAGATAGATTCCTAAGTATTTTATACTATTGGTACTTACTTTAAATGGGATTTCTCTTTGTAACTCTAATTGTTGGATTTTGTTAGTGATATATAAGAATGCTAATTATTTAGGTGGGTTTATTTTATATCCTGCAACTTTGCTAAAGTTGTGGATTGTTTCTAATAACTTTTTAGTAGAATCATCAGCAAAGAGTGATAATTTGGTTTCCTCATTACCTACTCTAATTCCCTTAATCTCTTTCTCAACTCTTATTGCCAAAGCTAGCATTTCTAATACAATATTGATTAGTAATGGTGATAGTGACCAGCCTTGTTTCACTCCTGATCTTATTGGGAATGGTTGCAGTTTGCCCCCATTACATATGGTGCTTACTGATGGTTTTAAATAGATGCTACTGATTATTTTAAGGAAAAGTTCATTCATTCCTATGCTCTCAAGTGCTTTTAATAGAAATGGATATTGGATTTTATCGAATGCTTTTTCTGCATCTATTCAGATGATGATATGGTTTTTGTTAAATTGGTTATTAATATGGCCAATTATATTGATAGTTTCCTACTATTGAACCAGCCCTGCATTCCTGCTATAAATCCTACTTTATCATGGTGTATTATCATGGGGATGATTTTCTGTAGTCTTTTTGCTAATATCTTATTTAAGATTTTAGCATCAAAATTCATTAGGGAGATTGGTCTATAATTTTCTTTCTCTGTTTTCAGTCTACCTGGCTTAAGTATCAGTACCATGTCTGTGTCATAAAAGGAATTTGGTAGTACTCCTTCATTCCCTATTTTTTCAAATAGTTTATATAGCATTAGGGCTAATTGTTCTTTAAATGTTTGGTAGAATTCACATGTAAATCCATCTGATCCTGGGGATTTCTTCTTAGGGAGTAGATTAATAGATTGTTCTATATTTTTTCTGAAATGGGACTATTTAAGGAATTTACTTCCTCCTCTGTTAATCTGGGAAGGCTATATTTTTGGAGGTAGTCATCCATTTCACTTAGGTTATCAAATTTATTGGCATAAAGTTGTGCAAAATAACTCATTATTTCTCTAATTTCCTCTTTATTGGTAGAAAGTTCTCCCTTTTCATTTATAAGACTACTAATTTGATTTTCCTCTCTCTTTTTTTTAAATCAGATTTACCAAAGGCTTATATATTTTATTGTTTTTTTTCATAAAACCAACTCTTAGTTTTATTTATTAGTTCAATAGTTTTTTTTTTTGTTTTTTTTTTTTACTTTCAATAAGATATGCTTTTAAAAGACTGATCAGGCACACATGCACACCAAAAGAGAATGACAAGGGCACAGCTTATATGAAAAAAAAATTAATTAATTAAATCAATCAATAATGTGATTTGTAAGAAATTTAGAAATATTCAAATTTAGATAATCTACAAGAGGGAAAAAAAATTTAATTTACCATTTTAAACCTGCATTCCTATCTGTCACTCAAAATTGCTTCTCATTCTATATGTTAAACCTCCCATAAGTTTTCAGTGTTTTTTGTTTTTTTTTTTTTGGTTGATGTTATTCAGTCATTTCAATCATGTCAATAGCTCATCACTCTTTAGGGGCTTTTCTTCACAAAAATATCATTTTATAGATAAAGAACTGATTGAACCAAGGTTAAGTTATTAGCCTTGGGCCACACAGCTAGTAAGCTTCTGAGGGCAGATTTGAACTTGGGAAGATGAGTCTTCCTGACTCTGGTCCTGTCCACTCTGTCCACTGTACTATCTAGCTGCCCATATGATACTTAGCTATTTATTCCCAAATCAAATAATAATAATAGCAGAATTTTTCTAATATATGTCATCATGCTAAATAATCCAAATTTCTAACCTATATGGAATTTAACATTTCAAAACATAGACTTATCTGACAAAATTAAAATCAAGTTGGAATAGGATGAGTTACATATCATTCATTTCCCTATTTGTTCTTGGAATGATATATTAGAATTCTAATAAATCCCCATATTATAAATGCAGTTGCCAAATATATTAGAGGACTCATTCAGTAAACTCTATTGGAACCAATCTAACATGTCAAACTGAGCTATCAACCATAATCTTCCAGAAGTAATATTATTCAATAACATTCTAGAAATAATGATAATCATGATTGTCATTATTAACATTATGCAACTTATCTCAGCTATTTTCTTATCCGTAAAGTGGGAATAATTTTACTATCTAATTCACTAGATCAGAAATCTTAAAGTGTTACACGAATGTGGATTATTAATTAGTTATCATCACCATAATAACTTATTACAATATATTATTACAAATAACTCATAATCACAATAATTATAACTTCCTACAATAACTGTGTTACCACAAAGACTAATTAAAAATCCACATTCAAGTAGCATTTAGGATTTCTGACCCAGTAAGGTAGGTAGTTAAAGCATTCTCATTTTATAAATGAGAAAACTGAGGCTGAGATAAGTCATATGACTTTTTAAATCACCCATGGGTTAACGACAGATGGATCTGGGATTTATACTCAGGTCTTTTGACTCCAAGTTTTCTCCATTCTCTTCTACCTTGCATTTATTATACATGTAATACAAGTGCATTCATTTTAAGTAGGAAATCTTGAGCAAATTAAATAAATCCCATTGGCATATTATAACAGGTTATAACTATATCACTTTTTAATTAATATTATGCCAAGAACATCTAATTTGGGGACATTAATTGTCCTGTGAATTCACACTGTACCATGGAGTATAACCCATGAGAGAAATAATATCTATACCGCTGGGATCAATCACTGAAAAAGTGAGTCCAGTAGATTTTCTTCCAAAGACAGTACAATAAAAACTATGATCTTAAACTAGTAATTTACAGCAAATTTGAAAATGTAAGAAAGCCTTTTATTTTGGTGGAAAGAGCTGAAACAGCATCCATGTAGATAGTTTTCCTCCAGCAATGTACTAATTAACATGTCTGCTATTGTATAGAATATTAATATTGCCTCCCATTGTACAGAATGAAAGACCTCTTAAACCAGTTGAGAAATTACAAATTCATTTCAATAAGCAATGAGTCTCACAGGAAAGTAGGTGGGAGTTCCTGAGGGAGAGTGAGTGTTCCTAAAGAAAAAGTGGCTTAGGTTCAAACTGTAATTAAAATGTTTCTATCAGGCCCAGTGAATCCTACAGTGTACTGGCAGAAATAAGAAAGCCACTTAACGATGTAAAATATGGCAACTCAGCCGACAGTTTTCCTGACAAGCAAGTTCCAGATTGTCCTAATCTCATGTATATAAAGCCCACACTTTCTTTGCCAAGACTAATCAGATGTAAAATCTTAAAGAGAGAGTAAGCAAGTATGATGAGGCAATTAATGCTATCTCTGTCTTTGTTGACAATTTCCAAGAAGATATAAAGAACACATTATTCCAAGTCTGCCTTTCACTTTGCATTTAGAAAAGAAGTCAGCTACTTTACTGAACTTCCTTTCACAATATCAAATTTGGCTAAGAGATGGGAATATATTTGTTTTATAAAAAGACATAATTATTTCCCAGATAATGTATTTTATCTTATCAGTGATATTTACTTCTTTTTTTTGTAGATGAGAAGCATTTGGTTTTAATAATTCAGAGGGTGTTTTTATTATTTTTATCACTGTTATTATTATTACAGCTATTACCAATTAATTTGGAACTGTAGGTTACAGTAAGGCTTGAAGAATCTATTATCATTAATATATGAGAACAAAAATTAATTTTATTAATTACTTCTCTCATAATACAGTGAACCATAAGAATTCTGTATGACTGCATTCATAAAATACTGATTGTTGCCACAAAAAGCACAATTTTAGTTACTATATAATCACTGCAATTTCCATAATGTGTATACTCTGAAAATTACATTTCACTTTATTCAGTTGTTTGCAATCTTGAACTAGTTTATCAAATTTACTTCAATTGCACATGGCTGTCATGTAAAATTTAAATGTTATCCAAAGTTCCCTAATCCAGAAATGATTTCCTATTGGAGAACACCTTGGCTACACAAAATTATAGAGGTAAATTGGGCCTTTAAATCACAGGTATAAAAAGTTAATTGGTTTTCAACATTTTTCTGCTCTTACATTTATTAGTAGTCTGAGTTCATCACAAAGGTAGGAAAATTCAGCTTATTCCATGGGGACCAGAATTTTACAATGTATGTAACAATCAGGCTGAAACAGACAAGTTACTGGTCTAAAAGAAGATTTATGAGACTGTCTCCTCTACAACTTTTTAAAATTATTATTATTCAATATTAAATGAGTCAATTTCAAAGAACAAGAATTCTGATATATTCAAAGAATTCTGGGGGTTTCCAAGCCAACTCCTCCTTGCAATTGCACTTTATGAACTTGAATAATCACAATTTATTATCAATACCCAAGAACTTTCTAGAGCACACTATTGCTCAACAATAGAACTTAGTCTCTATAATATCTGATCCAAACACATCTCAGTGAAGGAAGGAGATGGTCAGTCATAAATAGGACTATTTATAGTTGAAGCAACATAACTTATATGTTATATAAGCAATGTGAGTGGGAGGAACAGTAGAAAATATGACCCAAATTAGGTATATACTATTTTGTTTGTATTTGTTTGAGTCTGGATATTGGCATATGTGCAGAGAGGCTACTTCTGACAAGGCTGGGATAGTTCACTACTTATCCAGGGTACACGCAACTAAGGAAAAGTGAGACATGAGTAAGTTTACTATTTTAATTAATTTGTTTTGTTGATTATTTATAATCTACATTTCGACACTATACTAGTAGCACTCTAAATCTGCTGCCCTGAGACAAGGTCTAATTTCTCCTTCCTAGTTACATCTATTATGGTGACACAGGCTGAAAAGTTTTTATATTTTACAGCACAATGATCATGGCTGATTGCAGTGGTACCTTAATAGATTGGCTTTTTTTTTTCCTGGGCCAGGAAAATTTTTAGCCATTTTGATTTCTGTACAAAAGGGCTCCTAAAATAGCTGTACTGGCATTATTTTCATAAAGGTAGAGTATGATTTAATGCCTAAGATGCCCACTTGGCCCTTGTTTAAAGGTGGAATGAATTTCCATGCTGTCACTCATGTCTCAATATTGAAAGTGATTACAATGTCATTTGCCACAATATATTTTTATTATAGCTATTACCAATCAACACCCCTGCCCCACTCCCAGTCTTGTCCACTAATTCTAATTCTTCCCAAAATTATTATCATATGCTTGCAAGTAATTAGTCTCAGAATTCAAACATAACTACACATTTTCATGAAAACATAATAAAAAGATAATACTAAAAGAAAAGCCTTATCTGAGTTCTTTATATTCAATGAATGATTTCCTTGACTGACTTTCATGGGCATATTTATGTAAGGGAGTTAGGCAAGACAATATAGTTAGGGCTGTGGACTTCTTGTACAGCTCATTTATATATGCAATTATTTCCACAGGCTTTTGGATCAACAAGGGATCTAACTAAATCATTTGATTTTTCTGGCTTTCAGTTTTTTCATTAGTAAAATGAAGAATTAATATCAGATGATTTCTAAAGTTACTTCAACTCAGAATTTTTGAGTCTACTATTCAAGCATAATTCATTCTTCTTGTTTTACAGTTCAGGAAACCATAACTTATTTCAAACTTAAATTTGCCTTTTTGGTTAATTAATTTCTTATGATATGTTTCACTGTCAATTCCAATCATGTGGAAGTTTTGACTACATTTACGTGCTTTGCTTCAAGTTGTGAGTAGAGGCTATGGCAATACATAATTTAATGAAGCTGTGTTTGAATTTCAATAATTGATTTAGCAGAAAGTTGTAAGTTTTGAATTCTGAAGAGAGTATCTAGACTCAATCAACATTTCTTCACATAAAGGTCTTATTTAAGTCAGTAAACTATCATTTAGAGATGGGATTTTAAAAGAGAATACAAGTCCTTTTTCTCAGTGAAAATGGATTTGCTAAATGTTCTTTAAAAATAGCTCCCTACCACTGTTCATTAGAGAAAGGATAGGCACAGGGCTTTGTTTCAAAAACTAAGAAGTTTAAAGTTACTAAGTGATTTTTACAAAATCTACATGTTTTTTACTCTTTATTTCAAATTTCATCTAAATGAATGAATGGATGGATGGATAGATAGATGAATGAATAAATGAATAAATAAATAAAATGATATTATCTATAATTAAGAAACCATGTCAAGCATTACAGAAACATCTATGGGGATTGGAAATGGAATTCAGGGGAAATGAGTAATTAGTAAAATGGCTTCTAAAAAGCACCTTGCATCACTGGGCATCTTCATTTTTATCTAAATGGATTATGTTTTATCATCTATCACTAAGGTCATTTCTCACTCTAAAATTGTGTAACATCTAAAAGTTGTATGAATTTGTGTATTTAAAGTACGTCCCTCTCCTCTTTCCTTCCTTCCTTCCCTTTGTCTTCCTCCTTCTCTATCTCTGTCTCTCTGTCTCTCTCTCCCTCCACACACACACACACACACACACACACACACACACACACACACATTCTATAAGGAAGACTTTTTCAGAGATAAGTGTTTTACAATGATAACTTGGTTTTTATTGCTACTACAATTTTACATGGAAATAAAATTCTCACAATGCCTTCTAAGAGGTTTGGGCTTTACTTGTAACTGTTCTCTATATCTCTATATAGTTTAATCTCAAAAAAGCTTAAAACTGCATTAAGACTTTTGGGACTTTTTTATAAGCACATTAGATTCAATTCTATCATTGCATATTCCAAAACTACCTCAATACCTCATAAATAGTAGGTATTTAATGTTTCCTGACTGGAAACAGAAAATACAGAAATTTTAAGTTAATCTCCTTTACAAATGAATAATAGCCCATGAATTTTGGGATTATTTTAAACAATTTTGTAAGATTTTCAAATTTTTGAAGCCTATTTAAAGAGGGAGGTAGCCTTTTCCAACTTCTAATTCTCATTCTAGTATTAAGCACTAGGATTTTGAAAATCTTTTAAAACTGTGACAATGTAATTCATTTTCTATTTTTCATTATCACAATCCAGCATAAATTAGATCCAGAATTCCACTGAATACATAGATTCTCATTCTTTAATTGTTTTTATTTATACACTTAAAAATATCAGGAATAGAATATATGACTTGTCTTTAACCATGGTTAAATTTAACATTAACTGAACAAATTTTTCTATCCTCCTCATATTAATATTTATCCAATGATTTCATAAAGCAAATATGCAAGGTGAATTTGATTAAAGGATATTAAAGGATATTTATGTATGTATGTGTATGCACACATATATGACAGACTCCCCGCTCCAACAATCCCCATGTAGTTTTAATCATTGAAGAAAAGCAATTTCTCATTAATTGCATAGTATTGATATATTTGTTACAATTAAAGTATATAATAGCCAAGAACTGCTGGGGGAAAATATAATTAGTAATAAATCTATTAAGAATGTAAACATGATAAAAATAAGAGCTCATTCTTTCCAAGGAAAACTGAGTCATTTCTGAGGGGAAAAACCAAACACTTAAAATATAATTATTCTAATCTTTAAACCCTTACTAATGTTTTAAATAATATATTTTATTGTTGTTTTATGTTTGTGTCTACCGATATAAATCAAACATTGCCAATGCCTTGGGATGAACCTCAGTGTGAAAATGGCATCTACTTTTTTTTCATGGAATTTCTTTTATTTGCTTGCTTGTTATACAGGAATGTATGGAAATGAAAAGGAAAGAGGCAGGGAAAGAGACAGAGATGGAGAGACAGAAAGAAAAAGAGAATAGAAAGGAAGGTCATTTAAATGTCATTTTCAAAACGTCATTATATCCTCCTATGATAATTATTGCATTCTGGACCATTGTAAGAAAGTTAAGAATCCTTACTGGAAAACTATGCTCAAGATACAGGCTGATATACAGATGAAGGTCATGATACTAAAACCACATGATAATAGATTTAGCTATGTGAAGAATCTTAGAGATTGTAAAAATCTCTAAGAGATGCTTACTTTAGAAAGTAAAAAAAAAAATATTACTCACACAAAGACAGAGAAATGATTTGTTCCTTCCCAGTTCTTAGAGACAGTAAAATAAGATCACTAAAGAAAAGGCCTTCTTATTCAACAGATGAGATCAACTTTTGTGCTTTATAAATTCTTTTCTGTTTTAAAATTAGCAACAGATCAATTCTCCGAGAGCCTCCACAGCTGTGAATCTAACACTTGAAGGAATTACAAAGCAGCCTTTACTTACGCAGATGTTCCTTGTGGATTGGGAATGAAATAAATTAGAGGCAGAGGGAAGAGGAGAGAGGTCAGAGAACAGCAACTGCCTCTCAATCTCCTTGTATCATCATCCTCTGACATGAAGAGATCCATTCTACAGGTCTGAGTTAACCCCTAGCAGCCACTGGCAGGTGGCTCCCATATCACAACATATGGCACCCAAACATGGGACACAAGAAACACAAGAAACAAAATAGCAGCAGTACTTGAGAGCTGTTCATGAGTGGGATCCTCCCAGAGTTCCTTCAGTAACCCATGGAGAAGGAAAGGGAGGAGACCCAGTAAGACTTTTTTAGTCAGGGTAGTTAAATGAGCCAACACAGCAAAGGGTCGAGCCAGGAGACTGATGAGAGACTTATGAAAAATACCTGTTCTGACTATAGTCTTCTTCTCCATTTGAACGTTTGCCTCCATGACTTCTCACAAGCTTCAGTACCTGTTATACTACTGTTTGCACTCCCTAGCATGTGGATTCAGATACCTTAGAATATGGATTTAGATAACAGCTAATGCATAAACTTACTCACCATGCTGTTGGGGGAAAAATTGTGTTTCCATAAAAAAAAAAAAATGGGGAATTATTAAGGACCATGCCTAACTGAAGGGGCAGGTCAATTCTCCCAGAGCCTCCCCAGCTGTGAATCATAACACTTGAAGGAGTTGCAAAGTAGCCTTTACTTATGCAGATGTTCCTTGTGGATTGGGAATGAAATAAATTGGAAGCAAGAAGGAAGAGGAGAGAGGTCAGAGAACACAACTGCTGCTCAGTCTCCTTATATCATCATCATCCTATCACATGAAGAGATCCGTTCTACAAGTCTAAGTTAGACTTACAGCAGTCACAGGCAGATGACTCCCATAATCACAACACCAGAGGATATTAGATTCAAAGCTGGAAGCAGCTTTGAAAGTCATTCATTGTATTCCAATCTTCTCGTTTTATAAATAAAAGGAGGCCCAGATAGGTGAAGCTATGCTTAAGGACACATAGCTAATCATTATCAAAGTCATGTATTCCCTGAGTCAGTTCCCTGAAATGCTGAAATGTTAAGTCATTTACCAAGGGTAACATCATCATCAGTTCATATCAGAGATAACACTTGAACAAAGGTATTCCTGATACTAGGAATAGCTCTTTACTACTACAAAAGAGATGCTAATCTCTATGCAGGTAAAAGTCCTATGAGTGGCCTAAAACATATTAAAATGCAATGGTAAAATGTCTAACAAAATAAATAAACATACAACATAGATGATGGTTAACAGATAGTTTTCTAAGTTAATATGTAGCTGCCTATTTGAGTTAGACATACCTAAACTATAATGTTTTTGTATACAGATATAAACTGAATTTTGTCCTTAAAATTCACCTTGAAGCAAAATTTTACTTCTGAATTTCCATTTATAAATTCACTGACTAAACACAATTATAGTACACAGGGATCTACATTTGCATCCAGTATAACTCTAGTGGAACAATTCTGGCAGTATTATGCAAAACTGAAATTGGGCTCACAATACATTTAACAGCAAAATCAAATCATCTATCACAATTAGTTCCTTTTGCTGTCTCACCGACCTCTAAAAGATCAAGCTTTGTGGTTTAACTTTCCTCAAACAGAAAGGCACACTTCACTGAATAGACCTTGTGACAGATTTGATATGGTTATATGTCAATTACGAATTTTTTTTAGAGACTTCAGCTTAATTTTATCGAGTTAGTCTTATCAAAACTTTAAATTTATATGCCTGTCCTTCATATTTGTCCTCCAAAAAATAGCATCAATTTATATAAAGTAGCACCTCACTGGATGTTAATAAGTTATCTTTATAAATTCATTTTCTTTCTTCATTTTGAAATACATTAATGTATCTTACATAGTCTAAAAACACAACAGATGCTATCTATTTTCATAAAAAATTTGGAAAATTTTCCAGTTACTATCAGACCAAACCAGATTGCAGTCACTGAAAAACTTTTCTCCATCTCCATTGAGCTTTCCAGATTATCATTTCAACCTGTTCCTTAAGATTATTGGAGAAAAAAGGTTTTATTTTCCTCCTTAGAATGTACCCCTGTTCTCAGTGAGAAGTATGGATTACAATAATGCTAAAGGTTCAATTTAATCCCATAAATCCATGGGAATTAGGAATTGTGGCTGATATAGTGGATTAATACAGTCCAAAGGCACCGATTCTTAGCAGCTTTAAATTGTCTTTTCTAGCAGATTCTTCAATCACTTATCCTCTGAAACATCATGGTCCTAAATAGAAATTACTTGAAATATGATAGTGTGTGTGTGTGTGTGTGTGTCTGTGTGTGTGTGTGTGTAGTTGAGTTCCTGAATGCAGCCTGTAGTTTAATTTAGATAGATAGACATACAAAGACAGAAAGAGAAAGAGATCTTTCTTTCTGTGTACGCACACACACACACACACACAGAGAGAGAGAGACAGAGAGATGGAGGGAAGGAGGAAAGGAGAGAACTTTATTTTATTCTTGAAAATAACCTTTGGAAAATTTAACCTTCCACATTTTCATAGTACAATCTGAAAGCTATTGGTATCAATGTCTAATTAGTATCAATGTCTATTGGGACAATTCATCTACATTCCAAATGAAAGAGTTAAAAACCTAATATGTTTCCTTTTTAAGCTTTTAGATATATATGTTAGATAGCAAACACATGCCAATTTTTTTTTCCAGATTTTGTGACATGCTATACTCTGAAGAATTGGTATGGTAAGGAGAAGGAAGAAGAGGGAATAAGGATAATTATAGCATCCATTTTTTTCCCTCAGCAATGAAATTCACTATTTTTAAATGTTTAAAATTTTAACAGACTTATTGAGCTATATTTCCAACTGTCAAAGATAAAAGTGTTGAGAATTTTGCTACTATTGGAAGCTACTGTTATAACAATATTGATACAGTCACTTCAATAAATTCATTTAAGGACAACTTGTCAAATCATTCTTTTTTGAAGAGAAAGGAGAAAGTCATAAGCATCTATCTAATGCTTACTTAAAATGTTTCAGCCTCTGGTAAATGCTTTTCACAAATGTTATCTCAGTTGGTTTTTGACATATATGAGTAAATTTGATTCTTTAGTGAATGTTCCATCTTTCATACAACTTCTTAGGCATCATGTTGACACAATTCTAGTATAACAGGACACTATATAATATTTAGAAGCAAAGAAACATAGAAATTACCTATCCCAGTCCTCTTATGTTTCAGATGGTTCTCAATTTTAGAATAATAACTAAATTATTATTATACTTATGCCTGTTCCTTATGGGGCATTTTTCATTCTATCTTTTATAGCAAAGATAGAAAATAGTTAGGCAGTGGGTTGCCTCTGCAGTACTCCTGGGTATTATCAAACCAGAATGAAATGCAATTATGAAATTGCCAAATAAATAAAAATAAACAGAAAATAATGTTAGTATGTGGTTTTCTAAGTCAATGTGTAGCATAAGGGATAATTTTATAAGACTTACTGATCTCTTTTTTTTCAGCTTACTATTTCTTTTATATATTTTATATTTATGTCCTTGGCATTCTAGTTCAAGACTTAATCAAATCCCCTCTGATCTACACAGTTAGAATAATAGTTTCCCTACACCAGTATTTCCATTTCCATCCTTAAACAACCCATCCCCCACTCAGCTGCCAAAATAAACTTCCTAAAATATAGATTTTGTCTCTATCATTCTCTAATCAAGAATCTTCAATAATAGTTCCCTTATTCTTCTAAGGAAAACTAAATAAAGACTCTTAAACCTGGATTGTAAAAAGTTAGCCCTTCACAATTTGGTTCCAACCAACCTTTTCAGACTTTTTTTTTTCAGATTATTCTCCTTCTTGTTGTCAGTACTAGTTACTTATGCTTGAACTTTACATTTCATCTACTGTCTTCATGCTTTTGCATTAAGGATTTCACATACTTAGAATGGAGACCTTCTTTTATGTCCCTTAAAATCCAGTAGGTAGCAGTACATTCAAAGCTTCTTTCTTTTATTATTATCTCTTCCTTACTATATGACCACCCTAAATTATTTTCCAACTACATACTTCCTGAATGATAAATTTAACCCCTTTTTTGTGAGTAAATCAATATTGATAATATGCTACAGTCTACTTATACTCACAATGTATCAATCTGGTAAATACTTGTACCCCCACCAGTGTGAATCTTCAGATTGTTCTATTTCCATTACATAGTATGATTTTTTGGCTAGCAATTCTGACTAAAAGAAAGCCTAATTGTACATGGTTCCATCGGGGTATGATTAATAGGTACCACATAATTATTTTACAATGATTGGCAGTTTGTTTAATAGAGAATTCTGGTCAGTTGCACATCATGTATTATGAAATGCCAGAATATAGTTTATTTCAAATTATTTGGGCAACTCAAGACAGAAGAAAGTATAATCAACACACACAACAAAAATGATTTCCCTTTTAACTTCTTTCTTTTTATAAGAATGGTATTTATATTTTTGAACTTCTATCAAGTAATCTTAGAAAGCAGTTACACTTTCTTCCTGGCAAATAAACCAGAACCATCTAAATATATCCTGAATGTAATTAGCTACAAATCACCTGTTATAATTTAATTAAGCATTCTTTTCTATCTGCTGCCCTACAAATTATTTCATATAGCTTCCAATTAGAATTTGTATATTTTATATCTTAATTGGCTAATAAGTTGAACAGTTGCTGTCCTCCACACTCAAAGGGGACCAAAGTGACATCATATGGTCACCTTTAGGTAATTTAAAAGTGTAGACAATTCCCATGATTGAAGTATATAGGTTTTAATTAAAACAGATTATATATCTATTGACTCTAATCAAGATAGGTTAGGTCATTTATTACCTAGGTCTATCTAATAGACCAAAAAGAAAATAGAAATAGACTCATTGGAATTAAAGAACTTCATCCTAAATAATGAAATGTTTTAGAGTTTGGAAAGAGAACCCATAATTCCCCCAGTGATATGTAGGAGAAACAATTTCATTCTAGGAATAACATAGACTCTCAAATTATACCCATTATAGTTAATGGATTGATTGGATTTTAAATGTAATAATTAGATTTTTCTCACCATCCTTTCACAAAATCTAGGCTAGATTCTAGACTAAAGAGAAGTGCTATTTAACAACAAAACAGAGCAAAGAAAACCAAAAAACAAAACTTCTCTTTCTGATACCTAATTTATTTTTAAAAACAGAATCCTCTTTTACTTCATAATTGGCCTATTGTAAAAGCTTCCAATTGAGCTCCCTACTTTTAGAGTCTGAAATTCATTCTTTACCCAGGTATCAAATAAATCTTGCTATTACAGAGGACTGATTTAATATTTTAATGGTTCTCTTTTTTTTTTTTTTGAGGTATAATCTATTTTTTTTATTTTTTTTATTTAATAGTCTTTTATTTACAGGATATATGCATGGGTAACTTTACAGCATTAACAATTGCCAAACCTCTTGTTCCAATTTTTCACCTCTTACCCCCACCCCTCCCTAGATGGCAGGATGACCAGTAGATGTTAAATATATTAAAATATAAATTAGATACACAATAAGTATACATGACCAAAACGTTATTTTGCTGTACAAAAAGAATCAGACTCTGAAATATTGTACAATTAGCTTGTGAAGCAAATAAAAAATGCAGGTGTGCATAAATATAGGGATTGGGAATTCAATGTAATGGTTTTAGTCATCTCCCACAGTTCTTTTTCTGGGCATAGCTGGTTCAGTTCATTACTGCTCCATTGGAAATGATTTGGTTGATCTCGTTGCTGAGGATGGCCTGGTCCATCAGAACTGGTCATCATATAGTATTGTTGTTGAAGTATATAATGATCTCCTGGTCCTGCTCATTTCACTCAGCATCAGTTCATGTAAGTCTCTCAGGCCTTTCTGAAATTATCCTGTTGGTCATTTCTTACAGAACAGTAATATTCCATAATATTCATATACCACAATTTATTCAGCCATTCTCAACTGATGGACATCCATTCAGTTTCCAGTTTTAGCCACTACAAAAGGGCTGCCACAAACATTCATGCACATACAGGTCCCTTTCCCTTCTTTATAATCTCTTTGGGATATAATCCCAGTAGTAACACTGCTGGATCAAAGGGTATGCACAGTTTGATAACTTTTTGAGCATAGTTCCAGACTACTCTCCAAAATGGTTGGATTGTTCACAACTCCACCAACAATGCATCAATGTCCCAGTTTTCCGCATCCCTCCAACAATCATCATTATTTTTCCTGTCATCTTAGCCAATCTGACAGGTGTGTAGTGGTATCTTAGAGTTGTCTTAATTTGCATTTCTCTGATTAATAATGACTTGGAGCATCTTTTCATATGACTAGAAATAGTTTCAATTTCTTCATCTAAGAATTGTCTGTTCATATCCTTTGACCATTTTTCAATTGGAGAATGGCTTGATTTTTATAAATTAGAGTTAATTCTCTATATATTTTGGAAATGAGGCCTTTATCAGAACCTTTGACTGTAAAAATATTTTCCCAGTTTATTGCTTCCCTTCTAATCTTGTCTGCATTACTTTTGTTTGTACAAAAACTTTTCAGTTTGGTATAATCGAAATTTTCTATTTTGTGATCAGTAATGATCTCTAGTTCTGCTTTGGTCATAAAGACCTTCCCCTTCCACAGGTCTGAGAGGTAAACTATCCTGTGTTCCTCTAATTTATTAATAATTTCATTCTTTATGCCTAGGTCATGAACCTATTTTGACCTTATCTTGGTGTACGGCGTTAAGTATGGATCAATGCCTAGTTTCTGCCATATTAGTTTCCAATTTTCCCAGCAATTTTTATCAAACAATAAGTTCTTATCCCAAAAGCTGGGATCTTTGGGTTTGTCAAAGACTAGGTTGCTATATTTGTTGACTGTTTTATCCCTTGAACCTAATCTATTCCACTGATCAACTAATCTATTCCTTAGCCAATACCAAATAGTTTTGGTAACTGCTGCTCTATAATATAATTTTAGATCTGGTACAACTAAGCCACCTTCATTTGATTTTTTTCATTAATTCCCTTGAAATTCTTGACCTTTTATTTTTCCATATGAACTTTGTTGTTATTTTTTTCTAGGTCATTAAAATAGTTTTTTGGGAGTCTGATTGGTATAGCGCTAAATAAATAGATTAGTTTAGGTAATATTGCGCATCTTTATTATATTTGCTCGCCCTATCCAAGAGCATTTAATATTTTTCTAATTGGTTAGATCAGACTTAATTTGTGTGAAAAGTGGTCTGTAATTTTGCTCATAAAATTTCTGATTTTCCCTTGGCAGATAGATTCCTAAATATTTTATATTATCAGTAGTTACTTTAAATGGAATTTCTCTTTGTAACTCTGACTGTTGGATTTTGTTAGTGATATATAAGAATGCTGATGACTTATGTGGGTTTATTTTATAACCAGCAACTTTGCTAAAGTTGTGGATTATTTCTAATAACTTTTTAGCAGAATCTCTGGGGTTCTCTAAGTATACCATCATGTCATCGGCAAAGAGTGATACTTTGGTTTCCTCATTGCCTATTCTTATTCCTTTAATCTCTTTCTCAGCTCTTATTGCTAAAGCTAGCGTTTCTAATACAATATTAAATAGTAACGGTGATAGTGGGCAACCTTGTTTCACCAGATCTTATTGGGAATGGTTGCAGTTTGTCTCCATTACATATGATGCTTACTGATGGTTTTAAATAGATGCTGCTGATTATTTTAAGGAAAAGTCCATTTATTCCTATACTCTCAAGTGTTTTTAATAGGAATGGATGTTGGATTTTATCAAATGCTTTTTCTGCATCTATTGAGATGATCATATGGTTTTTGTTAATTTTGTTATTAACATGGCCAATTATATTGATAGTTTTCCTAATATTGAACCAGCCCTGCATTCCTGGTATAAATCCTACTTGATCATAGTGTATTATCTTGGAGATGATTTTCTGTAGTCTTTTTGCTAATATCTTATTTAAGATTTTAGCATCAATATTCATTAGGGAGATTGGTCTATAATTTTCTTTCTCTGTTTTCAGCCTACCTGGTTTAGGTATCAGTACCATGTCTGTGTCATAGAAGGAATTTGGTAGGACTCCTTCATTCCCTATTTTATCAAATAATTTATATAGCCTTGGGGCCAATTGTTCTTTAAATGTTTGGTAAAATTCACATGTAAATCCATCTGGGCCTGGGGATTTTTTCTTAGGGTGTTGTTTAATTGCCTGTTCTATTTCTTTTTCTGAAATGGGACTATTCAAGCAATTTACTTCTTCCTCTGTTAGTCTGGGAAGTCTATATTTTTGGAGGTAGTCACCCATTTCACTTAGGTTATCAAATTTATTGGCATAAAGTTGAGCAAAATAACTCCTTATTATTTCTCTAATTTCCTCTTCATTGGTGGAAAGTTCTCCCTTTTCATTTTTAAGACTACTAATTTCATTTTCCTCTCTCCTTTTTCTAATCAGATTTACCAAAGGCTTATCTATTTTATTGGCTTTTTCATAGAACCAACTCTTAGTTTTATTAATTAGTTCAATAGTTTTTTTACTTCAATATTTTAATTTCTCCTTTTAATTTTAGAATTTCCAATTTAGTATGTGATGGGGGTTTTTAATTTGGTCTTTTTTTAGTTTTTGTAGTTGCAAGCCCAATTCATTAATCTTTTCTTTCTCTGTTTTATTCAAGTAAGCCTCTAAGGATATAAAATTCCCTCTTATTACCGCTTTGGTTGCATCCCACCAATTTTGGTATGATGTCTCATCATTGTCATTATCTTGAGTGAAATTATTAATTGTATCTATAATTTGCTGCTTCACCCAATCATTCTTTAAGATGAGATTGTTTAGTTTCCAATTACTTTTTGGTCTATTTCCCCCTTACTTTTTGTTGAATGTAGTTTTTATTGCATCATTAATGGTTCTCTTTTATGTCTAAGTTATCATAAAAATTCTTCATCCTGATTTTGAAAGTCCTGTGCTATCTGAGTCCCACCTACTTAACCATTTATCACATCACTCCTCTTTACATACTGCACATTCAAGACAAACAGGCCAAGTAGCTGTTACCTAAACTCCATGTTCTGCCACCTACAGCTGTAATTTACATAGATTGGCCCCATAACTGCCATGTTTGTAATCCCTGATTTCCTCTGCCTCTTAGAATCTTCATTAAGATATACATCAGCTTAACATTTTTTTCTCATAACAAACTTTTTGCTCATTCCAGGTGTTTTTATTTGTTTTATTTGTTCGTTTTTGTTTTTTGCTGAGGCAATTGGGGTTGAGTGACTTGCCCAGGATCATAAAGCTAGGAAGTATTAAGCATAACACAGCTAGTAAATGTTAAGTATCTGAGATCAGATTTGAACTCAGGTCCTTCTGACTTCAGGGCTGGTGCTCTATCTACTGTGCCAGTTAGCTGCCTCCCATTCCAGTTTTTAATGAACTCTCTTTGCTGTCCCTTTAGTATTATCTATGTTTCTCTGAAGAAGAAATGATTTTGTTTTTATTCTTGCCTCTCTCCTATTCCCCTCAATATCTAACACTATACCTGGGAAATAGGAGGTAATTATTATTGTTCTGTTGTAGTTGCTGTTGAATGGAATGGTTGATTGTTATATAGTATGTTATGTATTCCTTGAAGTCAAAATGCCCATGTATATCTAGCTTGTCTTTCAGTATTTTTGCTTTCAAAGAATAACTATCCTAAGAGATGCAGAGAAGTGAAAAGTTATGACACTTCAGTTAATAAACATATCTATTCATTTTATCCCAGGTAAAAAGGATTTGGTAAAGAAAAAAAAAACATACCACTGGCTCAAAAAAAAGTTGGACACTTCCAACTCATTTACCCATTTGTCTTTTTTTTTTGCCAGTATATACACTACCCCCACTTGGACTCCCCACCTGAAGCCCATGCCCTTCTCCAATCTATTTGCTATGCAGCTGCCAATGTAATTTTCCTAAAATAAAATCTGATCATATCAATCCTCTATGCATACTCTATAATGACTCACTATTACCTCTGTGATAAAACTCCTTTGCTTGGAATTTAAGTATCTTCACAAATTAGTGCCTCCATATTTTTCCATTCTTTTCACATATTATTTCCCCTAGTCTCATACCACTTTCTCCAACTTACCCCCACACTCCCTCTGCTATCCAGCTGTTCTGGCTTATCCACTGTTTGGCTCATGGTCCAGCTATCTTTTCTGGATCTCTACATGGACTATTTCTGATGTCTGTAATGCACTCCCAACTTCTAGTACTTGCAATATTCCTGTTTTCCTTATGAGTTAACTCCAGATTTATCTTCTCCATGAAGGCTAGGTTCTAGTTCAATTCCTCTCTTAATAATAGCATTTATTTCATACATACAGACTATATACTTATAAATGCACATGGCATGCGCACACACATATAGGAATGAATGTTTACAAGTTCATACAAACATACCTTAGAATGTAAACTCTTTGAGGACAGGGGCTGTTTTATTTGTCTTTTCATCAGCAGTACTTAGCACTGTACCTGGCACATAATAATCTAGCAAATGTTTAAGTGAATGATTACCATGGACAATTGAAAAGAGACTAAATCGATTTTATTGTAATGAGAAATTAGATGTTTTAACTGATCACAGAGGCAAGTGAACTTCTAATATAACTTGTTCTTCTTGCTCACCTGTCTCATTATGTTAATATGAATGTCGGACCCAGGGGTCCTCAAACTTTTTAAATCGGGGGCCAGTTCACTGTCCCTCAGCTTGTTGGAGGGCCGCACTATAGTAAAAACAAAAACTTTGTTTTGTGGACCTTTAAATAAAGAAACTTCATAACCCTGGATGAGGGGGATAATCATCCTCAGCTGCCGCATCTGGCCCATGGTTAGTAGTTTGAGGACCCCTGGGATTTTTTTGTAATATCTCTATGTCTGTCTCTGCTTCTCTGCCTCTGTCTTTTTTTCTCTCCCTGATCCCTACCCTTTCTCATTTCCCCATAGTTTTTATGTTGTTCTTTTAGTTTATGTTCAGTAGCAACTGTTGACCACATTTTCTTTCACCATAAACCTACATTTAATCTTCATTATTTTGGTTTGCTCCTTAAAAAGGTCAAATAATTAGGCACTTCCTCCATTTAAAAAACAAACATACATATTGATATTAGAGAGTAGTAGACATTACAAAATGTTTTACAGACATTATTTTAGAGAAAGTTCTCATGGAGGGAGAATCTTTTCAGTTTATTTTTTTAAGTCAATTTTCTTTCCATTTCAGTGTACAATTTAATTTAAGATATGTAAGACCCAGAGCATGAGCTGCATTATTATTGAATAAAAGATTAATGGATAAAAATGATTTGTAGCTTCCCTCAGTATGTCAAAAGCAGCTTTGCCGGTAAAGCACCATTGCCTGACCATACTCAAGTTCCTGAGCTCTAGACTTTATGTCTGATCTGGGATTTTGCATTCCTGGATCTTAGACTTATCAATGATCAATGATCAATGCCACAAATTGCTTGAATCCAGGCCCATCTTTCTACTCCCCTGTAATCGTCATGACATTTTACACATTTACTCTTTCCCCCTTTCCTCTTTGCAACTCTTTTCTGGCTTTTTTTTTTTTTTAAAGTAATGACATCAGTATCATTTAAACATTCCTCCCAGCTATCCCCTTCCCTTATGTTCCATCATTCACGATCAAAATTCACTTTTCTTGAGAGCAAGCAGAGATAGTTGCTTGTTTATATTTAGATCCACAATGTTTTAGTGCATTTGTGATTCAAACTAACTACTTAATGTTATGTCATTCTATTCTATTAAAGGGAATATCAGGTTGGAGAAAATTGGTTGCTGTATCTTATTTTCCAAAGGTTAGAAATATGGCTATGGTATAAATGAAAATACACTGGATCTCTGGATTTGAAGCCAGTAGGCTTCAGTTTAAATGGAGGAGCTCAAACTAAGCCAGGACTGTAAGATCTCTGTTCCAGGATAGGACATTTAAACACAACATCACATTGGCTGGCAATGGGGTGGGATAGAGAATGAGGGGTGGTACTTCCTCACCTCCCTCAATGAAATTGGAATCTTTGTAGAATCCTAATTAGTGCCTCCTCCCTAAAGGATGCCCCTACCTTAGCTAGACCTATTTACCTCATCCCTCATCCTCACAAGCATTTGTTCAGGGAATAAAGAAGATGGCAAATTAGGGTGCTATTAAAGTACAAACTTCAGTGTGCCTCTTACCTCTTTGGAATTCTCATTCCTTATCCATAAAATTGGAATAATTATACTTTTTCTATTGACCTTGCAAGGTTATCAAAAGAATTTAATGAAAAATGCATTTAAGTGCCAATAAGGTTTAATGTGCTATATAGAAAATAGTGATTGACATTCCTTCCACTGGATAGAAGGTATTATTTTACTTTTGCTTGATCCTTGTGATATGGGATA
Organism: Sarcophilus harrisii; assembly: GCF_902635505.1. Classification (NCBI taxonomy): domain Eukaryota; kingdom Metazoa; phylum Chordata; class Mammalia; order Dasyuromorphia; family Dasyuridae; genus Sarcophilus; species Sarcophilus harrisii. The sequence continues at coordinate 218,738,294 of NC_045430.1, forward strand.
TCCTGACTGGGATTTCCTGGAAAACCAGAAAGACCCAAGTTGGAAAGGTAGTCTGATCTAAACTAGAACATTTCTATTTTTTATCTCCTTGCCTTTTCCCCAGAAAAGCTAGACACTTGCTTTTCTTCTGAAGTACCTACTAAAACAACCACAGGAAAAGATGGGGTTGGAATAGAAGAAAATACTTTAGATCTAATGTTGCAGAATGTTTTCTAAAAAGAACTAGAAAGGCCAAAAGTGTCTAGATAACCGAAGAATAAGAAACAAAGTAGATGGCCGTTGTTTGGATAACAACTATAGAGGCTAAGGTGAAAGAATGTTATGGAACAATGTGCAATAATAAAAAATGTATAGGGTGATATAAGAAGCACAGGAAGATGTATTTGAACTGATGCAAAATAAGAAAAATGATATACAAAATGACTAAAACAATGAAAATGAACAATAAAATAGATTAATTAAAATCAGATACTATGAAATTATAATGCCAAAGTCTAGTACCAAATATAAAGTATATAAAAACACTTCTCCCCTTCAAGTGCAGAAATAAGGAACTATGAATATCAAACACTGAAGAAAATGTCAAATTTTTAAAACATAGTTTACCTAAATAGCTTTAATTTTTCTTCTTTATTCTTTATAAATGGGAAAAAACATAAGGATTTATATAACACCAATTATCAGGCACTGTATTAGTCACTTTATAAACAATATCTTGGAGATAAATGCTGTTATCACTATGTAAGGATAAGGAAACTAAGACATACATTAAGTGACTTGCCTAAACTCACACAGCTAGTAAATAAATTAAGTTAGATTTGAACTGAAGTCTTCATGACTCTAGGCCTAACACTCTATCCACTGTATTAAGCTATCTTTCTAATGGGGAAATAAGAAAAGAATGTCAGGGAAAACAGGTTATATAAATATCAATTATATAAGGATGATTTTAATAACTGAAACTGGTAGCATCTGAACTGAAACTGTCTGCAAAGTATTTGTAATGTCTACTACTCTCTAATATAAGTTTATTTATTTTTTTTTCAAATGAAATAAGTGCCTAATCACTTAACCTTTTTCAGGAACAAACCAAAATAATGCAGACAAAATGTAGGTTCTATGGTGAAAGAAAATGTGGTCAACAGTTGCTGAGCATAAACTAAAAGAATAGTTTAGGAACTACAGAGAAATCAGGAGGGGTAAGGATGAGGGATAGAAAAGAGAGACACTGAAAGACAGAGAAGTAGAGACAGATACAGAGATATTAGAAAACAACATCTAGACCCTATACTCATTAATATGATGAGGCTAGTTAGCAGGAAGAGCAAGTCAGATTAGAAATTCGTATGCCTCTGTGATCAGTAATCCTTCTTGAGATTAACAGACAATGGGAATAAAAATTATTATATCACTTTGTGTGCTGAGTAGATATCTTGGCTAGTAAGGTTGATCAGGAAATCCATTCATTCACTTTTTTATTTATGAATGAAGTGACATTTGAGAACTTCCTCCATAGGACTAAAATAAGAAAATTCACAGGGTCATAAACTTATAGGTCAAAGGACTTTTTAAGGTCATCTTGTCTAATTTACTCATTTTCCAGAAAAAGGAAACTTTGGTTTGGCTCTTAAATGACTTGCTTAAGCTTACTTAGATAATAAATGGCAGAAAGAATTTGAATTCACGTCTTCAAATGCAAATCTAGCACTCATATCACTAACTTTTATGACCTTCCCCCATGCAGAAGCTATCTGAAGCATACTAATCAATGACCACCAAATCCTTTACACATAATATAAGTGGACATCAGTGTTGAGAACATGTAATTGTCTAATTCTGGATAACTAAAATAAGTCAGTTTCACTTTTGAATTTGCCAAAGCTGAAGAATTGGTAGAAAAAATATTATAATGAATTTTAACAAGTACCCAATAGTTCACTTTTAATTTACAAAGAAAGCTATCCACATCAAGTAGAGATTTATGGCTTGATAGTAGTCTTCAAAAAAAAATGCTAAAACTCTAGTAAGATGAAATTTGCAAAATTATTGAAAATGATGTTGTAGACTGAAAAACATAAATGTCTATTGGTCAGTAGAAGAAGTATTAAATCTGACTCCAAAGAGCAAGTTTGTTTCTCCATGGCACAATGAATGTGTATTCTAGACTTGGAGTATTGAAGACCAAGACTAAATTCTTGACTAATGTTTGCTGGGTAAACATGAATTAATCACTCTAAGTCTCAGTTTACTTATTTGCGAAATCAATAACACTAGAGTTGTTTTAAAGGTCAAATGAAATATATGTAAAGTATTGTGTAAACTTCTAAGAGTTACACATATGTCAGGAGGCCTATTAAATATCATATTTAATATTATAGACATTTTAAGAATATTATAGTAAAAAGTAGATAACATGGAGTATAATTCAGAAAATGATGTCAGGTAATAAACAAAGAAGTCCAAAATCTCATGAAATTATTTGAAGAAAACTATGCTACTTACCACTTGATCATTTCTAAATTTAATTAATTCTCATGTTGCCTTTATGCTCGAGGACATAATTATTACTGATGCTAAAATGACACCATGCTATATCAAGAGCTTAACTTATACCATACTGACTTATTTGTCTTTTAGGAGATAAAATTTGGTCTGCTGGGAATCCAAGCACATGCAATGGTAAACTCTGATGGAGTAGAGAGAGAAGAAGAAGAATCTTGCTGGAAATGTTTTTCTTCCTTTTTTTACAGCAGAGTTTAAGTAAAGCAAGTTTTTCCTTTTATTTTTGACCAAGATGTTTGACATCATATGGACTGAGTTGAACTGAGTAAAGTGCTAAAAATAGATAAACCAGCCTTGTCACCATCCAAGTTTTCCCAAGGATCTAGCACAGTGTTGTTTCCTTATAGTACCTAGTATATTTTTTTTCTTTTTCCTCTCCCTCCCTCAGCAACTTTTCTCCAGTATACGCTCTTTTGCAAATAGCATGAGTTGACCATTCTGCCACAGGTCTTTGTAATCACCACATTTCTGTCAAGCTTGGGAAAGCTTAGCTGACCCCTGCCTACTGCCTTGATGAAGTGAAAGTGACTTGGTAACAATGACATATTTAGGCACCAAAGAAACATTTAAAATAACTTCACAAAGACAATCTCCCTAGCATAGATCATAAAAGCCAGTTTGGGTTGATGTAATGGGAATTACATCGTTTGTCACTTTTAACACTCTAACTTCCAAGTAAATTCAAATTGAATTCACAGGAGAAAACAAAACCTGTGCTCATAATGTAGAATTAAATAATCAAAACTCTTATGAAAATGAATTAAAGAGAAAAATCTATTGTAAGACTATCATTCTGTCAATGAAGAGCTATGGTTACTCTTTAAAGAGAAAACTGAAAGAAACTGGGGAAATACATTCAACAAGTATTTATTGAGCAATTAACCTGAGTCTAACTCTGTGCTAGGAACTGAGAGGCCAAAAGGGCTTCCCAATCAAATTGCTGTGATTAGTTTTATTATTCAAGACATTTTTGTAGCTCTTTTATCTGAAAACCCTTAAATGCCTAACATGTTTCAGAAGCCTACAGACTACATTCTATGTGCAGATTGATTCACTTCTCTTTTTCATAAAATGTGCTCTGATAATGACAAAAAATAAAAGAATTTAAGCAACATTGTGAAGTACTCTAGCTCAGTTTCAGTTCATAGAAACCTGGCTTCAGCAGAAGCAACTGGAAATTGCAAGTTAAATATAATTAATTAACAAGTTAATAAATAAGGTAAATATAACGCCAGTGGGACCTGGCCTAGTGATATATGTCTACACTTTGTCTCAAAGATAAAAAGTATTTTGTTGTTGTTATTTATTTCTTTAGGTCTCAATTCCTTCTCTAAGGATGCTTTTCAAAATTTATTTACTCAAACATGATCAAGAGAACAGTTAACAGGAAAGTTAGAATGATCATTTTAGCCACCTAAGAACTTTAGACCTTAATCACAATAAGTGCAGTAGGTGTCAGTCATCAGTGCTGTCAGAGTGGCCATATTGCAGGAATATTCACCTATTATAAATAAAATGACCCCCTAAAAAGTAGAGATGGGACAATGATTTAACCTTTGAGATGTTGTAGTTATTAAAACATTGACATTGATTCATCTGTAGCCACTGTGGCATAATTATTAAATGAAATAACATGTAAAGTCCTATGAAAATCTTAAAGCACAATATAAATGCTAGTTATAATTGTAAATTATTATAGTATTATTATCTCTGTTATTGTTATAGCTACAATTTTATCAATGTGTTCCTCATTCCAACAATGCAGAACAGAACTTTGAGGTAGCTTATTAGATATTATCTGAGGATAGTTACTCCAAAAAGACAAAATAACTGTCATTTAACAAGTGTGAGTTGCCAGAAACTGTGCTAAGGACTAGTGATACAAATGCAAAGGAAAAGATAATTCTTGTCTTTAAGGAGGTTACATTCTAATTGTGGAAGATAACACACAAAAAGGGAATTTAAAAGAGTTTGAGGTGAAGCAATAGTACTAAATTCACAAAGTCAGAAACAGAACTTACAGGGAAGAAAAGCTGAATAGCCTGGACCCCTTTTCAAAATGGATGTCCTAGGAGAATTTGCCAATGGAAGAAGGGGTCTGTCATGGCAGAACAATATTCTAGGATAAAAAAGCACCAGGAATTGAGAGGAATTAAAGGATCACACTTCAAAATGAGCCATGACAGAAAAGGCTAGAAACTCAGAAGCAGAGACTCAAGGGAAAATTAATTACTTAACAGCCAATCAGAAGTTTCTTTCTAAATTTGGAATGATGAATACTCAGAAAAAAATATATATATAATATTAATCATCAGACTCATGTTTGAAGTCATTCCAGCCCAGTAGGACCTTAAAGAGATTGTTTGTCATTTTTGTTTTCCAGTCATGTCTAACTCTTTGTGACTTTATTTTGGCAAAGATACTAGAGTACTTTGCCATTTCCCTCTCCACTAAAATAAGGCACTTAGAGTTAAATGAGTTGCCTAGAGTCACATAGCTAATAAGTGTCAGAGGCCAGATTTGCACTCAATTAAAAGCTTTATCTACTGCACCATCTAACCAATCAACATAGACAGTACTCCTCTGTTGTAATCTTAAAGAATTCAAGGTCAAATAGAAACAGAATGACAAAAGATACATCATTTTATTAAAATGGCAATAATATTGTTGCTTTTCTTTTTTAAGAATAACCATTCAAATTTGGGACTGTAAAATGGTAATGGGATGAGATAAACAAACTTTATAACTAAATATATTAGTGGGTTTTTATCTAAGAGCTAGATTTTAAGTGTACTCTGCATATGCATACAGAATCAATTCCAATCAAATTTCCTTCACTGAATGTTGCAGTGATATATGAAAGCAAATGAAGAATTTGAAAGCCCCTATAGGGCTGCCCAAAATCCACTGGTACTTATGTGTTGAATTGGGGGAAGGATTACATCTGTTAACTGTGTCTGTTTTCACCTTTCAAAGATTTAATGTGGCAGACTTTTCTGCTTCCTCCTCCATTAGGTGAAAACTCCATTAACTGTTAACAAAGGTGAATTGTAAGAAAGAAAATTCCATGATTGCCAAATCTGCCTGAATGAGGATTTACAGACAAGGATTTGTGTAACTTAAGTGAACAGATTCCTGACAAGAAGCAATTGGAACATCTGGAATGCATAACCTCATAGGACTACTTTCCTCTCCCCAATTTCTCTTTTTTCTTTTACTTCCTGGACTGCTGTCCAGCCAATGACCATAGGAAGTCATATTCATTTGGGGAGTTGAAATATATGTGATGATGCAGCTGCAAACATCAGGATAGGGTCAAAATGAGATCAACTGTGTGAAGAATAATTGGGACACAGGCCCTTAAGAACAGCTCATTCTATGTGTTTTCCAGGCACAGTTTAAAAAAAACCTGTTTATAACTAATGAGAGAAAAACAATGACCACATGAATTAAAGAAATGCAAAAATCTGCAGATATGGAAGACATAAGAGCAAAGGTAGGATTATTTATGTAGTTAATCAATCAGTATCTCCAAGAATAAATGAGAAAATAGATATACCGAGCCTTGCAAACAGCATCAAAACTGAGATGGAGCATCATTTAACCTAAGTTACTAAATTTAAAGGGGACTCAAAATATTTTAGACAAGAAATGTGAGGCAATATTAAATCATTTTTCTTAAGGGTATTTCTATAAAATAAGCAGTGACCAGCAGTGACCGGTGAATCAGCACTTCTTTTTGCTGGTAAACCCATATTCCCATGCAAAGGTAAGTCATAAAAATGCTCAATATTTTTCCAATTCATCTATCCTCATACTCTATATCAGAAAATGTCCTGAACAGAAAGATTTTTTAAAAAATCTTTGTTGAATAAAATAATTATTGTGACCAACTCTTGGCAACACATTTTAGAAAGGTTTTAAACATTTAAGTATAACTACAGAAATGGGAACAGAACAGTACAAATAAGGATAATTTGAAGTGATTGGCATATATTTACTTAGCCTTGAAACAGAGAAGATTGAGAAGGAATAATAGACTCATTATTTTAGACTTTGAAGAATTCTCAGAATTTAGTCAGAGAGAATCTAGTTGAATCCCTTGAGTTTAGAGACAAACTAAGGTGTAGAACAGGTAAGTAAATTTCATAAAGTCAGATGTAATAAAAAAGCTACCTTTTTTTCCCACTGTACTATGCTGAGGGACATGATGAGTCATCAGATATTTAAATGGTTAAATTAAAAGGAATAGCTTTGTTCTCCTTTATCCCTAAGAGAACAAGATTAATTAGAAAATATATAAAGACATATTAAGATTTAACCTGATTCATATACACACAAAAATCCTATTATACTTTTAAATTAAATGGAATAACAATTTCCATCATTGGAAGTCATCAAGCAAAAGCCAGATTGACATTTGGTGAGAATATTGTATAACAGATAAATTTTATGACATACTCCTTGAAAGACAAGTATAAATGAACTAATTTTAAAGATTAAGAGCTGAAAAGGTATCTTAGATGACATCCAGGCCAACCCCAGCCCATACCCAATACTATGCTCAACAGAAGTAGAAAGAAACTAAACACTGGGAAATTTAACTAATTTGTTTAAATTCTCAATTGGGGGGGGGTGGGTTGAAGAGTAAAAATGGCAGAGTAGACACTTCTTCATCTGAGCTCCTCCTGATATCCCTCAAATCAACACCAGATCAAGCCTCTGAACTAGCTTCCAGCAAAAGGTATTTTAGAAAAACTTCAGAAAAGAAAAATTGAAATGTTTCAATTAGGGGCAGGGAGGGGAGAGGCCACCTAGCCAGTAGATCATCAGATTAGTAATGAGACATCCAATGCAAATACAAAAGGCAAATAGTGAGCTTCTGAACCCCAGAATAATGTGGGACCTGGCCATGCCCACCCAGTACCAGAAGTCAGTCAGCAGCACCGGTCTCAGGGTAACGTAAAGCATCTGTCACCTATACAGTAAGCTTGGGACAATCTCCCCTTTGCCCTAAGAGTAGAGGTCAACTTTTAAAAACAATGAGCAAAAAGCAAAAAGAACTCTGATAATAGACAGCTTTTATGGAGAAAGACAAGAATAGACCTCAAACCCTGAAGATCTTAAAGGCAAATCAGCTCCAAAGGAAGCTTCAAAGGGTGATATGGAGTGATATGTGATATGGGGACCAACTCACAAGGCCTCTTGGAAGAATTCAAAGAGGACCTTAAAAGAGAGTTAGAAGAAAAATGGGAAAAGTAAATGAAAACTTGACAAGAGATTTTGGGAAAAGAAACAAAGAAATTATCTGAAAAAAATTCCTTAAATTCTCAACAAGGGGTAATCAGAAGCAATATTTAAATCTAGACACTATGACTCATGCCTCTGACTTTTCCCCTGTATTTCTTCCAGTGCTAACTATATGATTTTGTTCATGATCTAGAAAAGGGAAAATCTATGACCCTGGGTTTTTTTGTTTGTTTGTTTTTGGTTTTTTTGCTTAGGTAAAGAAGAAAAAATGACAACTACATCAGAAAAAAAAAAACAAAACATTGTTCTTTCTTTAGAAAAATGTCCTTTCTTTGTTTTTCTTAACTCCAAAATGTGAATTTGTATAAACATTTATATATGCAGACATAGATAAATGTATATACACATACATGTATATGGCATAACATATATATGTATATATAATATGATATATTTTGGTTGAATTATTTTACAATTGTGTCCAATCTTCTTCACTCCCTTTGGAGTTTTCTTGGCAAAGATATTCAATGCCTTGCCATTTCTTTCTCCAGTTCATTTTGCAAATGAGGAGACTGAGGCAGATTAAGTGACTTGCCCAGGATCAGTGCCCTTCAGTATTGAGTATGTCACAGTGCTGGCAGAAGCAACTGAAAATCACTAAGTATTTTGTTGTTAAACAAGCAATTGATACTGAAAAAAAGAAAAAAAAGAATAGATGGCATTAAAAAATCTCAACAAGATATTAACACACTATAACCATTTCTTAAGAAAGTTTATTTAATGTAAGATAGTGGCTACAGTAGCCCATGAAAAGATGTTCACATTGAGTGAAGGAAGGAAGGAAGGAGGGAGGGAGGGAGGAAAGGAGGAAATGGAGAGAGGGAGGAAATGGAGGGAAGGAAGGGAGGAAGGAGAGAAGGAAGGAAGGAAGAAGGGAAGGAAGGAAGGATGTAAGGAGGGAGGGAATGAAGGAAGGTGGAAGGAAGGAGGGAAGGAGGGAAGAAAGGAGAGAAAGAAGGAGGGAAGGAGGGAAGGAAGGAGAGAAGCAGGAAGGAAGGAAGGAAGGAAGGAAGGAGAAAAGGTAGAAAGTAAGGAAAGAAGGAAGGAGGTAGGGAGGGAGGGAAGGAAATAAAGAAGAAAAGAAGGAAGAAAGAAGGGAAGGAAGAAAGGAAGGAAGAAGAGAAGGGAAAAGGGAAGGATGGTAGGACAGAAGGCTGGAGAAGAGAGTATGAAGAAATTAATTGTTGTTGAGCAATTGCTATTTGCCAAGAATTGTGCTAAGTACTTTACAAATATTTCATTGTATCCTCTCTCCCTACTACAGTTAAAGAAATTGAGGCAGTCATAGAATAAATAACATGGTCACAGGCAGATAGGAAATATTTGAAGCTAGATGTGAACTAAAGCCTTGATTCTAAGCTCACTGCTCTCCCTATTGTATCACCTCATTGGCTATGTGTTTTATTTATAACAACAAAACTTATTTAGAATAGGAAATCATTAGTAAAACATATGGAACTGAATCATAGAAATATATGAGCAGAACCATCACATAAATGATTGAGAAAGAATAGAGGGGGAAATAAATTGATTGGCAAGAGATATAATTAAGTCAAATAATCCTGAAGATATTTAAGGTTAGAAATAGAAAGTGAACAGCAACAAAACCAATAACATTAACTCAAAGAAATGGGAACAAAATAAAATAATTGTAAGAATTGGTATAACAAATTATTTTCTCTATCAATGACAGTGGAGGCAGCATATTTCAATTTTTAAAATCATAGATAGAATGTTTGTACTGTCTATATAAATAAAAATAGTTGTTAAATAAATTAAAATGTCAAAAATATGGGAAGAATAACTAGACATACACAGCATATTTTAGATATGTTGAATGAAGAAGCAGAATAGGAATTTGTGCCCTTTACATACATACTCCACTAAAATGGGAGAGATAACTGCAAAGCACCAAACACACAGTACATTCCAGATGTACTGATGAAATAGAAATAGATTTTGATTAAAAAAAAAAAAAAGAAAGAAAGAATAGTTCAACTAGACTAGACATACCCAAAGGAGATTTCTAATGGAGGAACCAATTTTCAAGGGCAATGGAATGATCAATATTTAAAATATCTGAAAGAGAAGGAATAATAAATTTGGAAAAACCAGAACTTTTTTTTATTATTTTAAAAAGTGTTTAAAATACCAGTAATGACCTATATGCCTATTTTCTCAACTCTACAAAAGACTTTTTGAGATTGAAATGCATTTGCATTGAGGTCATTCTCTATTAAAATAGAATAAAAAACATATCAGTAAATGCTATTTTATAGCAAATCATATTTTCATACTCAAATAGATCTCTTCAAAAAGAAATAATCTCTGAATAAGAAGTCAAAAACAATATGACTTTAATGGTACAACAGAGAAAAAAAAAAGATCACACTTTGCTTATTATCAAATGTGCCATAAATTATAGTACATGTACAACCAAAAGTTTTTGCCACTCTCATAGAGGAAATTTAGTCAAGCATCCAAATAGACAGAACATCCATGAAAAATGTTGAGGTGTTCCTAAAGCTTTTGTTTGTAGGTACTTTTCCTGACTCGTACAAGACAAAAAATTTTAAAAGACAAAATGAAATAAAAAACCATTCAGAGTTTGGCAGTCTAGCTATGTTAGGAAAGATAAAAATACATGAAGAGTGTCCAGTGCCCAAACTTTGATAGGCATTTGGATCAAGTTGATTCAAAAATACAAATATCTTATGTGGACAAAGGCATAATGAACTAAGTCCAGAACTAAATGGAGAAGAAGTTGGTTTGGCTTTGGAAAACTGCAAAAATTTTAGTGACTTCAAGTATATTAAATACAAAGATTATTTTTAAATGATAATAATTAAATGCTCCCTATAGTACATTTAACAAAAGGGCATAGAAAAAAATTTACAGAATAAGAATATGAATGTGGATAAAATTGTGACCTGCTCTATTGAAGAGAGTGAGATGAAAATTTTATTTATTCATGGAAATGACAAACAGCTAAGTATTATTACCCAGAATGAAAGCTAAATGAAATTTTAAAACTTCTAACTTGGTTGTTTATATACCTTGACAAAAATTTTAAATACAAACACTATCAATACAGAAACCTTATGATTATTCCATATTTTCCATATTCGGGAAGAACTTTGGGGCTCATAAACTTTGACTTCAAGAAATTGTAACACATTTATTTCACTAAATACAATTTTTTTTAAAGTCCAAATCCTTTATTATCTCTTTCAAAGTCTTGTCTCCTTTCCTGGGGCCTGCTTAGCTTTCTTTTTTTTTTTTTTTTTTATTTAATAGCCTTTTATTTACAGGTTATATGCATGGGTAACTTTACAGCATTAACAATTGCCAAACCTCTTGTTCCAATTTTTCACCTCTTACCCCCCCACCCCCTCCCCTAGATGGCAGGATGACCAGTAGATGTTAAATATATTAAAATGTAAATTAGATACACAATAAGTATACATGACCAAAACGTTATTTTGCTGTACAAAAAGAATCAGACTCTGAAATATTGTACAATTAGCTTGTGAAGGAAATCAAAAATGCAGGTGTGCATAAATATAGGGATTGGGAATTCAATGTAATGGTTTTTAGTCATCTCCCAGAGTTCTTTCTCTGGGCGTAGCTGGTTCAGTTCATTACTGCTCCATTGGAAATGATTTGGTTGATCTCGTTGCTGAGGATGGCCAGGTTCATCAGAACTGGTCATCATATAGTATTGTTGTTGAAGTATATAATGATCTCCTGGTCCTGATCATTTCACTCAGCATCAGTTTGTGTAAGTCTCTCCAGGCCTTTCTGAAATCATCCTGTTGGTCATTTCTTACAGAACAGTAATATTCCACAATATTCATATACCACAATTTATTCAGCCATTCTCCAACTGATGGGCATCCATTCAGTTTCCAGTTTCTAGCCACTACAAAAAGGGCTGCCACAAACATTCGTGCACATACAGGTCCCTTTCCCTTCTTTATAATTTCTTTGGGATATAAGCCCAGTAAATACAAAATGTTTGAAGCTACACTGGCAAGGGTATTTTTTAATATTCTAATTTATTTCCTAAATATTTTAATTGCTGATCTTAATAACACAAAAAGTCTCTTTTTTTCTTGAAGATTTTTTTCTCTCAGTAAATATCATTAAAAAGTTCCGAAGGACCAGTGATGTAAACAATTATTCAATTCCAAAGACAGAACTGATAGACTCAAAGTGCAGAAAGGATATATTTTTCTTATTTCTTTTTCAGAACATATTTAATACAGACATATGTTTTTATTTGATTTCTTATATATGATCATCATCTTGATGAGCTGGGGAAGAGCTAGAGGGAGAAAAAGAATTTGGAACTGAAAACAAATAAAAACGGAAAAAAGAAGAATGCATTTAAATAAATGAATCAATTTAACTTTGTTTTGAGAACTAGATGTAGATGTATTTTTTCATTAAAAGTTTGTTATTGCTGGTTCTGTATCTTAAGGAAATCATAAAGGAGAAAAATATATCCAATATACCAAAATATTTATATCAGCTCTTTTTGTGGCAACAAAAAATTGGAAAATCAGCAGATGCCCATCAATTGGGGGGTGGCTTAACAAGCTATGGTATATGAAAATAATGGAATGATATTTTATATCTATACTATATTAAAATGATGAGCAATGCCATCTGGGGAAGGGGGGAGGAAGGGAGGAGAAAAGTCAGAAGAGAAGGGAGTGAAAGGGATAATGTTGTAAAAAATTACCCAGGCATGGGTTCTGTCAATAAAAAGTTATAATTATGAAAAAAAATTGATGAGCAAGCAGATTTTAGAAAGGTCTGGAGAGATTTACCTGAACAGATGCCGAGTGAAACAAGCAGAACTAGGAATACATTGTACACAGTAACAGTAAGAATGTGTGACAGTTGTGAAAGACTAGATACTTCTCAGTGGTTCAGTGATCCAAGGCAATCCTAATAAACTTTGGATAGAAAGTGCCATCTGCATCTAGAAAGAGAATTATGGAGATTAAAAGTAAATCAACACATTATGTTTACTTATTTTTCTATTTTTCTATTCTCTTCTATTTTTCTTTACCAAAGAAAATTCTTTTTTTTTTTAATAGCCTTTTATTTACAGGTTATATGTATGGGTAACTTTACAGTATTAACAATTGCCAAACCTCTTGTTCCAATTTTTCACCTCTTACCCCCCCACCCCCTCCCCCAGATAGCAGGATGATCAGTAAATGTTAAATATATTAAAATATAAATTAGATACACAGTAAGTATACATGACCAAACTGTTATTTTGCTGTATAAAAAGAATCAGACTCTGAAATATTGAACAATTAGCTTGTAAAGGAAATCAAAAATGCAGGTGGGCATAAATATAGGGATTGGGAATTCAATGTAATGGTTTTTAGTCATCTCCCAGAGTTCTTTCTCTGGGCATAGCTGGTTCAATTCATTACTGCTCCATTGGAAATGATTTGGTTGATCTCATTGCTAAGGATGGCCAGTTCCATCAGAACTGGTCATCATATAGTATTGTTGTTGAAGTATATAATGATCTCCTGGTCCTGCTCATTTCACTCAGCATCAGTTCGTGTAAGTCTCTACAGGCCTTTCTGAAATCATCCTGTTGGTCATTTCTTACAGAACAATAATATTCCATAATATTCATATACCACAATTTATTCAGCCATTCTCCAACTGATGGGCATCCACTCAGTTTCCAGTTTCTAGCCACTACAAAGAGGGCTGCCACAAACATTCGTGCACATACAGATCCCTTTCCCTTCTTTATAATCTCTTTGGGATATAAGCCCAGTAGTAACACTGCTGGAACAAAGGGTATGCACAGTTTGATAACTTTTTGAGCATAGTTCCAAACTACTTTCCAGAATGGTTGGATTCATTCATAACTCCACCAACAATGCATCAATGTCCCAGTTTTCCCGCATCCCCTCCAACCATCATCATTATTTTTTCCTGTCATCTTAGCCAATCTGACAGGTGTGTAGTGGTATCTTAGAGTTGTCTTAATTTGCATTTCTCTGATTAATAATGACTTGGAGCATCTTTTCATATGACTAGAAATAGTTTCAATTTCTTCATCTGAGAATTGTCTGTTCATATCCTTTGACCATTTTTTCAATTGGAGAATGGCTTGATTTTTTATAAATTAGAGTTAATTCTCTATATATTTTGGAAATGAGGCCTTTATCAGAACCTTTGACTGTAAAAATATTTTCCCAGTTTATTGCTTCACTTCTAATCTTGTCTGCATTAGTTTTAATTGTACAAAAACTTTTCAATTTGGTTTAGTCGAAATTTTCTATTTTGTGATCAGTAATGATCTCTGATTCTTCTTTGTCATAAATTCCTTCCCCTTCCACAGGTCTGAGAGGTAAACTATCCTGTGTCCTCTAATTTATTAATAATTTCATTCTTTATGCTTAGGTCATGAAGCCATTTTGACCTTATCTTGGTGTACGGTGTTAAGTGTGGATCAATGCCTAGTTTCAGCCGTATTAGTTTCCAATTTTCACAGTAATTTTTGTAAAACAGTAAGTTCTCATCCCAAAAGCTGGGGTCTTTGGGTTTCTCAAAGACTAGTTTGCTATAGTTGTTGACTGTTTTGTCCCTTGAACCTAATGTATTCCACTGATCAACTAATCTATTCCTTAGCCAATACCAAATGGTTTTGGTAACTGCTGCTCTATAGTATAATTTTAGATCTGGTACAGCTAAGCCACCTTCATTTGATTTTTTTTTTTCATTAATTCCCTTGAAATTCTTAACCTTTTGTTTTTCCATATGAATTTGGTTGTTATTTTTTCCAGGTCATTAAAATATTTTTGGGGGCGTCCGTTTGGTATAGCGCTAAATAAATAGATTAGTTTAGGTAATATTGTCATCTTTATTATATTTGCTCGCCCTATCCAAGAGCATTTAATATTTTTCAAATTGGTTAGATCAGACTTAATTTGTGTTAAAAGTGGTCTGTAATTTTGCTCATAAAGTTTCTGATTTTCCCTTGGCAGATAGAATTCTAAATATTTTATATTATTAGAAATTACTTTAAAGGGAATTTCTCTTTGTAACTCTGACTGTTGGATTTTGTTAATGATATATAAGAATGCTGATGACTTTTGTGGGTTTATTTTATAACCAGCAACTTTGCTAAAGTTGTGGATTATTTCTAATAACTTTTTAGTAGAATCTCAGGGGTTCTCTAAGTATACCATCATACTGTCGGCAAAGAGTGATAATTTGGTTTCCTCATTGCCTATTCTTATTCCTTTAATCTCTTTCTCAGCTCTTATTGCCAAAGCTAGCATTTCTAATGCAATATTAAATAGTAACGGTGATAGTGGGCAACTTTGTTTCATTTCAGATCTTATTGCGAATGGTTGCAGTTTGTCTCCATTACATATGATGCTTACTGATGGTTTTAAATAGATGCTGCTGATTATTTTAAGGAAAAGTCCATTTATTCCTATACTCTCAAGTGTTTTTAATAGGAATGGATGTTGGATTTTGTCAAATGCTTTTTCTGCATCTATTGAGATGATCATATGGTTTTTGTTAATTTGGTTATTAATATGGCCAATTATATTGATAGTTTTCCTAATATTGAACCAGCCCTGTATTCCTGGTATAAATCCTACTTGATCATAGTGTATTATCCTGGGGATGATTTTTTGTAGTCTTTTTGCTAATATCTTATTTAAGATTTTAGCATCAATATTCATTAGGGAGATTGGTCTATAAATTTCTTTCTCTGTTTTTGACCTACCTGGTTTAGGTATCAGTACCATGTCTGTGTCATAGAAGGAATTTGGTAGGGCTCCTTCATTCCCTATTTTATCAAATAATTTATATAGCCTTGGGGCCAATTGTTCTTTAAATGTTTGGTAGAATTCACATGTAAATCCATCTGGTCCTGGGGATTTTTTCTTAGGGAGTTGTTTAATTGCCTGTTCTATTTCTTTTTCTGAAATGGGACTATTCAAGCAATTTACTTCTTCCTCTGTTAGTCTGAGAAGTCTATATTTTTGGAGGTAGTCATCCATTTCACTTAGATTATCAAATTTATTGGCATAAAGTTGAGCAAAATAACTCCTATTATTTTCCTAATTTCCTCTTCATTGGTGGAAAGTTCTCCTTTTCATTTTAAGACTACTAATTTCATTTTCCTCCCTCCTTTTTCTAATCAGATTTACCAAAGGCTTATCTATTTTATTGGCTTTTCATAGAAACCAACTCTTAGTTTTATTAATTAGTTCAATAGTTTTTACTTTCAATATTTTAATTTCTCCTTTTGATTTTAGAATTTCCAATTTAGTATTTGATTGGGGGTTTTAATTTGGTCTTTTTTTAGTTTTTTTAGTTTGCAAGCCCAATTCTTAATCTTTTCTTTTCTCTGTTTTATTCAAGTAAGTCTCTAAGGATATAAAATTCCCTCTTATTACCACTTTGGCTGCATCCCACCAATTTTGGTATGATGTCTCATCATTGTCATTATCTTGAGTGAAATTATTAATTGTATCTATAATTTGCTGCTTCACCCAATCATTCTTTAAGATGAGATTGTTTAGTTTCCAATTACTTTTGGTCTATTTCCCCTAACTTTTTGTTGAATGTAGTTTTATTTGCATCATGATCTGAAAGAAAGCATTTACTATTTCTGCTTTCTTGCATTTAATTTTGAGTCTTTATGTCCTAATATATGGTCAATTTTGAATAGGTTCCATGAACTGCTGAGAAGAAAGTATATTCCTTTCTGTCTCCATTCAATTTTCTCCAAAGATCTAACATACCTAATTTTTCTAATATTCTATTTACTTCTTTAATTTCTTTCTAATTTGTTTTGTGGTTTGATTTGTCTAATTCCTGAGGTGCAAGGTTGAGATCTCCCACTATTACCGTTTTGTTGTCTATTTCTTCTTGCAACTCTCTAACTTCTCCTTTAGGAAGTTGGATGCCATACCACTTGGTGCATATATGTTTAATATTGATATTGCTTCGTTGTTTATGCTACCCTTTAGCAGGATGTAGTTTCCTTCCTTATCTCTTTTAATTAGATCAATTTTTGCTTTTGCTTGATCTGAGATAAGCATGGCTACCCCTGCTTTTTTGACTTCACCTGAAGCATAATAGATTTTCTCCAGCCTTTTAACTTTACTCTATATGTATCTCCCTGCTTTAAACGTGTTTCTTGTAAACAGCATATTGTAGGGTTCTGACTTTTGATCCAATCTGCTGTCTGCCTCCTCTTTATGGGGGAGTTCATCCCATTCACATTTACAGTTAGAATTACTAATTCTGTATTTCCTGCCATCCTAATAACCCCAGATTATGCTTTACTTTTTCTTGCCTCCCCAACCCTCTTTCCCCTTTTTGAACTTATGTACCCCACTTGTATCACGATGCTTACCTCTTTAGAATCCCTCCCTCCCCCCTTTGAATCTTTTCCCTTCCTTTCCTTATTACTCTTTTTCTTTTCCCTTTTCCTCTCCCCTTTTTTAATGAGGCGAGAATTTTCTCTAAAACAAATGTCAATTATTTTCTCTTTGAGCCAACTCTGATGAGAGTAAGATTCACACAATGTTCCTCCCCCTCTCTAAATTCCCTCAGATATGATAAGTTACCTTTGCCTCTTCATGGGATGTGGTTTCCCTCTTTTTATCCCTCCTTCCCACCTTATTCTGCCATCATCCCTTTTCCATATCTACTTCCCTTTTTACATTATATCAGTAAAATCAAATTATACATGTATTCTTTTGTATATCCACAATGAAATACAATTCTCAAGAGTTCTTTTTACTTTTTCTGTATCTCTTGAGTCCTATGGTTGGAGATCAAATTTTTTGTTTAGTTCTGGTTTTTTCTTTAGAAACAAATGGAATTCATTTGTTTCATTAAATGTCCATCTTCTTCCCTGGAAGAAAATGCTCAGCTTAACTGGGTAGTTTATTCTTGGCTGCATTCCAAGTTTTTTTGCCTTTTGGAATATCAGATTCCAGGCCCTTCGATCCTTTAATGTGGAGGCAGCCAGATCTTGGGTGATCCTTATTGTGGCAATTTGGTATTTAAATTGTTTTGTTTTGTTTTGTTTTGTTTTTTTGGGCTGCTTGTAAAATTTTTTCCTTAATTTGGCCACAATATTCCTTGGGGTTTTTATTTTAGGGTCTCTTTCAGAAGGTGTTTGATGAATTCTTTCAATGTCTATTTTACCTTCTGATTCTATTACATCTGGGTAGTTCTTTTTTTCATCATAATTTTTGAAAAGTCAAATAATCCTCAGATTATCTCTCCTAGATCTATTTTCCAAGTCTGTCATTTTTGCAAGTAGATAATTCATGGTTTTTTCCATTTTGTCATTTTTTTTGGTTTTGCTTGACTGATTCTTGCTGTCTCAATTTCTATTTGTTCAGTTCTAATTTTTAAAGAATTATTTTCATTAGCTTTTTTACTTCTTTCTGTGTATGTCCAATTGAGTTTTTTAATATATTGTTTTGCTCTGTGGAATTTTTTTCCATTTCACTAATTTTTTTTTTTTTTTTTTTTAGTGAATTATTTTCTTTTTCCAATTCACAGATCCTACTTTCTTGTGAGTTTTTTGTCTTTTTCCAATTCACAAATCCTACTTTCTAGTGAATTCTTTATTTTTTCAAATTCACAATTCTTACTTTCCTGAGATTTTTTTTACTTTTTTGCAGTTCACAAATTTTGTTTTCCTGAACATCCTGGGAATTTTTTATCTTTTCCAATTCGTATTTCAGGAAGTTGTTGCTCTCTTGTAAGGCTTCTCTTTCCTTTCCCCATTTATCTTCTAACTCTTTTTTGAGACTTTTAATGTTCTCTTCTATGAGAGCATCATCTAAAAGGGGACAAGTTGCATTCCCCTTTGGGGTATTGTCTGTTCCTGTTTGGTATTAGTCTCTTCAGGTTTGCTGACCTGCTTTTTTTCTGCATAGAAGCTGTTGATCATTCTTTTCATCATTTTATTCATGTTTTAAAGCCTTTAGGGTATGCCTCCTAGGCAAGGGCATTACCAGCTTCCTTTGCAGAGCAGGAGAGATGTAAACCTGTTTCGGCTCTGAGGTATGGGAATGCTCTGAGTGAGAGTTTTCCCTTCCCCCAACAGGAGGTGGATTCAGCACTGGCCAAGCTATGAAGTGCCCAGTTGGGCTGTGTGGGTTAGTGACTGCCCTAGGCTAGAGACTAAGGGGTGAAAGTGTCACTGCCCCAGGCCAGAGACTCTTGTGGGGCTGTGGATATTAGCAGCTGACTGCAGACCACCGATTCTACTGAAAGCCTGCCCGCAACTCTGCCCCAACGTCTCTGCCCAATGCAAATCGGCCCTGCAAAAGCTCTATGGCCCCAAACCGAGTCCCCCACTGCACAGATTAGAGGCTAACCTGGGCTGTGCCCTCCTGCCTTGCAGGATCACAACTGCCCCAAGGAAAAGCCCCATACTGTGGGTTGGGGCTGCAAGCTTGTGTTGAGATCTGTGCTCTCACTTTTGGTTTGAGGTTCTTCTCGGAAATTAATTTCTCTCCCAGTCTACACTGATCCCCCCCTGGCCCCAGAACAAGCCTTTTTTGGTGAGACTGAAGATTTTCTTCGGCTGGTGAGTTGTTATACTTTTTATCTTTATGAATTGTAGCAGTCAAGACTATTTTTGAGGCATGATATAATATAGATAAAGAGGGTAAGAGAAGAGCTTAGAAAGTCCCGTGTGCCTTCTCTGCCATCTTGGCTCTGCCCCTGCCAAAGAAAATTCTAAAATAGGTCATGAAGAGTCAAACATGACTAAAACTGATGAATATTATGTTTATATTAAGTATGTAGATAGATAAAGTCATGTAGATAGACAGATATCTAGATATCCCTATGCATCTATGTATGATTACCTATATAGTTATGTATGTATGCATACAATCTGTATGTATTACCATTGTTTTTGAAAGAAACTAATAATAAAAACCAATAAACACTCTAATTATAAAACAATTTGCTACTGCTTAGATTACCTGAATTATGATATATAGGCTTTGATTATGAAATTTCTTTTAAGAGACATGTGAGGTGATTTCTGTGCATTCTGTCTTCAAGGTCAGTCACTTTGGCCTGTATAGAATCCTGGTGTTCTTTTAGTTTTATATGCTTGTACTAATCAGCCAAATTATTCTCTGATTCAATACTTTGCCTTCTGAAACTTATAAAAGTTTCCATTTCTTTAAAGTGATTCTCCATCATGGAGGAAATGTTTTTCCTAGTTGCTGATCACATTTCTGAAATTCTGCACTTAGTTCCAGTTTCTGACCTATAATCAGTCTTCATTTCTTCTTTTAAAGAATTTATTTCCCTGTGGAATCATATGATTCATCATTATTGCTCCTTGCGCTCTGGTGATACCAAAGGATTCTGTGTTTCATGACAGAATATTGGTTAATGTATTTTAATACTAGAATTTAAGAGAAATTTATATTGTTTTGAGGTTTTACTCATTATTCTTGCTATCTTCAGAAATTTTTCTTTATTTTTCTGTAGCATACATAGAACTTTTATTAAGAATTTCTTTTTTTTCCTCATGAAATAATATATGATTTTGAGAACAGCAGACAGTACAAACTTTGACATATAATAAGGCCTTAATAAATATGTGTTGACTAATACTGACTTTCTGAAAAGTATGATGTATGTAAGGGAGCCTAAAAATATGGTCCATTAGACTTTTTACTCTTTCAACCAGAATTAATGTGATTAAAAAGATGCTCTAGGCTCTGATCCTCTTATTAACAGAATATCTATATCTATCAATATAGATATTATATATATATATATATATATATTTATTTAATAGCCTTTTATTTACAGGATATATGCATGGGTAACTTTACAGCATTAACAATTGCCAAACCTCTTGTTCCAATTTTCCACCTCTTACCCCCCCACCCCTCCCCTAGATGGCAGCATGACCAGTAGATGTTAAATACATTAAAATGTAAATTAGATACACAATAAGTATACATGACCAAAACGTTATTTTGCTGTACAAAAGAATCAGACTCTGAAATATTGTACAATTAGCTTGTGAAGGAAATCAAAATGCAGGTGTGCATAAATATAGGGATTGGGAATTCAATGTGATGGTTTTTAGTCATCTCCCAGAGTTCTTTTTCTGGGCATAGCTGGTTCAGTTCATTACTGCTCCATTGGAAATGATTTGGTTGATCTCGTTGCTGAGGATGGCCTGGTCCATCAGAATTGGTCATCATATAGTATTGTTGTTGAAGTATATAATGATCTCCTGGTCCTGCTCATTTCACTCAGCATCAGTTCGTGTAAGTCTCTCCAGGCCTTTCTGAAATTATCCTGTTTGTCATTTCTTACAGAACAGTAATATTCCATAATATTCATATACCACAATTTATTCAGCCATTCTCCAACAATATAGATATTATATAAACAATGTTTTTTGTTGTTGTTTTTATATTTCTAAGGGTGTGTTTAGTGTACTGTAATGTGTAAGTACTTCTTAGTGAAAAGTAGCCATGCTGAAATCAGGAGTAGAATAAATTGTTATGTTATCCAAATTCCCCATCTTTTACTATTTTCCCCCTCAGAATAAAACAGCAGAGCTACCCAACAAGCAAGAGAGGAATAAACAATTTATAATAGAGCAGAATGCCCAACTAGAAGCAATTTAATCTCTAGGGAAATAGCTTGAAGGAAAATGTGCCACACAGACATTAGTGACCATGTTAGCCTTTGCTTAAGGATACTGTTATAGTTATCATGATCTAACACCAACCAAATGTGTCACATTTGGGCAGTGTCTTCCCTGAAGAATAAATGAGTCTTGCTATATGCAAAGTAGGATGAATAGCAAAGGGTACTAGGAATGAATAGAATCCCAACAGATAGTCATTTCAATGCTGGAATTTGGCTATAACCCTACTGACTAAAGGGTTACAGTAGTGTTCCCTTGACTTTTCTTTTTTCTTCTTCTTCTTCTTCACCTTCCAAAAATTAGTGAACGGGGGAAAACTGGATTCAGCAAAATTTCACTTGTCTTATTTCATTCTTGTTGGATTTAGGATCTAAAGTTCTGTTGGGACAACAATGAAGCATGAAGTAGCTGCTCATTTGGTAGTTTAAAATAAATCTCAAGGATATTATCCTTGAGGACAAGCAAGGATATTATCATCTCCATGTACTGAAATGAGTGATAGCTACTGAAATCAAGAAAATGATTAAAGCCTCATATCAGATTTGCAGACCTGCCAATCCAATCTGACCACTCCCTGCTGTTAAATGGAACCCCTTGAGGTGAAGAGATTTGGGAAGCACATAATAGAGAAAGGCTTGAGGGAGGACTGGGTGGGGATGAAACATACACCTGTAGAATAATAAAAACTATTTTAATACTTTTCCTAATTTGAATATCAAAATGTATAAAATAATAATAATCCGATATTTTCTCTCTACTACAAATGCTCACTTTCCATTAACAATGACTTCTAAAAAATTATACAGGAAGCTGTGTCATTTCAGATCTGTGATGCTTGGGAAGATATTTTTGCATGGTATTTTCAAGACTATATATTCATGGAGTCAGAGTATCTAAGGAGAGTGATTAATTTCTCAGTTGAAGAGACTCCAATAACTCAATTCAGCACTTTGAATCAACTTATTGCTGTATGAGGAGTGGTATAAAACCCAGTTGAAATGGGGGCCATAAATGAGTCTATAAGAATCCCTGCAGGACATATATTGAATTAATTATAAATGTAATATCTCTGTATTTTGTTTATTTTTTATAGTATTTACCATTGAAATTGTAATCTTGTTTTGGCCACACTTGTGAATGTTGTTTCTTTTTTGGCAGAGATACAACCATGGTTTGCCATTTCTTTCTCAAGCTTATTTTACATGAGGGAATTGAGGCAAACAGGGTTAAGGGAAATGTCTGAGATCACATAGCTAGTAAATGTCTGAGGTTACATTTGAACATGAGTCTTCCTGACTTCAGGCTCAGCACTCTTTAAATATGCTAGGTGGTTCACTGGATAAAACACATGACTGGGAATCAGGAAAACTCATCTTCCTCACTTAACCTAATTTTCCTCCATTTCCTTATCCGTAAAATGAGCTAAAGAAGCAAACCACTTCAGTATCTTTGTCAAAAAAACCTCAAATGGGATCAAAAGGAATCAGATGGATTGGTTTTTTTTTTTTTATTATTATTTATGTTTTTACTTTTTGCGTATTTCAAAATACAGTAAAACATGGACATTTGGATTTAATTAGGTTAAGAATCCAAGAAACATAGTCTGTCAGTCACTTGGGTTCATAGGTCATTACTAGGCATAAATTGCAGTCCTGACAGGTTAGTAGATCTTACTAACAATTCACCTGAAGAAAAAAAAAACAACATAAAAATAATCTGATCTTAACCCCAAAAGCCATCTATAAATGTGGTTTGACAATTGGAAGCATACACTTTACTCCTACAAGCAGCCAAGTTTTAACAATTACAATTACAATTTAACAATTTACAATTTAATAATTATAAACATCAATCAATGAATTAAAATAAAGTTAACCATCCTCTTTGCCTTTCTCCTTTGTTGATAGTAGGAGAGTAAAAGGGTAAGTTTCTAACTCCAAGATAACATTATAGTAATCTACAAACCAGGTGATGCACACTGCCATTATCAATTGTGAAGCATCTCTCTGGAGGCTACACTAAACATGATAAAGGATTCAGTAACATTTTTTGGACAATGATCCTTCAAAGTCAGAATGACAGTGAAATATATTTGATAATCTCTGATTGGTTTAGCTTTTAGATCCAAAAAGTGATGCTTGTGCAGAAAAAATGTTCCAATAGAGTGCCAATGTGGGTTTCATTTGTGAATTCTCTTCTCTTTTCAATATGTAATACAGTCACTTTATATCTAATATGTCATAAGGGTTATAAATTCATAGAATGTTAGAACTGATAGTGAATGAATGAATGAAAATATATTTATGAAGTATTTACCATAAGCTTGTGCTATAGGTATACAAATTTAAAAATTTTTAAAGTGATCTCAGTGAGTTTGCTTTCAAATAAAGGGAGATAATACAATAAAAATATTCATCTGTAATGGGCTGAGGTTTGAATTGATGCACTGAGGTCCCAAGTACGTGAGGCTAAATAGTAATTGGGCTATACTCTATTAATATACGTGATTGGATAAAGAATGGTCCCTGCCCACTCTCCGTGCAAGTCCTGATGTGTTGTATAGGAAATGACGATTTTGGTGGGTGGAAGCAGAGAGGGAGACGGGAAGAGAAGCTGGGAGAGATTGGGCCTGGGTTTGAGACTCCGAGCTACTGGTTGTGTGGCTGCTGGTCGAGCTAGCTTCTTGACTCAGCTGCACATATTGCTATTGCCGATTCTCTTCCACCTCCGATCCTTCTTCACTGAGAATAAAGACTGACGATTTTCCCCTAACCTGAATTCCTGACTCCTGCTGATTTAAAAATACACGATCTTCACATTCATCTATAGGCTGTATATAAAAATCCTATAGAATTTGGGGTACAAGGAATATATTCAATGTGTAGTAAATGAAGTATTAGGATAGACCGAAAGACCTGAGAATCTAGAGAATAAGGCTGCAGGACTAATTAATCTCAAACACTATTTAGTCCAACTGTTATACTTCACAAATGTGAAAACTGAACTCCAGAGATTTTATGTTGGCTTCTCCAATGACCTGTAGAGTAGCTGCCATAACTATGTTTTGTATCAATGTTGCCTGGTTATATTCAATTGTTCTTTCTATTCAGAGATTGCCATTATAGATCCATGTTGCATTAATAACACTGTCTAGACATTAATACCTGAAGACTTGTGATACTGCAATATGAAGATGAAATGTT
This sequence comes from Sarcophilus harrisii, assembly GCF_902635505.1. Lineage (NCBI taxonomy): Eukaryota > Metazoa > Chordata > Mammalia > Dasyuromorphia > Dasyuridae > Sarcophilus > Sarcophilus harrisii. The sequence continues at coordinate 218,763,101 of NC_045430.1, forward strand.
TCTCCAAAAGAAGGAAAAAAAAACTGTTTCTTCAAGCAAATCACTTTTTAAAATCTTTTATAATAATGTTTTTAATGAAAAAAATGAGGGTAATTTATTAAGTTTCTACTAAGCCATATTATTGAAACCTAAACTGTGACTATACAATCACAGGGATGTGTGTTGAACAATGAAGTGAATTTAGGTCTTTCTAGAGATTGAGTTAAACCTAGAAGTCTGTCTGGAGTCAGAACCAGAGGTTACATAGGGGCACAAATTAAAATATCTAGTAAAGCAGATCCAGAAAGCATAAATAGAATGAAAGAATTCTGATAGGAAAAACAAAGTAGGAAAGGCCACGTATCAAGGTAGATAACCAGGATGAATAAAAGAGGAGGGAAAAATTATCTATAGTCAAGAAATCAAAACATAAGTGAGTAACTCAAATGGTTCCTTATGAGTAGAGATGTCTTTCTTTGTATGGTGTGCCCAGTTTCTGTGAATAGTAGATATTTAATAAATGCTTTGATAACTAACTCATAGGTTGATTGATGGTGAACAGGTTTCAGAATGAGATTTCTGATAGGGCTTCAGTGCTCATTCACTGAAGTCCCCCTTTAAATATTATCATATAAAACTACCTTGTGCTAAATGGTACATTGAACATGGGTCTAAACAATATAATTACACAGATAATCACCATATAGGAATAACATTTTTTAAATGCAAATTAGCAACACAATAAAATGTACAACTTGTTCATTTCTAAAGAATGGCAAGTCTCCATCTCAGCTGATGCCTTCTTCTCTCAGTCCTTCTTGGTAAGGAAGTATCCATTTTGACCAATAAACATATGCATTAGTATTCAGTAAAAATATAAAGATGTTTTATCATAGCCATTATTATATTGTGAAATGTTTTCACAGCTGCTGATATTCTCCCATTTCTCCATAAAATCTTCTTTTCTGACTTGCCAGGCAGTCACTTCAGAAACAATTAGGATGTATGTTTCTTTGAGCTAGATAATTAAATGCCAGGAAAACTCAGTGTTCAATATATGATTCACTCAACATCTTGTTGTTTGAAGGAGCCAGTGTTCATAGATAGGATGGATTGAATTCCTAACAACATCTGGCATGAGCTGTGGACTTGGCCCTCACCATAATAGCATTACATTCATGGTCAGAATGACAGCTAAATGGATGGATGGAGCTGCTCTCTGAAGTGGCAGATTCATGACTACAGCATAATGAATCAGAATGTTGTAACCTCTGGTCACATACACCCTGGCCTGTTGTTCCTGACAAGCTATATCAGGGGATTCTGAGTAAATCGTAGTTGTCAGATCTAATGGTGAAAGATTCTATCTTCTAAATAACTGGGAAAGCTAAGTAGAGTTTCCATTCCAATAATCTGGATCAAAACACTTCCAGATTGCCTTGGTCAATTTATTCTGTCACTTAATTAAAACCTAAGCCTTATAAATCTTGTCAGTAAGCAAGGGAGAGACCACCTTCAACCCCCAAAATCAGTCCTCAGGACCAGATATCAAACTAAGTTAGCTAAGTCATGGGACCTGAATTTCTAAGTGATTCTCTTTAAAGCCTTCTCCATGGGTTAAACAAAGATTAAAGCAACACACTCATAAAGTCACAAGTGAAAATTCTGAAAGCATTAGAAAAGGAAACAAATTTAAACAATGTAATGAGATGCAGAATTCCTATTCCCAACTCATTCCTACACACAGGAAACCCAATCCATGGGAAATGGAGTAATACAGTCTCAAATAGTATGTTTTCATTTTTATCAGCCTGGAAATGTAATAGATTGTGAAGTTGTCAGAGTAGCTGAAGTGATGTAAAACACTTAAGTGCTATTTTTGTTTAACTTGACTATTTCTCTTTCCCTTTGCATCAATATGCAAGCTCTACTTAAGCCAAGAATTATTAAGAGCCGAAATTTCAGATAAAGATCTCTTTGTTATGAATTTTTCTCCATATTTCAATGACTCCAAAATGAATACCTGTTCCTATTATTGAAATGTCCTTGTCAAGCACATACTACATAGTCTCATGGCTTATGCTGTACTATATTCTACAAGCTTCTAAAGCATCCTTCACTAGGATGCACATTTGTAGGTGTCTGTTGTTAATTCACACAGAGTGAGTGATTTGGTGCTGCCCTGTGCTTTTCAGTCTCTCCTCAGAGCATTAAATACATGTGCTATATGTCTCAAGAGAGTATCTATTTCCCGATGACATGTATTTATTAAGGAAATGCACATAAGCTCTGTAGGGATATAGACAGCGCATTTTCAAGGAGACTATCAAATTAGAATGCATTACATAAAGACTGCTTTCTGCAGCAGGGAACACAGTATGCACTCTGTATTTTAAAAGAGGGATGCTGTAATTTGGATATTTTTTTAAGAAAAATTTGAAACTATTCCACCAGGAAGAAATCATGCAGGAGGCACTTTACAAATTATTACACAGAAAATAAATGTACATGAGGGTGTCTTGAGTAGTGAAAAAGGGCTTTACTAGCATGCAGTACACATTGTAATTACAAATAAGAAACTTCTATTAATTCTTTTTTTATTAATGGTGTTAAGTTACTTAATCAGTAAACTAAAGAAGTGAATTAAAAGTCCAATTATTATGTTTTTAAAAGGCATAGAAATGGTCATTAATTTCAGCGTCTGAACCAGTACGGCCTACTTAGGAGTTCTCCCCCTTGAATCTAGGATTCTTCTATTCTCCTTTTAATGAGTCTCTAGCCTCCCACTGCTGCACTTTTATATATCCTAGATATCCCTAGCCAATGAATTGCCACTACAAGTGCCTCCCCAGAGTCGATAGTTTCCCCTCTACCATGTTGAACCCTTAATATCTGTATCCTTTCAATCTATCTCCTCTTGAAAATTGACGAGTCAGAGGTCAACAACAATGTCATGGGGATATGATCTTTGCGATGTGCTTTTTTTGTTTCAGGATAGAATGATTCTGAAGATGACCTACCATTCTGTAGAATTCACTCACTTCCACATTGAACTTGCCCACTTCACTCTTCCATATCAATAATACTATATCAAGTGATATATATACCATTATACTATAATCAAGAGAAATCTTTTGAGGAAACATTTTTAGTTCTAGGTCTGCTGCCTTTCTCTATGATTTTTGAAAAGCCATATATATGAAGGGCAAGCTACAATAGTTCATGCCAAACACATTTAAGTCCAATGACAAAATGTTTGTGATAAAAAGACTAGTCTAGTGAAATATAGAAAAACTTCTCACCAGAAATTTGACCCAGATTCAACGATTCTTTTTTGTTATAGTGACATATTAATTTTACACAAACAAAAAACTAACTTCAGTTCTATGTAGCTTTTGTATCTTTTTTGTTTAATTTATATCTTTCAGTTTCAATGAAATTTATTTTCTCTCCCTTCCTAATAACCACAAAAAAAGAGGAAAAACAAAAATCTATTATAACATATATACATGGTCAAGCGAAACAAATGGATACATTGGACATATTCAGAAACATAAATCAATCTGCACATTTATCACTTCTCTGTGAGGAGTTGAGTAGCATGTATTATCATGTATCAATTGAAATTAAGCTGTGTCTGCTCATTGCACTGATCAGAGTTCTTTAATCTTTCAAAATTGTCAAATAACATTATTGTCATTATACTTTAAATAGTCTTGGTTCTACTTCAGTTTGCTCTGCATCCGATCTATATATGTGTTCTCATATTTCTCTGAAAATGTCTTTCATCTTTTCTTACAATTATTGTATTGTATTGTACAAGTATTATACAAAATTGTAATACAAATATTATGATTCCATTATTTTATATATATCATATTATATGCATGCATATATACATATATAATTATTTATAACTTTTTGGCTCCTCATTTTCTTCTGACCCATATTTTCAAATTAATTTGTTTCTAAAAACAAAAATTTTACTGAATGAGAATCAAAAGAAAAAAAAAAGAAAATATGCAAGAAGAAGGGGTACTCAGTATTCTCAAACTTCAAAATATATTATAAAGTATTTATTATCACAAAACATCTGGGTCATAAAGTTGATCAATAAAATAGACTAAATAAGGAAATCTAGAAACAAACATGCATAAAAGTATAATATTTGTTTAAAGATAAAACAAGAATGAAATCTACTTTGGAAAGGAATTTAGTTTCAATAAGGTCTAAAGGGGAAACTAGAAAACAGTCTGATAAAAACTGGTTTAGAACAACATTTTACACAGCATTTAGCTTTAGAACAAGCATTTAGCACAGTATGTTACAAATGGACAAACTATAAACATAAGCATGTCACACCTTTAGAAATACAGGAAAATAAGTTATCTTCAACAATTATAGATAGGCTTAATATTTCATAACCAAAGGAGGCACAGACTACATAATTAAAGCAAAGTAAAATGTTTTCCAAAAAGAAAATCAAAGCTAGAATAAAAGAAACCTATATAATAAAAATATTTGTACTATATATATCTGATCCAAGATATATAGAGATATACAAGATTATTTGAACATATTATTAATAACATTTTCCAAAGGACAAATATAAACCATCAACAACAGTATGAAAAATTTTTGAAATCACTAAAAACCTAAGAAATGTAAATTGAAACAACTCTGACATATCATATCACACTCATCAAATTAGCAAAGATGGCACAAGATATTTGAGTTCATAGTGAATAACAGCATGTTAATTAACTGCTGTAGAACTGTGAATTAGTTCAGCTATTTTTGAAAACAATTTAGAAATATATAGGAAAAGTTACTAATTTTTTTTATATATCCTTTGACCTAGAGATACCATTAGTGGGCTATATCCAAATAGACATATAGAAAAGACCTAAATGGATTTACACATTCATAGGGAAAATGTTTGTAACAATAAATAGTTGAAACAAAACATATGTTGATAAATAGGAAAAAATGGAGTGGGACTCCACAACATTCTAAGCCATGATAGTGAAGAATTCCAAATTCAGAAAACAGTTAATAGATACCTATTGTGTGCCAGACATTGTTTTAGGTGCTAAAAGAACAAAGATAAAAATGAAATGATATATGCTTACATTCTGCTGTCTCTGAGGTATAGAAAGGCAGCTAAGTAGTGCAGTCTCTAGGCCTCCAGGCTTGGAGACCTAAGTTTGAATCCAGCTTCTTATATTTAGTAGCTATATGACCTTAGGCAAATCATTTAACCTTGTCTGACTCAGTTCCATCCATAAAATGAGACAGAAAAGGAAAAGGAAAATCATGTCAGTATCTTTTCTAAGAAAATACAAATTGGGTCACAAAGAGTCAGACATGACTGAACAACAACAGCATAGAGAGATGAAAAATAAAAAAAAAAAGCAGCATCCAAAAAGCAGTATTAAAACAATGTAAACAAAGTTAACAGCACCAGGCAACAAAATATAGAGTAAATCCAACAGAACAAAGTTGATACATAATAGTAAAATTAAAATACAAATTCTTTAACACTTAACAATTGATAAACTACCAAAATGGAGGCTGCTATATTCTCTCATTGTTAACCATACTCTTAGGCCATTTGTTTTCCTTATTTATTTCAGAGGATTATATTTTAATTTAGAGGCAACAAGAATTAAGATTTCTTATAAGACAACTTCAGGTTGTTGTTTGGACCATTGCAAAAAATGTTTTGTTATCATTTTTAAGCATACAGAAAAGATTAAAAGTCAACATATTATAGATATGAACAAATACAGAAAGAGTAAAAGAACACTCTTGAGGAAAGTGGGCAATCTAACCCTACATCTTATTAACATTCTGGAGAAAGATAAGTATAGATACCTCAGTGGTTCACTGGATAGAGCTCTCTGGGCCTGGAGTCAAGAAAAAGTAAGCTCCTACTCAATCTCAGATGTTTGCCTATTGTTTGACCATAAGCATCACTGAACTTTTCGCTTCAGTTTTCTGAATTCCAAGAGAGAAATAATGTTATCTACCTATATACCCCTAAACTTAGTTTTGATGGTTATTATTTGTTTTGTTTAGGTTTTAACCATTATTTGTTTTCTGACCATTTCTTTTTCTTCCTAAATTGAAGTATCAGGAGGATTAAATTAAATATTTGTGAAGCACTTAGCGTAGTACCTGGCAGTAGATGCTTAAAACTGCTACTACTGCTGTTACTCTTACTCCTCCTCCTTCCTCTCCTCCTACTAAATATAATGTGCATATAAACATTAATGTTTACAAACCTGTGTGTGTGTGTGTGTGTGTGTGTGTAAATTATTTCTTTTGATCCTTACAACATTTCTGGGATGTAGACCTGTTATTATTTCCATTTTATTAATGAAAAGACTGAGGCAAACAGATGTTAAATAACTTATCTAAGGTGATAGGCATAGTAAATGTCAAAAGATGAATTCAGATTAGATCTTCCTGACTCCAAGAATGGTGGTCTAGCCACTGTGCCATTTAACTGCAGAGACAATAGGTCTAGATACTTACGTAAGAAAAAACAATCAGAAAGGACAGGGACACTACAGGAAATAAGACCAGAAAATATGATGGAAACTTCTGAATCCTAAACTAACTTTTCACCGATATATCTTCTGGGTGGAGAATTAAATTTTTTACCGGACCAAATAATGATCAAGAAATCCAATGACAATCAAATACTACCATTTTTTGTACTCTACAACTGCATCAAAAAGTCAGTCAGAAGCCAACAGTCAACAGAAAAAGGCTACTAGAAGAATAAACATCAGCACGGAAAAATAATGAATAGGTCTCCCACCAGGCCAGAAACTGGCAAAAGATTTTTGAAACCTGTGTCTGGAGGCAACAAGGCCTTTGACTTTTCTTCTAATTACTTCCTGGTCATGGACTTTATGGTTTTGTTGCTATTATTTACTCATTTCAGTTCTGATCCTTCATGTCCCAATTTAGGATTTTCTTGGCAAAGGTAATAGAGTGGTTTGCCATTTACCTCTTCCATTCATTTTACAAATGAGGAAATTGAAGGAAACAGTGCTAAGTGATTTGTCCAAAGTAATATAGCTAATTAGTGTCTAAGGCCAGATTTGAACTCAGGAATTCTCAACTTCCTGACTCCAGGCTCCATACTTGTTGGATTCATTTTTTAATCAATAAAAAAGTGTTGTTTTCTGGAGTTTTCTGGAAATTAAAGTGCCTTTGTTAAGTTTAAAGGGGAAAATATACCTTTGACCCTTATTTATTGAATTAATTTCATTTTTTCTCGTTTAATATGGGCATCTAAGTATCTTTATATTGCTTTTTTTTCTTCCTTTTAAAAATTATTATTATTATACATCTACCTTCATCTTTTTTTTTTTTTACATATTTCCTTATGAATCATGTTGGGAAGGAAAAATCAGAACAAAAAGGAAAAATCATAAGAGAAAAACAAAACCAAAAGAAATGGGAGTGGGGGGAATGTAAACACATCATGTGTTTATTTACATTTAGGCTCCACAGTTCTCTCTCCAGATGCAGATGGCAGTTTCCATTCAAAGTTTATTGGAATTGTCTTGGATCACTGAACCACTGAGAAGAACGAACTATGTCATAGTTGTTCATAACACAACTTTGCTGCTATTCTGCACAATGTTTTCCTGGTTCTGCTTGTTTCACTTCGCAATCAGTTCATGAAAAACTTTTCATGAAAGTCTAAAATCAGCCTATTTATCTTTTTTTTAATAGAACAATAAAAATCTATTATTTTCATGTACCATAATTTATTCAGCCATTCTCCAACTGATGGGCATCTACTTATTTTCCAATTCTTTGCCAACACAAAAGAAGCTGCTACATTTTTGCACATATGGGTCATTTTCCTTTTTTTATGATGTCTTTGGGGTACAGAACCAGTAATGGCACGACTGTAGAATATAAATTGCTCTTCAGAATGGCTGGATCATTTCACAACTCTACCAACAATGAACTTGTGCTCCAGTTTTCCAACATTTCCTCCAAAATTTATCATTATCTTTTTCCTGTCATCTTAGCCCATCTGAGAGGTAAGAAGTAATAGCACAGAGTTGCTTTAATTTGCCTTTTTCAAATCAATAGTGACTGAGAGCATTTTTATAGAAGTACACATGGCTTTAATTTCTTTATCTGAAATTTGTCTGTTCATATCCTTCTTTATGTTCCTTTGCAAATATATAAGGTACATGCACAAATCAAAAATAACTACACAATCTTCTTATTAGTGAACCATATACAGCAACGTTTAGCAATCTAAGTACAAATATGAAGGCTTTAAATTGTACAATTTTGAGCTAAAAGGCACAATAGACATAGACAAATAGACAATAGACATGATGAAATCTTTTCATTGTGGAGATAAGGCACTGAGTTTGAAAAACTGTTGGTTTAATTTGTAAATTTGATTTTTCCTTGACCTATTCCTACTCATCATTCAGCCTGGATGTTTTTATACCTCCCCTAAATTCAATTTTGATAGCTATTATTTGGTTTTGTGTGGTTTTTAATTATTATTTGTTTTCTGACGATTCCTTTCTCTTTGTCGAGTCATTGACAAATTTTAAAATGTATTGTTCATAATATCTCAGTCCATCTTTTTTTTTTCCTCAAGAAAATCTTAAGACATTTAAATAAATGGTTTCTTTATTTGTAGGGATGTTTGAAACAGGGGCTGACCTAGAGCATTAAAACATCAAGATCAGCAATGCACACTTAAAGGAGTTTTAAACACATTCATCAAATCCAAGAGATGGTTTGTTTTTCCTCACTTGCTGGTTAAACAAAGAGGTTCTGCACACTACCACTTGTCCAATGAAATTAATTTCAGAAGTTATATTTTCTGTCACTTCTATTTTTTTTTTGGTGGGGGGGAATTTGAAAATTAATTTTTTAATCAAGTCTCCCTCTCTCTGTGGAAAAAAATACTTTGAGTAGAGTTACACTAAGGGCTTTTGGTAATGAGCTGTATTCCAGTGCATGTTAGTGTTCAAATAAACAGAGCAGTTTGTCAGGGGACAGCTTTAATTCAATACCGTTGTGCTTTAAATGGAGCTGCCAGTGAACAGAAGGACTACTGGGGTTCAGGGGAGAAAATATGTTTGTCTTTCAGAACAGTGTGTACTTTCCAACAGAGGGGATAAATGTGAATGTAACTGAACTGTAACCTAATAATAAGAGCTATATGGAGGACTTAGGTTTAGGGTAGGAATTTGAGAAAAGAAATGTATTGGTTGCACATATACCCAAAATGGAATTTAATCTTATAGAACATCTCAAGATTCCTCATCATCTTATAACCCATATTTTTGTGTGCATACATGCACATGTATATAAATGTGTATACATATAGAGACATATATGCATGTAAGTTTAATAAATATGGACTTTTGTAGATGTGCATGCATATATGGCAAAATATACCATATGTGACATCTATATGTAATATTTTTGTGCAAGGAAGAGAAAAAAAGAAGAGACAAAGAGTTAATTTTAGATGATAAGGACACTCTCTTATATGTGTTTTATATAATACATAAATATGTACTTGTTGATGAAAAGGGTTTAGAAATTACCAATGTTTTTATATAACTATAGTAATAAGAATATTCACACACAGACCTTGTCTGGTAGCTTTATTATCACCCTTGTCAAATTCAATGAGGCTTCAACCTGGATTTTCAACCTCATAGTCCCAACTCAAAAATTCAATAAGGCCTTAATCCAGCTTTCCAACATCATTATCCAAAGTCGAACCCCTATGGCCCAATAACATACCATGTATATTACCAACATAGTTCCTTTCTCTTGTTACTGCCCCTTAGAATTTCTGGGTCCCTTTTTTCCTTCTATCCCAACTTATTCATTATACAATCTAAATTGGAACAGTCCTCAGAGACCATATTCTTGAATATGAACCAAAGTATACTCTCTAGTATATGTGACAAGTGATTATATAGCTTTTGCTTCAAGACTTTCAATGAAAGAGATGTCATTAACCACTTCTTGAGGCCGTCATTTTGATTCTGAATTGTTCAAATCAATCCAGTCCAATCCAACAGTGTTTATTAACAATCATTTATGTAAAGAACAACAATCCTTACCCTCAAGGAGCTTGCAGTACCCTGGAGACTGTAACACATCCCCAGTTAAGTATACAGGTGATTATTTGAAGGAGAGAACATACAAACCAAGAAAATTAACAGTTTTCTTATAGTAAATGTCATATAAGCTAAACTCTAAGGGAATTCAGGAATTCTAAGAGGCAGAAATAAAAAGGGAAAACATTCTAGCATGAAAGGCAATTCATGCAAAAGTACAAAGGCAGGGGATGGAGTGTCCAGATCAGAGAAAAATAAAGTACTGATTTGATGGAAGTATCACACATGAAATCAAAGTAAGATACAGTGATTTTAGAGAGGTAGACTGGAGCCAGGTTATCAAAGCATTTTAGTACCACACTGAGAAATTTGCATTTTAACCAAGGAAAAAATAAAGAACCATTGAAAATTAATAATTAGTGGAGTCAGACTTTTGATTTGTGTCTTAAGTAGTCTTTGAGTAGTGTCAGCAAGTCAGACTTCATGAGTAATGGTCAGACTTTTGTTTTAAAAAAAAAATTATTCTGGCAGCTGTGCAAAGGATAGATCACAGACAGGAAAGAGGGGAAGCCAGGGATATTATTAGAATTAGAATTAGATTAGAATTAGAAGCATGTTGCAGTACTAGATGAAGGATAGTAAAGCCTTAATCTATGTTGGTAGCTGTGTGAGTCAAGAGAAATGGATAGATACAGAGCTATTGGGGAGGCTATAATAACAGAGTTTATCAATTGATTATATGGAAAGCCATAGAGAAAAGGTAGATTTGAAGATAATTATGAGTTGTCAAATTAGATGAGTTAAAAAATAATGGCATGCTTAACCAAAACAGGGACCTTAGAAAGATGGATAGGGTTAGATAGTGGGAGAAGACAAAATGAATTCCATTTTAGACATATTCTAATGAGTATGCTTACAGGGTATTCTGAGGGCACCATTCATCAGGCAGCTGTGTTGTAGGACTGAAGTTCAAATTGTAATTTTTTAAAAATCACATTAAACAAGAATTTGTGGATCCTACATACTGTGTTCCTCATTCTTCATTCTAGGGCCAAAAAGAACATAATTGCTCAACAGCACACCCTTTCAAATATTTAAAAATGGTTATTTTCCCCCTCTCCCCACTTACCAAATGTCTTCTCCAGGCTAAAGATTTCTAGTTCCCCTGATCAGTCTTCACATAACTGAAGCTTAAGGTATTTCATCTGTTTTACACATTTTCTAGTCTATTAAACCCAGTTTATTTAAGAGATTTTCTATGACTTTTCCATCCACAATAATATCTCCTTCCTTTGAATTTCCATTAAATTTGCTACCTAATCTTATACATTTGTTATTATGTACTAGGCAAAATTATCATTTGATGTCTTCTATTTTTATTTTGCTTATCATGTGTACATCTTTCTCAAACTAGAATGTAAATTCTAGATGGGGTTAAGAATCAGAAAGACCCGAATTTAAGTCTGGACTCAATCATCAGCTCTGTGACCTGGGCAATTCACTTTATTTCTCTGCCTCAGTGTTGTTATTTGTGAAAATGGTGGAAAGAATACTTCCAAGGGTTGTTATGACAATCAAATGAGATGCTCACTTGTGAGATCAAATGAGATTTTTTAAATGCTCAGCATGATGCTGAACACATGGTAGGTATTTAATCAATGTTTCCTTTTTTTTTTCCTTCTTGAGAGTAGGGATAACATGTTATATTTTATATCCCACAGTTAATAAATACTTTCAAAGACTGTTTTTTCCTGAATAGCTAGGATGTCTGGAATCAGATCTCTTGATATGGAGGATGGAAAACCAACTCCTTAAATATAGAGAGGACTGAAGTTGAAAATTTAACAAAATATCTATGAGACTAAAAGGGGAAGTGTTATTGAAAGATGAGGTGTTGTCAATGTGGAGGGAAAAGACTATGCTGATGCTGAGGAGAAAGGATAAATGTAGACATATTCTGGAGGGTTATCATGGGGTCATGAGATAATTGTTAATGTACATGCCAAACTTCAATCTAAGCTCTCGACAATTTGATTTGCTATAGTCAAAAATCTCATTTTTGTTTATTATTATATGTGTTTGACCTTAAGACAAATTAAAGTTCCATTGACCTTATCACTTCATGAATGGTTAATCAAATAAAAACAAAAGGGGAGATTCAGTACCCAAGCAGAAGCTAGTGGCAAGGTTTTCATTTGGGGGGAAACCTGACCTCTATGTAGTAGGCTTTAGGCAAACCCTTGCAATCCATCATCTGCAGATTTTAATATTTGTCAGATGTATTAATCACTACCATACCACTCTCACCATCATTTTATATATCTATTGTAGAATCTTTTTGGTTTATTCAAAACTTACTCTTTACTTAGATGTAACAGTTTATTCATTGTGTTTTATTTTTATATTTATAAAATTAGTCCAAAAAGTAGGCAGATCATATCTAGCTTCTTGATAATAATCCAGGATATAAACTGATATAGCAACACAATGTCCAGAATAGTGCCGAGGCATATAGCAGTTACCCCATAAATATGTGTTGAATGAAATATATATTATTTTTAAACTTGATCCAATTCGTATCTGCAGTCTTTGCAAATATCTCTCCTTTATTATTCTTCTGAGGGGAAAAAGGAATAAATGATTAAAATGACTTCTTCAAGATTATATCCTCGAGTTGAAATGAAAACACACAAATCCCTGATATTATATTAAAATCTTATATTGTTCATTCTATTGTTTTATATTTAAGGAACAGGGGAGAGGAGCAAGTTAAATGGTACCTATTCAAAATTATTTTATATATGTAAAACAAAAAAAAAATAAAACATTAATTTAAACATGTCTTAAAGTGATATTCACAGAAACATAGTCAAATTGAACACAGAAATTAAGAAAATTATATATGTGAATATTTAATTATTTCTATGTTTATACATATATATTTGAATATATACATTGAATATATACAATGCATGTATACATAGGTATATACATTCATATATATATATATATATATATATATCTATTATGGATATATATATATATATCCATAATAGATACATCCAACATATGTGTATATACATAAGCAAATATGCATAATACATAACTCTGCATACATTTGAACATGAACATTATATATATGTATGTATGTGTGTATATACATATACACACACATATGCATAGTGTGTGTGTGTGTGTGTGTGTGTGTGTGTTTGTCTCTGTGTCTGTGCCTATGTTGTAGTGAATATATGTGGGAGGGCGTTCCAGATAGTTATTTCTTCCCAGTGGAAAGTAATTTCTTGATGTCAGTAACTTTTAAAAATTAAATCTTTCCATTCTTAATGTCTAAGAGTAGAACTGTTTGTCAAATAAAATTGAACTGAAATGATTTTCTATGTTCCAATTGAATGTTCAAGACTACACACTCTTCCATCTCCAACTCCAGATCAATAATCTTAACAATACTTGATAATCAAATAATAATTCTGCCTTCATCTTCAGTAATTTCAGCATTCATACTGATAACTCTTTCTACCCTCTGACCTCATAATTAACAAAATATCTAAACTCTAATGACCTCCACTTCAGTTTTCCACAAATATTACATACTTATCACCTCATCATCATCCAAAGTTATTTCTACTCCAAGATCAAGCTTTATTTTCTCTTCCCTAAACACATCTTCCATACTTTCACCCTCTCATTAATTTCTGCTGAAATTTTTCTCTCATCATTTAACTTACTACACAATTAATCTGGTCCATTGGTCCCTTCTCATTTTAATTTATCTCCTAGTCAACTTCTCAAAATAGTGATAAAATTTATTATTTTACCAGCGCTATAAATTTCCTATCTCCCTTTGATGCTAGAATACTGGTCTTATTAATTCCCAATGTTAGATAAATCCAATTATCTCCATATTCTCTTCCTATTTCAGTGCTGTCTGCTTTTGCAGGAGTAAGTCATACAACTATGTCAATTGGTTCACTACAATTAATTATTTCTCAGATCATCCAGATTCTCCATGCTGTTTAGTTATCCTTTTATTCAGTGCTGTTAGTCTTCCTATCACATTCCCTTTTGCAGCTGTTCTAAAACTTACACTCTGCTCAAGTCCCAAGTCTCTCCCATTCCTTCCTCTTTTACTTTCAGAATACGACTTCAACTTTTTTGTTTTATTGAAATGATTGAGACCATCTGGTATGTGCTCCCTCAACTTCCCTCATCTCCATTTCATAAGATTTCTTTATTCTCATTTATCTTCTCAATATTCCCTCATGTTTAGAGTAGATTTTCCTCCTTTCCAAGCTAACTTCTTCATCTAGAACTTTTATCCAATTTCCTTTCATTTCTCCTAAGATTTTGTTCCTTTAATTATCTTATTTTCTTGTTTATTTACTCTTTATCTCTCCATTGGTTCAATCTTACTGCCTTCAAAATATTCCTTTTTTCATTATCCTTTAATTATTATTCCTTGAAACATCATCTCATTACACTAACTACTAAGATTTTCAAAAGTTTTGTTTTTATTGCATCCATTTCTTCACCACAACTCATATTCCAACCCTTGAAAAATATGTCTTCTTCTACTATTATAGTGCAATATTTTATCCAAGGTCACCCTTGATCTCTTATTTGCCAAATCTAATGCCCTTTTCTTAGCGAGTTTTCATCTTACTAGAACTCTTTGCAACATGATGCCAGAGAATCTTCCCTTTGCTTTGATGACTTATCTTCTTGTGTTACAAGGCACTATAGTATTCTATTTCTCTGACTTCTCTCTCATATCTTTTCTTGATTCTACTTCCTCTAATCTCACCAGACTTATGTGTGCCCTTAAATGTCTATCTTTTACACTCTTCTTTAATTCTAATTATCGATTTGGATTCTCCCTTCTACATTAATAGGTCATCTCTTGCCTGTCAAATTTATCTCTACCTCTGATCTTGCAACTACGTATTAAAGTTGAAAAAGCAAATAGATTAAAATATGTGTATGGGTAAGTGTATATGTATATATGTGTATATACCTATACATATATAAGGAGGGAGAGGGAAAGAGGAAGAGGAAAACAGAAACAGACAGACCCATATTAACAATGTCTGACAGAGTGTCACTGATTCTGTAGCTATGGTACAGAATTCCACTCTCTTCAAGGAAGGGGAAAGAAAGCAGGGATAATTGTCAAACTGAAAAGCACCTGTTCTGTGCCAAGCACAGTGCTAAGCAGTGGTGATACAAAGAAAGACAAAGAACATTCATTTCTTGTTCTCAAGGAGCACATTGTTTCATAGGAGTAATAAATTCAAAATGATGACATGTAAGCAAAATATTAACAGGATAAATTGGTTATAATCAACAAGGGGAAGGCCCTAGCATTAATAGAAATTGGGAAGGGACTAGTACAAAGCCAGGGAAATCAGAAGGCAGAGATAAAGAGGGAAAATTTCAGGCATGGAAAACATTCAGTAAAAATGCAAGGAGGAAAGAGTTAGAAAGTCTTGCCAGTAGAAAATCAAGGAAGTCAATGCCACTTGACTACAAAGTATATGGTCATCTATGGTGAATATAGTTGATCATATTGTATTAATCAGAAATCTGGACTCTTTCAATACTATTTTCCTTTACAAAACTACGGTCTAGTTCTTCTTACTCTGCTCCATATCAGTTCATATATTTTCTTCCAATCATGAATTCTTCATATTTATTTGTTTCTTAATGGAAAAAAATCATATTTACAAGCCATAATTTGGTCAGTCACTTCCCAAATAATTAATATGTTATCTTTATAATTATTGGGTTCCATAAATATGGCACATTATTTATGTTCATAAATATATAGACACAGAAATAGATAGCTGCAACAATTTATTATATTATATTTTTATTATGAATGTATATATTGTGATATATGTATATGTATGTTTATATATATAATGGCATAAATAATATATACATATGCAAATTTATGTCATAGCAATATGACTGAATCAAAGATTTTTCTAAAATATATCCTACATCCACATTCTTTTCCAAAAAGGTTGTACTAATCAATAGATCCACCAAAAACTCCTATTTTTCATTTTTTTTTTTCATCTAGAGTTCATTAGCTTTTGGTCTATTGTAGTAGTCTGTTAATTCTCCCTACTGCCAGTAATTTCTGTTAAGCTTTCCTACACATTATTTTTAGAATTAATTTCAATAAATCATGTATTCTTGTTTTCTACTCAAAATTCTTAGAAGTCTGATCTTTCTATCCTCCATCCTCACCATCCTGAGGGAAAAGCATCTTCTTAAATGGAAATTCAGGTTAGACCTAGCTTTTTCTTCAACCTTATTTGTGATTTTTCTTCCACACATTAGAGGCAATATTGAAGAGTGGGCAGAAATCTAGCTTTAACCACTATCTCTGACACATTATGACTGTATGTCCTTGGTCAAGTTATTCTTGTCCTATTGCAATTTCTAAGACACCAAGTTGAAGAGGAGATGGCTATTTGTATTGATGAAAGAGATTCTCTCATATAAGAGTTCACTAATTAGTGGAATCACTGGTTCAGACTTTGTTTCTTTTCTTTTTTAATTAAAGCTTTTTTATTTACAAAGCATATGCATGGGTAATTTTTCAACATTGACTCCTACAAAGCCTTCTATTCCAAATTATCACCTCCTTTTCCCCACCTCCTCCCCTAGATGGCAGGTAGTCCAATAAATGTTAAATATGTTAAACTATATATTAAATCCAATATATGCATCTTGTTACACAAGAAAAATCAGATCAAGAAGAGAAAAAAATTGGGAAAGAAAACAAAATACAAGCAAACAACAAAAAGAGTGAGAATGCTTCATTGTGATCCACATTCAGCTCCCACAGTCCTATCTTTGGGTGGAGATGGTTCTCTTCATCACTGAACAATTGGAATTGGTTTGAATAATCTCATTGTTGAAGAGAGCCATGTCCATCAGAATTGATCATTATATAGTCTTGTTATTGCCATGTTTAATGATCTCCTGTTTCCGCTCATTTCACTTAGCATCAATTCATGTAAGTTTTTCCAGGCCTCTCTCAAATCATCCTACTAGTCATTTCTTACAGAACAATAATATTCCATAACAGTCATATACCATAATTTATTCAGCCATTCTCCAATTGATGGGCATCAATTCAGTTTCTAGTTTCTTGCTACTATGAAAAGGGCTGCCACAAATATTTTTGCACAAATGAGTCCCTTTCTCTTCTTTAAGATCTTCTTGGCATATAATCCCAGTAGTAACACTGCTGGATCAAAGGGTTTGCACAGTTTAATAACTTTTTGAGCATAGTTCCAAATTGCTCTCCAGAATGGTTGGATCTATTCACAGTTCCACCAAAACTATATCAGTGTCCCAGTCCTCCCACATCCCTTCCAACATTCTTCATTATCTTTTCCTGTCATTTTAGCCAATGTGAGACATATGTAGTGGTATCTCAGAGTTGTTTTCATTTGAATTTCTTTAATCAATAATGATTTCGAGCACTTTTCATATGAGTACAAATAGTTTCAATTTCTTCATTTGAAAATTGTTCATATTTATCAATTTGAGAATGGCTTGAATTCTTATAAATTTGAGTCAATTCTCTATATATTTCAGAAATGAGACCTTTTTCAATCTTTGAATTAAAAATGTTTTCCCAGTTTATTGCTTCCCTTCTAATTTTGTCTGCATTAGTTTTGTCTGTACAAAAAATCTCTTTAACTTAATATAATCAAAATTTTCTATTTTGTGATCAATAATGATCTCTAGTCTTTCTTTGACCACAAATTCCTTCCTTCTACACGAATCTGAGAGGTAAACTATCCTATGTTCTTCTAATTTGTTTATAATATCATTCTTTATGTCTAGATCATGAACCCATTTTAACCGTATCTTGGTATACAGTATTAGGTGTGGGTCAATGCCTAGTGTCTGCCATACTAGTTTCCAATTTTCCCAGTAGTTTTTGCCAAATAGTGAATTCTTGTCCCAAAAGCTGGGGTCTTTGGGCTTGTCAAACACTAAATTGCTATAGCCATTAACTATTTTGTTCTATGATTCCACTCATCATCTTCTCTATTTCTTAACCAGTACCAAATGGTTTTGATGACCGCTGTTTTATAATATAGTTTTAGATCTGGTACAGGTAGGCTGCCTTCATTTGCTTTGCTTTTCATTAATTCCCTTGAAATATTTGACTTTTTGTTCTTCCAGATGAATTTTGTTGTTATTATTTCTAGGTCAGTAAAGTAGTTTCTTGGCATTTTGATTGGTATAGCACTAAATAAATAGATTAGTTTAGGTAATGTCATCTTTATTATATTTGCTCGACCTATCCAAGAGACCTGATATTCTTCCAATTGTTTAGATATGACTTTATTTGTATGGAAAGTGTTTTGTAGTTTTGCTCATATAGTTCCTGACTTTCCCTTGACAGGTAGATTCCCAAATATTTTATACTATCAGCACTTATTTTAAATGGAATTTCTCTTTGTATCTCTTGCTGTTGGGTTTTGTTAGTGATGTTTAAAAATTCTGATGATTTATGTGGATTTATTTTGTATCCTGAAATTTTGCTAAAGTTGTGGATTATTTCTAACAGTTTTTTTAGTTGATTATCTCGGGTTCTCTAAATATACCATCATATAACGTGCAAGGAGTGATAATTTGGTTTCCCAGACCTTTTTTCTATGCCCTTCACTTATTTGAAGATTCAACCAATTTATATTACTTGTTCTTTCCATTAGCAACTCTGCAATTTTCTCCTTCCATGCATTGACTCACATTTCTCCTTTTTCAATGGTTACCTAGAATATTATCACCCAATCCCCTAATCTCATTTTGTTCTAATTCTCCTACATATTATTAAAGGGCCAGATTAAATGGCTTCTGGAAGCCCAGGGATCAGTTTGTTCATCATTACTCTATTCTAAGTACTCACATAACATTTTGCTTTTTGGCTTGTTACAACCTATATCACACTTTTATTTATGTTACAATTATTTGGGTTATGGGTCTTGCCTGCTCTTCCAGGTGGCAAATTATGTGACATAGGGGCCATATCTTATTTATATTTGAATTACTTAAATGCACAGAACAATATCAAAATATTCAACATTTTTGGTAATATATTTTATCTTGAGAATTGGAAATTCAATGGATGTCCATCAGTTGGGAATGGCTGAATAATTAATGACATATGAATGTAACAGGTTATTATTGTTCTATAAGGAATGATGGGCAGGCTGATTTCAGAAAAGCCAGAAAGACTTATATGGACTGATGCTGAGTGAAATGAGCAGAACCAAGAGAACAGTGTGCATAGTAAGAAGATTATGTGATGATCAACTGTGATAGACTTAGCTCTTTTCAAAGCAATTCCAAAAGATTTGTGATAGAAAGTGACATCCACATGCAGAGAGAAAACTATAGAGACTAAATGTGGATCAAAGCATAGCATTTTCACTTTTTGTTGTCATTTATTTGCTTTTTTCCTTTCGTTTTTTTTTTCCTTTTGATCTGTTTTTCCTTGCACAGTGTAAAGAGTATGAAAATATGTTTAGTAGCATTCCACATGTTTAACTTACATCAATTTGCTTGCTGTCTTGGGGTGGGGGTGGGGGTGGGGGAAAGAGAGAGAGAAAAATTTGGAACACAAGGGTTTACAAAGATGAATGCTGAAAACTATCTTTGCTTGTATTAGAAAAAATAAAATACTACTAAATAGCTTTTCTTGATCATGTATATACACACATATACACATATATGTGTGTGTATGTCTTTATGTTTGTTACTTAAATACCAAGTTCAAATTGAGTTCAAAACCTTGAAATTACAATTTTAAGGCCCTATTTCACTTGGCAAAATATATATTCTCCAAATGCTACTTTTATGGAGAACTATTTGAAGCTCATGGTTGGAGGCCACCACAATTGTGCCCTGCAGGATAACTGGAGGCCTCCACACTTATCAGGGTGTTTTGTCAAAATCCTACAATATTCTACTCTTAAAACTTCAGAATCAACAAAAATGAAGTTGTCAGAATATACCATATGGTAAATATTTATGTTAAAATTCATCATTGCCATTTCTGAGATGGAAATATGTTACATTACAATTTGTGGTAATAAAGTATGTTTATGGAAATATTAAGAAGTATTTATTTCAGATAAATGTTTTTCACAGGAGATATAAATTGACTGGATTTTTCATAAAACAAATGATTCCCTTTCTTTTTCTTTCAGTAAAATGAACATTTGGGCCTCTTTCTGTTATTGTTTCTGGGTGGGTACAGAGCTTATGATTTATATGAGAAGGTATTAGAATTTCATACAAGGAATGGTTGGAAAATATTTTAATCTCTAAAGTCTATGTATCAACATCCCTAAAAAAGACTGATGTTAGCAGAATACAGAGATTTTCCAGTGACTTTGATTGGTTTTTCCCTTTGGATAGCTTCCTGAAATATTTCACTGGGGCCACAGAACTTAGAAATATACTGGACTCTTAAGTCATCCAGGTCATCTTTCTATCAATGTCAAGTTTTTCACATTTTTCAATTCTTAGCTCATGCTATAAAGGCCATTAAAGCCAAGGTTTCTACTTTCCTGCAAAACTGTGATGGATATCCCCAAAAGTACCAGCATTTTTGTTCTCCAGTTTTTCTTAGCCAATCACATTTCAGAAAATGTAAAAAATTAAGACTATGAACTCCTGGTGATCAGGGACAATCTTTTTTTTTTTAATCCCCAGGACTTAGTATAGTTATTGGAAATTGTAGGTACTTAATAAAACTGGTAAAGCTGAAAGAGGAAGTAGCTGTGAATAATTCAGGAATATTATACATGGTGCATATTAATTGATTTGTTATAGACCACTGACTAGGTTAACACAAAATCACCCTTCTATTCTCTAAGGGTGAATTGTGAATTCACCCTGGTGAAGGGTGAAGGGTGAAGGGTGAATTATGAATTAAGGGACCTCATAATGAAATGTTAGAAGAAAGGAGGGAAAGAAAGACCAAGCATTTATTATTTACCCACTAATATGCCTAAAGGGGCAGAGTGGGTAGAGTGCTGTGCCTGTAGTTAAGAAGATTCATTCTACGAAGTTAAATCTAGCCTCAAGTCCTTATTAACTGACCTGGGAAACCCTGTTTTCCTCAGTTTCCTCATTTGTAAAATGATCTGGAGAAAAACATGACAAATCACTTCTTGGCCAATAAAATCCTAAATGGGGTGTGAAGACCGTGTATTTTAAAATCAGCCGGAGTCAGGAATTCAGGTTAGGGGAAAATTGTCAATCTTTATTCTCAGTGAAGAAAGATCGGAGGTGGAAGGGAATGGGCAATAGCAATGTGTGCAGCTGAGTCAAGAAGGTAGCTAGACCAGAAGCCACACGACCAGAAGCTGCTAGCATGGAACCCAGGCCCAATCTCTCCCAGTCTCTCTTCCTGTCTCTCTGCCTCCAGCTACCAAAATCGTCATTTCCTATAAAACACATAAGGACTTGCACAGAGAGTGGGCAGGGGCCATTCTTTATCCAAGCATGTATATTAATAGAGTATAGTCCAATTACTATATAGCCTCACGTGCTTGGGACCTCAGTGCATCAACTCAAGCCTCAGCCCATTACAATGGGGTCCCAAAGAATCAGACATACCTGAAAAAGGAGCGAACAAAATCATAAACAATATGACAAGCATTATGCTAGGTGCTTTACAAATACTATTATATTTTGATCATAATAACAGTCTTGGAAGTTAAGTGTTCTTAATATCTCTACTTTATAGTTAAGGAAATTGAAATAAAGTTTAAGTCTTTTGCTCACACAATGAATAAGCATCTGAGGTTGGATGTGAATGCAATCCTTTCTTGCCAAAAGCCCAGAATGCTATGCACTATGCCTCAAAAGTTCACTGAAAGGATTAAAGCTTAAATTGGTACAGAGAAAATTGATACAGTTGAAAGAGGAATTTCAAAATTCACAATCAAATATTTTATTAATTATTTTGAATAATCTTCTTTAGGTAATATCTTAAGGAAGAAGAGTACTTCCTTTTGAATCTCTCATTAGTTAGCTATGTGATATTAAGCAACACATCCTCATTTTCCCTCAGTTTCCTTCTTTGTAAAATATACTGAATGAACTTCAAAGTTCCTTTAATGTTAACAGGTTCTAGAATGCTGAGATTTTGAGGATGAAGGAAATGACTGCTGACAAAACTTTGGCAGTAGCTCTGAAGATAAATGAAAATACTCAGATTTTCCACCAGAATTGTTCACAAGATTGGCTTTCCACCTACACATATTTCAATTGCACACATTCCAAGAGTCTTGTGAACCCAGGATCTATTGACCTTGGCAGTAGTATGTTTTGGAAGATAATACCCAATAATTCATTCAACTTAGTTTTTCCTTGAAAAGAGAGGTAGATATTAATTGAGCACAAAGGATTGCTCTGGGAAAATTTTAACTTGAAGACAAATATGCCAATCTATAAGATAACATCTTGACCTTGGATAGGTTATTTCATCTCCTAGAGTCTGTTTCTTAATCTGTAAGAAGAAAGGTCAAGCTAGATGACCTCTAATTTTACTCCCAGCTCCAACCTTCTATGATCCTATGATCCCATAGTCATCTCCCAGATTCCTAACAGTCCCAACATTCAGCTTTTGCATTTGAGACTTTAAATCTAATAAATCCAACTAGTTCTCACATAGCGCTTCCACAAAGGGAAAAAAAATACACAAATAAAGGATATGTATGAGGCAAGTTTCTTGGAATTTAAAGCACTCTGAATTTCCTGATTAGGCAAGGGGAGAAAAAAGGAAGACAGAGAAAGATCCCTCCAGTACCAAGGTTTCAGAGATCCAAACTCAAAACTCGAATGAAAAATCTAAGAAACAGGTCCCCATTTCCCTTTCCAGTTTTATATGATTTTAACTCCTAGATTCCCTTCAGCAATGACCTTCTTGCTCAGATCTGATATAGCATGTCATTTTGGAAGTTTTACATATAATCATTAGAGTTCACTAAGAGATCTCAAGGAGCTCAAGATTTCACTAGAGATAATGTGCTTTATTTATATTTGTTTTAGTGTCCTAATTATGCAACCAACCCTAAATCAATGAAGTGTGTGCTATGTTACAAGCAGAAAGAGATGTGGAGTAAAACAAAAAAAAAGTGTCTGAATCATAACTCTTAGGGATATAAACCTTGTGGCTTGTTTTCCTAATCTGTAAAATGGGGATTGAAAAATGATATGAAATGGTATATGAAACAGAGTTAGACTTAGAGTCAGTAGACCTTGGTCCATGCCCCGAGGTTTCTAATACATATGGACTGTATGTTCATGGGCAAATCATTTATTGTTTCAGTATATTAGACAACTATATAGCTACAAATATTGGATGGATGAGCTGCTGTTTTGCATTACTGAGAGAAATGTTCATATGGGGAATTATTTACACAGATAAATTCCCAAGTCCAAAGCAAAAGGAAAGTGCAAATGATCATTTGGTCAATCCCTTGTCACTAAGGCATTTGTGATGAATAATAAGGTATTATATTTAAGTACTTTTCAAATTATATGGATTTGTATAAATATTTATACCAGTACCATTCCCTTATACATGAACAGTTAATCTTATCAATATCTGGTACTCACATGAAGAATCTTTCTCTAATTGCCAATGCAAATTAACAATTATTTGGCAGCCTGTAGTCTCTGAGAGATATCTGAGTGTGGTGAGAACTTAAATACCTTGACGAAGCTCAGAGACACCAGATCTCTTTGCTCAGAAGTCCATGACAGCACACTACTCACATATATGTTTCAATTTGCAATCAGGCAAAGAAAACATGGGAGTTTTGTTGTGGAAGAAAAGTAGAGCTGCAAACTCAAACCATTCTCTTCTAAAGCTGCTATGTGTATCTTCGGAATTGAATCATCACGTAGGACTTTAACCCCTAAATCTGAAAAGGAAAATGATCAGATTGTAAAGATTACCAAAAGGTACATTTGTGACCCATGACCAAAGACAATAATTCTGACTTTACACAGACCATGTTCAATTTTGAAGGGTATCTTATAAATCAGTATCTTAGGCTCTTGTCCCCAACCAAGGTTTATTGGAGGAACATCAAGATATAAATCATTTTTCCTCTATAAAACATATTTTCTGGGAATATTAGACTATATTTCTCTAAAGAGTACAAAATAACCTTCAGTTGTTATTCTATTATTCAGGTTAACAGTATATCAATGAAAGTATAGCCAAGATAGTGGAATAAAGGCAGGGACTCAACTTAGCTCTCCCCCAAACTCACCAAATATCTTTAAATGATGACTTTGAAGAAATTGGAAAATAGTATGGCAGAAACAAGGAATTGACCAACATCTAACACTGTATACCAAGGTAAGGTTGAAATGGCTTCATGATTTAGACATAAAAGGGTGATATTATAAGCAAATTAGGAGGACAAGGGATAGTCTACTTCTCATACCTGTGAAGAAAGGAGGAATTCATGGTCAAAGAAGAACTAAAGAACATTATAAAATGAAAAGCGAATTAAAAAAAGTTTCTGCACAAACAAAACCAATGCAGCAAAATTAGAAGGGAAACAGAAAGGTAGGGGAAAATTTTTACAGATAATGTTTCTGATAAAGGCCCATTTCTAAAATATATAGAAATTTGACTCAAATTTATAAGAATAAAAGTCATTCCCCAATTGATAAATGGTCAAGCAATATGAATAGATAATTTTCAGATGAAGAAATTAAAGCTATTTGTAGTCATAATAATGCTCTAAATCACTATTCAACTCTGTGGTACCATTTCAAACTTCTCAGAATGGCTAAAATGACAAGAAAAGATAATGAAGAATATTGGAAGGGTTGTGGGAAAACCAGTATACTAATGCATCATTGGTGCAGTTGTGAAATGATCCAATCATTCTGGAGAACAATTTGGAACAATGCCCAAAGGGCTATAATGCTGTATACACCCTTTGATCCAGCAGTATCTCTACTGGATCTGTATCCCAAAGAGATCAAAAAAGAGAAAAAAAGAATCCATATGTGAAAAATTTTTTGCAGCAGACCTTTTCTATACTGGCAAGGAACTGGAAATTGAGGAAATATCCATAAGTTAGGTAATGACTAAAGAAGTTATGGTATATGGATTTAATGGAATATTATAAGAAATGATCAGTCTGATTTCAGAAAGGCCTGAAAAGACTTACATGAACTAATGCTAAGTGAATGAAGCAGAACCAGGAGAACATTGTACACAACAAAAAGATTATGATGATCAATTGTGATGGACTTCTTATCAACAGTGCGATGATTCAAGGTAATTTCAATATATTTGTGATGGAAAGAGTCATCCAGAGAGAGAACTATGGAGATTTAATGTGGATCCAAACAAAGCATTTTCATCTTTTTGTGGTGGTTGTTTTCTTGTGTTGTGCTTTTTTTTTCTTTCTTATATTTTTCCCCTTTTTTGATCTTTTTTTTATTTGTATAGCATGATAAATATGGAAATATGTTTAAAAGAACTGTGCATGTTTAACATATATTGGATTGCCCACTATCATGGGGAGGTTGGGGGAAGGAAGGGAGACGAAATTTGGAACACAAAGTTTTGCAAGCATGAAAGTTGAAAACTATCTCTGCATGTATTTTGAAAATAAAAAGCTATTATTTAAAAAATGTTTTAAAAAGTAAGACACTTGAAGACATGGCATACCTTGCTTCTTGCTTATATTTGAATCTCCAGTACAGAATAGCATTGTGCCTGTCATCTAGGAAGTGCTTTAAAAATGTCATATCAATGGTATTGTCTCAGAATTAGAAACATCTTCTCCTAAAATAAATGATTTTTCTGTTAACCTTGGCCAGGTTACTCCTGATCAAAGTCTACATGTCTCTTTATCTTCAGGCCCAAAAATTTATAAAATGAAGCATAGACCTTGAATTGCAGAGGAGCAATCAGAGTTACTGTATTATTCTGGGGCATAGATGATGTGGGAAATTTTTACTTGCCCTTGTTCTTGGCCTTTGATAGTCATATAAAAGAGCTATCACAAACCTCATTGAGATTCCCCTTCACCAAGGAAAATAAGCCACAGAAAAGTGAGAGCCCCAGAAGATGACACCAGCAACTTAAGAGAAAATAGTTTATAGCAGAGTGCATGTACAAAGTATAAGACAGTGTTTCTGTGAAGTTAGAATCAAGCAGTCATTATTAAGGGAACTCTGGGACTACAGTAAGAGAGTTATGAAGAGTACAGCTAAGAAAAAAAATAGAAGTACATATGGATGTGAGAAGAGAAAAATAAGTTTCACCCATAAAACTATTCTTCACTTCAGAATTCACACAACTTAAGTAGTATTCCCTTCCTCACCTTCTTAGTTATCTGTGGAAAGCTATGTAATTTGTATATGAGGGCCAAAAGCTGTTCTATCATTCAAAGTTTATTCTTATTTATCTTGATAGTCTATCTCAATTCAGTGTTTTGCTTTGTAATGTTTATTAATGAGTAATTTCAGTTTTATGGTCAGAGAATGTAATGAATGGGGTGTTGAGGCATTCTTGTCTATTTCGTATTGCTTAAAATACCACACATTTAAGTTTGGAAGAGATTCTAGCAAAATGACCCATGCTGCAGACAATTGCAGGTATTACATCTTATTTAAATTTTGCATTTTTCTAGTATATAATTGTGTTAAACAGAGAGTAAGTAGATTAAAAATGTTTGCTTATGAATAAGGAGTACATGAATAAATAAAAGAATTTTGACTTTTAGGTAATTTTATATTCACATTAGCTTTCAATCCATCTAAATGTCAACATTGACTAACACCCACTACTCTTAGTTTACTTCGAAGTGGCAGGAAGAAAAGAGGAGGAATAGACAGAAAAATAGATGTAATGATCATAAGTGATAGACACCTAGCTGATTATTTCTGTAAGGCCTCCTTTCCCTATTATATATAAATACTGCTCAAACTCTCCAAAAAAGGGAAGAAAAACAAGCAATTGGAGAGAATCGGGTATTATACAATAAATTATTCTATTCTATTTTCCATATAGCTATTCCATAACATTTTATTTTATTTTTTGGATTTTAGTATGATTTTTTCTGCTTTTCTTCCCTTTGTTTCCTTTCTGCTTTCTAGTTTCTTCCCTAGTGGTGAAATGATGGCATTTATATGAATGATCATGTGATTTACACACCCTTCATGATGGATAATTATTTTTTTTAAACAAGAAAATGTTTTACTTTTCTAGGCTCATGGCTAAATATAATAAAAATGATCACTGCCCTTTGCTACTTATTCTTCAGTCTTTTTAGCTGCTCCTTGTGATTTTGGTCTTCAGCTTTCTCTCCATGCCAGTGAATATGCCAAAAGACATTTGGAATGGGTTTGGAATGAATCCATATATCCAAAAGATCACCCTGCAGTCACTCTAAATGTCAACAAATCATCTACCAAGAATCTTTGCATGGTTTTTTTCTCATAAAATGCATTCAAATGTAATTCTATAATTATAATTTTATTCATTTTATATTCTTTATCTATAGTAAAGACCATAGTGTCTGTAATCAAATATTATGAAATAAAATTTTTATTCACATATGTATTTGAGAAGATAAATAATAAATAAACAAATACTAAAAACTCAACATAGAGTCACTAACTCTGCTCTTTTATCATCAGATAATAATGGAATCCAATTTCTCTATTGAATTTTAGTGAAGACTATCATGAGTCACACTATATCTCTTACCATTAGCCTCAAGCAATCAAGGCAAACCTGTACTCCAAGTTTTCACTGTCATTAATTTTTTACTTTATTAAATAATCTCTCAAATAACAATATTCATTCAATTAAACTAAATTAAACTTTAAAAATCCAGCTATCAATTGAAATGATGAAATTATTTCTTTAAAAATAGAACTAATATGTGTATAATATGTGTAAAGAAAAAAATTAATTCCTTTAGAAGTTATAATTTTTGTTTCTGTTAAATGTTTTAAATACTGAGTTCATGGATCATTCATACATTCCAAAAGTGTGGAATGACAGCAATGTCTGGACATATTATGTGACCTTTGGAATTCAGACATGGGTAATTATTTCTACTGCTATATTAATCAAATAACTGGCCAATTTAAGTAGCATATATCAAAATTCAATAAATTATTATTTTCCGTACATTTTTCAATGCATTCAAAATTAACCACCAGGATTATATGAGCTTTAAAAACGATGGAAATGTTTACTTCATGTTTACAAAAAAGAAGCGAGTAGCTATTTGCACAGATTCAAAAAAGAAAATATAATTTAATATTAAAGAAAAGCCTAATTTTGGCTCTAGTGCTAGTTCTCCTTGTCTAAAGGATATTTATCGTTCTTGAAAGCTTAACCAGTGGAATGCAACCTCTGGGAATTTACTTACTAACAAGAAAAAATATATATACCTCAACAGTGACTTAGTGTCTGTTCATTACCTGAAGATTAGTTTAAACAAGTTAGAGAGGCTCATCATTAGACTGACCACAAATAATGGGTTACTTGGTGATTGTAATTCTCAAAGACCATCTAATTATAAAGGGTTTCTATTATACATTTTTTTGGAAGGAAATGTATCAAATCTCAATCTTTTTGTATTAAATGAGAGAAATTTTAGTCTTTACAGATTCTGCTTTCTATTTTAGGGAAGAATAAAATCAAGTTAGCCAACCTTATTATTGTCCATGAAGCAATAAAGTGAAGGACTAGTTCTGGTTCAGTCATTTCTTAATTGCTATGTTGATTTAGCATCAGTTTCTTCATTCATAAAACTAAAATAAGGATTTGTGAAAGAATGAAAGAATGTGAAATAATGGGATTAGTTGGGTCACCAAATGTTATAATTGACATCAAATCACTTAGTAAGGCATAGATAACTGAATTAATACAATTTCTTATAGTTTTGTTCTTACGTTTTATGAGCAGTATTCAAAATGATTAGGCAGGACTTTAGCCTATACCCCAATTGTAAACTCATTCTATCATTCTACAAAAAGTGGAGATTGATAGAGGCACTGTCGACCAGGTATAGTAAGCTTTGTATTTGTTTTTCTAAAAGTTGTATTCAGAGGAAAGGGATATCCCTTTATCAATTCTGTCCCAGTAAGATGCCATTCTAAAATGTAGACATTTCTACTAAAAATGGGTTTATAGTTTCTATAGTAGGTTTCATACCAAATTAATCACTCAGCTAGACATCTCATAAATAAATCAGCCAAAATGAATTAGGATGGTGTTGATCATATTATGTTATATCTCAAGGTAACATAATGACCTCTCATGTTATATCCAAGCCCACAGCAAAAGCTGTTACAGCACATCCAAAAGGTCACCCTGTGGTCACTCTAAATGTCAACAAATCATCTACAATAAGAATTAAATTATAGATATACATATATATGATAAAAGCCCACTGAATAAAAAAAACAAACTCTTATCCCTTCCTATTTAAACTCTTCTACATCCTGGCACTACCCTCTGTGTTCAGACTTGGTTTATTGGACCCCGATCCATGTACTTTATTATCTAAGCAAGCACTCTACACATGCTGAACCTTTCAACTTCTGTCTTTTTGCTTAAGCTGATTCCTATACTTGACATGACCATTAGGGCACTGCAATACTGCACTCTTCTAAAGCCCTAGTTAAATGCCATATCTTCTATGGTAACTCCCTGGTAACTTCCAGGAGGTAATGACCTTGGATCTCCCTTAGTATATTGCATCCTTTTCCCCCCATCATACCCTGCCTTGCTGGCACCACACTGTCTTTTAAGCAATGGCACAGAAAAATGTTATTAGGGGCAATAGATGTAGTCAAGGTCAAATACAACTATAACTTCCATGTTATGGGGTTTTAAATAATGAAGGATTTTTGGAAAATAATAAATACAATTTCCAAAGTTGTGTAAAAGCAAAAATAATGGTTAACTTCTAGAGTGATGGAAATCCCAGATCATACAGTGCTGTAAAAACTTTCTAAAATATGACTCATTCTAGAATAGGTTTCTATTCTTGAACTGAGCCCAGAGTACAGCCTCTTATGAATAAGGAGATGAGGTGTGTTGTTTATGGGGGGTAAAAATTATGAATGTTGATCTCAACCGGGAATGATAGAGGCAAAAGCCACGCCAGAACCTGAAAGAATATAGTAGAATGGGAAAAGACAACTGGCTACAAATACACTAGTTGTTTGCTTCATTACATTTCATCCTTATGACCAAATGAATACTTATGTTTATGAAATCTTGTGTCCCCTACCAGTGCCATAGGTTTTAGTAAGCATAAACCACTCTGGGGGGAAGCAAAAACAAAATATGCATGGTGAGGAATGTGGCTAAGATGGCTTTTAAAGTCATAAATATTTATTTCTGTACTGACTGATTAACTGTTTTATTAGTAGATAGTGCCAGGCCTGGAAGACTCCTCATCATGAGGGTAAATCCGGCCTCAGATAGTGACTATCTGTATGACCCTGAGCAAGTCACATAACCCTATTTACCTCCACTTCTTTATCTGTAAAATGAGCTGAAGGAGGAAATGGCAACCCATTCCAATAATATTACTAAGAAAACCCCAAATATGGTCATAAAGAATCAGGCATGACTTAAATGACCAAATAAGAACAAAACTTTATAGGTCACTTACAAATCTGAAATTCTATAGTTTTTCTTATGAAAGATAACAGTGGTAGAAATAAATACCTTATGAAAAGTAGTTTCAAGAAGTTACACAGAAAAGTTAGGATGGTCTCAGTCTTCTTAGTGAAATAGACAAATGAGACATTTAAATGAGAGAAGGAAGAAATGGAGTTTGGGGAGTTTGCTTTTCAAAAAAATCAGAAACCATAAGAATAGGCTCTCTATGAAATGAAATAGGCAGATAATGGGCATAGACTTGCAGGATCATAGAAAGGCAAAGAGGTTCCAACCACTGCTCAGGATTTCAGCTAAGAATCAAATAAGTTTCCAACCACATTTTAAGAATGTATTAAGTATTGTCTTTGTGAGAGGGTTTAATTATCATGGTCATTTGAGTTTTAAAATTGCATAATAATGAATTGTAAAAACTTTTATGACAGAGCAGCAGATGCAACAAAGGTTGAAGGAGAGACTTGTTTTGTGCCCTCTAACATTCAGTTTAGTGGTATAAGGCAATTCAACCTACTCACAAAAAGATAAAACACAATACCTGTCACTTGGAAATAAATGGCATAATCACTATTCACATGGATACAACAATGTCATTCTCATCACCTTCAATATTACTTACTGACCACTCTTCAGATTTTTCCTCAACTATCCAGTCACAGTCACATTGTAATTATAATCTCTCTCTCTCTCTCTCTCTCTCTCTCTCTCTCTCACACACACACACACACACACACACACACACACACACACCTTAAAGGAAAAGACTTTTTTTTCCTCTGATCTCTTCTTCTCTTCTCTTGGTAGTAAAAGAGAGTTGGTTGAATTTGTCATATCAAATTCTGACTGCCTCAAGGAATTAAATTATAAAATCAAATTCAGTATAGAAATATTGAAAAGCAATATTTAGTAGCATAAGTTAAAGATCTCAAACTTCTTCAGCTTTACTGAAATGGAATAATCTTTTTTAAAATTACCTTAGCCCATTCTTATTTGAGATGACAATTAATTTCTGTGCCATTGTTTGTCAGATTAGAGCTTAAAATTCACAGTCTGAAGAATTATGCAATTAATTCATGATTTAGAGACTAAAAATAGGACCCCTAAAGAGAAAATTGCCTTCAAAATATATCACTGTCCCCTAATCCATTCAAATGTACAGATTTTTAGAGACATTTGAAAATCAGAGGAAAATATATAATCTTTCCATTCTGGGAAAGAAATAGCCTCTAACCTCACATTTGGCAAGGAGAGAAGCAAATTATGAAGTGGGATAGAAAAAAATAGGCAAAAATACTCTAAAAACATGCTTACCATCTCAAGTGAAACATGCAAGTCAGCACATCCCCCAAATTTTACCTAATCAGCCCTCTTAAATCTCCTTAAATTGTCTTAAATATTTCCAGGTACATACTCATTTTTCCTTATTATTGTAAAGTCATAGTTTTCTGAGATTTCAATGAAATATATACTAAAATTTCAGTGTATGTGTATATATATATATATATATATATATATATATAGAATAGTAAAAGAAATATAAAATATAGTCCTTTCATTTTTAATACTCATAAGAGGCAATGAAAATAAGCAGAAAATAGAGAGTCAAATATTTTATCCATTAACCCTAGCTTCTATTCTGAATCAAAGTAATACCGTAACATACAGGATTTTTATCTCTTGACATTCATGATCCTGACTCTTCCCTTTTAGTCTCAAAAAATACACCAAAGAATATCTGGAAGAAAATTCTCCTGAAATTGATCTTTAGAAGAACTGAAATCTCTCATTCTCTAGTCAATGAGCTTTCAACCTTCCTGGATAAAAAATCCTATTAAATATATATATATATATATATATATATATATATATATATATAAATATGTAAATTAATAGTGAAATTAATGAAGTAAATGGAAGACCATAAAAAGAGATATTCCTAAAATGCTTTTCAAGTCTTAAAGTACTATATAAATGTTAGTTATTAATGATGTTCCTAATTAGCTTTTTTCCTCTCAAAATATTTTATTTTTCATAATGTATTTCATATTATTAAAATTAAATGCATATGGACATAATATTATCATAGAAAATAAATATTCATGTGCAAGGGAAAGAGAGATTACATATTTGTCAAGAATAGTGCTAATAACTGTAAAGTCCGGGCTAAAGCTCCCTGGAGGCCTCACGAACAGTCCAAGTCAGGATAAGTAAAATTCCTTGGTCTTTAGGGGGAGAAGTGAAGGAGACAGAAAAGCTGCCACAAGGTCACCACCAACCTCTCTTTTCCTGGTCCTGCCTCAAAGTGCAGTTCTCTTGCCTCTCTCACCCCAAAACCTAATCCTTACCTACAATTCTCTTAACCCCAAACATTGAGCCAGCATTAACTGTGAGAAGAGCAATTCCAAACATATGCTAATAGTCATTGTCAAATAGGTAATTAGCCTTAAGTGTTTGGTTGTCTGATTCAAGTGCACCTATTTAGAGTTTCAGCCCTTTACAGATAACATCCAATTAAATTCCATACAGAAATGATGATTAATGAGGTTTAATACTACAAAGAGAGGTGGCTAGATAACATGGTAGATGAGTAGTAGGCCTGGAATCAAGAAATCTCATTTTTGTGAGTTAAAATCTGGCCTAAAACACTTACTAGCTGAATGACCCTGGTCAAGTCACCTAAAGCTGTTTGCCTTAGTTTCCTTATCTTAAAATGAACTAAAGAAGGAAATTACAATCTATCCCAGTATTTTTGCCAAGAAAATCCCAAAGGAGGTCACAGACAGACATAAGTGAAATGAATATACAACTACCATAAAGAAGACAGTAATTGTTATTATAAATAATCAAGGACATATATAATACTACACTCAGAGGACGAAAACTTTACAGATTTAGTGGGAATCTTAGAGTTCATCTACCCCAAACTCATCCAATTTCTATTGAAGAAATTGAAATCAAGGGAAGTTAAGATGATTTTGTTTACCAAAACATAATAGATTCAATAAGTAATGATTTCCATTTCTGGAAATATTAAGGATCAAAGTCTAACGATCATTGCATCACATTTAAAAAAAAGTTTCTCATTGGGAGGTGTAGCCAAGATAGTCAAGCAAAAAAATAGGAACTCTCCAGATCTCTCCCCTAAACTGCTCTAAAATCATTTAAATAATGACTCTAAACAAATTTTAGATTATCAGAACACTCCCCAAAATGGAATGGAACATTTTTCCAGCTGAAAACAACTCAGAACAATAGCAGGAAAAGTTTTATAAAATAGGTTGGGAGTCCAATGTGCAATCCCAGTGCAACTGCACAGTACAGCCTGGCTCCATGTTAGCAAAGCAGGAACTAGCCTAGAGACTGAATCAGAAGCAGCATTAGTGGGTTCTAGACCTCTAGAAACCCATGGACACTAAAAATCAATTGGAAGGTCAGCAGCAAAGATCTGTGGACCCAGAGCGGGGAGTCCAGCATGCAATCCTGTTGCAACCCCAGCACAGTCTCTATTGCAGCCCCAGCCCTGGCCCCAGGCTGGCCCCAATCCAACAAAGAAGGAACAGGTCTAGGGACCTTTGAATCAAAAGTAATCCTGGCAAGTTCTAGGCTTCCCAGCCCAGAAACATCAAAGACAACTTGGAAGGTCAGATTTGTCAGGAGGGTGGAAGGCCTTGCAGAATACCAGGACTGGGAGTGAGCAATGGCGGTAGCAATGTCAGGAGAAGCTTCCTGAGGTCTCAGCTAATAGGAGGTCTCCTTGTAAGTGGTGAGGAAGGACTCTGTTGCTCTAGTACACTAGATCATACAGTTACAGTGGGGTGAGGGCAGAAACATTTCCAGAGCAGAAAAGAGTGTTTGTAGCCAGATTCTTAGAAAGATCTTTGAAAACAGCTGCACAAAAAAAAGTTTGGGACAGTGTACCTCCATCCTGAAAACAGAGCCCTACTTTAACAAAGAATTAAAGGCTGAGTAATAGGCTGGGGAAATGAGCAGAAACAAACAAACAAATAACAAAAAAGATTTTGACCATAGAAAACAACTATGGTGACACAGAGGATTTAAACACACACTGAAAAAAAAGATAACAAAGTCAAAGCTCCTACATCGAAAGCTTCCAAGAAAAATAAGAATTGACTTTAAGCCATGGAGGAGCTCAAAAGGGATTTTGAAAATCAAGTGTGAGAGAGAGAGAGAAAAGTGGCAGGAGAAGGAAGAGAGGTAGGGAGGGAAAAGGAAAGAGAGGAAAAGAGAGAATTAGGAAGAAAATTGACAGTGGGGCAAATACAAAAAGCTAATGAGGAAAAGAATGCCTTAAAAAGCAAAATTGGCCTAATGAGAAAGATACCTAAAGCTCACTGAGGAAAATAATTACTTAAAAATTAGAATTGAGCAAATGGAAACTAATGAATTTATGAAAAATCAAGATATTATAAAACAAAAACAAAAAAATGAAAAAAAAATAGAAAAAAATGAAATATCTTATTGGAAAAGCAACTGACCTGGAAAATAGATCCAGGAGAAATAATGTAAAAATTATTGGTCTACCTGAAAGTCATGATCAAAAAAAAAAAAAAAAAAAGAATCTGTCCATCATCTTTCAAAACTTATTAAGGAAAACTGCCTTGATATTCTAGAACTAGAGGGTAAAACAGAAATTGAAGAAAATTACAATTTCATCCTGAATGAAACCCTAAAATTAAAAGTTTCAGAAATATTATAGCTAAATTCTAGAATCCACAGGGCAAGGAGAAACTATTTTAAGCATCGAGAAAGAAACAAATATAGTGGTGACACAGTCAGGATGATACAAAATTTAGCAGCTTCTCCATTAATGAACTAAAGGGCTTGGATTACAATATTAAGATACAACCAGAAATCATTCATCCAGCAAAACTGAGTATAATGTTTCAGAGGAAAATTTTGTCATTCAACAAAATAGAGGATGTTTAAATATTCATGATGAAAAAACCAGAGCTGAACAAAAATTTGATTTTCAAATATGGGAATGACTCAGGAGGAGCACAAAGAGTAATCAGGAAAGTGATATTATAAGGGATTTAATAAAGTTTGTTAACATTCCTACATGGGAGGATGATTACTTATAGCTCATTAGAACTTTCTCATGGCAGTTAAGATTATATATGGACAGAGGACATAGATATGAGTTCAAGTTGAAAGGATAATAATTTTGAAAGTTAAATTAAGGTCTGAGAGAAAAAATGAACTGGGAGAAAGGGAAAGGTAGAAGTAGAATGGTCATTATCTGTCATATATCTGTCATAAAAAGAAGCAAGGAAAAGCATTTACAGTGGAGGGGAAGAGAGAGAGGAGAGGATAACTGAGTGAATTTTACCCTCATCAGAATTGGTTGAAAAAAGAAATAACGTACACAGTAATAATGTGAATAGAAATGTATTTTAACTTGCAGGAAAGTAGAGGGGAATGGGATATGGGAAGGGCAGATGGTGATAGAGGAGAGGGCATATTGAGGGAAATAGTGGTCAGTAGAAAAACTCTTTTGAGAAGGACAGAGTGAAAGGAAAGAAAAAAATAAAATAAATTGGGGGGAGGGGGGAAATACAGTTAGTGATGGTAATTGTAAAAAGAATTTAGATGTAAATTTCTCAGTAAGATCTCATTTCTCAAACATAGAAAGAATTGAGTCAAATTTATAAAAAAATAAGAGCCATGCCCCAACTGATAAATGATCAAAAGACATACCTAGAGGGCTATAAAATCATGCATATCTTTCTACCTAACAATACCACTATTCCAAAAGAGAATTTTTTAAAGGAAAAGAACTTATAAGTATAAAAATATTTAGAGAGGCTCTCTTGTCAGGACAAAAAATTATGAAAATTGAGGTGATGTCCATCAATTGGGCAAAGACTGAATAAACTGTGGCATGTGATGATGACGGAATATTATTATTCTGTGGGAAATGATGAGGAGAATGCTCTCAGAAAAACTTGGAAAGTCCTTCACAGACTCAACCAAAGTGAGTTGTACTTTGTAAAAAGGAGTAGCAATTTTCTGGGATGATCAGATGTGAATGACTGCTGTGCTTAGAAGTACAATGATCCATGACTAATCTGAAGGATTTATGATGATAAATCCTGTCCAAACAGAAAATATTCTTATTCTCTCTCCCTCTCTTTCTATATCTCTTTTTTTTTTCTCTCTCTCTCCCTCTCTCCTACTTTCCTCTTTCTTTTCCTCTTTCTCCTGCTCTCTTAATTTGTCTTTGTCCCTCCATTTTGTTTTCCTTAAGAGGTTTTTGTTTTGTTTTGTTTTTTTTTGTTTTGTTTTTAGGGGAGGAAGATCTACACTTTCTTTCACAATATGATTTTATGGAAATGTTTTGCCTAACTTCATGTGTTCTTTCTTAATGGGGCCTGGAAGTATGCATGAGGGAGAGAATCTAGAACACAAAGTTTTAAAAACAAATGTAAAAATTGTTTTAAATATAATTGAGGAAAAACAAAATGTTAAACAAAAATATATATTTTAAAAAGAAGTCTCTTATTTAAGTATAAGCTAAAATATATGAACTCTAAAATCTCTCCTAACTTAGATTCTCTCTTGCTGCCGTAAGTGAGGGTTTTTTTTTTAAACAATCTGTTACCTTATTTAATGAAGGAAGTGAAACAAAAAAAAAAAAAAAAAAAAAGAAAGAAAAGAAAGGATCTCATATGATAGTATAAACCATCATTATAAAATTGACTTACCTAGAAGAGGGAAAGAGGGAAGTATAATGCCATATTAAACTTACAATACAATTTAGTGAAATTATCCCCACAAAATAATTTCTATTCTCATTATCTATCCAAAGTATATTGGCATTGCCTTGGATCACTGAATCACTAAGAAGAACCAAGGCTTTCACAGTTGATCATTGCAAATTCTTGCTTTTATTATGTGCAAACTATAGCTGGTTCTGCTTGTTTCACTCAGCATCGGTTCATGTAAAATCATCTTGTTCATCATTTTTTATAGAACACCAATATTCCTTTACCTTCATATATAACAACTTATTCAACCATTACCAAATTGATAAGCATCTACTTATTTTCCAATTCTTTGCTATTACAAAAAGAGCTTCTACAAACATTTTTGTACATGTAGGTCCTTTTCCCTCCTTTATGATTCCCTTGGGGTACAGATCCAGGAGTGACACTGCTGAGTCAAAGGATATGGAAAAATACTATTGAAAAAAAGTAATATAAAAATGTATCTGCTAGTGAAAATTATCACCTTGAATTGGAATTCTAAATGGGTTGTTATGATAGCAAAAATCAGTAGATTTACTTTTTGAAAAAATACAGTCTTTGTCAGCCATTGCCTAAACTTCATTTTGCTAAAAGTTTTCCCCGGGTAGAAAAATAATTTTGCTACAACCTAAATTCATCCTGGGTTTTTGGAAAGAATACTATTGATTCTGAAACAGGAAGACAAATGACCAAAAAACATCTTTTCTGTATTACCTACATAATGGAAAAGACATATAACCTATTTAGGCTACAATTACCTCATCTGTAAAATTAAAAAATATGAGTGGAAATATTGCAGGTTCTTCATTGGTCTAAACATGAGAAGTTT
This sequence comes from Sarcophilus harrisii, assembly GCF_902635505.1. Taxonomy (NCBI): domain Eukaryota; kingdom Metazoa; phylum Chordata; class Mammalia; order Dasyuromorphia; family Dasyuridae; genus Sarcophilus; species Sarcophilus harrisii. Next base: position 218,801,564 of record NC_045430.1, read on the forward strand.
TTGTTATTAGAAATGTCAAAAGTCACTATCAACACAATGATATTTGATGCCAGAGGCACTGTATCAGAATGGACAGTTGGATTCAGGAATACCTAAATTTAATTCCAAATTCTGTAGTATGCTAGCTATATAAAACAAATAATTCTATGTCACAGGATCAAATGAAACTCTATTTTTTTAAAAATAGTGATATATTGGGGTTGCTCATTCCCAATTGTCCATACTGAATCTCATAAGTCTTGATGAATAAAAAAAATCAATGAATCAATATACATTTATTATGTGTCTACCATATGGCAGGCATTGTGTTAAGCACCTGGAATATAAAAAAAGAAAAAACAGTTGTTGCCTTTAAGGAGCTCCAAATCTAATGGAGGAGATACCATGCAAGCAAAAATATGCAAAACAAGGTACATTGAGGATAAATAGGAAACAATTAAAACAGGAAGGCACCCACTAGAATTAATCAGGATTGGGAAAGGCTTCTTGCAAAAGACTAGATTTGGATTGGGATTTAAAGAATGTTTGGGAGATCAGTAGCATTAGATCAAAGAGTACTTGATAAGGAAAAAGGTGTTAATATTAGAAAAGTAGAATGAGGCTGGATTATAAAGGGCTTTGGATACCAAACAGAGGATTTTGCATTTGTTCCTAGAGGCAAAAAGAAGCCACTGGAGTTTGTTGAGTAGGGAAGTGAGATGGTGAGACTTCACTATAGGTAAATCATTTTGGTGGCTTAATGGATTAGATAGGAGAGAACTTGAGTCAGACAGATCCAGCACTAGCCCAGGCATGAGCTGATGAGTGTTTAAATTACAGTTATGTCAGTGTCAGAGAAGAGAAAAACACATATTCAAGAGATTTTACAAAAGTGAAATCAAAAAGCCTTAGCAACAGATTGAGAGTAGAAAGAGATAGTCCAGGATAACTCCTAGTTTGCAAACTTTAGAGATTAGGGAAATTATTCTACAATAATCAGGAGGGTAGCAGGAGGGGCAATGCTAATGAATTCTGTTTTGAATATATTTAAGATATCCACTAGGCATCCAATTTGAGATGTCCCAAGGACAATTGGAGATGTGAAATTGGAGATCAGCCAAAAAGAAAAAAAAAGAAAAAAAAAAAAACTGGGGCAGAAAATATATATTTGAGAATAATTGAAATAGAGATGATAATGAAATCCATATATGGGGTCACCAAGTAAAGGAGTATAGAAGGAAAAGAGAAGAGGATCCAGGACAGAATCCTGAAGAACATCTACAATTAAAGGGTGTGATATGATGAGATAAAATCATGAAGCTACAAAAAGATGATCAGTACAGATACTATCATTACAATCTATAGTTATATTCAAAACAATATTCTTACAGTCTGTCATTCAAAAGTTTGTCTTGAAATTCAAATGTGCCCTTTTTGGTTGAAGTATTTTCACACTTTATCACTGATATAATGGGGAACTGGAGAAGAACAGGGGGCAAGTTCATATACAGCATGAGCCTTCATAGATCCAAAAGTGAATCTATGTCCCTGATGCTTCAGCTACATTCAGATTCATTTTCTCTTCTTTTGACCATCACAGCTTGATATTCTCATGCTTTGGAAATAGAATTCTTTTAGATTCATCTGCATTTACAAATGATATGCTAGCAGTACATTTGTTTTCTGCTCATCAGTATTTTTTTTCCTTTTTTCTTGTGGATTTATACATACTAATATGCATAACATTTCTAAATTATTCTTAAATCAGTGGTATGACAAAATAAATATTAAGGGGAACCATAAAAATGAAATGATTGAATTCATTTGTTCACTCAAAAATCAAATAACTTAAATTTATGCTTGCATTAGATTATGACATTTAAACTTTCTAAATTATTGAGGTTTTCCTGCAGTCCTTTAGCTGTCAGTAGTCCAGACATTAATACTGTTTAGAATAAAGTAGATTTCATCTAGTTGCATTTTTACATTAACATGGGTGGTCTTGTGGTTTGGGTCAAAATTCTTATGTTTGTACATTGATGTGTATATTTAGAATGTTTGAAAGTGTTATATATTACAATCATTAAATGTTCAAGCTGGAAAAGACCAGTTCAACTCTTCTCTCATTATTCTAGAGAAGGACACTGAGGTCCAGAGAAATTAAGACACTAGCTCAAGGACATATAGCTAAGTTGAAAAAGATGTGGGACTTAAAGCTGTGCTTAGAATTCTTTCTGTCATAAAATCACAGAATTTCATGGTTGAAATATACTTCAATGAATAGCTAGTTCAAACTCGAGTGGCTATTGTTAGTCAACAAAGAATTTCCTCTATGAAAATAATATATATTTTATTTCAAACTCTTTGGAACCCACAACCTCCAGAAAAAGCATATTCTCCTTTTGGATAGCTTTAATTTTCTGGAAGCATTTCCTTATATCAAACCTAAGTTTGTACCCTTACAACTGCTACACACTAATCTTAGATCTCACCTCTGGAGAGAAGTTGTTGCTGTTTTTAAACTGTTACAGTCATATTTGACTCTTTCTGACCTTATTTGCAGTTTTCTTGGGAAAGATACTGGAATGGTTTGCCATTTCCTTCTCCAGCTCATTTTACACAAGAGGCAACTAAGGCAAACAGGGTTAAGTGATTAGCCCAGGGTCTCACATCTAATAATTGTCTGAAGCCAGATTGGTCCAGATCTATCCACTGTGCCCTCTAGATCTATCCTCTGGTCAAAAGTAGAATAAATATAATCCTCTTTCCACAAAAATCCCATTAAGTACTTAAATACAAATATTGCCTCTCCCCTAAAATTTCTCATATTCAGTTAAAACATGTTTACTTCCTACAATCAGTTCTCTAATGGCATCTAGTCAATTCTTTTTACAATCAAGGTTTCCTTTCTCTGGGCATTCTTCGACTCATTTTTGCCACATTAGATGTAACTATCTAATCATAACTATAACCAAAACTATAACTCAACTGTAACCACATAAGGATCAGCTGAAGTCACTAGAGATATTTAGCATGGGTAACAGAAGATGATAACATTGTTCAACTATCTGGGAGCCTGCCAGATAGAAAAATTAGCTTTGTACTATTTTATTCCAGAGGCTGTCCTAGATACAATAGATAAAAGTTGCAAAGAAGCAAAATTAGGATTAATATAAGGGAAAGTATTCATACATTTGAATTATCCAGAAAGAAAATGGATACATCTAGAGGAAGATGAATCTACTGATTCATCCTCACTGGATTTCATCAAGCAAATGGTTGTCATATATATTGTAGAAGAAATTCTCCTTCAAGTATGGGTTCTAATGATTACATTCTGTGATTTTGTATGAATATGGGAAATACGAACCTGATAGAGATTTTTTGTAGATTATGACAATGAAGGTCAAATTTTAAGTCCTTAAAAGAATAAAAATGTTTATTGACAATAATATTATCTCAATACCAATTTAGCAAAGTTCTGAAAAGCTTCTCCACCACAAAGTTGGTCACCAGATATTGTTTCTGATGTATTTTTAAGTCCACAACAATTCTCAAAGAGTATTTGAAGGTATAGAGGAGCTGCAATCTTCATTTATTAGAAAATATTGGATTTAAATTCTGATTGCTACAAAAAGACTTTATGTAAATTAATTCCTTTCTGGGACCCCAGTGTCCCCATTTTTGGAATGAAAGAGTTTGATTAAATTACCTTTGAAGTCTTTTTTTTTTTTAACTTCGAAATATTATCTTGACTATAGACTAATCCCAGAACCATATTGAAGCCATACAAAAATTGCATACTTAAATGACTGAAGATTCAAGAGATAGAGAAATTTGAGTATGTAAATGGTTGATATGAATTCAAGAAAGTCAGCCTTGTCTGAAAAGCCTTTCTCCTTAAAAAGCAGAGATGTTAGAAAAAAGGGGAATTATACTTTTTGACATAATAATAGGGAGAAATGGGGAAAGTAAGGGCTCATTAGCAAGTTTTCAAAAAATTTTAATATCTTCTTCCCCTACTTAGGAGACAAAGTAGAAAAATGAAATCTCAAGGACACATAGCTAAGTAGAAAAAGAGTTGGGGAGAGAAAAACATAAGATTTGTTATTAGAGGAATTCAATTGGAATTCCAATTTCAATAACATAAAGCCTCGTATGTGGCTTTGGACAAGTCTGTGACTTTCAATGTCTTCGTTTATAAAGTGAAAAAGTTGCATTAGAAGACCTCTGAATTCAAAATAGATGATCCTTTTTTATCTATTGAATAAGGAAAGTTAATGAACATGTATACTCTTATTCATACAAATGTCAAATTATATCCTTGAATTGGCACTCAGATTTATGAAATTTTTTAAATAGGGAGGTAGAATTGTGTGTATATATTGCTATTGTAGGATTGCTTCCTCTAAATAGTATACTTTAATGAGGTGAAAAGATAAAAGGTAATCTCTGTAAAATCAGACATTTACATAACAACTTATTTTAGAGCATCCTAGGGGAATAGCTTAGGCAAGATAATAATCTTCAAACTTAGCTTCATTCTTAAGATAAAAAGTTTGGTAAAAAAAGTAAATGTAGCCATATTTCCCATAAGACTAAAAGGAACATAGAATTATGAAAGTGAGGTCATTAAAATGATCTAGTACTAGTTAAAGAAACCTCATATTCACTTGGAAAAAAAAAAACAAAAAAAACAGTATCACTTAAGGGTTGTCATGTAAATTACATTTGTTGTACTTAATCCAGAGGCTAGAAAAAGGAACAAAGATAGGTAGGATATAAGGGGAAAAAATTATATTAATTTCCCTAAGTAGAATGCACTACTTGGGAATCCCTATTTTTCTTCCTCCTGGGGAGTCTCCAAGATAAAGAAAGACCTCTAGTTTTCCAGTATTTTGTAGATGAAAAATGTGTAGTTCACGTTCTAGCTGAATTGGATGATTCTTAGCATCCTTTCCAATGCTGTGACTTCACAGAAATTTGCTTACACTCAATATAGTCATTGATGTTATATAATGAGATACTCTCAAGTATTAAGGAAGGTAGAAGAGAAGAGTTTAATTAGATGTTCAGTTGACCCCAGGATCTGAAGAACAAGAATAAAAAAATTCATTCCCACAAGATGGCTATCATCAACTTGCATACCATGGGCACAGTGCATAAGCCATCTGAGGGAAAAATACATATTCCTCCCTTCTCAAACCTACCTTTCAAGAGATCAGTTCTCCAAGTATACATAGAACAAAGTGGGATACATAATAATGATGATTATGATGGTGATAAAAATATAATGTTTGTACAGAGTGCTTTGCAAAAGAGGAAGAAAAAAAGGAGGAGGAAGAGGAAGAACAAAAAGAAAAAGAAAAGGAATAGGACAAGGAGGAAACTAGCATTTCCACAGTGCCTTCATATTTATGAAATCCTACATAAATTCTCTCATGATCCTCACAAGATAGGTGTTAGTATTATTCCCATTTAACAGATTAGAAAACTAAGCCTCTGAAGGGTTTAGTGTCACATAACTATTAAGTATCTAAAGCAGAGTTTGAAGTTGGATTTTCCTCATTCTATCCTTTGCACAAAATACTGAGGTCATAAAAATAATCATAGTTAATAGTTCTTTATTGTATCAGACTGTTAACTGGTCTATTCTCATTTATATTCTACAAATACTTGAGAAAAAGGCTCTATGACTAGTCTCAATACACCAAGAAAATCAATTAAACAAAAAATAAAAATTTCCCAGTTGAATACAGTTGCCATGAATATGAAATGCTGGCAGCTGGAACCTTCACCTATGAAACAGCCCCAGCTGTTCATCACCACTCTGCCACTCAGCTGGACTACTCAAGTTACCTTGTTAACAAGTAACAGGCATGGGACTGGAAATCAAGTCTCCCGACTCACAACCCAGTGTTTATTTGTTTGGGTTTTCACCCCACTATTATATAAATCAGATATAAATAGGAAAAATAAAAACTGAAACCTGAAGGTATCATTTCAACTTCTTTATTCTCAACCCAAAATGATTCTGATTATTCCTTAAAGCAGAAGAGTTAAAATCAATGATGCATAAAACATCCAATCTGAAGAAGTTATCTAATCTTATGTGTTTTTTAAAAACTGAAATGTTTGAATTAATGTCGAAAAATATTAAACAGTTTACAGTCTGTTTTAAATTATTGGATAATCAGTACTAAGGATTGGTTCTCACTTTTCCCAGCATTTGATATTTAAAATCACTTGGTTTTTTTTTTTAAGATTTAAAATGGATTCTTACATTTAAAAGACTATGATTAACATTCTTAAAATTAAAATCTATTAGTCCAAAGAATTGTATGCCCTTGGTAGCTTGAGAAAAAGTTTTTATTTTTTTTTTTATTTAAACAACTTCATTTCCTTCATGTAGCATAGGCTTTTTCCCCCCTCAATTATAAATAACTAGGAATCAGTGTAGAATTCTACTCAAAGAACAGCCTCATTAGTATTAGTAATACAACTTTTCATCACATATGCCATAAATAAACTTCTGGCTTCATGACTACACTAGTGAGCTACACTAACATAATGACTTAGGGATAAATGATGAGTCTTGAATATGTGAGTGTGGGGGGAGGGCACAATATTATATGCCAAACACAAGTATTAATGCAGCAAAAGGGATACTTCACCATCATATTAGCATATTTTTGAAATTGTTTACTATCAATGTTTTAATGTACTCTTTGCCCTATTCCCCTAAAGTTGGATATTTCAGGGTTTGTTTGTTTGTTTTTTTCATCAATGAAAATTTGCTTGATAAGAGTGAAAATCTGAGTTGTTTTTAATGTGCATTTTTCTTAACATTAGTGATTTGGGAAAATGTTTTGTGTGGTTATTAAATGTATGAAATTCTTACTGTTCATTCATACCCTTTGAATACTTTTGTAATGGTGAGGGAAATGGAAAACCACTCCAGTATCTTTGCCAAGAAAATACCAAATGAGATCAGACATGACTGAAAAAACACTCAACAACAACAATAACAGCAACAACTTTCCTATTGGCATTTGGTTTTAGATAATTGTGTTTGTTCTCATAGATATGTTATTTTTATCACATATATTTCATGGAAAGATTTTCACTCAATCAACAATTTCCCTTCTTATCTTATTATTTACTTTGGTTTTATGTCAAATATACTTTCAACTCATATATAAATGAATTCATCTTTTTTTCCTTGCATGATCTCTTTTAATATATAATCCTTCTCCCAAGTAATTTATGTTATTAAATAATTAACTATGGCATTTTAAGTAAATTTTTAAAAAATTCTTCCTTTAACTATTTTTTAGTATTGTATTTTTTTTCTGTTTCTTTTAATTGCCAGAACCAAACAAATATTGTGTCTGGTAGTGCTAATACTCATTCATCCATAATTTATGCAAGTTATTTGATTTTAATTGACATAGAATTAAATATAAATATTAATTTAGATAGGGTCATCATATTGTTTCAACTAGGAGCAATGAACATAGCTCCAAGTATTTAACTTCCTTCATTTCTTTAAAAACAATTTATATTACTTTTATATGACTTGGAGTTTTCTTTGAAGATTGGGCACTAAAAATTATATATTCACTAGTTAAAATGGATTTTATAGGAGAGCAGAAAAGCAAAATTGGAGCAGAAACAATCATTAAAGGCCATCCAGTCAAAACTCTTTATCTGTATAGAGATGGAACAAGAAAAATGATTATTTTTCTTATGTAATAGTAACTAGTTAATAAATTAGAATCAAATTTTTCTTTCTTTTATACTTTTTCCCCTCATCCAGAAATTAACTAGTGTGGGAAATATCTTACCTATCTGAGATGGCTGAGATCTAATCAAAATTTGGGCTGATGGGTACATTCCAATTGTGTTTGCTCAGAGAAGTCTGGGGAAATGCTTATTCTCAGACTGACATAGATTGTTAAATCTTTTTGATTAAGATTTGGGTGATCCAAATCAGTATCCCAAGACCCTCATCGTAATATTCATATCTCTTATTAATTGTTAACCAATCAAATTTGATTTCCATCCTCAGCATAAGGCCTCTTCCAAAGATACATAAACTGTGAGCCCACCATTGTCAGGGGTCTTTGGTCTAAGAGAGAGACAGCCAAATGACCATCCTTTTATTAATAAACATATTGACATTATTAACACAATGATTAAATTCTTGAGAAATTATGCCTTTAGAACTTTTTAAATGTCATAGGAAAAAGTAAGATTCATGGAATTTAACTGACTTGGCAAATGAGAGACACCATTATCAAAGTCAAACATAGAACCTAGATCCTATAACTCCAGACCCAATGCTCTTTCCATTGTACCACTAATGATGAAAAATTTGTTGTTGTTGTTTTTATTATTCTGCTAATTTACTAAAGATATGAGTTGTCTCACTTAGGTTTTGCTTTTGGTTTTTGGAAATTTTTGATCTGTGGGGTTTTCTATCAACAATACCCTATCATCTATAATAAAGGTGATTATATATTCTCTTTTTCAATGTTTATGCCTTTAATATTGTTTTTTTTCTTATGGCTGTCTCTAGAATTTATAAAACCATGTTAAAAGATAGAGGCAAATGAGAATATTTTAATTTTCTCTGGCAATTAATGGGAAAGTTTGCCATCCTATCCTTAGTGTGAATGAGGCTAGATTTTGATATTAAATTATTTTATTATAGCTAAAACTGGTCCTTTATTTTCATAATTCTTAAGAGTTTTTTTTAGCAAATAAAATACTTTTTCTTTTTTGCATATATATATAACTCTGTAATTTAGGTTGTTGTTGTTATTGTTATATTTCTAATGTGATTATTAAAAAAACCCCAAAAAACTATTCTAACTATCTATTAATTCCTAGTGTTGCATACAGTTAAGGTTTTTATATTTTGGGATTTTGATTTTTTTTCCTTTCTCTTCTTTTGGATCAGGCTAGCTATATTATTTATAATATCAGTTTTTTCCAAAAGTTTAATTTTTATATTCCCTGATAATTTTTATATATGTAAATGTGAAGTATATCTACTTTTTTTTTTATTTTTTTCCTTCCTTTTCAAGATTTCTTCATTTGGTACTTGGTTATGTATTGATAATATAGTTTAAAATTGATCCTAAATTAAATTATCTTTATTTTCTTAAATACTTTTTTTTCAGAAATATAGTTTTGCTGTGTTTTTCTGAAAAGTAAATATATGTATCCTAAATTTTTTGATGTTGCTTATTTGTCATTGTTTTATTTCATATAGTCATTGTTATTTCCCCCATAAAAGGTTGACAAATATTCAGAATATTATTATTAGATATCTAAGTTTATCTTTTACTTTAACTCTTCATTAATTAATTTTTGTCATAAATAAAGTATGTGTTTAATATTATACCTTTTAAAGATATATATTTTCCCAATATCTTACCACAGGGTCTACTTTTATAAATATGATATATGGCTCTGAGATTTTAAAAATTATTTAATATTACCATTCAGAAAAACCTATGAATATTTAGGGTACAATTTTCTGATAGTTTACATTTTCTTTTCTATTTATTTTTTTCTATTATCTAGCTTCCAAAAATATCAATGCTTCCTATAATTATTATATGAATTTATTTTGAAATTCACTTGTTCTTTATGAAGTTCAATGGTATTCCCTTTATTGTAAATATGTCTAACAGTGATATTGTTTCATTTTCTATGGTATCTTTAAGATAATGTAATTTTCCTTTTATCTAAAATAAAAATTATACATAGGAACAACTAAGTTTCTAATTTTATTAGGGACCCACAGGGCATTATAAAGCACCTAAGAAATTAAAAAGGCCTTCCTGTAAGACCTTATTGAATATTGATGTTGCTATTTTGTTCAGATATAGTTGTATCTGATTATGAACTTTTTTTTTTTACCATTTCCTCCTCCACCAGTTACTATGTGATGCCAGGAATAAATAATCTGACCCATCAGCTTGCAATAGCACTCAGCTATGCCTTCTGTCCTACAAGAGACAAAAACTTGCTTTGGCTGGAACTAAAAAATGGTAGCACCGTATTCAATTCACTGTGTACCACAATACTCAGGCAAAAAACTGAAGAACTGAGAGAAATGGGTAACAGAGTTGAAGTATATGATGTTCCAAATGACAAAAGGGAAAAGGAACTGTAATTCAATAGGCTTGGTTCAATCACTTAGGTGAGTTAGATTGGTGTGGTAGGAGGCTGAGACAGATTTGAAGTAAAAACATAAGAGTATTGCCATCATGGACCAAAGAATTAGAAAGTAACCAATGGGATTGGGGAGAAGAATGATCTCAAAAAACAATAAAACTCAATTAAAGACTTTGAATGTAATCAGCTAAAACAACAAAAAAAATATTAATAACAAAAGAGAATGTGGCCTCCAGATAAGTTAGTTTTTGAGGATGAGTTTGAACTCTAAGGACCAACAAGATTAGCTGTGTTATCAGCTAGGACTAGGAGCAAAACAGTACTAATAGCCAAACCCCCCATTTCCCTTAGACCTATCATTTAGTTTTTAACAAAAATTTAAAAATTTAAGACTCTTTGGACCAGTTATATGTTTGCTCTGAGTTGACAGGTGTGTTTTGGAGAGAGGTAGGAAAGGTATAGCAGTGATGATATTATCCTTCATATATGGAGATACACTTAATGATATACCGTGAGTAGAGTATAGTCTAAGTCATTTTCCAGGATCCATCAATGCTATGAGGACAAGTGTCATTCTTGAATCTAACAATGTATAGGGGGAAAAACTACTGACCTGAGATCAGGACTCAGGAGACCTGAATTTAAATACAATTGCAAACATTTATTAGCTGTCTGATTAAGTTCCAGTTTCTACATCTGTAAAATGGAAATCATAGCATTTGCTGTTTACAGTGCAATGATTATCATGCAAACTATCTTATTCATTTCTTCTTAGAAGCTCCATTTAATTAAAAACCTTAAGGATGACAGTATTTTTTTAAAGATGAGACAGACTCAGATATCTTATATATCTTTAAATGTATATATATACATATATGCATGTGTATACATATGTTTTAGAATGTTATTCTTTTAACTAACTTTCTCATTTATTTTCTCTTTTATCCTTTTTAAAACAGTGATAAGCATACGTGAAAAAGTCTTCATTGCCATGTTTATTGACATGGAAAATGAGGTATCAAAATACAAAATTTGGAGGTTTCAAACTGATTTCTATGATGGAGATATAAACTGAGATGAACTTCTTTTTAAAGTCACTTAAAAGGGAACTCCATAATTGTTAAGCCTGGTGAAATTTTAGCAGAAAAGCCCTATGGAAAGGCAGATGGTCTTACTCATTATAGCCTTACTGAGTAAATAAATGGAATAGGATTATTTATCATTGCAGAAGCTCTTAGTTCTCCACAAAATGATGACCAAGGAATGAATCTTTGTCCTACAATTGGCAGTCTTGTGCAAACCTCATTTCAACTTCAGAAAATTTTGATCATTTTTTTCTAATTTTGAGAGTTATGCCAAGGAATGAAAGACAAAGCATATGCTTCATGAATACTTGTATTTATGAGATGAATGCCACAGTGGCAAGGAAGCATCCCTAGGAGATGGATCTATATTAGCTAAATGATACAATTTTTGATCCAATTAAGAATGAACATCTATCCTTCTTCCCTTCAAGACCTCTATTTCTTTTATCCTTCCCTGACACCCTCAACCCTCCATATACACCCTGAAGTGGTGTTCAAAGAGTGCTTAATAACGTTAGAATGGCTCCTTCCCTGGACTGGAAATGTATTATTAGTATTACTTGTATCTGGGCCATCACCAGAGAGAAAAAGGAGTGGCTGAATAGGGAGGATCCTAGCTCTAGTTCTGACTTACAAGTTCTTACTTTACCTCATCTTATTATGTTTTCTAGAAGGAAGAAAAAGATGAACAGAGGGAGGTAGAAAATGAAGGTGAGAGACAAAGAAGCTGAGAGAGGGGAACGTCTAAAGTGATAACAATTGTATAAAAAAAGTATTTGTTAAATGATTACTATATGTTATATACTGTGATAAGTGTTGGGTATACAAAACAATAAGAAAATCCCTGTTCTCAAGGATTCCATTCTAATGGGAAGACACAACAAAATGGGGAACAAAAAAGGAAAGTTGGGAATAGTTTGGAAATAACAAGAAAAGAAAATGGAGATCTCATCATGTGAGGGGAAAGAATAACTCAACTTCAGTTTGCATGGTTTAGAAATGTCTGAGAATGAACTGACTTCCTCAATGTGACCTATAGAAGTCTACTTACCAATCCTGGACTCTGATTGTACTAAAATTACCTCTTTTATTGTATGTTTTTATTTTTATCTGTGACTTTTTATTCCTGTGTTTGGATATTAAGGGTAGCTAGCTACTGCAGTAGATAGATGGATAAAACTGGAGTCAGGAAGATGCAGCTCTCTGAATTCAAATTCAGATTCAGATATTCAATAGCTGTGTTACCTGAGCAAATTGAGTTACCATTCAACTTTGACTGCCTCAATTTCCTCATTTGTAAAATGAGCTGGAGAAGGAAATGGAAAAACAGTTCTGTCTACTTTCCAAGGAAACCCCAAATGGGGATCATGAAGAGTCTGACAGTACTAAAACAGTCAAATATTAATCCTAACATTTGATTTTCTTTTTTTTAACTTCTCTTCTCTAACACTGGCATGCCCTGGTATAAACCTTCACCCATGTATATTCGAATTATTTTAAGAGGCTTCTGTCTCTTGTATCTATCCATCGCAGTCTTCCCTCCAAGAAGCTATAAAAGTGATTCTCTTTAATTTGAATAGTGTGAAATTAAATACACACACACACACACACAAACACACATCCCTCTGATTTTTAAAGCTTATAGTAATATAATTCCTTTCCACATTCCCAGTGTTCTTAAACCTTCCACCTGTCTTTGATCTAATGGCACTGGCCTCCTTAATGTTCTTTCATACTCTATCACAGAACTCTATGACTTCTCACTGGTTGGTCAAAATGCTTCCCCTGCTCATCTCCATCTCTTAACTTCCTTTAAGTCTCAGCTACAATCACATCTTCCAATACCTTTTGAATTCCCCCTAGCTGCTTCTGGAAATTATCTCCAAATTATCATGCTGTCTCCTTCGTTCAAAAGTGAGTGTATTGAGGGAAGAAACTTCTTTTTTTTTTTTTAATTCTTTTTATCCTCTGCACTTAGTAGGTATTTAAGTGCTTATTGACTTGTTAATTAAAAGAATCATAAAACTGAGAGTCAAAAAGGAATTTGTGATCAAAGCTCTTCACTATATAGAAAGGAAAAGCAGGTTCAATAAGAAGTAAAATGTCTTACCTAGGCTCACATAAGTTAGCAAATGGAAGAACTGAAATTCTTTCTCTTGTGTTATGCCTACAAATGCAGTCTCCCCTTAATCATCACACAAACTTTTAATGAAAGACTCAGTTCCAGCTTTTAAAAATGTATTTTATATTCATTTCAGATCAATTCCATACAGACTACAACAAAAAGGTTAAAAAAAAAACTATACAATTCAATGGCACACATAGGTGTTGTATGATGAAACAGTTCTCTCCTTTAAAATATGGTTACTGAAAATTCAACAGAGATTATAGAGAACTATCTTCTTAAGAACCTACAGGAGCAATGGAGAGCCTACTGTTTTAACAAAGAGATCAAAATTTAATTCCTAAAAATGCAAAATGTTGCCAAGTCTTCCAGCTATAACTTATCAAAGCATTTAGAGATTTCTAATTCATGCTTTCATCTTCTTGCCAAACTTGTATGTATACATAAGGACTAGAAGAACACCACTTTTTCCGCTTTCCAAATACACCTTTAAGTAACATAAATGCTGTTAATTTTGAGAAATATATTTTTTTCCATCTAGCTACTGGCAGACATGATGGGGCTTGTACTTCTCCAAGTATTGTTTTAAAATATATTTTGTAGCATTGCTATAGGTTAAAAAAAAAACACACCTCTGCTAGTCTCATTTCTGACTTTGGCACCATTTGCCAGATGAAACTCATAGAGTCTTTATAGGGTGAATTGAGACAAAACAAGTTTTTTTTTTTCCAAACTCATGCACATGGGCAAACTGGAAGGTGCCTTTCTCCATAGGTCTTGAGAGTCACTGTTGAAAGGACTAGCAGGCACCAATTCTACACAGTAGCCTGGAATAACCATAATAAGAGATTAATTATTTTGTGTTAATTCCAGAAATTCACTTTTAAAATTCCCCTGTGCAAAATAGCTTATTAGTCCATGATCATAAATCTCAGTATATACTAATTTATCAAAACTAAGCAAATCTGCCATTTTAGAACACTATAAAGGAACAAAGATTAGCCAGACTTTCATGGATTGGAAAGGAGGTAACAAAGTGAATTGATCTGGAATGTAGCATGCTTTATAAAAAATGACAGACTTGGGTTAGGCAAGTCAATGATGGGCCCTGAGTAACTAGGTGCCACAGTGAGTAGAGTGTTGAACTTGGAGTCAGAAAAACCTGAGTACCATTCCTTCCTCTGATACTTATGGGAAAATCATTTACCGTCTTAAAGTCTCAATTTCCTGTCCATAAAATGAAGATAATAGTAGCACCCATCTACCGGGATTGTAAGAATAATTGAGATGGCATGTGGAAAGGGCTTTCCCAGTGCCAAATAAATGCTAGCTAGGAGGAATCAGAGGAAAAATAGGAGTAGAAGAAAGAGGAGTTGTTGTGGTCATCAAGATAATAATAGGCACTCTATAAAGGCACTGAAATGGAGAATTCAAAGCTTTACTTTCTCAATAATTCTTTTAATTGTCTACATGATCTTTACTACAGTTTTCCATAAAAAGAGCTATGACCCAGAATGAAAATTCCTTAAAACTGTGCACTTTCAGATCAGCTCTAGTTCCCTCTCTACCAATTCCAAGTACTCTCATTTCAAATACAGCACTCTTGCCACTGCACCACAGTGTTGATCTTGTAATTGCATAACTTAGCTTTAATAATATATCCTGTCAACAGCAAGTTCAAATGACAATGTGTTTAAGCACCACTAAATCCGGAGTAATTATAACTACATAATATTGAATCATTCTAAAGACTTAAGTAAAATAGGCAAACTCAATGACCACAAATAAAATAGAGAACTGAAAAATGGTCAAAGGATATGAACAGACAATTCTCAGATGAAGAAATTGAAACTATTTCTAGTCATATGAAAAGATGCTCCAAGTCATTATTAATCAGAGAAATGCAAATTAAGACAACTCTAAGATACCACTACACACCTGTCAGATTGGCTAAGATGACAGGAAAAAATAATGATGATTGTTGGAGGGGATGCGGGAAAACTGGGACATTGATGCATTGTTGGTGGAGTTGTGAACGAATCCAACCATTTTGGAGAGTAGTTTGGAACTATGCTCAAAAAGTTATCAAACTGTGCCTACCCTTTGATCCAGCAGTGTTACTACTGGGCTTATATCCCAAGAGATTATAAAGAAGGGAAAGGGACCTGTATGTGCACGAATGTTTGTGGCAGCCCTTTTTGTAGTGGCTAAAAACTGGAAACTGAATGGATGTCCATCAGTTGGAGAATGGCTGAATAAATTGTGGTATATGAAAATTATGGAATATTACTGTTCTGTAAGAAATGACCAACAGGATGATTTCAGAAAGGCCTGGAGAGACTTACACGAACTGATGCTGAGTGAAATGAGCAGGACCAGGAGATCATTATATACTTCAACAACAATACTATATGATGACCAGTTCTGATGGACCAGGCCATCCTCAGCAACGAGATCAACCAAATCATTTCTAATGGAGCAGTAATGAACTGAACTAGCTATGCCCAGAAAACGAACTCTGGGAGATGACTAAAAACCATTACATTGAATTCCCAATCCCTATATTTATGCACACCTGCATTTTTGATTTCCTTCACAAACTAATTGTACAATATTTCAGAGTCTGATTCTTTTTGTACAGCAAAATAACATTTTGGTCAGGTATACTTATTGTGTATCTAATTTATATTTTAATATATTTAACATCTACTGGTCATCCTGCCATCTAGGGGAGGGGGTGGGGGGGTAAGAGGTGAAAAATTGGAACAAGAGGTATGGCAATTGTTAATGCTCTAAAGTTGCCCATGTATATATCCTGTAAATAAAAGGCTATTAAATAAAAAAATAAATAAATACATCTAAAAAAAATAAAAATAAAATAGAGAACTACTGTTCTATCTATTAAAAACAGATTTGAAATATATATATATATATATATATATATTTCCATTGACTTCTTTAGTTTACTAAATTGAAGAAAACAAATTAGTTGCATTAGAATTAGCCTTCCCAGGAATCAAGATGATACAGCACTAAAAACCCTCAGTTAAGCTCTTCCAAAATTCTGGAGTGGCAAAGTCAACAAAAGGTCAGAGTGAAATATCCTTCCAGTTCAAGAAAATTTAGAAGGTTGGTAGGAAATGTCTGGAACACAAACATCTGGGCTGACCCAAAGCCCAGGTGAAGAAAACACTGTTGGTGGGATTAAGTGATAGCAACAGAAACAACAAAAGCATTGGGAACTCTCAAACTAGAGAAGATAAGGGGTCCTGGACAGATAAAGGGTCAGAAAGAAAGTAGAGTAGAAGCCTTTGCTACCACTAGATGCAGAAGATAGATGTAGTTTGGAAACTCTATGGCTTCAATCTACTTTTGGATTATGATTCAAGAGCAGAGAAGAACATTTAAATCGAGGAGAAGTGGTAACCCTCAAGGGCAATATATTTTTTTGGTCACAAGAGATCAGGGACTTTGAAAAGCAGCATCACTTCCAGTCCGAAGGGATCTAAGAGCCTGAAAAACAGTCCTGATTGTAATGCCAAGGGATTAAAGGCTTTCCTAAATAAGCACTCAAGTAAAGGTCAGGAGAGCACTCTCCACATATACTGCTTAGAAAATAGCAAAAAAAATCCAAATCCCTCACATTTAAAACAGCAATGTGAAAAAGTCTGAAGCTTGAGACATTGCTTCTCACAGTCCAATACTAGGAATAGAATCCAACTTTAATAAAAAGTTCAAAATTAAGAAACAGGGTGGGAAAATGAGTAAACAAAACAAAAAAGTGTCTGACCATTCAAATCTAGTATGGTAATAGGGAAGATAAGACATAAATTCAGAAGATAATGAAATAAAAACAATTATAAACAGTTTCCAAAGGGGAAAAAAAGTGAAAAAAAAAAAAAAGAAAAAAAATAGTCTCAAAAAAAAAAAGAAAAAAAAAAACTTCAACAAGATTATCTGGAAGAGTTAAAACTTATTTTCAACATCAAATAAGAATGAAAGAGAAAGAATTAAGTAAATACATGAAAGCAAAGGAAGAAAATTATGGAAATAATAGCATATGGATAAAGAGATAAAAAGAAATTCTGAAGAAAAAAAATTAAAAAAAAACCGTAAGAGGCCAAATGAAAACAAGAAGTACAAAAATTCACTGATATAAACAACTCATTCACAAGTAAAATGGACCAAATGGGAAAGTAAGTACAAAGAACCAAATCACCAAATAAAATAATTTCTTTAAAATTAGAATTAGGCAAGTGAAAACTAATGACTCCATGAGTCATAAAGACAACAAAACAAAGTTAAGAGAATGAAAACATTAAGAAATATCTCATTTGAAAAACAAATAACTTGGAAAATAAATCAAGGAGAACTATTTTAAGAATTATTTAACTATCTAAAAATCATGATCAAGAAAAGGACCTAAATATATTTCTAAAAATTATCAAGGAAAACTACTCTGATATCTAGAACCAGAGAGTAAAGCAGAAATTAAAAGAATTCACCACCATCTGAAAGAAATCCTAAAAGAAAAACTCCAAGAATTATAGACAAATTCTAGAGTTCTCAGAAAGAGAAAATATTTCAAATAGTCAGAAAAAATTCAAATACCATAGAGAACATAGATAAGATCACACAAGAATTAGCAACTACCACATTAAAGAAGAGATTTAGGAATATGATATTCCAGAATGCAAAAGACTTGGGATTTAAACCAAAAAATTACCCAAAAAACAGAATATAGTCCTCTAAGAGGAAACATAGATATTTAATGAAATAGATAACCTTCAAGCATCCTCAATGAAAAGATGAGAGATGAATCTGAATTTCAAATATAAGATTCTAGAGAAGTATAAAAAGGTAAATATGAAAAAAATAAAAGAATCAATAAGGTTAAATTGTTTAGCTTTCTTTATGGGAAAATGATACCTTCATCTAATGATTCCCTTATATTAAGGGCATTTAGAAGAATTCTACATAGAAGGAGGATGTGATAATGTAAAAAAAAATGAAAAGGGAAAAAAGAAGGATGCTCTGGGAGAAGGTGAAATGGAGCAAAATAGTGTAAAAGTGGGGGAGGGAACAACATTTATACCTCACATTTCTCATTCCCAGCTAAATTAGGACAAACAGTGAAAAATCCAAATACATAACTCAATTGGTAATCAAAGTTTATTTTACCTAAGAGGTGAGCAGAAATGAAAGGGGATAATGTTTAGGGAAGACATGATAAAAAGGAAGACAGATAAAAGGAGGAAGGGTCAGAAATCAAATAGAATTTAGGGGAGTGATAGGATAAGAAGAGAGAGAAAAGGATAAACAAAAGAAAATAGGATACCAGGAAATGCACTATTAGTAATCTTAACTGAACATGAATGGTATGGCCTTACTCACAAAATGAAAGTGAATAACAGAATGCATTAGAATGTAGAATCAGACTATATGTCATTAAAAAGAAACACACGGACCAGAAAGATACATAAAGGTGTTTTTTTTTTTTTAATAGGATTGGGTAGGCTGGAACAAAATATATTATATTTCAGTTGAAGTAAAAATAGCCAAGGGTAGCTATCAAGATCTCAGACAAATAAAAAGCAAAAGGAGACTAAATTTAAAAAGACAAACAGGTAAAATACGTCTCACTAAAAGACACCATAGACAATAAAGCAATATTAATATTAAATATATATATGTATATACATAGGCAAAGACAGTATATATATATATATACACACAAAACAGTATATATATATATATATATACACACACAAAGACAGTTTATATGTAATATATATATGCATATAATATATATACATCTATATATATGTGCATATACAAAGACAGCAAAATTACACTATTGGGGAACTGCCAGATTTCCTTTTCAGATTTAAATAAATCCAAACATAAAATAAAAAATAAATCAATCAGAAGAATAGAATATTAGAAAAGTTAGATATGATAGACCTCTGACAGACTAACTCCCATTCAGTGGGAATAGGAAAGAATATGTCTTTTTTTTCAAGCTGAACATGGCATCTTCACAAAAACTGACAATATATAAACCCCACAGCAAAATGCCGAAAAACAGAAATATTAAATACACTCCTTTCAGATCTTAGCATCATAAAAATTGCAATTAATAAAGGACTGTGGAACCATAGAAAAACAATTCATTGGAAACTAAATATTCTAACCTTAAAGAATGAATAGAATGGTTCAAAGAACAAATCATAGGAATAATCAACAATTTTTATTAAATAAATTGACAACAATGAGGAAACATTAAAAATTTTAATTACATGTCAAATTCACTGATCTACTCTTTTATTGATGTGTTAACAGATACGAAATTTCACCTAAGTATTGGTATCTCAACATTTACATCAATAAAAGCATGAAGAATTCCATGATTTTGACATGCAAGGAAAAGAAACTATGATTCCTGTGTGTGCACATACACAATATGTCACTATATATAATATATTATACATGATATATACATGGTATAGGATATCTACATATTATTTATAAATACTTATATTTATATTTATAAATATTATTTATAATATAGTATCTATTATATTATATATAATATCTATATATTATTTTAAATGGATGCTTAATATAGACTGAGAAAAGAAAACAGTGATGACAAGGAACAAGCAATGCTTGTAAGATTACCTTCACTTCCTTTTTAAACACTATTACTAGATCAGATGAATGGTTCTGATTAAATTTACCTAGACTTTACCAAAGGATTTTACAAATTCTTATATGTATGAATTCAAAAGCTGAGTTATAGAAAAATTGATTCAGAATTGGTGGAATTGCTGGGTTAAAACAAAAACAAAACTTATTAAAGTTTCAATACTAATCAGAAAATTAGTCCTCTATGGAGACCTTACCATCTGGGCTTTACCCCATGGTTTTGAGAGCTTTATTTGTGAAATAGATGAAAGAAGAGATAATATGCTAATGAAAGTTTCATGAAAAAGAAGGTTGCAAGGGAAACCTAACATACTGCATGATAAAGTCAGGATGGCAAAAAGATCCTTACTGACTGGAATTCTGGGAAATGCAGTTTTTCATTTTTCTAAAAATTCAACTTCATTAAAAACAAGGGCAAAGATATGATTAAGCAGTACATCTTTAAAAAAAATCCAAGTATTTGATGAACTCAACTTTAAAATGCATGACATAAAAGATAATTTAAACACATGACATGAAAGATAATTTTAAAAAATAACTAGTGAAATCTTAGACTCTAAAGAAAGATCTAGTATTCAAGACAAATGGAGGTAATAATATTATAGTCCTCAGTCATAGACATACTACATATAGAATATTATTTGTAGCTTTGAGCACATTATATGAATGACAATGATAAGACAAAAAATAACAGAGGATGCTGATTCAACAATAAGCTCAAAAAGTGAAAATTCAATCTTTTCTTGGAAACCTTTAATGAGGTGAAAGTTAATATATATAAGATAACCCATTCCACTTTTGGATAGCTTTACTAATTGAGAGATTTGCCTTTATGTCATGTCTAATGTTACCCTTTCTACCTTTATCCTTTACTCCTAGTTTAGTCCTCTGAGACCAAAACAAACAAGTCTCTCTTCCAGGTAACAGATTTACCAAGTAATTCTAGAAATTTTCTATGACCCCCAACTCCTCTCACCAACACTCAATGAGTTTTCTCTTCAGGCTGAACATCCCTACTTCCTTCAATTGAACTTTATATAGAATAAACTTGAAGCCCTTCATCTTGTTATTCTCTTCTGTATGTTTTCCAGTTTATCTAAGTTCTTTCTAAAAAGTTGTAACCAGATGTCAACAAAAGCATCTTTCTTTACCCATGAATATTTTCCCTCTTATTCCTTCCTCTTTAAAAATGACATCAGTCAAAAAAAATTTTTTTAATGGCATCAGTCATGTGCTTTGGGCCAATTTGCACCATTTCTCTGCTTCTATTCATACTCAAATGAACATTTTGGAAGAAGTCATGAAACCAAGCTGTTGAGGTCCCCAAAAGATGAATGCTATCTTATGGTAGCTGATGTGAAGATGCTGCTATTTTGCTCTCTAATCATTCTTTTATTCATTTCTGAAAGAATATAACACTTCATTAGCTGTTTCAAATATTCTCTAACTTCAACCCCCTAACTTCCCTTTTTCATAGATAGCTTCACTTCCTATTTTATTGAGATGATTAAGGTTATGCATCAGGAGCTTCTTCCCCACTCTATACATCAAATATTTCTTTAGATAAATTTATCCATTCTCTCTACCTTCCTTCCATTATTAGAAGATGACATGGTTGTTGTATTACTAAGCTAAAGACCTGAACTTGTAGCCTTGCTTACAATTTCCTACATTTGCTAGATCTCTTCATTCACATTGTGTCTTTTCCTACCCTTTCTCACCTTCAACTCAATTATCTGATGCAATAAGCATTTATTAAGTACTCACTCAAGGATTGTGCCAAGTGATGGAGGTATAGAGATAACAATTAAACAGTTCTTGCTCTGTTCAATCTTTCTATAAGTACTAACTATGTCTCTACCATATAGAGCCTATAATGTGAAAGTCTCCACATGGCCCTGCCATTCCTTCAAACTACCATTCTATACTGTCATTCCTCCTAACCACCAAAATGTTAGTTTCCTATTAATTCTAGTTGATTTTCTCCTCATTCGCTTATTCTTCAGCCTTATGTAGTCTGACTTTTGATACCACCACTCAATTGAAACACCCACCTCAAATTATGTCAAATATCAAAATTTCTAAAATATAAGGCTTTCCATCAGAGAACAGTTGAATATGTTATGGTATATGAATGCTATGGAATATTATTGTTCTATAAGAAATGATCAGCAATGATTTCAGAGAGGCCTGGAGAGACTTAGATGAGCTAATGCTGAGTAAAGTGAGCAATACAAGTGTACATAACAACAGCAAGATTAAGTGATGTTCAATTCTGAGGGACATGGCTCTTTTCAACAATGAGGTGATTCAGGCCAGTTCTAATGGACTTGTGATGGAAAGAGACATCTGTCCCTAGAGAGACGACTGTGGGGACTGAGTGGATTATAACATAGTATTTTTCACTCTTTTTATTATTATTTGCTTGCTTTTTGTTTTCTTTCTCATTTTTTCCTCTTTGATCTGATTTTTCTTGTATGGCATGATAATTGTGGAAATATGTATAGAAGGACTGCACTAAGTTGAATATATATTGGAATGCTTACCATCTCGGGAGAGGAAGGGAGGGAGGAGGAAAAAAATTCAAAGGTTTTGTAGGGGTGAATGTTGAAAATTATCTATTTGTGTTTTGAAAACAAAAAGCTTTAATAATAAAATATATAATATGGCTTTTTATCCTCTCAGTTTTCATCCTAATAAACCTTTCTCTTTTTTTCAACACTATTAATGAAGTCCCAGAATTCTCTTCTTTTTTGGCTCCTTGTTCTCCCATTATCTATTTTATTACTTCTGAATCTTCTATGGTAGTTCATTGCCCATTTTCTAACCCCATAAGCTGGTAAATCCTAGTCCTTCTTTTCCTTTTATATAGTCTTTCATTTAGTAAGTCATCTGCTTTAATGGTTTTGATTCTCATTTCTATGAATAAGAGATAAGAATTGGAGCAGCCACAACATTGTGATGAGTAAATTCTTTCTATCAATATAGGTCACCTTGTTTGCAACTTATAGATTTCTAGCCATAGAGAAATGGTGTGATCAATGAAAAGTAACTTGTCCCAGGATTATAAAGTCACAGTAAAGACTTTTACCAGGATTTTCCTGGTTCCAAAACTAGTGTGCACACACACACACACTCTCTCTCTCTCTGTCTCTCTCTCTCTTTCTCTCTCTCTCTCTCTCTCCATATATACACACACATTTTGTGTGTGTCTATATATATATAAATATATATGTATATATATACAATATGTGCATACATATATACATATAAGTGTATGCATATATATGAATGTGAGTATATATCTGTGTATACCTATACTTACGTGTGTATAACTCTCTATGTGTCTAATATTTAACTATTTATTTACATGTTGTCTCCCCCATTAGAATATGTTTCTTAAGGGCAAGTTTTCTTGGTGTAGACAAAGCTTTTTGCTTTTCTTTGTATCTCTGGCACTTAGTACCATTCCTGCCTCATAATAAGCATTTAAATAATGTTTATTATTTGATAAATGGATTCCTTCTTTTCCATCTCAGGAGTTATCTACATTGAAGGAATCATAGATCTGTCAAAAAACACACCCTCCCCAAATTCTAATGAACTATCTTACATATGATAAATATGTAATAAATATTAAATGAATAAAATAGGTTTACATGTCCAACTTTTCAGATTGATCCATTAACAATTTTCATTTTTTTCTGACTGAAATAGAGTTTAACATTTTTTCCAACTGACCATGCAAACTAGCCAGAAGAAATAGACAGAGACAGAGAGAGACACACACAGAAGGGCAAAATGTATGTGTCTATGTAGAAAGAGCAACTTTTATATGCTTCTCTATTCCTGCCAAGATCATTCTTTCCCCACTGACTTTAAGTAGTCTTTAAATCACATTTGTCTTTTAATGATTAGTATCTACTTTTTTAAAATTTCTTTTTATTTACTTGTTTATTTGTTTATCTTTTTATCTATCTATTTATTTTCAAAATACATTGCTTTATGAATTGTGTTGGAAGAGAAAAATCAAAATAAAAAGGAAAACCTTTTCCTGGGTGAGAGAAAAACCAGAAAAGAAAAAGAATGAATGTAGCATGTGTCGATTTATATTCAATCTCCATAGTTCTTTTTCTGGATGCAGATGGCCTTGTTTATCCAAAGTCTATTGGGATTGTCTTGGATCATTGAACCACTGAGAAGAACCAAGGCTTCTACAGTAGATCACTGTATGTAATTGCTGTTAATATGTACAATATATTCCTGCTTCTGCTTGTTTCACTCAGCATCAGTTCATATCTTTCTGGGCCTTTCTAAAATTAGCTTGTTCATCATTTTTATTGAACACGAAACTGTGCATATCCTTTGACCCACCACTCCTGAATCAAAGAGTATACACAGTTTTATAGGCCTTTGGGCATAATTCTAGACTGTTCTCCAGAATAGTTGGATCATTTCACAACTCCACCAATAATGCATTAGTGTCTCAGTTTTCCCACATCCCCTCAACATTTATCATTATCTTTTCCTGTCATCTTAACCAATCTGAGAGGTGTAAGGTGTTACCTCAAAGTTGTTTTAATTTACATTTCTCTAATTAATAGTGATTTAGAGCATTTTTCATATGACTATAAATGACTTTCATCATTTAAAAATTGTTCATATCCTTTGATCATTTATTAATTGGAAAATAACATAAATGTGACACAATTCTTTATATATTTTAGAAAAGAGGACTTTTATCAGAATGACTGGATGTAAATTTTTTCCAGCTTTGTATTTTCCTTTTAATCTTATTTCTGTTGTTTTTGTTTTTGCAAAAACTTTTTTTAAAATTTTCACTTCTTTTTGATGGAAAAAATAAAAATTTTACTAGAAATACCTGAATTAAAGGAAAATTAGGGATTAAGAAGACAAAACAGGGTGCTCAAAGCTGACATAAAAAGAAAATTAAATGTATTCTTTCTGTGAATAAAAAAGTTTCATTGAACATTGATTCTCAGAAGTCTCCCAGGCTCAAGTTTCAAGTACTAGGAAATTTGGATCAGATGCAGAATTCTCAGCAAACAGATTTTTAAAAAGACATATAGTGAAATTGAAGAAATTGAACCAAAAATGAATAATACAAAAAAGGCATGGTTCTTCAAGAATAGCAGAAAAATTAAAGAGGAAAAATGGATTGAATTGGTAACAAATACCAACTAAATTAAACAAAAAAAGGGCTTTTAAAATTCTATACTAGAAGTAAGAGAAAGATTAAAGAAGAGAGAGCATTATTGTTTGGGATGGATGAGATAATAAGCATAGTACTCAGCACACAGTAGGTATCTGATAAATGTGTATTAACTGATCTGATGATATGACAGGAAATTATGCCAAAAAAAAAGATCATTTTAAGCAACTTAGATATTAAACCTGGCAAAACATTGCTTGTTGTTAAAAATAACTATATATGAAATCATAATATCTCAGTTAAATTCCATTCATGTTACTTGCTGACAGAGACACAACGGGAATTATTTATAATGCTTATAAAAATCTGCACCTATGTCCCTTATAGAACATAGATATGTCAAATGCATAGTAGGTCCTCAATAAGTATTATTTTATGTTGATATTTTTATTTATTTATCAAATTTTTATTTGATGTTGACAGTGATAGTATAAGAAATTGGATATATTAGTAAAAAGTTACTAATCAAGACGACAAACAGATTTAAAATATACTGTATTGGGACATTATACAGAGAGAGAGAGAGAGAGAGAGAGAGAGAGAGAGAGAGAGAGAGAGAAGTGGTCAAAGGTCTTAACTAGATTTCAAGAAAGTATAATAAAGAGGAAACTGATAAAGTAGATAGATAATACTGCTGAGGCAGAATAATAGTAGGAGAACCAGGAAACATGGAGCTCCATAAATCAAAGTATGAAAGATTTTCAATAAGGATAACAGTGATATAAAGTGTTAAATTCATCAGAGAAGTTGAAGAAAATGAGAAATAAGAAAATATTATTGGATTTCACCAGAAGGTAGATGAACTAATTTATTAGCTTGAGGAGTTGAGTTGTGAAGGAAAGAAGCAGAGAAACTTTTAAGTAGAACACACAACAAGCCCTTGATCCATTTATGGTCTGAATCAGGCACTCACTAAGTAATTTTCTCTAGAAGACAAGTCAAGAATTCTAATTACAGAATTTGTCTAAAATATGTTCCAGCTGTCCAGAAGGTTTTTCTATTTGGTGATATCATAACCAGAAGGTTTATTAAATCTCTCTGCAGCTGGAGCCCAACCACTGATGTCTGAGAAATTCCATTAAAGTATTTGGTGGGGCAGAGATTGTTATCTCTCCACTAGGAAAAAAATAATGGGGAAATTAAATGTCAATATATTCGTCCTTTCTCAATAAACAACTTTGCATTATTCAACAGTGCTTTTTCAAATTTTGTAATTAAGGGTAAGCTAACCTTTTCCCTTGATAACCATACGATTGAAAAAAATATTTTCCATATTTGTAGTTTTGCATGAGTGGTTGTGAATATTTGCTGGACCAAGTCCCTTACCTTTTTCCCCTTATGAAAACACTATTTTTGCTAAGCTCTAGAAGGATGCAAAACCATTAGCATGGCTGGGTATTTTGTAGGAATATGCTGGCCTCCAGCTAGTCAAGAGGCATTTAATAAGTTATTTCTGTGTGACAAATATTTTAACTAAGCATTGAAGCCAAGAAAAACCAAAAACTGAACTCTCACTTCAAGAAGTTCATACTCTGATGAACGAAGCAACGTTAAAACAACTAACTATGTACACTGTTGATAAAGCTTAAATAAAAGATAATCTTAGGAGGAAGATACTCTCAGTGTCAGTGACAAGAAAATGTTTCTTACAATAGGTAGGATTCAAGCTGAGTTTTTAAGCATTACTAATTCTAGGTACATAACACTTTGTTATTATCTTTGGTGACATGGAGTGAAGGAGGGAGGGATGGAAGTTCAAATGAAAATGAGAAAGAACAACTGCCTACACAGAATACAGACCATCAGAGAACTCCACGAAACAAAATTATCTCAAATATATTTCACCATTTAGAGAATTTATTTTAATTAGCTTCTACTTTATGAGGATGTTTTTTCCTAGAAAGGACAAGGTTCTGAATAAGCATCACACTAAGCATCAAATGCTTTTTATCAGATCAACACTAAAGACATTAGCCTTAGTATAAAGAAGTTTTGAGGTTGTCTCCTGAATTGTCCTGTAGATTAACCAGGGATATTAAATTTGGAAAATTTGAGTTCAAATATAACTTTTGCCACAATTTGTTTGAACTTAGGCAAATCTCTTAATATCCCTGAGACTCAGTTCCCCCAACGAGCACCTTGAAAATAAAGCTATATGTCATAATACATGCTAGACCCGGAATCAGGAAGATCATACTTCAAATCCAGTTTCAGGCATTGTGTGACCCCAGGCAAATCACATAATTGCAATTTGCCTCAGTTTCCCATATGTACTTTCCAAAGTTGTTATAAAAATCAAATAGGATATTTGTGAAGCACTTAGCACATAGTATGTGGCACATAGTAAATACTATAAAAATGTTAGCTATTATTTATAATTATTTTTGTCATTGTTCAGTTATTTCAGTCATGTCTTATTCTTCTGAACCCTAATCTTGGAGTTTTATTGGCAAAAATACTGAATGGCTTGTCATTTTCTTCTCCAGCACATTTTGCAGATAAGGAAACTGAGGCAGTCAGGCTGAAGTGACTTTCCCAGAGTTACACAGCTAGTAAATATTTAGAACTAGATTTTAATTCATGAAGATGAGCCTTCCTGATCACAGACCCAGTACTTTATTCACTGTGCCACCTAGCTATTATTATTTTCATTATTAATCATTAAATGCTTATTGATTGAGCTATAAAATGACTCTCTGAGACCTACCCATTTCTAGATTTTTCATCCTGTGGTTCTAAAAAGAAAATAAACAGAGAAACCTTTGAAGAATATAAGATAATTCTTCATTCCAACATCAACTTTTACTCTTCACATGTGGCTCTCCTAACTCATCTCTTTATTAGTGATACTCATAAAATAGCCTTCTCTCTGCCAACTCTGACCTTTTCCTAATGCATGCTGTGGAGCCTCAGACATGTTTTCAAACCCAGTGGGGCAAGTTCTCTATTTATCAAGATCTGCAAAATATGAAACAACTGGACTTCAACCAGGCAAGACGAAGGTGCTAATGGCAGCCAGGGGGAAACATCTGGAGCATATACCAAGGTTAATATCAAATCCCTCATTTGAGCAGTTGAGCTTGACTTGCCATCAAGATTTATAACATTCAAAGTACTACAAGTTCAACATCTGTATCTAGATTCCCAAATGACAAGTATAGTTGAAGAGAAAAAAATGTGCGTGCGTGCAGAATGTGTGTATATATATATATATATATATATATATATATATAATCTACAAAGATGTTCACATACCATATACACACCTATGTGTACATATGTAGTACATATATATATATATATATCTACATGCATATGTGTGCATATGTAATGTGTCACATGCACACACACACAATCTTGATAAATAAAACAATGGAGATCTATTTTCTCCTCAGCTTTTTTTTTAATGTCACAAGTTGTGACTTTGGGATCAGACATATATTGCATTCAAATACAAATTTGGCTCCTTGTTAGCTGTATGACCTTGGAAAATTCCCTTAACCTGTCTGGGACACAGGTTCCATATCCTAAAAGGAGGTGAGATTAGAGGAACTCTAAGGTGCCATGCATATCTAAATCTATTATCTTAGACAAAATCACACGGGCACATATAATATCATTTTATCAATAAAAGTTGACGCTTAGAAATACAAGATTTTTCTCTAATTTTATAGATGATGTACTTGGAGTTCAGAGAAATTCAATGATTTGCTTATGATTACAAAAAAACAATGTGTTGAAGTGGGGATATGAACTCAAATTTCACATTTGACTGCTTAATACACTCATTATATTGTCCTGGAAAATTGAACTTCTTTATACATGCATGCACATGTTCATATGCGTGTTTGTATGTATTTGATGAAAAATTCCAGCTTTTTGATATATTCTTCTTCATAATTTAATACTTTTTTAATAATAGCTAATCCTTCTTTTGTTATTAATATATCATTTTTACATGTGTCACTTTTACAAGAATACAAGCCATTCCCCAATTGATAAATGGTAAAAGGATATGAAGAGACAATTTTCAGATTATGAAATTAAAGTTATCTACAGTCATATGAAAAAAATACTCTAAATCACTACTGATTGGAGAAATGCAAAGTGAAACAATTTTGAGGTATTACCTCATACCTCTCAGACTGGCTAAGAGGAAAAGTGCTGGAGGAAAAGTGGTAACATCAGGACATTAAGGCATTGTTGGTGAAGTTGTGAAATGATTGAACCATTCTGGAGAGCAACTTGGAACTATATCCAAAGGACTATAAAACTGTCCATACTCTTTGATAAAGCAGAGCCACTAAGTTTGGGGGCATTTTTCTTTTTTAACTTTTCCCAAAATATCTAGGAGGTAGCATAGAACTTTTAGCCATTTGTCATCTAATTTTATAATTTATCTTAAAATTCATCATTTAAAAAGGCCTTAACATTGTTATTATTCATACAATATTTATTTATTTATTTTAATACACATTGCTTTTCGAGTCATATTGGGAGAGAAATAGTAGAATAAATAGAGAGAGCAAACAAGCAGGAAAAAAAGAATGAACATATCATGTGTTAATTTACATTTGATCTCCATAATTTTTCTGGATATAGATGGCATTTTCTATTCAAAGTCCTTTGGGATTGCTTTAGATCATCACTGAACCACTGAAAAGAACCAAGGCTTTCACAGTTGATCATTTCACTTTTTTTGCTTTTGTATACAATGTATTTCTGCTTCTGCTTGTTTGGCTCAGCATCAGTTCATGTAAATCTTTCCAGTCTTTTTAAAAGTTGGCTTCTTCATCACTTTTTTTTGAAGAACATTAATATTCCATATTATTCAGCCATTACCCAATTGATGGTCATTTATTCATTTTCCAATTCTTTGCTGCCCCAAAGACCTGCTACAAACTTTTTGCATATGTGGGTCCTTTTCCTTCATTTATAATTTCTTTGGGATACAGACCCAGTAGTAGCATTACATTAGTATTACATTACATTAGTATTACATTAGTAATACATTGTTACAAATCTTTCTAACATTTATCATTATCTTTTCCTATCATTTTAGCCAATCTGAGAGGTGTGAGATGGTACTTCAGAGTTGTTTTACTTTGCATTTTTCTAATCAATAGTGATCTATAGCATTTTTTTCATATGACTTTAGATAACTTTAATTTTGTCATTTGAAAATTGTCTATTCATATTCTTTTACCATTAATCAATTAGGAAATGACTTGTATTCTTACAAATTTGACGCCATTCTTTATATATTTTAGAAATGACCTTTTAACAGAAACACTGGATGAAAGTTTTTCCCCAGCTTTATATTTTCCTTTTAATCTGTTCCTGTTGGTTTTGTTTGTACAAAATCTTTTTTTATTTAATATAATCAAAGTTGCCCATTTTATCTTTTATAATGTTTTCTAGTTCTTCTTCAGTCATAAATTCCTCCCTTCTCCAAAGAACTGGTAAGTAAATTATTCCCTTGCTATACTCATTTGTTTATGGTATCATCCTTTATGTGTAAATCATATACCCAATTTGACCTTATTTTGTTATGGGGTATGAGATGTAGGTCTGTACTGAGTTTCTGACATATTGTTTTCCAGTTTATCCAGCAATTTTTGTCAAATAGTTCTTAACTCACAAGTTGGAATTTGGACGTTTAGTAAATATTAGATTACTATAGGTATTGATTATTGTGTCATGTGTAGCTAACCTATTCCACTCATGGACTCATATTTCTTAGCCACTACCAAATTATTTCAATGACTGCTTTATAATATAGTTTTAGGTCTGGTATTGCTAAGCCAGTCTCTTTTGTATTTTTTTTTTCATTAATTCCTATGATATTCTTGATATTTTGTTCTTCCAAATGAATTTTGTAATTATTTTTCTAATTCTATAAAATAAATTTAGTATTTTGATTGACATGGTGCTGAACAAATAGACCAATTTAGGCAGAACTGTCATTTTTTTTATTATATTAGCTTAGCCTATTCATGAGTAATTGATATTTTTCCTATTATTTAGAGCTTTATTTGACATAACACTGAAGTGTTATGTAATTGTGTTCATATAATTTCTGGATTTGTCTTAGCAGGTAAACACCCAAATATTTTGTCTACACTTACTGTAGATGGAATTTCTCATTGTATCGCTTGCTGCTGTGCTTTGTCAATAATATATAGAAATGCTGATGATTTGCGTGGCTTTATTTTATATTCTACACTTTTGCTGAAGCTGTTTCAAATAGGTTTTTGAAACTTTTGCTAGGATTCTCTAAGTATATTATCTGCTGAATGATATTTTATATCTTCATTACTTATTCTAATTCCTTTTATTTCTTTTTTATTTTCTTATTACTGAAGCCAACATCTATAATGCACTGTTGAATAATAGTGGTAATAATGGCCATCCTTGTTTCATCCCTGATCTTTCTGGGAATGCATCTGGCATCTGTCCATTACAAATAATGCTTGCTTTTGGTTTTAGATAGATATTACTTATTATTTTAAGGAAAGCTCCTTTTATCACTATCCTTGCTAGTATTTTTAATAGGAATGGATGTTGAATTTTGTCAAATTCTTTTTTTCTGCATTTACTGAAATTATTATATGATTTCTGTTGATTTTGTCATTGATATGGTCAATTATAGCAATAGTTTTCCTGAGATTGAAGTAGCCCTGAATTCCTGGTATAAATCCCACTTGGTTATAGTGTATTATGCTCTTGATAAATAGTATCTTTGCTATTATTTTATTTAAAATTTTTGCATCAATATTCATTAGTCTGTAATGGCTATTATTTTATTTAAAACTTTTGCATCAATATTCATTGGTCTGTAATTTTCTTTCTCTGTTTTGGTTCTTCATGGTTTAGGTATCCATAGCATATTTGTATCATAGAAGGAATTTGGCAGGACTCCTTTACCTATTTTTCCATATAGTCTACATTGTATTGGTATTAATTGCTCTTTAAATGTTTGGTAGAATTCACTTATGAATCCATCTGACCCTGCAAAATTTTTTTCTTAGGAATTTCATTGATGGTCTTGTTCAATTTCTTTTTCTAAAATGGGACTATTTAAGTATTTCATTTCCTCTTCTTTTAATCTGGGTAATTTATATTTTTGTAAATATTCATCCATTTTGGTTAGATTGTCAGATTTGTTGCCATACAGATATGCAAAATAGCTCTTAATCATTGCTTAGGTTTCTTTTTTCACTTGGGGTAAGTGCACTTTTTTTCATTTTTGATGCTGGTGATTTGTTTTTGTTTTTGTTTTTTTTTCCTTTCTTTTTTCTAATCAAATTAACCAAAGGTTTGTCTATTCTGTGGGCTATTTCATAAAACCAACTCTTAATTTTATCAATTACTTCAATAGCTTTCTTAGTTTCAATTAATCTCACCTTTGAGTTTTGGAATTTCTAATTTGGTATCTCTCTCTCCTCTCTCCTCTCTCTCTATTTTATTCATGTAGCTATTTAGAGAGATAAAATTTGCCTAAAAACTGCTTTGGCTACATTCCGTAGGTTTTAGTATGTTGTCTCATTATTGTCATTCTCTTGAAAGAAATTATGGATTGTTTCTATGATTTGTTGTTTGACCCACTCATTCTTTAGAATTAGATCGTTTGATTTCCTAAATAATTAATCTAATTATAGATTAATTTCTAATTTTATTTAGTTTTTAGTCTACCTTTCTCTGGCTCTTTATTTCATTTTATTGTATCCTGGTTTAAAAAGGAAGCATTTACTACATCAGCCTTTCTTCATTTGATTGTGAGGTTTTTATGCCCTAATACATGATCAATTTTTGTGTAAGTACCATGTACTGTCAAGAAAAAAGTATATTCCTTACTGTTCCTATTCAGTTGTCTCAAGAGGTTTATCACATCTAGGTTTTCTAAGATTCTATTAACCTCTCTAATTTCTTTCTTGTTTATTTTGTGGTTAGATTTGTCTGATTCTGAGAGGGGAGATAAATATATAAATATCCTCTTCAGAGAAATTTCTTTTTCTCTGGCTCTTCCCTGTGACTAGAATGCTCTACCTCTTTACCTCAGTCTTTTTGCTTCTTCAGCTTCCTTCAAAGTTCCAACTAAAATCTCTTCTATAGAAAGTCTTTTCCAGCCCTTCTTAATTCTTGTGCCTTCCTTCTATTAATTATTTAAGGTTCATTTTTTATATAGTGTCTTAGTAAATATCTATTTACTTGTTATCTCTCTCCTTAGATTGTGAGTCCCTTAAGATCAGAGATTTTATATACATACATGTATATATTTTAAAAAATGTATATTTATACTTCATCATCTCTATCCTTATAACAACTTGAGGAAAAAGTGACACTATCTTTTACAGATGGGGAAACAAAGGCAAACTGTGGTTATGTGACTTGCCTGAGGTCACACAGTTAGTGTTTGAGGCTAATTTTGAGCTACAGATCCAATGCTCTAACAATAGAATGTATCCCCTAACAGGCTCTAAGTTTCTTCTAATATTCTCTTTTTTTGGCAGAAATATTTTCTAATTCTATATCTAATAGGTCCCACCTAAGTTAAAGGGTTACAATAGGGCAGAGACTTTCTTTAGCCTTTCTTTGTGTTCCCAGGGCTTAGCATTGTGTCTGACACATGGTAGGTGCTTAATAAATACCCATTGACAGACTTTCTGTATAACCTTTGCTATTAAGTGTTTTTTTCTATACTAATATTTCTCAGATTCATTCCTTTGTTTCACTAAAGGGATAAAAAGAAACTTTCATAGGCAGGAAGATGAATAGATGGTAACTTCTCTGTATAATCACTTAACTTTTATAAATCATTGTGTATAGCTCTAAAAGGTGATTGACTATTGTCAAAACTCATTTTCTTCCTGAAAGATAAACTAGGGTTTTATACCACTGGCACTTTGTTAAGCCTGCTGTTCCATCTGTTCATGTTATATCCCATTCAGTGGCTAAATGTGAGTGATTTAAGACAAGCAATTACTTTGGGGAGACAAATGACTCCATTAGAGTTCAGTTGCCCATTGCTCCAGCTGTTAGAGTGTGGTCAGTAACTGACTCACATGTAAATTGTTTTGATAGTTTTCATTTTGCTTATCTGACACTGTCCAAGTCAGTCTGCAGATGTGTTTAGCATCTAAGTTTAGAATCAGAGCTACCTGACTTACAGAAGGTTAGCATTAGTCCCTGGTGCTGCACTACTCATTTTGGTAATCTTACTTGGGTGTCTTTCTCAGACTTTTGGAAGTGGTCCAAGAGCACTAGAAATAGCAATTTCTACACAGGAAACTGTTTGGGCTAATGTATTGTCCATATTTTCTTCTCTCTGTGCTGACGGGTGCTTGGAAAGTCGTAATTCATCAGCTAATTTTTTGCCTCTAAACAGTTAAATGTAACTGTAAATCAAGTTTGGCCAAATCTGGGGATTACAGATGTGTGGTCAATAAAATTTTGGACTGAGTTATATTTTCCATCCAGTAATCATGAAACTTAGGCACTTTTAGATCATATAGGAAGTTCCCTTGATGCTTCATGACTATATTATTTGTTATTATACAAATAAATTCCAGTATAAATAAGATGACAGTTTTTTCATATATATTGGGTCTCACT
Organism: Sarcophilus harrisii; assembly: GCF_902635505.1. Lineage (NCBI taxonomy): Eukaryota > Metazoa > Chordata > Mammalia > Dasyuromorphia > Dasyuridae > Sarcophilus > Sarcophilus harrisii. The sequence goes on from NC_045430.1 coordinate 218,836,500, forward strand.
TTTCCTTTGAGCCAATCTAAGTTTTTTTAATTTTAATTAATTTGTATTAAATTAATTAAAATTAATTTAAAATTCCCAAACTATTTGATGTGAAAACCTGTCAGAGAAATACCAATAAGAGAGAATTAGCAGATAGAAACAGAGAAAATGCCCGGACCCAGAATCCGAATGGTATGTTATGAAGAAACCCAAAGAAAACAAGTAAAGTCAACAAATAGACAAGTTCTTGTTGTTGAGTCATTCTGAATCATGTCATATTCTTCATGACTCTATTTGGGGTTTTTCCTGGAAAAGATACTGCACTCAAGTGATTTGTCATTTCCTTCTCCAATTCATTGTACAGATGAAGAAACTGAGACAAACAGGATTTTGTGACTTGTCCAAGCTCACACAATCAATATGTGTCTGAGGCTAGATTTGAACTCCAGATGATGACTGTTCCTAATTTCAAGCTCTATGCTTCTATTGAGCTGCTAAATAGACTTAGAAGATGCTATTTGCCATTGAGATGAAATAACACATCAAAAATTAATATTTAATTAAGAAACAAATTAAACAGAAAAGTGAGGGACAACTGGCTTAAATATTTTTTTCTATTTTCTTAAGATAGGACTTTTCTCTTTCCATAAAGTAGCATCTAAACATCTTCCAAGTTTACCACTGCCTAAATCAGAGATTTGTCTTCTTTTCTATGTCATACTCCTGATGAGTGAAACCTCGGGACACATTCTCATAATAAAATTTTAAAATGCATAACATAAAACATATAAGATTATAAAGAAAGTAAATTTCATTGAAATATAGTTATCAAAATAATTTTTAACATCTCACTGAAGAACTCCAGACCACTGCTCTTCCCTAAGCAGTTTTTCATTCAAGTAATATTTACTTAGCATCTATTGTGAGCTAAAAATGTTACTAGGAGTTTTAAAAAAAATACTAAAGTATAGGATGGGCCAAAGATTAATTTTATCAATTAACTCTTTTCAAAAATTTCCAAAGGCTCTCTACAGACTCTAGAATAAAATGAAAACTGGAATTTAAAGCCCTTTGGGGACTGGCAGTAGCCTTGTTTTCCTCATTCCAAAATCCTTTCTTTATTCTTCTGGACAGTCACTCAGATCATTCTGATCATTCTGCCCCCATCCCTAGAGTCTGCTTCTTCCTTAAAATTTCCTGTTGAAATACTTCTTTTCCCTCAAGTTCTAGCTTTGCTGCAACTCCAGCATTAAATCTCCTCTGGATAGCATCAGAGGAAACAGTCTTTCAAGGATCAGTTTCTCTTGTGATCCTTTGGGCCTGTCCTTTGGCTTGTCACATTCTACCTTAGCATCCTTTGTTGTGCACATCATATCCTGCTCCATGAAGAGATAAATTTTTAAAACTTATACCTGTCATTTTCTCTTTTGGAAATACAACATGTAATATACTCTGATCATTAAATAAAGTAGATACTTAATAGGGGCTGAATTTTCAAACTGCCTTGGCATTCATCATATAGAAAATGGATACACATATGAGAATGAAGGATGAACAACAACTGAAATGCATATATAGGCCAATTTTTTAAATTATATATGTGCATACATAGATACATACTAATATATATGTATATATCTATATGTATATGTAAACATGATATATTATATCATATAATACTATACCATATAATAGAATGCAAACTGATGTGAGAACACATTATATTATATCATGCTATATTATATTTATCTAAATAATAACATATTGAATTGTACAATGTCATACTATATAACAAGTAATGAAATATAGTGTAATATAAGAGGTCAAATATTGTATTATACTATATTGTATTGAATTATACTGTTCTAAATCATATCATATTATATATTTTCAACAACCAGTCTCTTTCAATAAATTTTTTAAGATGCTTCATTGTATACTATATACAAATGAGAAACTCATTTGTATAGAAACAAAGATAAAAATGAGACCCTCCATCCTAAGAGAGGATATACAACATGTTTAAGCACAAATTAAAACATTAAATAAAAAAAAAACCTACAAAGTAATTTTAAGAGATATAGAGTATTATAAATTAAGGCAACAAAAAAAAGGCTTATATAGAAAATGACCCTAGTCCTAAGATATAGTGAATCTTAAAAGATGGAGGTAAAGTAAGTGTGTCTCCCAGACATGCAGATAGCTACTGGAAAGACCTAAGCGTTGGGAACGAAATGCTGAGTAGAGTAGATACTGGCAGAACAGATTGACAAGAATTGAAAATAAGTGAAGGGGAAGGATATGAATTGTACCGGCAGTGTATGTGGAAACCATACTGTTAATGCCTTTAAATGCCAAACTGAAAATTAAGACTATTCTGAAGTATCACTTCAAAACTCTCAGACTGAATAAAATGACAGGGGAAAAATGATAAATATTGGAGGGCATGAGGGATATTAATGCATTGTTGACAGAAATGTGAAATGATCTAATCATTCCATAGTACAATTTGGAACTATGCCCAAAAGGTTATAAAACTGTGCATACCCTTTGATTCAGCAGTGTCACTACTAAGTTCTATATCCCAAAGAGATCACAAAAGAGGAAAAAGGACCCAAATGAGCAAAAATCTTTGTAAGCAACCCTTTTGCAGTGGCAAGGACATGGAAATTGAGTAAATGCCCATCAGTTAGGGAATGACTGCTTAAGCTACTATATATGAATGTAATGGAAGATTATTGTTCTATAAGAAATAATAAGCAGGTTGATTTCAGAAAAGACTGGAAATACTTATACGACCTCATACTGAGTGAAGTGAGAACATTTTACATAGTAATAGCAAGATTATGTGATGATCAATTATGATGGCTTTGTCTCTTCTCAGCAATGTGGTGATTCAAACAATTCCAAGAGTTGAGATGGAAAATGACATTTGCATCCAGAGTGAGAACTAGGGAGACTGAATGTCGATCAAATAGAATTTTTTGCCTTTTGGAAAATCAGAAACTTTATGAGCAAAATTACAGACCACTTTTCACACAAATTAAGTCTGATCTAACCAATTGGAAAAATATTAAATGCTCTTTTATAGGGCGAGCAAATATAATAAAGATGCGCAATATTACCTAAACTAATCTATTTATTTAGCGCTATACCAATCAGACTCCCAAAAAACTATTTTAATGACCTAGAAAAAATAACAACAAAATTCATATGGAAAAACAAAAGATCAAGAATTTCAAGGGAATTAATGAAAAAAAAAAATCAAATGAAGGTGGCTTAGCTGTACCAGATCTAAAATTATATTATAGAGCAGCAGTTACCAAAACCATTTGGTATTGGCTAAGGAATAGATTAGTTGATCAGTGGAATAGGTTAGGTTCAAGGGATAAAACAATCAACAAATATAGCAACCTAGTCTTTGACAAACCCAAAGACCCTAGCTTTTGTTTGATAAAAATTGCTGGGAAAATTGGAAACTAAATATGGCAGAAACTAGGCATTGATCCACACTTAACACCATACACCAAGATAAGGTCAAAATGGGTTAATGACCTAGGCATAAAGAATGAAATTATTAATAAATTAGAGGAACACAGGATAGTTTACCTCTCAGACCAGTGGAAGGGGAAGGACTTTATGACCAAAGCAGAACTAGAGATCATTACTGATCACAAAATAGAAAATTTCGATTATACCAAACTGAAAAGTTTGTGTACAAACATAACTAATGCAGACAAGATTAGAAGGGAAGCAATAAACTGGGAAAATATTTTTACAGTCAAAGGTTCTGATAAAGGCCTCATTTCCGAAATATATAGAGAATTAACTCTAATTTATAAAAAAATCAAACCATTCTCCAATTGAAAAGTGGTCAAAGGATATGAACAGACAATTCTCAGATGAAGAAATTGAAACTATTTCTAGTCATATGAAAAGATGCTCCAAGTCATTATTAATCAGAGAAATGCAAATTAAGACAACTCTAAGATACCACTACACACCTGTCAGATTGGCTAAGATGACAGGAAAAAATAATGATGATTGTTGGAGGGGATGCGGGAAAACTGGGACATTGATGCATTGTTGGTGGAGTTGTGAACGAATCCAACCATTTTGGAGAGTAGTTTGGAACTATGCTCAAAAAGTTATCAAACTGTGCATACCCTTTGATCCAGCAGTGTTACTACTGGGATTATATCCCAAAGAGATTATAAAGAAGGGAAAGGGACCTGTATGTGCACGAATGTTTGTGGCAGCCCTTTTTGTAGTGGCTAGAAACTGGAAACTGAATGGATGTCCATCAGTTGGAGAATGGCTGAATAAATTGTGGTATATGAAAATTATGGAATATTACTGTTCTGTAAGAAATGACCAACAGGATGATTTCAGAAAGGCCTGGAGAGACTTACACGAACTGATGCTGAGTGAAATGAGCAGGACCAGGAGATCATTATATACTTCAACAACAATACTAGATGATGACCAGTTCTGATGGATCAGGCCATCCTCAGCAACGAGATCAACCAAATCATTTCTAATGGAGCAGTAATGAACTGAACTAGCTATGCCCAGAGGAAGAACTCTGGGAGATGACTGAAAACCATTACATTGAATTCCCAATCCCTATATTTATGCACACCTGCATTTTTGATTTCCTTCACAAGCTAATTGTACAGTATTTCAAAGTCTAATTCTTTTTGTACAGCAAAATAACATTTTGGTCACGTATACTTATTGTGTATCTAATTTATATTTTAATGTATTTAACATCTACTGGTCATACTGCCATCTAGGGGAGGGGGTGGAGGGGTAAGAGGTGAAAAATTGGAACAAGAGGTTTGGCAATTGTTAATGCTGTAAAGCTACCCATGCATATAACCTGTAAATAAAAGGCTATTAAAAAAATTAGAATTGGAAAAAAAAAAGAATTTTTGCCTTTTTTGTTTGCTTTTTTCTTTCTCATGTTTTTTTTTTTTCCTTTTGGTATGATTTTTCTTGTGCAACATAGCAAATATGGAAATAGGTTTAAAAGAAGTGTAAATGTTTAACCTATATGATATTGCTTTCTTGGGGAGGGGGGAAGGGAATAAATAGAAGAAAAATATGGAATATGAAATCTTACAAAATTAATATTGGAAACTATATGTATATTTTGGAAAATAAAATGCTATTGAGGGGGGAAAGCAAAATAAGTAAATGCCACGCTGAAAATTCTGTATTTTACAGTAGAGAAAATAGTCATCGAAGATTCTGGTGCAGAAGAAGTTGTATGGTTATTTGTTGTTTAGAAATATCAATTTGGCAGCCATACATGATGAACTTGAGAAGGGAAAGATGAAAGCAGGAAAGCAACAGTTATAATCAAGGCTAATAAAGAATGAACTATAGTAGAGACTTTATGTACCTAGAACAGGAGGAAGGTGCAAGAGACACAAGGACATTAAATTAACAAGACATAAAATTTGAGGGGATAGAGAGTAAAAATAGAGAAGTCAAAAATAAATTAGAACCTGAATGATAGGAAGGATGATGGGCCATCAACAGAAAGAAGAGAAAAAAGGAAACATAGCTTTTGGAGGAACTATACATATCATTTTAGATATTTTGGGTTTGAAATACCTAAAGCATATCCAAATAGAGATGTATAATAAACTGTGATAATGTGGAATCATAAGTCAGAAGAGAAATGAGACTGAAAATGTTAACGAGGAACTCATTTGTATAGAAATAATAGTACTTGTGAATTTATGAAATTTCTAACACTCTATAGAGAGAAGAGGGCCCAGTATAGAACTTTGGTGGACTCCTTATATTATTGAGCAGAAATGAATTAAAGGAGATTAAGAATTAAAGATCAAAGACATAAAGGAATCAAGACAGAGAAGTACCATGGGAAGACAAAGGAGGAAGCTTATCCAACATCAGAGAGTGATTGATTGTGATAAAAGTTGTGAAAGGATGAAAAGGGAAAAAAAGATTGAGGAAGGCCATTAGATTAAGCAATTATGACACTTTTATTACTTGGAAGTCAAGTGATAGGTTAAGAATCCAAATAGCAAAAAGTAGAGAAATCAGAGAGAAGTAAGGAAATAGAATCAAAGTGTAAAGATAACTCATTCTAGAGTTGGATCCTGAAAAGAAGAGATATGGGAAAATACCTTGAGAAGATACCTTGAGAAGGTAATTTTGTTTTATTTTTAAATTTTTGAAGATAGGAGTTACATGAACATTTTTATAAGTGGCAGAGTAGCAGAGTTGGAATATGAGAGGAATCAAGAAAATCTTTTGAAGAGGGTAAACTGCTAGAGACCAGTGCAACTAGAGAATTGAGCCTTAGCAAAAAGAGAAGTCAGCTACCCCTTTATCCTAGAATAACCAATAGGGCAGCTAGGTGGTACACTAGATTGAGTGCCAGGCCTTAGTCAAGAAGGCTCATCTTCCTGAGTTCAAATCTGACTTCTCACTTACTACCTGTGTAACTCTGGGCAAGTCACTTAACTCTATTTACTTTCAATTTCCTCTTCTGTAAAAATAGCTGAAGAAGAAAATGGCAAACCACTTCAGTATCTCTGCCAAGAAAACCCCAAATGGGATCACTGAGACCTAGATACAAGTGAACCCATCTGAACTCTGAGACATTCTAAATAATGTCCAAACTTAAGCTGGTTTCATCTTCCCATAAGCACTTTAGCAATATTGGTAAAAGACAGTGAGAAAATTGTGTCTTACATCTTTCCCTTCTGCTCCCATTTATATGCTTCTATCCAGGACTATCTATTAAAATCAATTTAGTCAGTTGATCTTTAGAAGTAATATTTATTAACATGGCAACATAGGAGTAGTTGGTATAATATATCCTGTCCCATACATCCATGACATACTAGCCTCAAGGAAATACAGACTTCAGGAGAAAGTGTGTGCAAACAGGTGACAAAAGAGTAATATAACTCTTGGTTATGAACTTTTTTTTCATTAGTGGAAATTTCCCTTGAAACTTAAATTTGGTATAATAAATTTCTGTCTACCCATCCTTTGTTCCCAATAGTTCCTTGATAATTTATGAATGATTCCTGGGGGACAAATTTAGTTTATCAACCTCAATTTCTATGTAGTCTAATTTCACTTCATCTAATGGCTTTTAAGAAACTTTTTCACCTTTAATCTTGAGTCTTTTGATTGGTCAATATGTACAATTTGCTTTAGCTTGTGATCTGTCTAAAACCACAGAGTGACTGGAAAGGATAGAGGACAGCTTATCAATCAACTCATTAATCAAAAAGCTTTTACTGTGTGACTGTGTGATCAGGAACTGTCCTAAGAGCTGAGGTAAGTATGTATAAATCCATACACACATACACACACACACACACACACACCTTACATGCTCATGTGTGTGCATGCATGTGTGTGTATATATACTCATTAAAATATGCATTGCATATGTATTTTGTGTACATACACATATATTATCTAATAGGCATATACACTTGCATGTGTTTTTATATACATTATTATATATTACATTGTATGCATTTGCATGTATACAATATAATATATGTATATGTAGCATGAATATGATATATATTATATAACATATATATGATTCAAGATCTTTTGGGAGGGAAAGCACTATAACAAAGAACACAAAGCTATTGCTTCACAAGTGGCACCTGACCTGAGAACTTTACGAACCCAGGCTTCTAGAAAGCATAAATGCAAAAGTAGTAGATTGAAACCATGAAAGAAAGACAGTGAAAGGACACCAAGATATGAACAGCAGTATCACATAGGAAGAACACAAGGAAGCTAGTTTGAGCCATAGGGGATGTAAAAAGAAGTAATGTGGAATAATGTTGGCAAGATAGATTGGGGCCAGGTTGTAAAGAACTCTAAATATGACATAGAAGAATGAACTTTATAATTCCTTGGCATTTTTAAATAAATCATGATTTATAAGTCTTTTTAAAGAAAAAAATACACATTGTGTTTCTTTATTTAATTATAAACATATAAATCATATACACTATGGATGGGTAGTGAATAAAGAATAACAAAGACCTCAAGTCCTATTTCTAATGTATCCCGGCTTAGTTGACACTAAGAAAAACATTTAGTCTGTCATCGTTCCAAGCAGTCACAACAACAGATCATTGGCATTTATGTAATGTTTTAAAACTTTAAAAGTTCTTTAAAAGTTACTTTCATTAATTTTTACAAGCCAATAAGACATTTTGCTAAAATCTTCTATAAGAAATTCATTGTTTGCCACTATTTTCTATAAAATCAAAAAAGATCCATGGGATTATTATATCTAAAATTGGTGCCTAGATAAAATTAGTTTATTAAAATGATTATTATCTAGCAATAACATACTATTATTTTATAGATACAGAGGTTGGGTTCAAAAGACAAAGAGACTCTAAGTGTATGAAGCAGGATTTGAATTCAGGTCTTCCTTAATCTAAGTCTACTTTGCCTTTCTAAGATACTTATACTTCTGAAATCACAGGTCATTACCTCAGCATCCAAATGTGTGTGCTATATACATATTTATTATGCATTTATATACATATATGAGATATATACATGTCATGTGTGTGCATATATGTCATATATGTGTATATGCACACGTGCATGTATATATACATTTATAATATACAATATGTATATGTACATACACACATAATAATGACAATAACATTATTTTGTACCAGACATAGTCCTAAGTACGTTATAATTATTATTTTATTCAATCATCACAACAATATAATTTTACAGATAAGAAAACTAAGTTAAAGAGAGATTAAGTGACTTGACTAAGATCACAAAGCTAATCAGTCATATTTCAACTCAGATCTTCCTGAATTCAAACCTAGGTTGCCAATCTGAACTATCTACAGTGCTGACATCACAGGTTTTTACATTCTCCCTCAATGTATATATTCACATAATTGAATATGTTTGCGTGTATAGCCATATTAAATATTCCACAAGAAATTCTCGGTTTGTCACTCATTTCTACAAAATGAGAAATACCTATGTGTTCATAATATCTTAAATTGGTACCTAAGTATAATTAGTTTATCAAAATGACTCTTATCTAGCAAGAACCTGGTGGCATTAAAAAAATGGACAAATGTGTATTGATGAAGATAAGGTGAGAAATAGGTTCTAATCATGGTGCTTTAGTCAGAGGGGAAGACTCAGGGATTCACTGAAATCAGAGTCTCTAGGAAGCTGGATGGCAACAAGAGAGCTCTTAAGAGAGAGAGGAAATGGGGATTTAAAATTAGGCAAAAAGGTAAAGATGAAGGCCTAATTTTTCTAATTAACAACTGCCATTGAGTAATTTGTCTGGTTGTTTACTAATTAAAACTTATCTGACCAATCTGTTCATAGATTAAATTAATGTATTTCACTAAATGACCCAGGCACACTGGTCCCACTGGCCCTACCATTCATTCCTTATTGATTATCAAGTGTTCCACTTTATTATTAACTTTTTGAGACCTCAGGGTGCTCCTGAATTGAATGTTCTTTTCATACCAAGATGGGTTTTAATTCTCTCTTGACTGACTGTAAACCCCAGGTTTTTTCTTTTAATAAGATATTTGACTTTAGGCCATGTTCTTGCTAGGTGTATGACTGGATTCCCTGAAATTCTATCATTCAAGAGACCGTGAGATTAAGACATTGAATTTTAACTTAAAATTTCAGTTTAAAAATCTGCTAACCTTCTTCAACTGGCTTATAAATATCTGTAGTTGCTCTACTCTGGGGCAGTAAAAAGAGACGGCACAAAAAACACCATATAAAATTCTACTATCCAGGAATAAAACAACATGAAGGATTCATTTTAAGCAGAGATTTTTTTTTTTTTTTTTTTTTGCCAGAAAGCATCCCACATTATTTTGGGTCTTCAAAAAACATCAGTCAATGCTATTCTTCTTTTTTGGTGCAGATGCCATTGGATTCTTGAATTAATCAGCTACTTTTTGGATGACAACCATCTTTGAATGGTCTAATATTGAAAAACTCAGGCAACAGAAAAGAAGAAATACAGAAAGAAATTCTGTTAATTGTGCATATGCAACTCCTCTATGATACTGATTTAATGCAATGAGAAGCTCCTGGGTAGGTGAAAATGTATGAGAAATAATGCTCCAGAAATATGAAGAAAACAAAGGAGACAGATCCTCAGAGGCTTTCTTTGCCACTTTTATAAGTAACTAAAGATTGGAACATTTGGTAAGATACTACTATCCAGGGCTCAGGTATTCCCAAATGGGGCAATGGCATAATAGCACAAATGGCAAAGTGGTGAAAAATGTCCTAGTGTGATGTATTCCTTAGTTCTATAACAGAATAAAACTCTAATTCAAAGTTCATATCAGGCCTCAAAGTCATCTGATTTAATGCCCTCATCTTGCAAATGAGGAAACTGAGGTACTGAGAGTATATATAAATATTCCCATTGTTACACTGGTAATAAATGTTAAAGTTGGGAATTGAATCCCAATTAACTTTAGAGATAGAACTCTTTACAAAACACCATGAATTCTCACTATTAAGCATTAAAATAATTGGTAAAAATATCAATAGATACATTCTTTGCTTAATGTGTCTCTCCATCTTCTAAGGCTAGCCTGTATCTAATTATTTTTTAAGGGAAAGGGAAAGTTTTTTTGGGTTTTTTTTTTTTTTTTTGGTTTGTTTTGTTTTGTCTTAAAGCAAATACTCTCTGCACCAAGCTAGGCCAGCACACCAGATCCCAGTTGACAGTGGTATTGCACTCAGTTTGCTCCCAAATTAGCTTATCCCTTCTTTTATTATACAAATGTGTAACAGCTGTAGCTCTCCAGCTATGAATTCTCTAAACCCTCTCTAAGCAGGTTTGCTTGCCCAGCCTCCCTGAAGTTCTCCTCAATTGATTAACTGTGGACCAGTTTTTATCACTAAACCATTAATTTAATTTAGCAATCTGCAAAAGGCCTTAAATAAGATTCAGCACCTATCCTTCTGGCCTTGTATTAATTAACTACATCTGTTCTGGTTTTCTCTTTGTGTGTATTTATGTGTGTGCATGCATGTGCATGCATGTACACATGTGTATTTTTAGTATATAAAGCCTCTCAAAAATATTATTCAAAGACCATTAAAAAACTACAGTAATTGAAATACTGCCAGGGAAATAGCACCTAAAGAGAAAGAAGGATGGGGGAGCAATACCTATAGTGTGGAAATAATGTAACAATAATCCTTGGTTTCTTATCCTTCATTTCATTTGAAAACTGTGGCAGAATCTAACAACACAATCATTTCTCATGTCATTTCTGTCTTTTAGAAAGACAGAAGAAGAAAAATAAGGAAGGGAGGAAGGGAAGGGAGAGAGAGAAGGAGAAAGGGAGAAGGGAACGGAAGGGAAGGAAGGAGACAGGAAAGAAGAGAAGGAAAGAAGAAAGGAGGGAAGCAGGGGAGGGGAGGAGAGGAGAGAAGGAGGGATGGAGGAAAGGAAGGAGGGAAGGGGAAAAAAGGGAAGGCAGTGTGGAGGAAGGGATAGAAAAGAAGAAAAGAGGGAAGAAGGGAAGGGAGGAAGGAGGGAAGAGATGGAAGAAGGGAAGGAAGAAAGGAAGGAGGGAAGTGAGGGAGAAGGAAAGGGAGGGAGAGAGAGAGGAAAGAAGGAAAGAAGGAAGGAGGGAAGGAAAGAGGGAAGGAAGTGGGAGGAAAAGGAGGGAAGAAGAGAGAGGCAGACAGAGTCAGAGAGAAAGGAGAAACCTTGGAGAAAAAGTGAACCTAACAGAAATTTGGAGCAAAAAGCTCACAATGTTTGGAGGGTATGATAACTTATGGTTTGTTAATTATGTCTTCCTTTTCTCCATATTCGTTCATTTTCAACTTGCAAAAGTAAAGAGGATGGCTGTTCTTTCCTCCCTGCCCTGGGAGGGAGGCCGGAAGCATCTGTTCTCATCCGTGATTATCACTGAGTCAAGTCCAATAGTTTCTCCCAGACTTTCTTGTGAGCAATTTAATACTTTCCTTCACACTGATTCCTGGAGCTCCTTCTGGCTCACTGCCGAGAGGCCACCGGCCGGACATGAACTACTTTCACACTGTCTGAAATTCCGGTTGCCTCCCACACTGTCTCAGAGCATTGTCCAGTGGGTAGAGGAGAGGATTGGAATCTGGGCAATTCCAAAGATTTGCTCTGGTAGACTCACTCTGCAGAGAATACAAATACTAAACAAACTGGAGTGGGAGCATCTCTGTAGCAGGAGTTTGTTTCTCTCTTGAGACTCGATAAATGAAATCATGGGAGGGGGGGCAGAGTGGTTCAAAGAATTCCATATTTGAAGGGACATAGACAAATAGCAGGCTTATGTTTTCACAAGTAACAGAAGATGAATGGAGGGACAAACTCCAGCAAGAGAAATTTCAGTTGGAGTTAGGAAAATTTTCTGTGGCTACCAGAATATAATTACTAAATATTACTGTCTCTGTGTGTCTGTCTGTCTCTCTCCCTCAAGTTTTTCTGTCTACAGGCAAATATATGAGGAAAGCAAAATGGCTCAGTGGATAGAGCATCATCCCTGAAGTCAGCCCTGAATTCAAATCCAGCCTCAGATTATCAAAACACTTACAAGTTATGTGACCCTTCTCAAGGGACTTAACACAATTGCCTCTCCCCCTCCCTCCCAAAAAATACAGGCAAATGTTTGATTTAGGGGCTATATCAGATCTTCGAAACTACTCTAGTTCAATCCCTTCTTTTTACAAATGAAGAAACTGAGTTAGAGAGAGTTGACATTCAGTCAGTATGTATTTACTAAGTACCTAATATGGGTTGGTCAAAGTGCTAAGCACTAAGGGTATACAAAAGGCAATAAACAGTTTCTGCTTTTGAGGAGGTCACAGCCTAATGGAAATAGCTTCTTCAAGGTCAAACACAAAATAGTGATAGAGACAGTGTTTGTATCCACGTCCCACTAACTCTAAAGGTAGTACTATTTCCACCTCCACACCTTGGTGTGGAGGTCATTTAACAGTCGATCAGAGTCCCCACCCATATTGAGAGTTTATGATTCCTTCAGAATAGGAAAATCTTGCTAAGGACTGAGGGTCTTTTGAAAAGTGGCCCTTTCCCTGATTCTCCACTAGATCTTCTACAACCTTTCCTCTCTTATATAATATCAAGTAGTGTTTTGAATGTAGACATAGGATCATAAAACCATGGCTGGAAATGAACTAGGAGACCATCTGTTCCAACCTTCTCAATTTACAGAGGAGGAACCCGAGACCCAGAGAGATCCCATGGCTTGCCACACAGATACTAACCAGCAAGGAGAGTCTTTGAATCTAATCACCTGAATTCCAAATCCAGTGCTTTCTGTTACAATACACATTGCTTTTCTCCCCAGAAACATTAAAACAAAATGGAAAAATGAAGCTTTCTTCCCTGGAGACTCAAGAGAACAGGAAGAGGGCCCTGTCTCTTCTCAGCCACCTGTCATTTTAGCCCTAAGAGTATTGTTTTCTTTTCAATAATGGTTTCCAAAATGCTTCTCTCAATTGGCAAGCCTGGAGACAGGTATTCAGGGGTTACACAAAAGTACCAGATGTTGCAATCTTGGCCTGTCACTTATGCACATAATTAGATACACATACTTTCATTTAGTAAACTGCTATTCTATTTTCAATTCTAGTGGCCTAGCAAGGATATCAAGTGTAGAGGAGGCATAAAATCTCATTTTTCCCTTGCTGATTTTTGGCAATAATATACTTAAACATTTGACCTCTTCTGAGACATAATCTATATAGATTAAAAACATCATACCTTTCTTTGCTTGCTATTGAATTTACAAGAGAACTTATATTTTTAAAAAAGCAACTGAGGATATTCACTGTTTAAAATAAACTGAGAGTATAAAGTTCGTGAGTTTGTTGAAGTAGAATTGGAACACAAGGTTTTCTATGTGTCTATCCATTATGCTAAAGAGCTTTTCAAGTCAACTAATATTGGCCTAGAGAAGTTTTTAAAATAAGGATCGACGTTACAACTGGGTGAACTCATTTAAAAAAAAATTATAATTACACTTAATATATTTGTTTTTTTTTGTAATTCTACGAATTTCATTCTATGTATTTAAAAATGTTATTCTGAGAAAGAAGCCATGATAATCATACAAAAATGTTAAGAAATGCTGTAGAAAATAATCACTGCTGTGCTGATGGGGGAAAAAATCAATTAATTTCTGAAGATCTTTTTAAACACATAAAATACAAAAAAAAAATCTGCCTAAAAAATAAGTGATGTTTTTGTTCCTGTCAAAATACAGCAGAGAACCTCGGAATAGTATATGCCAAATAAATATTTGCTATGTGATTTCTCTAAATTAAACATCCAATAAAGAGTAGTCATCACTGCTTATAAATAAAGTACTTACATACAGACCCTACTCAATGAAATTAAGGTCTTTGAACTTCAATTAGGCCTCTGTTCTTTACATGAAACTAAAGATATGACCTGTAATGGGAAGAAGCCAAGAAAAGGAGATTGTTGAGGATTACATAATACATAATTATAATTACATAATAATTCAGTTACACGAAATATTGGATAGGGCAGTGCAGTGAAGAAGGGAAAAAATAACCCAGCATGAAATAAAAATATTTATGTGAATTGGCAACTCTCCAAAAAAGCATACACCAAGTTTGGAACTCTACTTAAACAAAACAGGGCTTCAGGTTCAAGGAAACAAATGATTTTGTACCTAGAGTCATTGTTTTATGTGGTTTTCATTTTGTTTGTTCTTTTTGTCTTCTTATCCTTCTAAGAAAAAAAGGCTGCTCTGCAGTGCAATCCAAGGAGGGCGGAGAAAGGGAAAAACTCTGACTTTTTGTATGTTTCATTCCATGGAATTCAACTTAAACTCTTATTGCCCTGGCCAAGAGAGAGAGGCCAGAAAAGAAACATAAAAGGATTTTAACAGTAGAGGAAAACTTTGGGACCTTTGGGATTCTATACCCAATGCAGCAATTATTAATGTGGGAGCACCATTATTAACTTGGGAGCTTTGTCTTCAGGATGAGCCCAGCATTCTTGGGTTTGACTTTTGTTTGACATATTCTGTCAAATGTTTTGTGTATTTTGTGGTTCCACTTTAAAACTGAGGAAGAATAATCTGCAGATTGTTTAAAAAAATAAAAAGAAGAAGAATGTGAATTCTGCCAGGGAGCTAGGAAAAGCAAAATGTCTCTGGGTTCTCCATCAGGACCCATGCCAGGTGAAAACTTTCAGCACCCAGAGATATTAACACAAATGGCATACCTCTTGTCCACAGGCTGCAGTTTTTTTCCAAAACAGCTATGATGTTTTGATGGTCATGGGAGTAAGTATGCATTTCTTTGCATGCATTGGTTATTTTCTTTTCTTTTTTTCCCCTTTCATTCCTATTTTTTTTTTTTAAGCATGGTAATAATCCCAGCGTTTTCTCACCGGTATTGTATTGCAGTGTTGCAGCCAAATTTTACGGTTGCAGAAAGCATTAGCAAGCCAAGCCAAAGAACACTCTGACTTTGATTTAATATGAAATTGTACATTGCATTTCCAACTATTTCCATCATTACAGTAATTATTTGGCATATTTCAGTTTTCACACTGACTGTAAAAAGGTTTCTATTTTCTATTTTCCAGAAAAAAAAAAAAAAAAAACAGTAGTGTTATCTGATATAAAGAGAACATTGCTCAGATCCAAAAGGGGCCAGTCAATCACTGGGACATTCTCCTATGACTCTCTGTTAGCTACATTCTAAAAAATACAACCTTATTTATCTTATTTTGTTTTACTCATTTTAAGAAGTTAAACAACTTACATAGTTTAGTTTTTACTTTTTTCTATTTTAATTTATTTTAAAATTACTAAAGTAAAAGTGACCTCAATTCCCTTTCAGTGTGTGTTGGTTTCTTTATTACATGTACATAAGTATAAATCATATGAGGTAAATAGTCACTATAAATATTTTATTAAGAAGTTCATGGCTTCTTAAATAAAAAGAATGGTATGTCCCTTTTATTTTTCAATTAAAGCAATTATTTCCAAAACCAAGAAGAATCCTAAAAGAATACACACACACACACACACACACACACACACACATATATATATACATATATATATATATATATATAGAGAGAGAGAGAGAGAGAGAGAGAGAGAGAGAGAGAGAGATGGAATATTTTAGGAATTTACAAACTATTATCATGATATATATACATACACACACACACACACACACACACACACACACATATATATATATATAATGATAAAGTAGATGAACAAAATATGTTTGGCTATTATGCTTAAAACACTAAATTTGAAGGAGTAGCAGACCAAATGGAATTATCCAAAAGAAAATTATGTAGAGAAGTTAATATTCTTTCCTGTTGTACTGGAGCTCCTCCTTTCACCTCTTCTGATAAACTCTAGTTTCTTTTCCATGAGTTACTAGGCCAATAAATTATTTCAGAATTTCCAGATATAAAATGTAAAGGGTATGTATTGACCAAATATTCTGTCTTCTAACATCAAAACTTCATGGCATAAGGATTATGTATGAAATTCCTGAATGAGACAGGGAAAGTAAAGTACAAAGTACAAAGCTAAGGACCTGCAAAGTTCCTCTTTAAAAGAAACTAAGAGGGTTCTACTGTGATAAACACATATTTTAAAATTAACAGGAGTCAGGAATTCAAGGTTAAGGGAAAATCCTCAATCTTTCTTCTTTGCAGAGGTGAAGGGGGATGGTGATAGGAAGTGAGAGCAGTTGTCACACTAACCTCCCATGAGTCTCTCTGCCTCTCTCTTTCCCCCACCCAAATCGTCTCTTCATCATTTCCTATGGAACACATCAAAACTTGGACAGAGAGTGGGTGGGGCCATTCTTACTCCAAGCATACATTAATAGAATATCGGCCAATTGCTATTTAGCCTCAGGTGCTTGGGACCTCATTGCATCAACTGGAGCTTCTGCCCATTACATTCTACCACAGTCATCTTTGTTTTGCTTTTTGTGTCCCCCCCCCATGTTGCTATTGAGTAAATATGTACCATATTCTATATCTATGAAGTCAAATAAATTGCATAAACCAATAATGTGCATGTATTTGTGTATATGTATGTATATAATATATGTGTATTCTATTTAATACCTTGATTCTGGAGCACTAAGATTACTTAGAGAAGAATAGATACATTATCTATGTACATTCATCTAATAAACTTGGTGGCTGAATTGCTTAATAATAGGCCCAATTGTATTTACATTAAAACCACTTGACCTGATTGTATCCCCATAAAACTCCTCAATATGTGAGCACACTAAACTGGTCACCAATGTAATACCTCTTATTATAAGGTGTGCAAGCAAAGAATAATTTTACATGAAAACAAAACTTTATTTAAAGTATAAAAAAAATTCTTAGCTCGAGGCTATCAACCAAAATTGACCTACAGGCCACATTTTCTGACTCTAAAAATGAACATGGATAGTGGATTTAGTTAAAACTTACATTTTTGGAGTAATTTTTTATGTTTAAGCAATTGAGATGTTGGAAGTCTAAAATTGGTGGAAACAAAGATTACCTTTTTGAATAAAGTTTACTA
This sequence comes from Sarcophilus harrisii, assembly GCF_902635505.1. Taxonomy (NCBI): domain Eukaryota; kingdom Metazoa; phylum Chordata; class Mammalia; order Dasyuromorphia; family Dasyuridae; genus Sarcophilus; species Sarcophilus harrisii. The sequence continues at coordinate 218,854,145 of NC_045430.1, forward strand.
TTACCAGACCTGTAATTTTGTTGGTATAGATATTTGCTCTAACAATGCAGATCATAAAACCCTTTTAAAACTTAACAGATTATAATGTTGAAGCCAAAAAAATTTAAATCCTATGACCAATCTGGCAATAAATATGCCTTTGGTAGACTGATCCTTGAATAACAGACAAACACCATACCACCATCATATCCATTCCAATTTGGTACAAGGTGTTCCACTGGCATAGCTTTTGAGAATGTTGTTTTTACATAGCACAATGAATCATAAGAACAGGATTTGATGGTGTTGGTGGGGTGTGTGTGTGTGTGTGTGTGTGTGTGTGGTGTGTCCATGTGTTTATGTATGCATATAGGTATGTGTATGTAAATCTATATTCATGTACATATAAGATCTGAAATATGTCCTTCTTCCAATCAATCTGTCTTGCATATAAGAATAATTTTCTCCAAATTTTGTTTTCTTCCAAGGCCAGAATTCAAGACTATGTTAAGTATGGTGGATTCCTTTCTTCACATAGCTTTATTTATTTATTTATTTAATAGCCTTTTATTTACAGGTTATATGCATGGGTAACTTTACAGCATTAACAATTGCCAAACCTCTTGTTCCAATTTTTCATCTCTTACCCTTCACCCCCTCCCCCAGATGGCAGGATGACCAGTAAATGTTAAATATATTAAAATATAAATTAGATATACAATAAGTATACATGACCAAAACGTTATTTTGCTGTATAAAAAGAATCAGACTCTGAAATATTGTACAATTAGCTTGTGAAGGAAATCAAAAATGGAGGTGGGCATAAATATAGGGATTGGGAATTCAATGTAATGGTTTTTAGTCATCACCCAGAGTTCTTTCTCTGGGCGTAGCTGGTTCAGTTCATTACTGCTCCACTTGAAATGATTTGGTTGATCTCGTTGCTGAGGATGGCCAGGTCCATCAGAACTTGTCATCATATAGTATTGTTGTTGAAGTATATAATGATCTCCTGGTCCTGCTCATTTCACTCAGCATCAGTTTGTATAAGTCTCTCCAGGCCTTTCTGAAATCATCCTCTTGGTTATTTCTTACAGAACAATAATATTCCATAATATTCATATACCACAATTTATTCAGCCATTCTCCAAATGATGGGCATCCACTCAGTTTCCAGTTTCTAGCCACTACAAAGAGGGCTGCCACAAACATTCGTGCACATACAGATCCCTTTCCCTTCTTTATGATCTCTTTGGGATATAAGCCCAGTAGTAACACTGCTGGATCAAAGGGTATGCACAGTTTGATAACTTTTTGGGCATAGTTCCAAACTACTCTCCAGAATGGTTGGATTCGTTCACAACTCCACCAACAATGCATCAATGTCCCAGTTTTCCCGCATCCCCTCCAACAATCATCATTATTTTTTCCTGTCATCTTAGCCAAACTGACAGGTGTGTAGTGGTATCTTAGAGTTGTCTTAATTTGCATTTCTCTGATTAATAATGACTGGGATCATCTTTTCATATGACTAGAAATAGTTTCAATTTCTTCATCTGAGAATTGTCTGTTCATATCCTTTGACCATTTTTCAATTGGAGAATGGCTTGTTTTTTTTATAAATTAGAGTTAATTCTCTATATATTTTGGAAATGAGGCCTTTATCAGAACCTTTGACTGTAAAAATATTTTCCCAGTTTATTGCTTCCCTTCTAATCTTGTCTGCATTACTTTTGTTTGTACAAAAACTTTTCAGTTTGGTATAATCGAAATTTTCTATTTTGTGATCAGTAATGATCTCTAGTTCTGCTTTGGTCATAAAGTCCTTCCCCTTCCACAGGTCTGAGAGGTAAACTATCCTGTGTTCCTCTAATTTATTAATAATTTCATTCTTTATGCCTAGGTCATGAACCCATTTTGACCTTATCTTGGTGTATGGTGTTAAGTGTGGATCAATGCCTAGTTTCTGCCATATTAGTTTCCAATTTTCCCAAGAATTTTTATCAAACAGTAAGTTCTTATCCCAAAAGCTGGGGTCTTTGGGTTTGTCAAAGACTAGGTTGCTATAGTTGTTGACTGTTTTATCCCTTGAACCTAATCTATTCCACTGATCAACTAATCTATTCCTTAGCCAATACCAAATGGTTTTGGTAACTGCTGCTCTATAATATAGTTTTAGATCTGGTACAGCTAAGCCACCTTCATTTGATTTTTTTTTTCATTAATTCCTTGAAATTCTTGACCTTTTGTTTTTCCATATGAAGTTTGTTGTTATTTTTCTAGGTCATTAAAATAGTTTTTGGGAGTCTGATTGGTATAGCGCTAAATAAATAGATTAGTTTAGGTAATATTGTCATCTTTATTATATTTGCTCGCCCTATCCAAGAGCATTTAATATTTTTCCAATTGGTTAGATCAGACTTAATTTGTGTGAAAAGTGGTCTGTAATTTTGCTCATAATGTTTCTGATTTTCCCTTGGCAGATAGATTCCTAAATATTTTATATTATCAGTAGTTACTTTAAATGGAATTTCTCTTTGTAACTCTGACTGTTGGATTTTGTTAGTGATATATAAGAATGCTGATGACTTATGCTTCACATAGCTTTAAGTGACTCCCATACTTCCCTCTCTTACCCCTCAAAAAAACTCATTTGTTTTTACACTAATATTTTTTTTCCTTCAAAGTTGATATTTTCCTGTGTCATAAAATACTGCAATTGCTGAAAACTTAAAGATATTTTTGCTCCAAAAGCAAAAGGAAGGTTAGTACCAAGCCCCAAAAAAGTTTAAACATATTATAGAGGAATTACATAGGAGAAATGTTGTAAAGATATCATCAGATAAAGATATGACCAGAAAAATAGATGGGCCAACACTATAGAGAGATGACCAATTGTACCATGTGTTCTATTATTATCTACACAATATGAAAAAAAGAATAAAATTCTATGTATATTATATAGCTCCCCTGTGACAAATTTAAGAAACAAGTTGGCCAAGAATCACTCAAGTTATGCAGGCAAGGATGGTTTGCAGTCTCATTATTGGAGAAGTATTACTGAAATTTAAGTTTCTTCAGGTCATTCCCATTCCTCTATTCAAGAACTTAGAGAGTTTCCCTAAGAGCTAAAGCAACAGTTCAATATAAATTCTTTGAAGGTAAGTTTTTTTTTTTTTTTGACATATTAAAGTGGTTAGTTGGTATGAAATCTTTTTTTTTTCCTATTTCTGACATTGTGTAATCAAATTCAAACTTCTTTTTTTATTGTTTAAAAACTCTCATGATGGTTTTTCTGTAACTCAAACTTCCAAGATAATTTTCCATTATTTTCTGATAAACTTTATACTACAGACCTATTGTTTTGCACATCATCAATCCAATGTTTTATGGAGTGCCCACCAATGTGTTAGGTTAATAGATACACATAAGGAAAATTGGCATGGAAATAAACAATAACTAAAACTATAATTGTTGTTATTCAATCATTATTCTGTCATGATTAATTGCTCATGACATCATTTGAGGTTTTCTTAGCAAAGATAGTACAGTAGATTGTTATTTCTTTTCCAACTCATTTTACAAATGAGAAAACTAAGGCAAACAAGGTTAAGTGTTTTTACACTTATTCTTACACTTTACATTTTACACAGCTAGTAACTATCTTATGCCAGATTTGAACTCGGGGAAATGAAGGGAACTGAGTCTTTCTCACTCCAAACCTGGTACTCTATTCCCTATGCCACCCATTAGCCTATAATAATAATAATAATAAACCTTATGTAGCATCTATTATGTGCCAGGCACTATACTAAGAATTTTTCAAATATTTTTCTTATTTGATACAAGAATCCTAGGTATTAGATACTACTATTATCTATACTTTTAAGTTGAAGAAACAGAATAAAACAAGGATTATATGACATGCTCAATGTTGTACTATTAGTAAATGTTTGAGGCTGAATTTGAACTCAGGTTTTTCTGATTTCTGGCACTGGTTCAATCCACTATTCAATATAGCTATGTCATATAGTGTATGACATGATTGGAATAAAGGAAAAATCCAGGGTATTATAGGCAAGTTTGAAAAGGAAGGAAAAAAAAAAACATGGGAAAAAATCAGTAATTAAGGAAAACTTCATGTAAAAGATATTATCTTTGGTGACCACTGAAGTGGAGCATTTTAACAGACAGATGAGAGGAGAATCTGCAGCATAGAGAGGAAGCTAAGAAAATGTCAAGTTGAGAGAAGTTAGTAGTTCAATTTAGCCAGAGGAAAAAGTATAAAGAAGAACAATGAAAAATAAGGATGGAAAGGTATATTGGGATTATATCGTGCAGGTACTTAAAACAAAACTGAAAAGTGTTTATTTTATCCAAAAAGCAACAAGGAAACAGCTCTTTAGCAAGGGAGTGACATGATAAGACTACGACATTAGGAATCCAATTTATATAACTTTGAAAGGGATGAACCAAAAATAAATAAATTTTAAAAAAAGAAAAAAACAAGATGAGAGACAGAAGGAAATAGAGAAAACCAATTAGGAGACCATTACAATATTTGAAACAAAAAATGAGGATGCTTGAACTAAGGTTATGGTATTATGGATACAGAGAAAAGACATACACGAGATACTGACAAAATAAAATTGACAGAATTTGTCAACTGATTGAATGTGAGGGGCAGAAAGGATCAGACTAGGCTTCTAAGCTTGTGTTAATTGGAGGATAATGATTTGCTCCCAACAAAATTTTCAGAGGGGAAATCACAAGTTCAGTTTGGTGTATAGGGAAATGAGGTAGATATTCATGTGGAAATGCATAGCTCATGAAATGAAATGCAGTACTGGAGTTTTAAGAAGAGATTAGGGAGATATATGGTTGTAGATGTAGTTATCTAAAATGCATTTGACTGTGTATATGTATTTGTGTACATCTATGTGTGTATATATATGTGTGTGTATTTGTGTGTAGGTATATATATTTACTACATGTATGCATATATGTGTGTGACACATTCATGTGAGATTCACATACATGAATATCATACACGCACATGTATATACAATCCATTGTGCTTTACACTGTATTATATACATGTCATTTATACATATATACATATATTTGCATGTAACACACTATACCTGAACTATGAAAGAAGATAAAAAATCAGCAAAGGTTTCTAAGTCTAGTGGTGTGAAAACTAATGGAGGATAAACTGTTCAAAGAAAGTCCATCAAGTATTTCATAAAGGAAAGGAGAGATCTAAATCAGGTGAATGGAGTTAGCTATCAAGTGTTTGGTAATTCGTGACCTTGAAATTAATTATTTTAACAAGATTAGAAAGAATGAGTGGTGAGGAAATAAATATGCTAAATATAGAGAACATTCTCTTTTGAGATGTTTAACAGGTGAAAGGGGGAAAGGATATTGGAGGATACCTTGAGGGGATCACTATCCTAATCCATTCTCTCTACTTATCTAAAATATCTTCCTGCATATCTCTCTCTTGAATTTGGTTGCTTAATGCTCTAGTAACTAAGCATTTAATTTAGGTACTAAGTTAAATAACTAAGCTTTAACTTTTTTGTTTACCAACAAAATTGCAAATTCCCTGGGAACAGGGAACTTCTAATATATTAAGCCATGGCTCTTGTGCTCAGAGAATTTCATACTGTAATTTTGTGAAATTCAATATAACATTTATTAAGCACCTACTATGTACAGGCCTCCACATTAGACAATGGCATATAATAAAAAAAAGAAAAGCTACAACTTCTCTCAAGCATCTCAAAGGATCTCTGGAAGTTAATTCTTCAATAAGAATTACAAAATCTTATGTAACTGGCATAAGTGGGGCACAGAGGGGATTAAAACTTGTCAAAACTTATTCTAGTTAAGAGCAGAAGCCAAATTTAAACTCAGGTTTTCTAATTCCAAGTATGGAATCTTTCTGCCATACCAAGCAGTCATCAGAAGATCTTATACTATTAAAATTAGAATTTGTGTATTTCAGTAACCATATGAATCAAAAGATTTTTACAATTAATATCTATATTAGACATTTGTATTTACTTTCAAATCTTTTTATTCATCACATTCATTTTCATTTTTCTTTTTTTGTTTGTTTTTATTAAAATATTTGGAACTTTAGAAATTCAAAAATCTTAGAATGTGAAATTGATCTTAATAAAGTACTTTCTATTCAGTATTTTTAAAGTCTACTTTGATTATGTGTCTAAATAAGAGAGGAAAAATGAATCATATTTCTTCCATCATCATCAAGAATTTTTCTTTAGCTGTATATATTATGTGTACTTCCAATTAAGTGTCAGTTTTCAAATTTAGATTTTTTTCCCCAACCAGAGTACCTTTCAAGTATATTAACAGGAACACATTAGTGATTTTTATAGGTTCTCTTCCACCTTCAGCAAAGTTCCATTTCAAGGGGTGGGTGGGAATATGTTATTTTTACTCTTTCCCATTTTAATTTTAGTTTAACAATCACTGAATTAAAATTGAGTTCCCTTTTCTGATCCAAGATCAGTCACAAAGAGAATAGATAATCATCTATTGAGTTCCCAAGGGATTAAAACTGTAGCCCCTTCTTTGTAGTCCATACCACAACCTCCTATAATACTTTAGGAATGGAGAGGTGAGCTAGATAACACAGTGAATAGAGTGTGGACCTCTCAGGAGGAACTGAGTTCAAATCTGGCTTCAAACACTTAACATTCGCTAGCTATGTGGCTCTGAGCAAGTTACTTAACCCCAACTACCCACTAATTAAAAATATATACTTTAGGAATAGTATCCTGTAATTAGTCACTTCTGTAAATCTATATCTATATCTATGTATGTGTATATATATACATTTATATATTTATATTTGTGTGTGTATATACATACATGTATGTATATTCTCTTTAAATCATGAAACATTTCATAATCTGTATTCTGTGGCTTCCATGATACTCATTGCCACCTTTATTAGATGCAGTAACATAAGAACAAATCCTAGATCTGAATAATGACACGGAAGTTAGTCAAGATTTTATGATTTATTCTAATCCTTTCAAAGTACTGATTCACCATTTTAATATTCAAGTCAATTCATCATAATTTGATATTAAGGTGAAGTCTCTTTGGAAACTCAAAAAGAGTTTACATATATTGTCTAAATTTGCTGTTAACCAGATTTGGTTTTGGTGGTTTATTATTTTTTTCTTTCTATGCTCAATATGGTTTTCTTTGTGCAAACTCACCACAAAAACCTCACTCTGCTACCTCAATCATGGCTCAGAGATGACCCTGCATTCTCAAAGGTTATCTCAACAAACATAACCTAAGTTCTGGTAGTTTCAACCAAATCAGAAAGACTTCCAGCACAAGTTCTAATGACAGATCTTCAGTTGCCAAGGAGTTTATACATGCAGCTTAGCTAAATACAAAGAGGCTCATCCCCAATAGCCTGATCCTTAAGCAGTCAGTTCTTTAGCCGTTGAAACTCATGAAACAATAATAAATTTTAAGTCAATCAAGTAATATTTGTAACAAACCGACTACAAACCAGCCATTATTCTAGGCTCTGTGAAACCACATATCATCACAAAAGAAATATGAACAATCCCTTAAATTCCCAAATCTTGTTAGCTGGGTTTTTCTTTCCTGGCACCATCTCAAGTATTTCTCCCAAAATAAAAGATACTGTGCCATTTTCTGATTGCTGCCCTCTAATACCCCTTCTAATATCTTCAATACAATGGACACTCATGTTGCTATTTAAGACAATTTACAGGATACATTGGAGGAGTATTTGATTTGGAATCAGAGGACCTGTGTTCAAATTCTCCCTCTGACACTTTTTGTCATCATGTATGTCACTTAACTTCTCCTTTTCCTCATGTGTAAAATGAGATTTTATTAGATAACCACCACTAATATCCCTTTGAGTTTTAGGGACTGAACCTTGGACAAGATCATTTTTCTAAAGCATATGAAGACACCAGGGTGCAAATAATAAGAAATTCTTGGTTATGTATACTTTGAGATAGCTAATGTTGTTAACTCTACCCACAACCTATTTCAAATTCTAAAGTGAAGTGAGCATATCCTGGGAGCAAGAAGTTGGATCATTCTGGAAAACAAATGGAATGCTGCAAATAAATAGACTAAAATGTCCAACTCCTTTGACCTTGAGTGTCCAATGAGAGGATATACCAATCTGGAGGTCAGTGGCAAAGATAAAGACTCCAAGTGCAGAATATTAAACACTGTCTGTGAGAGCAAAGGATTAGAAAGAAAAGATATGCTGATCCAATAGGCTCTGATTAAATAAATGGTGGCACATGAATGTAATAGAATATTACTCTACTGTAAGAAATGATTAAAGAAATGTAAATTACAACAACCTTGAAATATAAATTTATGCCTACCAGATTGGCTAAAATAATAGAAAGAAGAAGTGACAAAGTTAAAATGATATAAAAAAATTGGGACACTAATTCATTATTTGTGGAATAGTAAAAATGATCCAATAACTTTGAAGAATACACTGCAATTATGCCTATGCCCTTTGATCCAGCAATGGCATTACTTGGATTATTTCCAAAAACGATTACTAAAAATGGAAAAGAACCTATACAATCTAAAATATGTATAGTGGCTTTCTTTATGGTGGCAAAAAATTAGAAATTGTATGGATGCCCATCAATTGGGGAGTGGTTGAATAAATTGTGGCATGTGATTGTGATACAACATTACTGTGCTACAGGAATGATGAGTTCAATGATTTTAGAAAAAGATGGAAAGATTTGACAAAATTAAGAATGAAAGGAATAGAACTAAGAGAATGTTGTATATAGTAACAGCAATACTGTTTTAAGAACGACTTTGAGCAAAGACACTATTTATATCTAGAGAAAACATAAATAGAAATATGCGTACAATAATTTTATATTGTGTGTATGTGTTTTACATGATACTTGTATATTTGAAAGGAATTGCAAGTTGTGCATAGTAGATTTGTAGTTGCACATATAATCTTTTTATTGTACTATATCATAAAATGTTTATCCTATAAATTAAAAATAATTTTTAAAAAATTATCCAAAACTAACTGACAAACATGATAAAATAAAAGAAGACATAGCAAAACTTCCATGAAATGATGAAGATTAAATTAAGTAGAGTCAGAAAAATTATTCAGAATTATGAGAACAATTTAAATGGAATTGCCACAAAACAATTAAAAAAGAATAATGTGAAATTATAAAGAACAAGCTTGAATCCACTGAAAAGATATAAAGACACTTTCCCCCATCATTTTTGAGGGGCAAGTTCTCCAAAGATGTGGAATATTGCATATCATCTAAGATTGTTTTGAGAAACTGGTATATCATGATGATATTTAATTTTTTTCTTTCTTAAAAAAATCTTCTAATTTGCACATGTTTAATCTATATTTGATTATTTGCTGTTTAGGGTTGGGGAGGAAGGGCAGAGAAAAATGTGCAATGTTAGACTCAACTGAGTTATATTTTAAAATACCTTTGAACACTTAAAATTTTATTTGTAGGATAGACTAAAGATGACTGAATCAGAAGACCCAGTATAGTCACTCCCCACTCAAACCTCTGCCACAAAGGGTTGGAAAATATATGAAATTGAATTCTGATCAGGGGAGTCAAGAAGTCTCCCTAAGTCATTGCCAAGCTCATAGCTATCTGCTTTTGAAAACAGATGGCTTTGAGGATAGCATATAGCCATGCATGGGCACAATACAGAGCATTCCAATGTTCAGGGATCAAAAGAGGGTTTAGGCAAGCGACCAGGGCAGGAAAAACAATACTGAGACAGAAAGAGATCCCAAGGGATCCCTCAACTAGCACTGGGTGAAGAAATAGATGCCATCTGGCAGCTCTACCAACCACTATCCAGTTCCTAGTCACAGATCCCTAGCAGAGATAAGCAGTCACAAGCACAGACCAAATTATATACTGAGCAAGGAGAATACAGCAGAAATAAAACCCATTTGGGTTTTTCTTTTTTAGAATAATTTGTATACAAGAGATCTTAAAGGAGGAAAAGGGACTCACATGTGCAAAAATGTTTGTGGCAGCCCTTTTTAGTAGAGGTAAAAACTGGAAACTGAGTGAATGTTCATCAGTTGTAGAATGGCTGAATAAGTTATGGTATATGAATGCTATGGAATATTATTGTTCTATAAGAAATGACCACCAGCAGGATGATTTTAGAAAGGCCAGGTGAGACATTCACGAACTGATGAGAAGTGAAATGAGAAGAACCGTGATATTATTGTACACGACAACATAAATATCATACAACAATCAATTCTGATGAACATGACTCTTTTCAACAATGAGATGACTGATGCCAGTTCCAATAATCTTGTGATGAAGAGAGCCATCTATAGTCAGAGAGAGGACTGTGGGAACTAATTGTGGAACACAACATATAATATTACCACCCTTTTTGTTGTTGTTCACCTGAATTTTGTTTATTTACTCATTTAATTTCTTTTTATGATCTGATTTTTCTTGTGCAGCAGAGAATTGTATAAATCTGTTTATACTTATTGGATTTAACATATATTTTAATATGTTTAACATATATTGGATTGTTTGCCATCTAGGGGAAGGGATGAGAGGAAGGAGGAGAAAATCTAAAACATAAGGCTATGAAAGGGTCAATGTTGTCAAATTATTTGTGCATATATTTTGAAAATAAAAAGGTTTTAAAAAAAGAATAATTTGTATCCTCCTAAAATCCCTAAATTGTCACTATACATTCTGCCTTCCAGTTCAATGTTTTGTTAGCATGTATAGCATATTTTCTTTTCAATGTTGCTTGCTTTTTGATTTTCTTCTCTGATTCTTCCTTTTATCTATATATTTTTTCTCAGTCAGTTTTTCTCTATCATTTCTTTGATGAGATAAATTACCAAATATTCTAATTTATCTTTTCTATTAACTTTATGGAAGTTACAAATTCTGCTTTCATGATTCTCATTCTTCAATTAAGCTAATGACAAACAAAATTCTGGCTCCATACTCCTTTGGATTTCTCCAGGATCCTGTCTCACCAGGTCTTGATTCATTTTTTTTTCTGTATCTTACAATATTTTTGCATAGAGTCTAGATAGTTGATTCAGAGACCATATTCCCTTTGGCTATTAGTACATGTTCCTGATGACTTAATCTGCTTATTTTCAATTTATTTAATTCAGTTTTCTTTTTATTGTGTATTTTTGCTCCTTAAATTTCACTGTCACTCACCTTCAGACTATTTTTCCTTTAACTAAGGTTTCCTGGAGGCTAGACCTCAAAATAATCTCAGTCTCTTTTTCACTGTACAATTTATCTCATCAGCTTGATTTTCTGCTTCAAGACTTTTGCTAAGGACAAAATTGATCTAATAATCCTATAAATTGGTCTAGCTCTTTCCCTTAGTCTTAGTGGAATGCCACACAGCCATACTGGATATTCACTTTTACGTAGTTCGCAGGCTGAGTTTTATTGGAATACAGAGTGATTCCAGCCCAGACAATTTTTCCCATTGTTTTTTTGAGCCCATCTGAGAAGTTTAGTAGTGGGAAGTGAGTGGGAGTAGAAAGGGGTATGGAGAAAAAGACAATTCAGTTCTTTAACAAACCAGTGCATTGGTCTAGGTAGCCCTGACAGAGTTTTAAAGTAAGGGGTACTGTGCCATTTTGTTAGAGGTTAAGGATGACTTTTCTAGGGAGTTAATTCACTGAATTGTTATTTCATTGAGGTTTTCTTTTCTGAAAAAACTAAGATAGCTGAGACTTTTATCTTTTCAGCAAAACTCTTAAGAAGAGAACATGAGGAACATAGAAAATATTATCCTCTTAGTTGGTCATGTCAAACTCAGTCTATTTCAAACTTCAAGACCTAAAGTCCTAACTACTCTACGTAACAGTAGGCAATATCCATCATAACCTGAGACTGAAAAATTATCCATTTCTATCCAACTTTCCAGTTATTATCCTTTCTTAATTCAGGTAAATTAGTCTTTGAACAACAGTCCATCACTTAGACTGATACTCATATCTTTACAATGCAGTAGCTAACAAATTCTTCAAGTATAAGCTTCAACTTTGTGCCATCATGTGTCATTAGGGTAGGACTTTGATAGGTAACAGTTCAATTATGTACTGGTATTTAATATTTAATATTTGTTGGTTTGTTTATTTGCTTGTATTTTTGTTTCAGGGACGAACTTGGCTAAGAATCCAACCACTATTTACAATGCTATTTCTAAAGTGAGTTTCATGTTCCAAACAGCCTGGGAACATCTTCTATTAATAAGCTGGTCCATCAGAAATAAAAATAATAATTTAAAAAAAACAACTAATTATCTTGTATCTCTTTGTTCAATTCAACTTACCTCAATCCCTAAGCTCTTCCTGACTTCTCTTAGGTACTCCCTACTTCTTCTGTCAAATTAGAGATTTATTATACTCAAAGCTTCTCACCAACATCTTGCATAGCAAGATGCCTTTCCTGGCTCAAAAGCTACTTGCCATTATTTTCCAACTATGCAATCATAGGATTGAGTTGGAGGAAACTTTTAAGGGTATATTATCTAACTTACCCATTTTAAAGATGAGGAAACTGAAATTCAGAAAAGTTGAAACTTGTTCAACATCTGCCTCATAATAAGTAGCAGAGCCAGCATTTGAACTTGAGTCCTCTGACATCAAAGGTAGAACACTTTTTTTTTCTAAATTTGGGTACTTGCTTTACTTTTTCAATGTTTTGTTTCCTGTGAAACCCCTCTAACTCTCAAGAGATCATACAGTTTTCTCAGTTTTTCAAAAGTTTATTTTTGTATTCTACATTCCCTTATTTTTATCAGTCTCCCAGTTTCCCCCAAACTTCTTTATTATTCTATTGTCAGTCAAGCAGTCAGCCAGATCCAAATCCCAGATTTGCATTATGATTGAGATCACCTTCTGACATAAAATGAAAAAAAGATAATCTATTCAAAGTATCTACCTTGTGACAGCTTTGGAATATACACAGAATTACTTTGATTTCAAGGGTGTTACATTCTAATGAAGATATAGCAAGAACATATATATATGATGGGAATTTCTGGATATAGTTAATACATGCATTAAATAAAATATTTATATAGGAAAATGGATTCTGGAAAACTTGGGTGGACACCTTGCTTGTTATGTAAAACTCACCGACTCTGAAATAAGAAGACCTGGATTCAAATTAGTAACTTATGTTTGCCACATTTTTGTGGTTGGACATGAACTTAAGCTCCCTTTTAGCTCTAACTCTGGGATCCTAAGACACTCTACACAAATCAATTCATTCCTCATTCCCCTCCAAAATGACAACTTATGATTGATTTGCAACATTCTCTCAGGGGTTCAAATTTCTACCCTAGGATATTCCTGCATTGATAAAATTACAGATCCAAACTAACAAATAAAAATCATCCACATGGGCACCAATTTCCACTATGGATGTCAATACCAAAGTGTGTCTACTTTTGTGTGTGACAAAATAATTATTCATTTGTTAATTTACCCATCAATACTTCTTATATTTGGTCCTTTCAGTAGTGTGAGCAAACATCTGCTTTGTTTTTGGTTTCTTCTGATAAGGGACATACAAATAATAACTGAGTTCTTCATCTTCTGATCAGATGAGTGGAGATTGATAATTCTCTAAAGATAGCCTCCTAAATCCTGGAAAGACGGTAGGTTCTAATATACATATAAATCTCTTTGTACTCGGGGAGAAAATATTCCAGGTGTGTGCCCATTCAGCTAAGTACTTAGTATTCTACTCCTCTACCTGAACAAGTGGAAGGTTTGTCTTAGGTGAGCTTCCATCAGCTACCACTGGGCCTGCTTTTGGCAGCCATAATGTCTGTGACCATGAAAGAGAATTTGAGTCAGTTTTCAGCAGCTGTGGAAAATTACAGTCTGAAAAGCTGCTGAAGAAAGAGAAAGAAGCCTTCCAAGTAGATCCCGACACACACACCCTGCAAAATGTTGGCCATCTATTGCTCTGCTCTCCCAGCTCTTTCTTCTTCCACATTTTTAAATTTTATTTTTTAGAAGGACTCAAAGTGAACTGGGGCTGTGGAAGACAGTTTTTGGAAGAAACACTCCCTGTGATTGCCCTATGAGGTACAAAAAAGAATGTCAATAGATTACATGTGATAACATATCTAGAAATTATTCTGATAGTCTGTCTTTTCACACCCTAAAGGTTGGACTGCCTGAAAAACAATAGTTTTTTTTTTCTTTAATTGTGATGATCCATATATTTGAAATGTTTAATATAGAATGAACTAGCAACCAATTTTATTTTTAACCACAACTGGCCTAAAATTTAGGTACTGGGTGATGTGAAATGACTTATATGCTAGTGCTTAAGTAAACACACACAAACAGAGCAACCTCAATTAGCGAGTTTTATGCCTTTGGGTTAACATTTTGCTATCTCAGTAATACTCTTTTCAAATGAATTTTTTTTATTGTCCACAAAGGGCAATAAACTAAGTCATAAATGTTTTGGCATGAACTTGTTTATAATAGATTAAGTACTCAATTATATGCAAGGCAGTGAGACAGAAGACTGCTGAGTTGTGATGGTGAAAAGGCAGTAAAAACTCAAATAAGAGAGAGAGACAGAGAGAAAGAGAGAATCAGAGAGAGAGACAGAGGCAGAGAGAGACAGGAAACAGAGGGACAGAGACAAAGAGAGACAGAATGCATGTATACATCTAGGATCTAGAAAAAAGAAAAAGAGAAGAGAGGGGGAATAAATTACAGGGGAAGATCTCTGGAATGTAAAATTAGGATATTGGGATTTTGGAAATGTTATGAGTGACATTGAAAAAGACAGAGACACACAGAAAGAGATTAATAAAAAATTCATGTAAATGAGCCAACATACAGAAAACGCCATGAAATAATCACTCTCCCCTGAGAAGGGAAAAATAGGTACTTCCCACTAGCTTAACTTTTTATTCCATTGCAATTAGTACAGGTACACCCAATGGGAATAGCGATGGAAAAAATATTCATTTATGCTTGGTATTTACCTATCACTGACTTCTTTAGATTGGTCCTAGAGAAGGTTGGTCTGTAGCACTCTAAAACTTGGCATTATAATGTTCATTATACTTCAGGAATCCAACACCCACCCAGATGTTTCCTTGCCCTCTTTCACCTTATTCCCCCAAAATAAAACTTGATTTCAGCATAGGAAATTCACGTTATGTTAGTGATGACTAAGAGATCTTTGAAGGGTTACCTCCTGATGGTACTTTTGCTGAAGGGAACAATGCTCTGAGTTAAAGGTGACACAGTGGACAGAGTGCCAGGTCTTAAGTCAGGAAGACTCCTCTCCCTGAGTTCAAATCTGACCTCAAATATTTACTAGCTGTGTGATCCTGGGCAAGTCATTTAACCCTGTTTGCCTCACTTGTAAAATTATCTGAGTAAAGAAGTGACAAATGACTCTAGTACCTTTGTCAAGGAAATCCCAAATGGGTCTTGAAGTCAGACACAGTTGAACAACAATAAAGGAATAGTGCAGAAGTGGGAAATTTCCAGCTAAATACCAACTTCCACAAGCCTTAGTTTCCTCATTTGTAAATCAGGGATATCATTGCTTGTACTACCTGTCTCAGAGAATTGTTATCAAGGAAAGCTCTTAAAAAAAAAAAAAAAAAACCTTTAAATTACAACAATGCAAAATATTATTAACTAATTGTTGCTTTCCCTTTGGGGAAGGTTTTCTGAGGACACAGACCACATTCAGTATGACCACATTCAGAAAACATGGACAGCTACTTAGATTACCTGTAGAAGGGCCTTTTTGACACAGAAAGAGATATGATAGCTATGCCAGAAATGTAAAAGCAGAAGGAGCAGCCTTTTCCTTTTTCTAATTTAGCCAAGCTCCATGATTCAGACTCAGCTGGAGAACAAAACCCAGTGCACCTCTATTCCACCATCAGACCTGCTTGAGGCCCAGAGAGAGGGACAAGGCAAGATGCCAAATCCTCCATGGCTATGGTGTGAGGGATTGATGATGGAGCAGAAGTAACTTATGGAAAAGTTCAGCAGAGAAAATGATTCTTAAACCCTTTCCCAATTTTGCTTAAAAAAATCTTTTTTTTAAAAAAAGAAAAAAAATAGGGAAAGTTTTACAATAATAATGAAGTACTCATTGGTTGAGAACCAACATTTGACATTTACACATCATTAACAATTTTGGTAAGAATTAAGTCCAAAGAGTGAGTGGTGTTCTAGGAGGGAAAAGGGTAAACAATTGCTTGAGAGCCCTTTTCAGCTATATTTCTGGAAGGTTTTAAGCTTTTCCTTCGTGTTCTGTCTTGCCAGAAATATGTGTTTTTTCTAAGCCAACTCCTGTTCCATTTTGGCCTCTAAACCCCTGAGGTGCACACTCGAAGCTGGGGAAAGAGATTTCAATAGGCCAAAGGTTTTATGAATACATAATATGAACCTGGGACACACTGATACATAATTCATTTTTTTTTTTTTTTTTTTTTTGTTAAGGTGTCACTATTTTCAAGTAAGTAAAGAAGGCAAAAAAAAAAAAAAAAAAAAAAAAAAAAAAAAGTTCCAAACTGGAAGGACATGAAAACAGAGCTGTTGAATCATTCACAAAACTGAATGTAACAAAAGGTATAATTAGAGAGTTACGTCAAGTGTCATTTACTTGTGCTAATATTCCCAATTAAACCAAAAGGCATGAGAACAGGCCAAGATACAGAGAACTTTTTCTAGCTTATTGGGGATAAGGGGAAGTATCTATCTTTCCCTTTTCAGGAGAGAGTGATTATTTCATGACAACTCTACCTCTGAGTTACCTTTTTACTAATGTAAGGAGATTTTATTTTATTTTCTTCATTTTATCCAGGCACTCTTACATAACAGAGTTCTTCTGTGTGAATGCTAATTGGCCAGCTTGGCTGAGGAACTCCTAGTTAAAAGATTTGCCATTTAATCCCAAACTGTCTTTTGATTTCTTGAGAATGATTAAATAAAAATTCAGTCCTGGTTCAGTATCACAGAAGCCCATGCTCGCTCCCCCATTGAATTTCCATGGCTCAAGCATCCTGCTGTGGAATTCAGGCTGAGTTTTTATTGAATTGAGCCCTCCATAGTCAAACTCAAAATAACCTCCAGCACACTGATAAAAATAATGACCCTTTTGCAGTTGTAAAAACTTGAAACTATTCCTTGAATGTTAACTAATACCCAAAAGCTGTTGCTGCAAATGAAATGTAGGAGACTGAGCCAAGAAATCCTAAAAATTACATTCCAGTTTAGCTATTAGTTTTGTTGCAAAATTATGGACTTCTTTCTTTAAAGTTTGAGAAATCAACAATACAGATTCTACTTTGAGGTCCATATATCTGAAGAGTAATGGGATTGCTAAGTGGAATGGGTCTCTGGTCAATGAAATCCCTCCATTACTCTTTCCCATTCTACTGTACTAATGGCAATTGCAATAATAACATTATTTCACAAATGGAGAATAAAAGATGTGAATGAAAAGTAAGTGTTAAGAAATGCTAATAATTTGCAGCATCTGACATCCATTCGCTAAAGTCCCCGACATTATAAACACATCCAGGTAAAAAAACAACTTGATTCTCTCATCTTACTGATATCTTTTTACAAGCCAGGAAGCCTTTTGCTAGCAACTAGTTTAAGAGGCGGTGGGAAATAGCCCTATTAGCTAAGTTTATTTATGCTGACAAAAAGAAAACCATGAAAAATCCAAGTTCTAAACTGTAATTTATTCCTGATAAGTAGTAAATCAGCAGGATTTCACTGCCCAAGTGGGAACTACCCATTAAACAATAGCTGATACATAATGAGGCTCGTAAACGTTCACTGTGTGTTGGAGCTGTTATTTATACATGAGCTCATTCGACAAACTCTCCTGCTGGCATGGTCATGATAACCTGATGTCCCGACCACATTATAAAATAGAAGCACAGAATCAAAACTGACTACATGTAGCTTGAGGGTGGGATGGGGCTTTTTTTGGTTATCCTAAAGGTTCACCTGGTTCCAAAGCTTTTCTGAACATGCAGGAAGTCACTTTCCTCCTGATAGTTTCAGTTTCCTTATCCATAAGGAATTCTAAAATAATCTGTTTACTTATCTACATAACACTTTTTTTTTTGTCAAGACAGAAAATCTTCATGAGGTGTTATTTAAGATTTGATTGGCCACATTTTTCAAAGTTAAAATGAAATGTAATCATAGTGGAGTTTTATAAGACATGTTTCCCATTTTTCTGCTACCTTGGAAACATATAGAGGTGTTTAAAATATACAATAATGATAGTTAACATCTGGATAATACTTTTTGGGTTTGCAAAGCACTTTGCAAATATTATGTCAATTGACCCTCTAAGCTCTAGGAGGAGGTAGGATTATCCCCAGGTAACAGATGAAGAAATTGAAACTCTGAGAGGTTGAAACATGGATACCTAAGTTGATATCAGAAGTGGCATTTCATTCAAGTCTTTCCTGACTTGAAATCAAATTTCTCTCCTTACTATGCCAAGATATCTATAATTTTAGATATATTCTAAAAAAAAGGCAGGTCAACAAATGTGTGTTAAGTACTAATTATGTGCCTGCTAAACCAATGGGAAGGGAAGTATTTTATATCCTGTAGAAAGAAATTCATATCATGACCTCATATATTCAGGTTTATTGCATTCAGCAAGAAGAGAAACCACTAAATTATGAATATAGATATATGTTTACATTCTCCATAGGAGAAATGTTAAAACCATAAAGTATAATGGAAAAACCACTTTATGTATATGCCCATCTATGTCTGTTATATAATGAAGGAAATAGGAGGCAGTCTCTTTGTGTAAACTATTCCTTAACAAAGTGGCCCAAAGGAAAAGGAGCCTCAATATTTAGGAGTAGAACAGATTAAGTTGTATTGTTCCTTTTCACTAAATTGATAAGGTTTACGTTTCACAGCATCATTTATATCTTCTTGTAATTTTTATGATATACCTTAATACAAGATGGATGTAGAGAAATGTTGTTTAAGATATATAAATGCAGTATAAAAGCTATACTATTTGGTGTGGTCATATGTAATTTAAAAGTATATGATAGAAAGATTTGATCTATCCTAATCTCAGTAAATTACTTTCTTACCTACTTCCTTCTGCCTTCATCTCCAATATAATATAAATTCCTCAAGGGTTTCCCTTTTTTGTACAGCCTAGAGCTCTGAGAATCACAAATACTCAAGTAGAATTAAGCAGTAATTAGTGGCTACTAGATGAAGTTAATTGGGTTAGGGTTAGTCATTTTGAAGGGGAGGAGAACTGTTCCCTTTAAGATTATCACTCTTGGAGATTGTGTCCCCTTTTCTGATCTCAGAGATCAGGATCTCTCAGGCTCCAAGGAGACAAAACAGAGCCCCATCCTCCCAATATAAGAGAAGCAATACTATTAGGGGCTAATCAACTCCCAAAGAAATTCTAAATTCTCATTCAATTGAGGAATCCTGATCTGATCATCTCAGGTTGTCCCAGTCCCCATCAAGATATTCAATATAACAGTTTCCCTCAACTAAGGTCTTTACAGATGGCCCTAGGTAGCTTGCTCAGCTGCCAGGACTCTTCTGCCCACTGAGAAAGCATTCTCAGTGCCAAAACTCCATTTCCTTAATAGATCTCTGTCACTATAGAAGTCAGTCCCTTGTAAATTGATTTCTATCCAACAATACATTTTCACTTTGCAACTAATAATTTGGAAATTCTCTCACTCCTATATCTGCGTGTGATTTAAAGGGGATATTTAACAACTCTCCTATTGCCACTAACCTCTTGACCATCAGGAATTGAGGCCACTCAAACCAAATCAATTTGAGTTGGGTCACATAGCTGGTTAAATGTCAGGGATGGGATTATGAACCCAGGTTTTCAGGTTTCAGAGTCTAATACTTTATTTCACACCACCTCTACTATCACTCTTCACATGAGTGAACAAATAAAATGTCTTCCATTTAAGACCTTGAAGATCTCTTGAAGGGGGAAACTAGATGATGCAGAAGACCTGTGGTCAACATCTAAGTTCAAATCCAGTCTCAGATACTTTCTGTCTATATGATCAGAAGAACTTATTCCCCATATGCCTCAGTTTCTCATCTGTAAAATGGGAACACAATGATGAAGGAAATGGCAAGCCAATCTAGTACCTTTGCCAAGGAAACACCTCAGACAAGACTATGGAGTTATGGAGAGTCGACACATGGTTGAACAAGAGCTCTTAAAATATGATATGCAGAATCAGAAGGAAAAAAAGACTTCCAAATATACAGTTAACACTGGGACACTCACATATTTGTATAACTAAGGAAAATAATATATATCTGAGCAAGTTATATACATGGTAAATGTAGTAACAAGCCCAAGATAGAACAAGGAAGAGAAGAAGAAAAAGTCTTTGAAAAAAGAATTATAACAATGTCAACAAAATAAAAAAAAAAAACTAGGATTCAAGGGTTATTTCTTTTTATCCTCTTTTTTGTTGCAGGGAGAGAAAATCAATATGTAGAGGAATCCTATAGAGACCCTAATTGGACAACTTGAACAATTAGTGATTTCAGCTCTATGCTATATATATTTTAAAGCGAAGCAGAAAAAAGATGTAGAGAGACATAGAAAGATACATGATACCCTTATCTTTCAAGTAATAGAAGCAGCAAGTCAAAAGAGAACTTGTCAGAAAGTGTGGGTTCAAGAAGAATTTTCATAATTAGTGCTGGCTATTTGACTACTGCATTAGGTCAAAGTTCCCCCTGCCCTCTTCACCACTTTGTGGATTAGATTCTATCTTTTTCTAAAAGAGAAGGAAATTTTCCCAGAGACTTGATTAGTCCAGAAGAGTCAAGCCCTCTTTACTTTTAATATAGCTTCCTGGTGACCTCAGGCCACACTGATTTGGCTTTCTGGTCACCTAAGGGGATTTTAAAAGGCCCACCCAAATGGAGTCTGGGCCATTCAGACTAATCTCTAAGCCTGAAGAGTCACCACACCCTGCCCTAGTAGCCAAAAGTTTTTTTCCAGATGGAGCCAAGTGCTGTAGACTTGCTAGGTTAAAACCAAGTTAACTTTTTTGTTAACTATTGAATGACCTCTGAGTGTCTCATACAATAATAGATCAAAACTAATAAGAGACTGTTAGGCCAACCAATTATAACTTTGATATTTAATGACCATGTTTATATTTTCATTTTTATTCTGTATTATAGTATTATATATTATATATAGTCCTTCCTGTCTTTCCTGTTAGAATGTGACTTCCTTGCTGACAAGAACTGTTTTATCTTTGTCCTTATATTCCTAGCCTAGCCTGACAATTAAGAAAGCTTAATAAATTCTGAAGTAATTGATTATAAGTTATTCTGGAGATTTATATAATGCTTTGAAATTATTGAAAAACCCTCCAGAATTTCTGTTTACTTCTTACTATCCTCTCTTTTAATAAAACATTCTTCTATCCCAGTATAGAAGGGATGACTGTGATTTATGGAACTGGACACTTTTCATTGAGCTAAAAATGTGTTTGGTTAATTGCTGGCTGACATGTGTATTGCTGGGATAACACTTTCCTGATTGGTTCCCCAGGCCTTGGCATCTGTCTTAATGGTGATGATTATCAAGGCACACTGCCATCTCAATGAGAAGTTCTCTTGTTCATAAAATCAAAGGTCCCTCAAATCATCCCACTAAAACATGATGTGCCATGTATTTGCAGATGAAGAGCTGGTCTCATATGCCATGGGATAGCATGTATAACACTTTCCAAATTTCCTGGGTATAGATTAAAATTCAAGTGAATGAGAAACTTTCCCAACATATATGTGAAACCATTTGGGTCACAAGAGAATATCTAACACAAAGATCACACATTAAACAACATGGATGTCCCTCAAGAAGTTAAAATCAGAGAAAAGGCTTTCTCTGCATATGTGTGTATATGTGTGTGTGTGTCCAATGCTACACTATCAATGGGAACAAGATTCTATAGCTGAAATACTAAGTAGCTGTAATACTCCAAGACTGAATTTCATGACTCTCTTCCCAGCAGTTCTTATGTTTGATTTCCAGTAAGGGATGGGAAATGAGGGAACCTTTATACTGCTCATTTCTACTTTGGGTTACCACTGTCTGTTCAGCAAATCTTCTATATCTTTGCTTACACAGACTGAGTGAGTATACGCTAAGTTTCGGGGCTCCTGGCTGTACTCTCCAGGCTAGGCTGTTGCTTGTGGAAGCCAGCATATATTAGGGGAGGGGTAGAAAGGAGAAGAGGATCAAGGAAGAAAAATAAGATCATAGGAAAGGCTCCACAGTATGCTGCCAACTCACCTCCCTGCACACTTGCCACTCCTACAGAGTAAAAAGGTACCCTAGGAATGGGTTTGGGAATTTAATTAAGGGATGCTAGGAGCACGAGACTCTCATGAGCTCCCTGTAAATACAAAAATAAATTAGGTCCCTATGGGGAAAATACCCATAGAGTCTTCCAGAAGGATAATCTGGTTTTACGATAACAACAACATGCCTTTGCATTCTTTCCACAGTGAGAAATGTGTCTTTAAATAAGGATCTCACCCAATATGAAGGGAGCAACATACTTATGGGCAAAATCCATACTCATATAAGGGGCAGATTTTAAGAATTGTCTGAAAATGAATCCAAAACAAGGGGATCCTCCCTAGGAATAAGTAAGTCTTGGCTGATCTCTCTCTGCACCCTGCCTGCACATCATGTATTGTTTCCAAAATATCCCTGACTCCCTAGTTGGGAAACTGGCTCCTGTGAGTGAAGCTCCTGATGTTGATTTGCATGTCTAAATGGAAAATCTCTATTGTTCTGACCTCAGCAAAAGCCTCAGCTTTCCACATGAATTCTGGTTGTACTTTTTCATTTCCAATGCAGAGTAAAAGGAAGCCGCAAAAATATGTGTATATGAGCACAAATAAAACTATTTTTTTTCAAAATCCTTTCCCCAGACCCATTTGATGGTTCTGGGAAGCAAAGACAATAACAGTACATTTCATATCACTTCTTACTTCTTCCCTTCATCCTTTTCTATCTCCTCTAATTTGCTTTGGAAAATAAACATCATATTTTAATTATATGTTCCTATCTATGCAAAAACTAAGAGCATGGTAGCAGATAGAGTAGCCAGTTTTATAAAAATTACTTAGCCTATACATAATTCCAGTATATTAAAAAATATAGTCATCATTTACTAAGTTGAATTTCCAGTCTTCATGGAGCTTATATTCTGTAATGAGTACAACGACCAGACATCTACAACAAAGGAGGTTGGAGGATGATGATATACATATATGTGATTTGTGAAATGCAGATAGACAGATAGACAGAAAGATATACTTATGTCCAACAAAAAGCAGGCAACATCTAATACATCTCCTAAAATCCTGTATTTCTAGGACAGGTTGGAAGCAAGGTCATTTTGTGCAAAAGAAATTTTTTATTAAAAAAATAGAAGCAGGAAATCTATCCTAGGACAATACTGCAGGAGCAAAGGAGAAACTGAATGAGGCCAAAATGTCCTCTCTGGAATAAACATTGACTGTGTGAGTGAAAAGGCAAACAAAAAAGCCAGAGTCAAAAAAAAGAATCAGTCATTGGGCAAGAAGGAAAGGAATACAGGTTACAGGAGAGATACAGTGAATTGAAGGATGAATGCAGAATCCAAAATTAATCCCTTGAGGCAGTATAGTATAATAAATAGGGTTCTACATTTCCCAAAGGCTAGAGGATAAATTCAAATCCTGTTTCTGATACTTACTAGCAGTGTAACTTGGACCAAATCTCTTAACTACTCTGTTACTCATTATACTCATCTATAAAGCTATGGAAGCTAGGATGCTCTTGATTTCCAAGTTTTCTTTTAATGCTAAATCTATAACATGATGATAGGGAGGCTAGAAGAAGACAGATAACAAAGAAGAAAGTCTGAGCATGTGCAATAATTACTTATTACTTTTGATGACAAGGAAATGCTCTTTTCCCAAATGTTTTATTGAGAAATATTAAGAAATTTTCATATTACTTGTTTTTCATTGGAGATTGGAGGTGGGAAGGGAAGAGAGAAATTCTTGACTGCTATTAATAAAATTCAGATTTCAAAGGGCTCAGAATTAGATGATTTCTAATGGTCCTTCCAGTTCTAAGATGGTTGGAAATTTAATTAGGAAATTTAACTAATGAATAATGGAAGAACATGTCATTAAAATACATTTTAAATGGTAAAAAGTCATTGGGACACTTAAATTTGCTAACTCTGCTTGAAAATGAGAATGATCTGGAACCAGAGAATTCTCCTGTCACTTATTATAGCATTATTTTTCAAATGACTTCCTATACAAAAGGAAATTCTCATCATTTGAAGAACAAATTGTGACATCACCTTAGTCTGCTGGCCTAAGTCTTCACAGTTAGACATACTACAAGATATTACTTTTTCATTTGTGATAACCAAAAGTGTTAGGAGACCAAGTGAAACATCTTGACTTCAGTACCATAGACTACTATAAG
Organism: Sarcophilus harrisii; assembly: GCF_902635505.1. Lineage (NCBI taxonomy): Eukaryota > Metazoa > Chordata > Mammalia > Dasyuromorphia > Dasyuridae > Sarcophilus > Sarcophilus harrisii. The sequence goes on from NC_045430.1 coordinate 218,878,798, forward strand.
ATAATGCTGTTGCAGAAAGTGACCATTGGTCATTGTCATAGCCAGGACATATTAAGATTTTGATGGAAATACAATAGTCCATTTCATAATAACTCTTATCTCAGATACAAATAGGATGCCATCTAAGAGGGTGGAAAAGGGGCTTGGATACAATTTCCTGTTCCTACTTCCAGTGGAATTATCCATCAAAATAAGTAGCCAGAATGATAGATGCATATTCAATAAGTATTGAATAAATGATTGATGAAGTATTAAAATTGTTTCTATAAATTTAAGCACTACGTGAAAAGAATAATAGAATTATTAAATTACTCATTTTTATTACAAACAAATGCAAAACATAGGATAATAGAATATTGAATATAGAAGTTGAAAAGGACTTCTGAAAAATAATAGTAATAACTACATTTAGATGGCATCTATTAAGGATCAAATATCATGCTAAGTACTACAAATATTGTTTCTTTGAGCCATAATAGCAAGTAACTTACCCAGAGGCCTACACTTAGTAAGTGTCTGAACCTCAAATTGAATTCAGTCTTCCAAATTCTAGGTCTAATGCCCTATCTATTATAACCACCTAACTTGTCCAGTTTAATTCATAGAAATAACCAAAATACTATTTAACATTTTTGTCCAGTGAAAAGATGAGGGCATGCATGCATCTAGACAGAGTTCATTTCAATTTTGAAAAGCCTTAGTTTGTAAGGAATATTTTCCGTGCACAAAAACTAATTTTTTTTTTCTTTTTGCAAATTCCATCCATTTCTTCTAATTCTACCCCTGGAACTCAGTAGAACAAAAAAAAAAGACACCCAATCAAATCCTGGAAGAGACTTCTCATGTTCACTTACCACCGCACTTCCCCTGCATACATACTCAAATACTCAAGCACACACACACACAGACACACACAGACACACACAGACACACACACACACACACACACACACACACACACACAAATAGTAGATATCTAAATCAGGATTCAAGTCTCTTCGCTCATATTTAGAGTGCCTTAATTACAGCTTCCTCATATTATATGTTCTGGAATAAATAGTCAGTTGAAACTTAATGTGCTTACAAACAAAAAAAAATGAATTTAAATGAAACCACATTTATTAGCAGCCAGTACTTTGAACAGCTACCTCCTCCTTGGTTCTGGCTTCCATGTTGAAGAGATTCTGTTCATCTATTTTTTCAAGTTAGAAAGCCAAGAACACATCCACCTCATGGGTTAATCTTTGTACTAATCAAATAAAACGATGTTCATTAACTGAAAAAAAAAGTTTGGATTACTAGCATTTTCTAGAGAGAGCTAACATCAAAAATAGTCAGGCTTAAGAAATTATGCATACAGAGTTGGATGGGATCTGAAAATTTGTTTAGTTCAGCCCCCTAATTTTTACAAATAAAGAAACTGAAATCCAAAGTGGTTATGAATTACCCAAAGTCACAGAGATAGTAAATAGTAAAATCTAGTTCTGAACAGAATTACTCTGTATCCTTTTCAGTATACCATATGCTAATATTAATTTTTGTAAAATAGACATTAAACCATTTGGGATAAGTTATTAGCATTATTATTAAAACATAAGTAGATGAGATCAAGAGTCTCAAAATAATATTACAGATTTTTAGAACTGGAATGGATTTCAGATTTCATCTAAATTCAATTCTTACATTTTACAAATAGGAAAACTGAAATCCAAGGAAGCAAAATGACTTAGTAAAAGTCACACATAAGTAATATAATCACTTTGACTCAAAGCTCTGTTTTCTGATTCTAAATGTTCTGCTCTTCCTGATATGCCATGAGATATAAAATACCATCATGAATTCTCTATGTTCAATAGTCCTAACTAGTTTTCTGCTCAGAGAAGTGACTTCTGTAGGTAGTCTGACCACTATTTGTTGAAGTATTTGACAAATCCATTTTTCTTCAGTTTGTCATAATAAATTGTTTATTTCTAGTTTAGACTCAATAGCGGCCATGAAGTAGCCATCAAAGAAAAATAGATAGATTGCCACTTGAGTATGTGAGGCTGCATCTTGAAAAGACATAAAAGACCTAGGAAAGCTTGGGAGTAAAACTTTCTTCCTCAAAGGCCTTTTTTTTCAGAGAAAGAGAAGAAAAACTTTAGTTGAAACATTGCTGCCTTCTAATGAGCTACATTCTTAAAGTGACAAAATGAAGTCAACTCTAGTTGGGCCTTAGTGCAGAAAAAAGGCACTTATTCCTTCTGGGAATTGGATACAGTATTCAATAGACTATGTAAGTTTGATAGCAATAGGACCTATGAGAACTTCAGCAAAGATAATTACTGAAGTTTTAATTCCAGGTCTTATGTAATATAAGTGGGATCATTCCAAAGTTGTTGAATTGTTATGATCCACATGTTTGAAATTACTCATTTTAATTTAGTTTCTAGGCATCATTAAGTATGTCCCAATTCTTGTTCTTTAAATATTTAAACGGAGAGGAAACCCATTTTATTCAAACTGAATTATTCAATATTCAGATAATATATTATCTGAAAAATGAATGCAAAGAATCTGGTTCATTATTTGGAATTTCTGAAATACCAGAACAGAGATAGATCATCCTAGGAAATGCTGACTGTATATATTCCAGATAATGTCCTTGTTAGTGAAATGTGTTTTATTTGAAAGTCATTGCCGAGAGAATTTGAGATTTTCACAGGAAATTCAGGAAGCCTGAGGCTTCAGGATGATGTTTGAATCACAGGAAAGGAATTGAGTATGCTGTGGTCAGTGGGTGATGGTATGGAATCCTGGAAAGAGTGCTGGACATGAACTCAGGAGAAACTTGGGTTTGTATGCTGATCCCAACACTTCCTAGTTGTAGCATCCTGGGGAAATCGCTGATTTGAATCCTGATTTCCTTATGTTAAAAAAGGGGAAGAAAATAATTTCAATGCATTACCTCACAGCAGTGCTGTTAAAAAAAAAAGAAAAGAAAGACGGGAGGAGAAAGAGAGAGAGGAAAGGAGACAAGGGGGAAGGCAGGAAGGAAGGGAGAAAGGAAAGGAAAAAAAGGAGAAAGGGAAGATGGAAGGAAGGAAAGCAGAAAGGGAGGGAGGGAGAGAAGAAGGAAGGAAGGATGGAAGAAAGGATGAGAGGGAGGGAAGGAGAGAAAGAGGAAGGGAAGAAAAGAGAAATGAAAAAAGATGTGGGGAGGATAAACGTGAGGTGATTTTAGCACAATGTCTGATATAAAGTAAGTGCTTAATATTTATTGAATTAAATTGATCTTTATATATTTTAATGACTCCATTAAGGGCAACTGAGCTCAAGGCAGGTCTCTGAAACATAGTTTCTGAACTTCTCTATACTTGACTTAATAAGAAGGGTCTCATATAGAAGAAAAAAACTGACTCTTATGGTTTGGTCCTAGAAGCAGAGCAAGTACATTGGCTGGATATTGTAATGTAGAGAATCAGATTTTAGTCAATTATAAGGAAAAACTTTCTAAATGTCCCAAAGAGGAATGAGATGCCTTGGTATGTTAGTATTCACTGCAGGCCTTCAAGGGGAAGGGCAGATGATAGAGCTGAGATGCTCCCTGGGAGATACCTGATTAGGAAGAGGTTGGACTACATGACCTAAGGTCCCTTCTGACTCTGAGATTCTGTGATTTTATTTATTTCATGACATACCAGAGTGCATATTACAGTGGCTACTCAAACTTCTGTTAGTCTGTCTTTGTGAATGGTAACTAATTAGCGGAAAAGTTTCATGTAAATATTTAAGTTGCTTATTCTTATCTTGCTGGTGCATTAGATTGTAAAAAGGGCTGGCTGCCAAGGCAATAATAGTCTCTGAGTTCAGCTTGAAGAACATGGCATTCCAATGAGGATATTGTAAACAGAATTGTGGTTACTCTGAATAACAAACTGTAAAAGATGGAAATAATTTGATTTATCCAGTAGCAAAGGAAGGTATTCCAATAATATGATTTCTTTCTTTTGCAAATCTGTGTATTTGGTGACAAAGGGCTTCTTTAATTAAAATTATACATGCAAAATTATGTTTAGAAATTAGCTTTCTTGCCATTAGAACAAGAAAGCAAAGTTGCAGAGAAATTTTGAGGTAATTATCCCAATAATTCACTTTTACCTCCAAAGTCAGTCACATCAGCTGTCTTTTAGCTTGCATTATTCAACACTCCCCAAATCTCTAACACGGATTACTTGCCTTAATGTCATTGAAAATAATACACAGGAAAAGCTAGTCTTCTAAAATTAGGAACAGGATAGATTAATTGATCATCATTTTAATATTTAAAGATAAAAATATATATATTTTTAAACTCTGAACAAAACAAGTTTTATAATACCATTTTAACATTCCATTGAAATTTTGTAATTTTTATCATTTTGTAAAAGTCATTGGTGAAAGAGAAGTGTTCAGAAGAAAAAGGCATTGAGGTTGTTTTTAATTTTAAAAATTAAAATTACATATCCAAAGATACTCATAAGAAAAATGGTTTTGAAAATATAGAAATTAAAAGCAATTATAGAACCAATAGAAACAAAAGCTGTAAACAAAATGCAGGAGTTAATACCTAAATTGAGCAATGGCATAGTGGATTGAGTAGATGAACTTTGATTCAGGAGAAATCTGAAATCAAATCTTGCTTTACCAACTGTTGAATCTAGTCTAATCATTTAATTTATGTCAATTTTAGTTTCCTCATAAAGAAAGGTATTGAATGCAGGCCCCTCATTTTATCCACTGCACTACTCAGCTGCTCTGAGTTCAAGTCACAGCTGGCCATAGAGTACATGAAGCAGTTGTATGAAACAGTACAAAAAAGTTCTAAAAAGTAGTTTGGAGTCAGTTGTGGAAAACCTTATACAAGCTAAAGACTTTCAGTTTTATTCAAGAGGCAGCTGGAGTGCTTTTGAGCAGGAGAATGATGTGGTCTGACTGCTAGAGTAGGAAGGTTTTGTCTTGCTTTTGTCAGCTTGTTGGGATGGGAAGGAGCAACAGTGTGAAGTATCAGTGGGAAATAATTTTAAAAAAACTAGATGTAGAATGACCAATTAGAAGGCTACTCTAATAGTTTAGGCAAAAGATTAAAAAAAAAAAAAAAAACGGAAGGGGTTGCAGATATCTGTAATCTCTGATACTGGAGGAGGCAAAGGCTGGTGAAGAGTTCTGGGCTGCTACACAGCTAAAGTTTATTGATATCTGTAAGAGTTCCAGCACTAAGATGCTTAGATTCCCAGAGCGGAGGACATCAGGTGGCCTAAGGAACTTCCAGCCTGGGTTAGAAAGGGAGAGACAGTCTCAAAAACAGACTGAAAAGTTACTGATAACTTAAAGCAAGATAAAAATGATGAGTTAGAGAAGCAGATGCTTCTAAGAGAATAAAAAATGATTGGATATAGAATACAAAGAAGGCAAGATCAAGGATCACTAAAAATATGTAAACATTATTGATGAGGAGAATTGCATACATATGCAATGTATTATATTACACATATATCCAATATTATTTGCATTATATATTATATTATACATTAATGATTAGAAGTACATATATATCAAATATACATGGAATTCTAATAATATAGCTGCATATTAATATGCTAATTTGTCCATGTATGCAATTTTCTTATCAATATGTGTATATTGATCTATTATGTATTAATATATACATATATCATCATGTGCATATATGCCATCCTTATAATCACAGAGACACATACAGTAAAAAGTTGGAGTGCTTTTGAACAGAAAAGTGACATGGTTTGACTGGTAGATTCAGAAGGTTTTGTTTTGCTTTTGATAACTTGTTTGTCGAGTGGGGAAAGGGGAACAATGTAAAGGATGAGTGAGGGAGATTTAAAAAAAAAAGGCTGGAAGTAGAAACAATTAAAGGATACTTTGACAGTCTAGGCAAAAGAAAGTAAGGAGCAGATGGGATGGAACAGATGGAACATACCTGTAATCCCATATAGTAAAGAGAAACTAGGCTAAATTGGTACTGATAAGAAAGAAATGGAAAATCCTAGATACTTTCAACAAAGAATATATGGTCTTAATGAAAATTGAATTTAGAGAATAAAAGAAAGTAAGATAAATGTTTATAGTTTTGAACCTGGGAGAAGAGCAGTGTTTTATGAAAACTGAAATTCTCTTTCCTGCTTATCTTTGCATTTGGAGAAAAGAAAGAAAGAATTAAGTCTATTATAAGATACCTGGGTTTCTGCTAGCAATTTACTACCTCTCACAATAACTTCATGAACAATATTGGGAGATGGCAACTAAAGGACAGCATATTTTTCTCCTAGTAAATTTATTTATTTTTAATACATATTGCTTTATGAATCATGTTGGGAAAGAAAAATCAGAGCAAAAGAGAAAAAATCATGGGAGTGATTAAAAAAAACAGAAAAAAGAGGTGAACATAGCATGTGTTGATTTATATTCAGTCTATTTATTTCTTTTTCTGGATACAGATGGCATTTTCTGTCCAGTCTATTGGGATTGCTTTGGATCACTGACCCACTAAGAAGAACCAAGTCTTTCATAGTTGATCTTTGCACATTCTTGCTGGTATTGTGCAAAATGTATCCCTGTTCTGCTTGTTTCTCTCCACATCAATTCATGTAAATCTTTCCAGATTTTTCTAATGTCAGTTTGGTCATCATTTTTTATAGAATAATAATCCCTAATCTTCATATACCACAACTTGTTCTGCCATTCCCCAACTGATCAGCATCTACTTATTTTCAAATTCTTTGCCACCACAAAAAGTGCTGCTATAAACCTTTTTGTACATGTAGGTCCTTTTCCCTCCTTAATGATTTCCTTGGAGTATAGATCCAATAATGGCACTGTTGGGATCAAAGGGTATGGACACTTTTATAGCAACTTGAGCATAGTTTCAGATTGCTAATCCAAAATGTTTGTATATTTTATAACTCCAGCAACAACACATTAGTGTCCCAGTTTTCCCACATCCCCTTTAATATTTTTCATTATCTTTTCCTAGGACAGGATAATTTGATTTACAACTCAGTGAATAATTGGAATTGAAGAGCAGCAATTAATGGAGAACCGTCTCCAATGGAGTATACAAAATTATCTGTGTTCCTACTCTATTAAACTTTAATCTTTTTTTTTTTTTTTGGTTGGAGATAGAGTGGCCATGTAGACCAAATCTATTAATGACAGGGAGTGTGTGTGTGTGTGTGTGTGTGTGTGTGTGTGTGTAAATGTGTGTGTGTGTTGAGGGAAGGAGAAATGGTGAGTCGAAAGTTTGAGTCATAATGGAAAAGTCAGAAAAGTCCAAAAGTAATGAAATTAGGTGAGAATTGGGATGTCTATACTGGGCTCTCTCCTTAAATAGATCTTTGTAATTCATGGAAACACCTTTCAATTAGAAAGACATAGAGAGGGATTACCAAGGTTGATAGAATCTTACTGGATGATAAGGTCATCCCAATAATGAGTTCCTAGGGATGGCAGAGGAGGGGAGAGAGGGATGTGGTCAAAGAAGCCCCAAAGAAGTAAATCCAGGTGAGAAAAGATATTAATACCTTTAGAAAAATTAAAGGAAATATTCTCTAAAAATGAAGTGAGAATTGAAAGCACAATGATAGTATGAGGGAACAAATTATTTGGTCCACATAATTCTTGTTATTGTTTGTCTAAAGGGATCAAGGGTAGCACAGGCTGATGCTTGTGCATGAATTGGATCAAGGCAGACCGAACTACACAAATCTTCAGTCTCACTCTACCAGAGTCATTCAGTCCAATGGCAAAGATAGAAGTCAGGAGGAATGTAAACTGCTCAGAATTATAGTCTTCAATGTCTGTCCAAGCTCTAGTGCTCCTCAATGCCTTCATTAGCTATCTTTATGGTCATTGAAACAAACTGTTCTCCAATTCTTCACATGCTTGAAATAGATATTGCCCGAACTGGAGAAAAAGATTTGAGGCCTATTGGTTGGCCTTAACTTCATTTATCCCATCTGCAGAGATGATTTTGCCTGGGTATGACCATCACACATTCTGTAGTTTGTTGGAGCTATCCACTTTTCTTACTTAGTTTTGTTATGGAAAGAAAACTTATAACTTGAAGAAATTTCCCATCTCTTATTTTTTTTTTTAATTTAATAGCCTTTTATTTACAGGATATATGCATGGGTAACTTTACAGCATTAACAATTGCCAAAACTCTTGTTCCAATTTTTCACCTCTTACCCCCCACCCCCTCCCTAGATGGCAGGATGACCAGTAGATGTTAAATATATTAAAATATAAATTAGATACACAATATATACATGACCAAAGACGTTATTTGCTGTACAGAAAGAATCAGACTCTGAAATATTGTACAATTAACTTTGAAGGAAATCAAAAATGCAGGTGTGCATAAATATAGATTAGAATTCAATGTAATAGTTTTTAGTCATCTCCCAGAGTTCTTTTCTAGGTATAGCTGAGTTCAATTCATTAACTGCTCCATTGGAAATGATTTAGTGTTGATCTGTTGTGAGGATGGCCTGGTCAACAGAACTGGTCATCATGTAGTATGTTGTTGAAGTATATAATGTCTCTGGTCCTGTCATTTCATCAGCATCAGTTCATGTAAAGTCTCTCAGGCCTATTCAAAGTATCTTGTTAGGTCATTTCTTACAGAACAGAATATTCCATAATATTCATATACCACAATTTATTCAGCCATTCTCAACTAGATGGACATCATTCAGTTTCAGTTTTAGCCACTACAAAGGGCTGCCATCAAACATTCGTGCAATACAGATGCCTTTCCCTTCTTTATAATCTCTTTGGGATATAATCGTAGTAATCTACTGCTGGATCAAAGGGTATCACAGTTTGATAGACTTGAGCATAGTTCAAACTACTCTCCAAAATGGTTGCCAGTTCCAACTCCACAACAATGCATAAATGTCCAGTTTCGCATCCTCAACAAATCATTATTTTTCCTTCTCTTATGAACCAATCTTACAGGTGTTAGTGGTATCTTAGAGTTGTCTTAATTTGCATTTCATCTGATTAATAATGACTTGGGCATCTTTTCATGACTAGAAATAGTTTCAATTTCTGTCATCTAAATTGTCTGTTCATATCCTTTGACATTTTCAAGGGATAGGAGAATGGCTTGATTTTATAAAGTTAGTTATCTCTATATATTTTGGAAATAGGCTTATCGAACCTTTGAACTGTAAAAAATATTTTCCCAGTTTATTCTTCCCTTCTAATCTTGTCTGCATTACTTTTGTTTGTACAAAAACTTTCAGTTTGTATAATGAAATTTTCTATTTTGATGGATCAGTAATGATCTCTACCTATTATAGTCATAAATGACCTTCCAACTTCAAGGTCTGAGAGGTAAACTATCCTGTAGTATCCTCTAATGTTATTAATAATTTCATTCTTTATACCTAAGTCATGAACACATTTTGACTATATCTTGGTATCTGGACGTTAAAGTATGGATCTAGATGCCTATTGTTCTGGCCATATAGATTTCATTTTCCACAGCAGAGATTTTATCAAACAGTAAGTTCTTATCCACAAAGCTGGGATCTTTGGGTTTATCAAAGAAACTAGGTTGCTATATCTTGTTACTGTTTATTCTGACCAAATCTATTCACTGATCAACTAATCTATTCTTAGCCAATCCAAATAGTTTGGTAACTTGCTCCATAATATATTTTTATTCTTTAATAGCCTTTTATTTACAGGATATATAGCATGGGTAACTTTACAGCATTAACAATTGCCAAACCTCTTGATTCCAATTTTCACCTCTTACCCCCACCCTCCCTAGATGCTAGGATGACAGTAGATGTTAAATATATTAAAATATAAATTAGATACACAATAAGTATACATGACCAAAACGTTATTTTGCTGTACAAAGAATCAGACTCTGAAATATTGTACAATTAGCCTGTAAGAAGAAATCAAAAATGCAGGTGTGCATAAATATAAGGGATTAGGAATTCAATGTAATAGTTTTAGTCATCTCCCAGAGTTCTTTTCTAGGCATAGCTAATTCAGTTCATTACTGCTCCATTGAAATGCTTTGGTTGATCTAGATTTGCTGAGGATGGCCTGGTCCAACAGAACTGGTCATTATATAGTATTGTTGTTGAAGTATATAATGATCTCCTGGTCCTGCTCATTTCACTCAGCATCAGTTCATTAAGTCTCTCAGGCCTTTCTGAAATGATCTTGTTGGTCATTTCTTACAGAACAGTAATATTCCATAATATTCATATACCACAATTTATTCAGCCATTCTCCAACTGATGGACATCCATTCAGTTTCAGTTTTTAGCCACTACAAAAGGGCTGCCACAAACATTCATGCACATACAGGTCGCCTTTCCCTTCTTTATAATCTCTTTGGGATATAATCCCAGTAGTAACACTGCTGGATCAAAGGTATGCACAGTTTGATAACTTTTTGAGCATAGTTTCAAACTACTCTCCATAATGGTTGGATTCGTTCACAACTCACCAACAATGCATCAATGTCCTAGTTTTCCATCCCCTCAACAATCATCATTATTTTTCTCTGTCATCTTAGCCAATCTTGACAGGTGTGTAGTGGTATCTTAGAGTTGTCTTAATTTGCATTTCTCTGATTAATAATGACTTGGAGCATCTTTTCATATGACTAGAAATAGTTTCAATTTCTTCATCTGAGAATTGTCTGTTCATATCCTTTGACCATTTTTCAAATGGAGAATGGCTTGATTTTTTATAAATTAGAGTTAATTCTCTATATATTTTAGAAATGAGGCCTTTATCAGAACCTTTGACTGTAAAAATATTTTCCCAGTTTATTGCTTCCTTCTAATCTTGTCTGCATTACTTTTTGTTTGTACAAAAACTTTTCAGTTTGGTATAATCGAAATTTTCTATTTTGTGATCAGTAATGATCTCTGTTCTGCTTTGGTCATAAAGACCTTCCCTTCCACAGGTCTAGAGGTAAACTATCCTGTGTTCCTCTAATTTATTAATAATTTCATTCTTTATGCCTAGGTCATGAACCCATTTTGACCTTATCTTGGTGTATGGTGTTAAGTATGGATCAATGCCTAGTTTCTGCCATATTAGTTTCCAATTTTCCCAGCAATTTTTATCAAACAATAAGTTCTTATCCCAAAAGCTGGGATCTTTGGGTTTGTCAAAGACTAGATTGCTATATTTGTTGACTGTTTTATCCCTTGAACCTAATCTATTCCACTGATCAACTAATCTATTCCTTAGCCAATACCAAATAGTTTTGGTAACTGCTGCTCTATAATATAATTTTAGATCTGGTCCAGCTAAGCCACCTTCATTTGATTTTTTTTTCATTAATTCCCTTGAAATTCTTGACCTTTTGTTTTTCCATATGAACTTTGTTGTTATTTTTTCTAGGTCACTAAAATAGTTTTTTGGGAGTCTGATTGATATAGCGCTAAATAAATAGATTAGTTTAGGTAATATTGTCATCTTTATTATATTTGCTCGCCCTTTCCAAGAGCATTTAATATTTTCCAATTGGTTAGATCAGACTTAATTTGTGTGAAAAGTGGTCTGCAATTTTGCTCATAAAGTTTCTGATTTTCCCTTGGCAGATAGATTCCTAAATATTTTATATTATCAGTAGTTACTTTAAATGGAATTTCTCTTTGTAACTCTGACTGTTGGATTTTGTTAGTGATATATAAGAATGCTGATGACTTATGTGGGTTTATTTTATAACCAGCAACTTTGCTAAAGTTGTGGATTATTTCTAATAACTTTTAGCTAGAATCTATGGGGTTCTCTAAGTATACCATCATGTCATCGGCAAAGAGTGATAATTTGGTTTCCTCATTGCCTATTCTTATTCCTTTAATCTCTTTCTCAGCTCTTATTACTAAAGCTAGTGTTTCTAATACAATATTAAATAGTAACGGTGATAGTGGGCAACCTTGTTTCACTCCAGATCTTATTGGGAATGGTTGCAGTTTGTCTCCATTACATATGATGCTTACTGATGGTTTTAAATAGATGCTGCTGATTATTTTAAGGAAAATCCATTTATTCCTATACTCTCAAGTGTTTTTAATAGGAATGGATGTTGGATTTTATCAAATGCTTTTTCTGCATCTATTGAGATGATCATATGGTTTTTGTTAATTTGGTTATTAACATGGCCAATTATATTGATAGTTTTCTAATATTCAACCAGCCCTGCATTCCTGGTATAAATCCTACTTGATCATAGTGTATTATCTTGGAGATGATTTTCTGTAGTCTTTTTGCTAATATCTTATTTAAGATTTTAGCATCAATATTCATTAGGGAGATTGGTCTATAGTTTTCTTTCTCTGTTTTCAGCCTACCTGGTTTAGGTATCAGTACCATGTCTGTGTCATAGAAGGAATTTGGTAGGACTCCTTCATTCCTATTTTATCAAATAATTTATATAGCATTGGGAGCCAATTGTTCTTTAAATGTTTGGTAAAATTCACATGTAAATCCATCTGGGCCTGAGGATTTTTTCTTAGGGAGTTGTTTAATTGCCTGTTCTATTTCTTTTCTGAAATGGGACTATTCAACAATTTACTTCCTCCTCTGTTAGTCTGGGAAGTCTATATTTTTGGAGGTAGTCATCCATTTCATTCAGGTTATCAAATTTATTGGCATAAAGTTGAGCAAAATAACTCCTTATTATTTCTCTAATTTCCTATTCATTGGTGGAAAGTTCTCCTTTTCATTTTTAAGACTACTAATTTGATTTTCCTCTCTCCTTTTTCTAATCAGATTTACTAAAGGCTTATCTATTTTATTGGCTTTTCATAGAACCAACTCTTAGTTTTATTAATTAGTTCAATAGTTTTTTTTACTTTCAATATTTTTAATTTCTCCTTTTAATTTTTAGAATTTCCAATTTAGTATTTGATTGGGGTTTTTAATTTGGTCTTTTTAGTTTTTTAGTTGCAACTTCAATTCATTAATCTTTTCTTTCTCTGTTTTATTCAAGTAAGCCTCTAAGGATATAAAATTCCCTCTTATTACGCTTTGGCTGCATCCACAAATTTTGGTATGATGTCTCATCATTGTCATTATCTTGAGTGAAATTATTAATTGTATCTATAATTTGCTGCTTCACCCAATCATTCTTTAAGATGAGATTGTTTAGTTTCCAATTACTTTTTGGTCTATTTCCCCCTAACTTTTGTAAAAACTAATGTAGTTTTTATTGCATCATGATCTGAAAAGAAAGCATTTACTATTTCTGCTTTCTTGCATTTAATTTTGAGGTCTTTATGTCCTAATATATGGTCAATTTTGAATAGGTTCCATGAACTGCTGAGAAGAAAGTATATTCCTTTCTATCTCCATTCAATTTTCTCCAAAGATCCAACATACCTAATTTTTCTAATATTCTATTTACTTCTTTAATTTCTTTCTTATTTGTTTTGTGGTTTGATTTGTCTAATTCTGAGAGTGCAAGGTTGAGATCTCCTACTATTACAGTTTTGTTGTCTATTTCTTCTTGCAACTCTCTTAACTTCTCCTTTAGGAAGTTGGATGCCATACCACTTGGTGCATATATGTTTAATATTGATATTGCTTTGTTGTTTATGCTACCCTTTAGCAGGATGTAGTTTCCTTCCTTATCTCTTTTAATTAGATCAATTTTTACTTTTGTTTGATCTGAGATAGGATGGCATACCCTTCTTTTTGACTTCACCTGAAGCATAATAGATTTTGCTCCAGCCTTTTACCTTTACTCTATATATATTTCCCTGCTTTAAATGTGTTTCTTGTAAACAACATATTGTGTAGGTTCTGACTTTTGATCAGTCTGCTATCTGTCTCCTCTTTATGGGGAGTTCATCCCATTCACATTTACGGTTAGAATTACTAAATCTGTATTTCCTGCCATCCTAATAACCCCAGATTATGCTTTACTTATTCTTGCCTCCCCAACCCTCTTTCCCCTTTTAAACTTATGTACCCCTCTTGTATCACTGATGCTTACCCTCTTTATAATCCGCCCTCCCCCCCTTTGAGTCTTTCCCCCTTCCTTCCCTTATTACTCTTTTTCTTTTCCCTTTTCCTCATCCCCGTTTTTAATGAGGCAAGAGAGAATTTTCTCTAAAACAAATGTCAATTATTTTTTCTTTGGGCCAACTCTGATGAGAGTAAGATTCACACAATGTTCCTCCCCTCTCTAAATTCCCTCAGATATGATAAGTTTCCTTTGCTCTTTGTGGGATGTGGTTTCCCTCTTTATCTCTCCTTCCCACCTTATTCTGCCATCATCCCTTTTCCATATCTACTTCCCTTTTTATGTTATATCAGTACAATCAAATTATACATGTATTCTTTTGTATATCACAACAGAAATACAATTCTCAAGAGTTATTTTTACCTTTTCTGCATCTCTTGAGTTCTATGGTTGGAGATCAAATTTTTGTTTAGTTCTGGTTTTTCTTCAGAAACAAATGGAATTCATTTGTTTCATTAAATATCCATCTTCTTCCTGGAAGAAAATGCTCAACTTAGCTAGGTAGTTTATTCTTGGCTGCATCCCAAGTTCTTGTGCCTTTCGGAATATCATATTCCAGGCCCTTCTTTCCTTTAATGTAGAGGCAGCCAGATCTTTGGTGATCCTTATTGTGGCACCTCAGTATTTAAATGTTTTGTTTTTTTTTTTTTTTTTGCTGCTTGTAAAATTTTTTCCTTAATCTGATAGTTCTGAAATTCCTTGGGGTTTTTATTTTAGGGTTTCTTTCAGAAGGTGTTTGATGAATTCTTTCAATGCCTATTTTACCTTCTGATTCTATTACATCTGGGCAGTTCTCTTTGATGATTTCTTGTAAAATAGTATCTAGGCTCTTTTTTTCATCATAATTTTCGAAAAGTCCAATAATCCTCAGATTATCTCTCCTAGATCTATTTTCCAAGTCTGTCGTTTTGCAAGTAGATAATTCATGGTTTTTCAGTTTGTCATTTTTTGTTTTTGCTTGACTGATTCTTGCTGTCTCAATGAATCATTAGTTTCTATTTGTTCAGTTCTAATTTTTAAAGAATTATTTTCTTCATTAGCTTTTTCACTTCTTTCTGTATATGTCCAATTGAGTTTTTAAATGTATTGTTTTGGTCTGTGGAATTTTTTTCCATTTCACTAATTTTTTTTTTTTTTTAGTGAATTATTTTCTTTTTCCAATTCACAGATCCTACTTTCTTGCCAATTCTTTATTTTTTCCAATTCACAATTTTGTTTCCCTGAACTTCCTGGGAATTTTTTAACTTTTCCAATTCGTATTTCAGGAAGTTGTTGCTCTCTTGTAAGGCTTCTCTTTCATTTCCCCATTTATCTTCTAACTCTCTTTTGAGACTTTTAATGGTCTCTTCTATGAGAGCATAATGTAAAGGAGGACAGTCTGATGCAATTTTGCTGTTTGAGGTCTCTTCAGGTTTGCTGACCTGCTCTTTTTCTGCATAGAAGCTGTCGATCATTCTTTTCATCTTTTTATTCATGTTTTAAAGCCTTTAGGGTGGTCTCTAGGCAAGGGGTTACCAGCTTCCTCTGCAGAGCAGGGAAAGATGTAAACGATTTCCGGCTCAAGGTAATGGGAGTGCTCTGAGTGAGAGTCTTCCCTTCCCCCAACAGGAAGTGGATTCAGCACTGGCCGAGCTATCGAAGTGCCCAGTTGGGCTGTGTGGGTTAGCGATTGCCCTCGGCTAGAGACTAAGGGGTGAAAGTGTCACTGCCCCAGGCCAGAGCCTCTTGTGGGACTGTGAGTATTAGCAGCTGACCACAGACCACAGACCACCGCAAACTCTGCCCCAGCGTCTCTGCCTGATGCAAATCGGCCCTGGAAAAGCTCTATGGCCCCAAGCCGAGCTCCACACTGCACAGATTGGAGGCTAGCAGGGGCTGCGTCCTCCTGCCGTGCAGGATCACAACTGCCCAAGGAAAAGCCTGTGACCTGCGGGTTGGGGCTCTTGGCCAGCTTGTGCTGAGATCTGTGCCTTTACCCTCGATTTGAGACTCTCTCGGAACTAATTTCTCTCCCAGTCTGCGTGATCTCCCCTGGCCCTCAAAACCTACCTTTTTGGCAAGACTGCAGATTTTCTTGACCGGTGAGTTGTTCTACTTCTTATCTTCTGATTGTAGCAGTCAAGACTATTTTTGAGGATCGATATAATATTGATAAAGAGGGTAAGAGCTTAGAAAGTCCCGTGTGTCTTCTCCGCCATCTTGGCTCCGCCCCCTCCCATCTCTTATTAAACAGAGAGGGCTGTATGGTGCTGTTGTAAAGAATGTCATAAGTTTAGTGTATGAGAATAAAACAAAACAATGTTTATAATTCTTGCCAATACCCACTATTTGTATGAGCAATAGGACATATGTAAAGATATCTTACTTGACGACTTGTAAAGGACACAAAAGGTACTGAGGGGTAAAAGCAATTTTGTCCCTCAGATTTATTGAAGAGAGGAGAGAATATTTAGTGGCTGCCTCTTTAGTGTGTCTACTCAGAGAAAGAAATTCTCTGCCCTGTTATTGTTCAGCTCCAATTTCCTTTCTGAATGTCTTGGAAATTTACTGCAAAATATGTACAATTGATGGAAGTTAAGGGATGAAGCAACTTGTGCATGTTTTCTAATTTAAAAACAACACCCCCCAAAAAAAAACCCTAGAATGTTTGAACAATATTATTCATTAGATTTCATCCCCACATCTTTAAGTCACATCCTGCCATCTCTTAGTAGAACAAGGAGAATGACATGAATTGATTTATTACCATTCATTGACTTTCTTAAATGTGTATCACTTGAAAGTTGAATAGTGAGCTGCTACAAGGTTCAGGTCAGCTAACTTTAGTTAGCTGATCTCTGGGCAAAACTAAATTTGTGGGTGAGGGTTATTTAGAATTTCATTTTTAGGGTGCTTAAATTATACTTGACTCACAAAACTCTCTGAAATTCAAAGATAGAAGAGATCTAATCTTGGAAATTATGTCACCATGTACAATAGCATTTACTGTTTTGAATGAATGAATAAGCAAATGAATAAATAAATGGATGATAAAACATTTATTAAACACTTACTATGTGTCAGACATTGTATTGAACACTAGAGCTACAAATATAACAGCAAGACAGCCTCTGCCCTCCAGGCTCTTGCATTCTAATAGAGACTTGTAACAAATATAAGATATTAGTGGGAAAGGGGACAGTTTTGACCTTGGTATTTTCGAATGCCGAACAACCTTGTTAGTTTTTCCTCATACAGGGCCTTTCATGCTCCACCTCTAAATTTTTACAGAGATAGTTTTGAATTAGTAGAGGCCTTGGAGAGACTTACATGAACTGATGCTGAGTAAAATGAGCAGGACCAGGAGATCATTATATACTTAAACAACAATACTATATGATGATCATAAATTGGAAGAGCATTGGATAGTTTACCTCTCAGACCTGTGGAAGAGGAAGGAATTTATGACCAAAGAAGAATTAGAGATCATTATTGATTATAAAATAGAAAATTTTGATTATGTCAATTTGAAAAGTGTTCATACAAACAAAATTAATGCAGACAAAATTAGAAGGGAAGCAATAAACTGGGAAAACATTTTTACAGTTAAAGGTTCTGATAAAGGCCTCATTTCCAAAATATATATGGAACTGACTCTAATTTATAAGAAATCAAGCCATTCTCCAATTGATAAATTGTCAAAGGATATGAACAAAGACGAAGAAATTGAAACTATT
This sequence comes from Sarcophilus harrisii, assembly GCF_902635505.1. Lineage (NCBI taxonomy): Eukaryota > Metazoa > Chordata > Mammalia > Dasyuromorphia > Dasyuridae > Sarcophilus > Sarcophilus harrisii. Next base: position 218,896,582 of record NC_045430.1, read on the forward strand.
TCTAGCTATATGAAAAAAAAATTCCAAGTCATTATTAATCAGAGAAATGCAAATTAAGACAACTCTGAGATACCACTATACATCTGTCAGATTGGCTAGAATGACAGGGACAGATAATGCAGAATGTTGGAGGGGATGTGGGAAAACAGGGACACTAATACACTGTTGGTGGAACTGTGAATACATACAGCCATTCTGGAGAGCAATTTGGAACTTTGCTCAAAAAATTATCAATTGTGTATACCCTTTGATCCAGCAGTGCTACTACTGGGCTTATATCTCAAAGAGATATTAAAGAAGGGAAAGGGACCTGTATGTGCCAAAATGTTTGTGGCAGCCCTTTTTGTAATAGCTAGAAACTGGAAAATGAATGGATGCCCATCTACTGGAGAATGGGTACATTGTGGTATATGAATGTTATGGAATATTATTGTTCTGTAAGAAATGACCAACAGGATGAATATTGAGAGGCTTGGAGAGACTTACATGAACTGATGCTAATTGAAATGAGCAGAACCAGGAGATCATCATATACTTCAACAATGATACTGTATGAGGATGTATTCTGATGGAAGTAAATTTCTTCGACAAAGAGAAGATCTAACTCAGTTTCAATTTATCAATGATGGACAGAAGCAGCTATACCCAAAGAAAGAGGGAAACGAATGTACTATTTGTATTTTTGTTTTTCTTCCTGGGTTATTTTTACCTTCTGAAACCAAGACTTCCTGTGCAACAAGAGAACTGTTTGGTTCTGCACACATATATTGTATCTAGGATATACCGTGCCATATTTAACATGTATAGGACTACTTGCCATCTGGGGGAGGAGGTGGAGGGAGGGAGGGGAAAAGTTGGAACAGAAGTGAGTACAAGGGATAATGTTGTAAAAAAATTACCCAGGCATGGGCTCTGTCAATAAAAAGTTATAATTATGAAAAAAAAGGAAAAAAATAGTAGGTAAAAGCCTAGATCAAAAAGAAAATATGATGATCAATTCTGATGGATGTGGCCATCTTCAACAATGAGATGAACCAAATCAGTTCCATTAGAGCAGGAATGAATTGAACCAGCTACACCCAGCGAAAGAATTCTGGGAGGTGACTATGAACTGCTACATAGAATTCCCAATTCCTCTATTTTTGTCCACTTGCATTTTTGATTTCCTTCACAGGCTAATTGTACACTATTTCAAAGTCCGATTCTTTTTGTACAGCAAAATAACAGTTTGGACATATATGCTAATATTGTATTTAATTTATACTTTATCATATTTAACATGTATTGGTCAACCTGCCATCTGGAGTGGGGAGAAAGAAGGGAAAAATTGGAACAAAAGGTTTGGCACTTGTCAATGCTGTAAAATTACCCATGCATATAACTTGTAAACAAAAAGCTATAATAAAAAAAATGAATTAGCAGAGGCCTGTGATCACCAATGAATAGGGAAAATTTGAGTTTTAATGTAGCCTCAGATACTTATTATGTGACTCCGGGTTTAGCCTATATCACCATCCATTGAGAGCATCTTAAACTAAGGTTTTAATTCTTAAATATTGAGTCTATTTCTAATGATGACTCATATTTTATAACATCTTAAAGGTTTGCAAAATGCTGTCCTTAAAACTCTCTATTCCTAGCCCCATTTTACAGAAATGGAGACTGAAGCTATGAAACTAAATGACTTTTACCTGAATTTTTCAACAATCATTAATTTATAATTGGGAGGGGACTTGAAGATTGTCTAGTCCAACCTCTTTATTTTACAAATGGAAAGTTGAAGGCCAAAGAGATCCAATGACTTGCTGTTAGGCAGCTAGATAGTATAATGGACCAAACAGTCAACTGAATGAGCTTAGGAAGCCTTGAGTTCAAATCGAGTCTCCAACAATTACAAGCTATGTGACCATAGGGAATTCATTTTAATTACTCACTGCCTCACTTTTTCCAACTATAAAATGAGAATAATAAAAATAATAAAAGAAATTGTCTTGTGGTTTTATTTTGAGCAAAAACAAAATCAGATTTGTAAAGTACTTAGCACAATGCTTGGCACACAATATATATCATGTAAATGCTTATTCCCTTTCCTTTCTGTTCCTTTAATTCATATAATATACTCTCTCTATAAGGCCTGGAGAGACTTACACGAATTGATGTGAATGAAATGAGCAGAACCAGGAGATCATTATACACCTCAACAACAATACTATATGAGGATCAATTGTGATGGACTGGCTCTCTTAAACAATGAGATGAAACAAATCAGTTCCATTTCTTCAATAAGGAAGAGAACCAGCTACACCCAACAAAAGAACTATAGGAAATAAGTGTGAACCATAACATAGCATTTCTACACATTCTGTTTTTGTCCACTTGCATTTTGATTTCCTCCTCAGGTTATTTTTACCTTATTTCTAAGTCTGATTTTTCTTGTGCAACAAAATAACTATATGGATATGTATACATATATTGTGTTTAACATATATTTTAACATATTTAACATGTATTGGTCTACCTGCCATCTAGGGGAGGGGGTGAGGGGAAGGAGGATAAAAGTTGGAACAGAAGGTTTTGCAAGGTCAGTGCTAAAAAATTACCCATCAATATATCTTGTAACTAAAAAGCTATTATATATATATATATACACTCTCTATTCATCTATTCCTCTTAGAATTTCCTGTTGTTATTTAGTTGTCTCAACTCTTTATGACTCCAGATTGTAGCACATAAGGCCCTTTTATCCTCCACTATCTCTTATCAATTGGACCAGAATCACCTCTAACCTGTGGATGGCTAAAGTGTCACAAAGCAGGTTAGAGTCAGGAAACAAAGATAAGTTTGATTCATTTCAGAGAAAATAACATACCTGCAGATGAGGGCCCACTTCCTAAAAAGAAGCCTTAACACTGCTGATGCTGGAACCGGTTTTGTACATGAAAGATGCTGGCCCATAACACAATCTTTCATCCTAAGAGAATTCTCATGGTTAGCATATCTAGGAGGCAATACAGCTGTTCTTGGGTCCCATGGAAACAGTTATCGCTTCATTTTGGAGAGTCATGGTCACCCTATGAGGCACAGAACCAGATTTCTGTGAGTGGAACAGAAGTATAGTACTTGTCAATGACAAGGAACAGAACTTGTGAATATATGATGGATAGTTCTGGGAAATAAGAGGAGCTAAATGCCTTAGAGAACACCTGGTGCTAGACTAAGAAATACACTTTGCTAGAGGATAATCTCATTTAGAATGGAAAGGGTTATTATTACACCAAGCCCAAGACATGGTCAGCTTGCTGGACCTTAGCTCTTTAGAGCATCTCTAAAATATTTTGACATTTCTGAAATCTGTTCAAGCTCACGTACATTTCTCCCATGACACTATCTATCCATTTAATCTTCTGCCATCCCCTTTTCCTTTTGTGTTTATTCTTTCCCAACATTATAATCTTTTCTAATGAATCCCATCTTCTCAATATGTAGCCAAAGTATTTAAGCTTCAGCTCTATTAGTTGACCATTCAGTGGTATCTATCCAATCTGAACTAATTTATTCAATACTGACTGATTTGACCTCCTTGCTATCGAAGGAACTCTCAAAAGTCTTCTACAGCATTACAATCCAATTCTCCAGTATTCCGTTTTCCATCTAGTCCTACTCTCACAGTCATAAATGCAGCTAGAAAATCCTATGACTTTTTGGACCCTTCTTAGCAAGGTGATGTCTGCTTTTTAGTACTCTGTTCAGATTTGCCATAGTTTTCCTTCCAAAGGGCAAGTATTTTTTAATTTCATAGATGTATCTCTCTTGACATTGATCTTTGATCCCAAGAATATAATATTGCTTCCATTTCTTCTTTATTCATTCTCCAGGAAATAATGGGACCAACTTCCAAGATCCAACTTTTTTTTTTCTAATGATAAGTTTAGTCAGCTTTTATGTTCTAGCTTCCTTTAAAGATTATCTCAGGCACTGCCTCTTACAGGAAGCTTTCACTTACATTGTTAGCTGCTAATAATAAAACCTTCCACAGTTTTTTTTATGAATATATTTATTCATTTATGTCCTGCATTTTGAAGTAGGAGGTATACTCACTGAGAAGAGAAATTCTTTTTTTTTTTTTATTTTGAATCTAGATCTTAGAACTTACCCTAACACACTGCCTTAGCATATATTTAATACATGTTTGGATGGGATTGGGTTGATTTGTAATGAGATTTTAAATCAAATCAAGCTAATGAAAAAAAAATAAAGAAATGAAAATTTTTAAAAATACTATATTGTAGGAATTGTACTTGTCTAAAAACCTAACCATATTTTCAAGCTTCACAAGCTCATTTGATTTTCACAACATCCTAGGCAGTTAGGTGCCCTTATTATCCTCATTTTACAGTTGAAAAAACTGAAGCAGAAGTTATGACTTATCCTGGTTTGCACAGATTTCTAAGACATATTTCAACTCAAACCTTCCTGAATCCAGCCTAGAACTCTATAATATACTGCTATCTCAACAAGAATTTATGAGGTGTTTACCAAATTCCAGGCTCCATGCTAAATGGAGAGGAATATGAGGACTACAGCCCCACTGTTGCCTGTCTATATCTTGTTGTACATAGTTGTTACCCTGTTGTGTGAATACCTTAAGATCCTTTTTTCCTTAAGGTCTTTTTTTTCCTGAGTGTACATGTATATATGTAGGTGTTCTTTTGCAAAATGGCTAATATGGAAATGTTTTGCATGACTTCACATAAATAAGCAATATCATAATGTTTACCTTCTCAAGGTAGTGGGTGGGATAGGAAGGAAGGAGAAAATTTGGAAGTCATTTTTTTAAATGAATGTTGTGTTTTTACATGTAATTGGGAAATATTTTATTTAAAATGTGTGTGTGTCAGCTAATAAGTTCCTAAGGTCAGATTTCAACTTAGGAAGATGAGTTTTTCTGACTCCAGCCTTTGAGGTCCATGCATTATACCACATAGATGTCTATTAAGAGAGGGTTTAATTCTAAACAAAACAAATTACAAGAATCTGCAAAGATATGTATAGCAAAAAAAAGGGAATTCAAAGGGGTATATTGAGGAATGGATGAACAAATTATGGTATATAAATGTGATAAAATATTTATACGCTGATATCTTTTCTTTGGAGGGTTATGATAGGTCAATTTTCTTTTTTTTATTAAAGCTTTTTATTTACAAAAAAAAGTGTGTGTGTGTGTGTGTGTGTGTGTGTGTGTGTGTGTGTTAAAAGTTCTTTCCACTAAAACTGCTTGCTAATCACATCTCTCTCATCCCATTTTGGAGGTTTTTTTTTTTTTTTGTTTGTTTGTTATTTTTTAATTACCAAGAACAGGGTATTATATTCATTCCTTTTGAATTCATAGGAAGGAGTGAAAGTCATGCTAGACTTAATTTCAGGAACACTTGGGTTCAAATCTTGCCTCTGATAGGGATTAGTTGGCTGTATTTCTAAGGGTTCTTTGTTAGCTGTGCTTAAAGGCATTCTACCCCTTTGAATTTTAGCTTCTTGGAGATCTCCTTCCCAGCTTTGTCATACATAAATTTGATAAACATGACAAATATAGAAGTCTTCACCAAAATCATTAGTTAAAATTATGAACAAAGAAGGACCAGCAACAGGATCCTACAGCACTATTCTAGATACCTCATTTCAAGTTGCTAGACCAATTCTGATCCCACCTACCTGTTAATCTGAGATTTCTTCAGTTTAAGCACAAGTTTACTGTGATCCAGTCAAAAGCTTGGTTAAAATTCCAGTGGACTTGTGTCATTCTCCTGACCTGGAGACCAGTATGTTAACTATTACAAAAGGAGATAAGATTAGTCTCACATGACTAACTGTTAATAAACTAATAATTCACTGATTCATTTCCCTGAGTGTTCACAAACCACCTTATCAGGGATAAGCGTATATTGCATTTCACTAATAAGTATTTGCTGGAAATGACCCAGTGGAGACATCTGGGCCACTGGATGGTTGGGCCAGAGTTTAGGCCTATTAGCAGGAGAAAGTGGAGAAAGTTTGTGAAGGAAGTGCCCGTGGGGTTCCTACTATGAGGTATGACAGAAGACATCTGTCTTTCACACTCTCAGTTCAGCACTTTTCAGGAGTTTGAATTCTTCAAATTCCCTTTGAAGAAAACGAGCTAAAAGAAGAAAGCAACAGTAAGGTACTTTATAATGACCATCTCAAATTGGCAAATGCAGCCAGGATAGCTTGCTGCATCTTTTGTTACTTATGCTACAGAAGGAAGTGAAAGCATAGACATCATCAAGGGAGGTCTGGAGACTTAGCTCAATAGGAACTTAACCACTCTCATGGTGAGATGCAATGGGATATAACTAGTATAAATCATATTTGGTTTGAGGAATGGTAAAGCATACTGATTTGTGAGGCAATTTTGATCTCTCATTTCTACATGTGTGAACCAACATGACAAATAAGCAGTTGGTTACTGACATTTTTCAAAATAATTTGTCTTGGGTGAAAAAAAGAGCATACATATCATTTAAAGAGTAGGTCAGGAATTGTATGTGAAATCATGAACTATTTATATATTTGAATTTATTTCATTTGTTATAAAGAACAATGATAAATGACAACTTGTAAAAATAATATCTTTTGATTTTACAATACTTTTATGACTATAGATTTTAATGATATATTGAAAATTAAATATTATTTCTTTTTACAGAATAGTCAGAAAGTACTTTGCCTTCTTGAAAAGAGATGCAACCTCTGAGGTTATCCTTTTGTTGTTTAGTCATTTTCTGTCATGTCTCACCTCTTTTAGGTTTTCTTAGCAAATATTACTAAGGTGGTTTGCCATTTCCTTCATGAGGTCAATATACAGATGAGGAAGCTGAGACAAACAGAAGTGAATGCCTTGCCCAGCGCCACACAGCTAGTAAGTGTTTGAGGCTGGATTTGAATTGACAAAAAAAAATTAAAATCTTCCTCTTCAAACTGGCACTTTATTCACTGTGCCACTTAGCTGCCCCACTTAAAAATAAGTGAAGATGGTGATAAGGATGAAGATGATGGCTAAGATGATAATAACTGGCAGTTGTATAGTCTTTCAGAATTCACAAAGTATTTTTCCTACATTATCTCATTTAATTCTCACAATCCTGTGAGGTAAGTATGATTATGATCCTAATTTAATAAATGAGGAACCTGAAAGCCTCGCACATATTAATGATTTTTAGGGTCTTACAGCTAAAGTCTTTTGAGGTAAGATTCTAACTTAGTTCTTCTTGATTCCAAGACCAGTACTTCATGTACTGTCTGTCTAGTTGATTTATTTTACTAATGGGATAGGAAGTGATGATTATACAGAGAAAAAAATACAAACGCATAAAAAAGAAATACAAAGCAATCATAGGAATTGCTATGGAGATTAAACTGGGGATTAAAACTAGGGATAACATGGATACTGGAAGGGAGCTTTTAGGGAATAAAGGGATCTGGAGATGAGAAAACAACAAAAGAATGGGTTCTAGTCAAGGGGCAGGGAGCGAAAGAGGAAATGAAGCTGGTGCAAAGGCATCAAGATAAGAGGTAGAATGATATGTCATACATGAGAAATATAAATAGGTCAATTTATTTAGAAACTTTAGTGAAAAAAGGAAAGTGATCTGTAATATATGTGGGGAAATAGTTTGGATCTCGATTTTTAAAGGCAGATAGGAATCATATTCTAAATGGAATCATTGAAGTTTCAGGAGCTGTATACTGATATGGTCACATAGATTTTAAAAATACTGCAACCAAAGAAGAACTAGAGAACATTATGAAAGGCAAAATGGACAACTTAGATTACATTAAATTTAGCTTTTTTGTTTGTTTGTTTGTTTGTTTTTTGCACAAACAAAACCAATAGAAACAAGATTAAAAGGGAAGTACAAAGCTGGAGAAAAAAATCTTTACAGCCAGTATTTCTGGTAAAGATCTCATTTCTAAACTATATAAAGAACTTTGTCACATTTATAAGAATGTACATAATTCTCCAACTGATAAATGGTCAAAGTATATGAACAGACAGTTTTCAGCTGGTGAAATTAAAGCCATTTATAGATATATGAAAAAATGCTCTAAATAACTCTACCCCCCCACACTCTGAGGTAATTGGGTTTAAGTGACTTGCCCAGAGTCACACAGCTAGAATGTGTTAAGTGTCTGAGAGCAGATTTGAAATAAGGTCCTCCTGACTTCAGGACTGGTGCTCTATCTACCATACCACATTGCTGCCCCTCTAAATCACTCTTAATTAGAGAAATGCACATTAAAACAACTCCACCTCACACTTCTCAGGTTGACTAAAATGATATGTTAGACATGATGTGGGAAAACTGGGATACTAATTCATTGTTAGTGGAATTGTGAAATGTTCCAACCATCCGCAATCTGATACTCTGCCCAAAGGACTCTAAATGTGTGCATACCCTTTGACCCAACAGTGCCATTATTGGGTCTATATCCCAAGGGAATAGTAAAGGAGGGAAAGAACCCACATGTGCAAAAATATTTGTAGTAGCTCTTTTTGTGGTAGCAAAGAATTGGAAAATGAGTATATGTCCATCGGTTTGGGAATGGCTGAATGAGTTATGGTATATGAAGGTAATGGTATATTATTGTTCTATTAAAATGATGAACAAGCTGATTATAGAAAGGCCTGGAAAGTTTACATGAACTGATGTTGAGCAAAAGAAGCAGAATCAGGAATACATTGTACAAAATAACAACAAAAATGTGCATTGATCAACTGTGAAAGGCTTGGTTCTTTTCAGTAGTTCATTGCTTCAAAGCAATCCCAATAGACTTTGGACATCTGCTTCCAGAAAAAAAACAAAAAACAAAATCAAAACAAAACAAAACAAACAACAACAACAACAACAACAACAACCAACAAACTAAGGAGATAGAATGTAAATTAATACATGTTATTTTCATTTCTTTTTTCTGTTTTTTTGTCTCTCTCCCATGGTTTTTCCTTTTTGCTCTGAGTTTTCTCTCCAAAAATAATTCATAAAATAATGTATATTAAAAATAAAAATAAATAATCTAAATCATAAAAAATACCCACTCCATATTTAAATATTCACATGGCATAACTTCACTGGACTGGAATCAATATATAATGATAACTTCCAATAGTGTGACTTCAAATACATATAACTGATAAAGTTGGATCCTTATTTGTACTTTTCAGTGATTTAGCCATATAAATTCACCAGCCTGTATCTGTAACATAAATCTAAAAGAAGTCCTTACTTTTTTTGACCTTTGCAGTTTTTGCTGTGATATGCCTTATTCTCTCAGTTTTCTCAGCACTACTCTTTCACAGGTTTCTTTCTCTTTGTCCAACCACACTTTCTTAATTTTAATTGTTTAATCATCCATCCTCTGCCCAGCTACAGTAGGTATCTCTCCTTCAAGGCTTTATTTACTTCTTGATTTCCTAGAAAATATCATTTCCTCCCAAAAATTCAACTTCATTTATATTCAGTTGACTTACAGATATATGCAAAGTAGAGATGTATATACTACATGTTTGTGTATATCTATCTATATATATATATATAGATATATATGTGTGTGTGTGTGTGTGTGTGTGTATACACATAAAATGCATACTTATGATAGGGAAGAGAGAGTGAAAGAGGATAAAGAACAGAAGGAGGCAGAAGAGACTCCATATATGAAAATTATGTATATATACACACAAGAACATATATCACATGCATGTATATTTTTATTGAACTTTTAAGCAAATATGTGTTAGATTTCTAGGAAAATATAAATATCCATAAAAGATAAGGTCAAACTCAGGATTAGCCATTAATATATTTATGAAGAATTATTTAATTATACAAATATTTATATCTAATTTATACATGTCTATATTATGCATTAGTGTATTATATATGCATTTATAATATGTGCCTACTTATATTTATATTGTATGTCAACATATATATGTGTATATTTTCTTTTAATAAATACCAGAAGTTTATGTTGATGTTTTATAACATAGTTTGAGGTTTTCCCTGACTACTTTCCTTTTTTCATTAATTCATTTGTTAGTATAGAAGTTTTGTTATTCTAAATGAATTTTGCTATTATTTGACTTCTGTAAAGTACCATTTTGAAAAGTAAAATATTAAAATTGTCAGTTAACTTGTGAAATAGATCCAGGTCCCAATTAGTGTAAATAATAAATCCTATGAAATGGTCTCCTTATTCAAATTTTCACTATTCAAAATTTAGTTGTATATAAAACATGGTAATTGACTTCATTCCAATGGAAATAGGCAATTAAAATTTGAATATTTTCACTATTTCATCAGATTCATTATTTGAATTAATTGTGTATTGACATTATTATATTGGCATTTGTGGGATAGCCATAAACACTGAACTTTCTTTCAGCTATTGGTATGACCATGCCAATAAACTGCCAAAAAAACTCTCCAGTAGCTCCCTATCATCCCTCTCTCAGATAAAATACAAACTTTTCAGGACTCTAAAATTTCAATTTAACCTTAACCTTTCCTTTTTCAACTTTATTTCTTATTATTTGTACCCATTAGAGTGTGAATTACTTGAGGGCAGGTACTGTCCTTTGACTTTATTTGTATCCCTGGTGATTAGCACAGTGACCACCAAACAATATGTATTTAATATATGTTTATTGATTGACTTTCTAAATTCTAAATCCAGAAAAACTGGATTACTATTGCCAAATAGACCTGGCCTTTTGTTTCTTGCCTCCCTGTATTTGAAAAACTAGTCTCCCTTGCCTAGAATACAAATCTTCATTTTCTCTTATTCTTATCTACCTACAAGATGCAGTTCAAGTAAAACCTCTGTCATGAAGCCAAGACTGATACCAGAACCTGACCCAAGGTTTTGCTGACTAATTCTGGCAGTGCATTCATTATGCTATACTTCTTCATTTCCCTCGTTCAGAATTCCAAAAACAGATATACTGCTGGTAGTTATGCCTGTGCTTTTTAAGGGTGCTAGGCCAGCTCCTAGAAGGTCTAGGACTCTAAGATTCTGCTGATATCACTTGCAGAAGCCAATTTTACCTTAATGCTATTATAAAGTGTTGGAATAAGACTTTTGAGGACTTCCTTTGAATAATCAAAAAGTAGAAAGTCCCTACTTCTAAGGACCTCAGAGAGTAAGTCAAGAATAACTGTGCTATCTTCCTTGCTTTATGGAACTTCAGCCTGTGTGGTATTTTATGGAATTAATTTTGACTTGTATTCTATTGGCCAAAAAAGTGACTAAACCTGAATTCTTCTCAGAAGCCAAATGAAAGATCTATGTTTGATCCCATTCCCTAGTGTTTACAGTATTAAAACATAGAATCAGATTAAAAACAAAAATGGAACAAATTCCTATATAGTACACAAGTAGTTATATGTCACCATTAGAAATAAGAATCTAATGCTATTATTTTTACTTTCTCTCCAATTTTATTTAAAGGACTTAGTTGCCCATTACTTCCTCATTGGAACTTTTTTGTTGTTCCATTTTTGGGGGGATAACTTTCTAATGAAACTCATGTTGTTTTCTCTGGAAACAGAGAAAAGAAAATATTCTTAAGCATACAACTGTGGAAAACATTGCACTCACAATCTTTTAAAAATCAAAATTATATGTAGGAAAACAGAGAACCCAAGACTGTCATAAGGCAGGTTTTTCATAAGGTTAAACACCTCATTTTAAATGTCATGGGTGTGGTGAAACACATGTGTCTGATTCATTTTCAATTATCTCATCAGATTCTTGTTTTATTAACACTAATTGATACCCAAAGGTCTCATAAATTTTTTTATATTTTTCTTTGAATTAGGATGCCATATTTAGTCATTCTGGAAGATAGTGCCTGATTAGTGAGTACACAACTAGGTGGATGGTTGTAGCCAAAGCAATCATAGGTTCATTCTAAACTGAAAGAAAACATATTAAACTCATTTCCCTTAGTATTTAAAAGCTGAAGTATACCTTTGTAAAACTAGATAGAAAAAACACCCTCTTCCTTTCATCTCCTTTCTCTATTCTTAATCCAAGAGATAATAATAGTGGTGTCATGCATTTTGCATCTTATTTGATTCTCTGAACACACCCTGTGAGGTAACATAGGTAAGACTAGCATCAAGTCATTTCACCATGTTCACTATGAGGAAACTGAGGATCATAAAGTTTGTGAGTTCTCATAGACTCACATAGACAGTTAGAAGTAAGTTAAGACTAGGCATTCTGAGCATTTCTTTGGTACCCTTTTCCATTGTATCCACTACATACTACCCTAAGAACTAATAATAATGGGATTCAGGATGTATGTTAGGTTCACACATGGTCAAACAATGCATCTACCATATTGATCCATCAAAAAGAATTTACTGAGTTCTTACAATACACTAGTCACTCTGCTAGATTCTGGGGACACAAATACCAAATGAAACAACCTCTGTTCTTGAGGAGCTTATGTTTTTTTTTTTTTTCTTTAGGGAAACAATATACATACATACATTATAAACAAAGATAATTGTTTATAATAAACATTTGTTCATAATAAACATTTATAATTACAAAATTAATACAGGGAAGAGATTTGGGAGGAATTATTGGGGAAAAATCTATTTATTAGCTGGTGTTTGAACTGTATTATGAAAGAAGTATGAGATTGTGTGAGGTGGAGATGAGGAAGAAATTCATTCTAGGTACCAGAGAAAGGCTAAGATTAACAGTTTTTCTGCAGAGCATTCTTAAATAGTAAGATCAGCAAATATCAAACTAGCAGATCAAAGTGAATATATCAGGATTGTCTAAATAGAGAGCTGTGACAGAAGCAGTATTCCCAACTTAGTTATGTCCATCCCAAAGCATATTTTTGATAATAGTCTTCTAAGATTGCAATTGAAATTGAAACCACTCTAGTCCATTTAAGCTCCAATATCTTAACCAGGTAAGACCAGGTCTCAAATGATCAATTAATCAATCAAAAGGCTTTAGGCAAACTGAAAAGTCTTTTTAGTCATGGGAGAAGTAAAGTGAAACCAGATTGGAAGTCTACTCCAATTGACTGGGTAAACTTTGTTATATCACTAGGAATCATCCATAAATTATCAAGCAAATTGAGACAGGAGAGGAAATTGAGGCTTTTCAACACAAGGGAGGAACAAAGGTGGAACTGACCTATGGCAAAGAAGAGAGAAATAACAAATAGTTGTCATTCAACCTATGGACATTTCAGAGCAAAAGACCCAGAGTAAGGAAAATTGCAAGAAAAAATAAATCTTTTCCCTCAACTTCTTCTCCTGTTCACTGCCTAACCATAAACAAAATAATATAATTTCCTGCTTCATTACTCAAACATTTCCAGTTAGTTGAATTTTGTCTCAGCCAGAGACCAAGGGTTAACTTAGGATACATATAAATGTAAACTTAGGCTGCGAGTCTAATTTTTTTCTTCAATGGGAGCTCAGAATGATTGACTAAACTCATAGTTTTTTCTCTTAAAATAAACATCCTAAAGCAGAAGTAGAAATAATTATGAGATTTTAGGAGTTATGATATAGCCCCTTAGTCACTGAAACAGGATATTTGATTACATTATTACACTGCATTTGTGATAGAACATTTTTTTTTCATAGCAAATTTATTGGTGATGTTGAAACCATCTAATTTGCACTACATGTACCATATAATCAAGTGTAATTTCAGAAAAATTAAGAATATCCTGATGAAAAGTGGTTGAATTCAGAAGACAACTTTGAGCATGGTACAATAATTAATACTTCTTAACAAATTTCATTATATAGATGGCCAGCTCTCAACTGACAGTGGCTTTCTTTTCCATGTATCATTTTCCATTTATCATTCATCTTTTTATCCTCTTCTCCTTCATCCCCTTTGGCTCCTAGCCCCAGTGCCTTTCCCATAGTAGATACTTATGAAATATTTGTTTAATGACTTTCAACAAACAAATATTTTGTCACAGGGGCAACCTAGATAAAGAAAGGGAAGGAAAGCAACACTCTTAAACATAAACTGGTAAACATGTTAGCAACTACTCTTAGAGAGGGTCAAGTAACACCCAGTATTATACAAAAAGTCATTGTCAGAACTGAGAGTGAACTTCTGACTTTCAAATCCCTTGATTTAACCACTAAACCATGGTCCTTCCATTTCTATTATTTTACAAATTAACTCTTCTGTACAAATGGGAAGTTCTTCATGGATGATATGCACACAAACATGAATTAACAAAAATGTCAGCTGTGAACCTCGCATAACTTCCCTTTGGAGAAAGGCAGATTCATATGAAAGAGCATTCTGGGTCAGATCTTACTAACACTCTGGCCATTCATGCATGTTTTATCTGCTCCACAACCTGCACATTTTCATTTCTGAATTGAGTACATAATGAACAGGCTTCTGTCTCAGGGGGAAGTTCCCAGGAGAAGATTGCATATTGTTCATAATGCAATTTTTGTTCCAGCAAGTTTAAAAAACTCTTCCCCTATCCAACCCTCCACCCCCTCCTAACTCCTCTGCATTTTACTGAGGGTAAGAAAGTTTTACATATCAGGTCATCAAATAAATACTGTACTCAGTCCAGAGAATCTGGAATTGAATGATTCAGAAAAAAAGATAGAAATATTTTAGTTTACTTTGTGGATTATGTAAGCCAATTCAAAAAAGGTTAAAAATAATGCTAAAGGTTATATTTTCTGTGCACTATTAAAAACACATATGCAACAGTTTAAAATTATTCTAATTTGCATATCAATAAAACCTTTAAATATTCTGGTTCTTTCCAAGTTCTATAAGTAAATAATCTGTGCTCTTACAGATAAAATCGTATTAACTTTCTTACAATTTCGCTTCAACAAAAACTTAATGGCTTTTAATAATTCAGATTGTTCTATTTTGTCTTTAATTCTAACTTTTGCTTTTAAATAGAATATATTACTAACATAGACATTCAATAAATGTTTATTCATTCCTTCCTATGGACTGAGAATTAGTCCATAGCTAAATGTTGTGAAGATAAGCAAGAAAAAAAAAAAAAAAACCTACTCTCAAAAAAGCTTATACTTTTCACTGGTCATATAGTTCTCAAAATTATACTATGAAAGATGAGTGATATCAAATAAAACTCCTAAATGTTTATTTCAACAAACTTTTTATTTTACAGAATAATATATGAATTCAAAAATAAAACTAGGAGTGAGTTTTCCTTTACAAATGGAGAGAGAACTATTAATGGAACAAGAAATGTGAGTTAATTTCATTTGCTGAAACTATGTGAACTTTATCAAAAAAGACGGTAGAGATTGAGACTGTTTTACCAATATGTTCCAATATAATTTTTGTGTGTGTGAGAGAGAGAAAGACACACACACACACACACACACACAGAGAGAGAGAGAGAGAGAGAGAGAGAGAGAGAGAGAGAGTGAGTGTGTGTCTGTGTGTTAGGGGAGGGGAGAAGGGGAAGCATCCTTGATTTTAAAAGTGAAAAAAATGGCTAAGAAAAATTATTTCAGGTTATTTACTTTGATGACTGACAGAAAATAAGTTATTCTCAACTTTATTGTCCCTTTTCAAATAAAATTTGGGGAGGCATCATGACATAGAATAAAGAATACCTAATTGAGAGATAGTATACTGCCCTTCAAATCCCATGTCTACCACCTGTATAAACTTGGTCAACTCAATTCCTTTGGGGCTCAGCTTTATCATCAAAAAAAATTAATTAATTGGACCAAACAGTCTTTAGACACTTTCAAATGTAAATATAAATGAGGACATATCCACGTGCATTGTGAAAAACATCAGTGTAATCATAACTTCTGCTCACTCAGGTTCTAAGAATTTACAGCTTCATTGTTTTGTAAGTGAACTTTAGAGTGGTGAGCTGGCATTACAAAAAAAAAGTGATTTATGATCAGAGCTCCCTTTCCTCTCCTGTCCCCCGACCTTCCTCTTTCCCTCCCCATTACTGTCTCAGCTTCTCTCTATCATGTCATCATAAGATAAAGATAAAGATAGGACAACAACTACTAATACTACTACTCTAACCACTTCTACTACAATGATTACTACTACTACTACTACTACTACTACTACCACTCCAACTGTTACTACTAAGACAATAACAGCTACAATGAGGATGACAGTGATGAAGACTACTAAAACTATTCCTACTCTTTTCCCCACACACATGCAGTTTTCTTTTTCTAAGAGCAAAGAATTAGCCTCCAACCCCCCCACACACACACCCTTTTCCTCTGTTCATTAATAGAGTTAAGTAATTCTGATGTCATGCAGAGCCCTTGTCAAGCATTCCCAACAGTGCAATGCTTGGTACAATAAAAATTCTTTTATAAAAGAACTTATTTTACAGGTTTGGTTACGTGACTGGGTAAATCATGTCCTGACATCTGTTGGTATACAATGTGATCTATAGTACATCTATATTATTATAAAACAGAATGTACATACCAATCATGCCTCTGTGTGGTGAAAATCCTCATTCTCCTACTACCTCTGATCTTTTTCTGACCTTCCATTTCAGTCCCATTTCTTCCAAATCTGTATCCTCTTCTATCCTCCTTTTCCATTGTGGATTCTATATGGAATCTATGTTCTATTTAATAAACTCTTTCATCCTAGACCTCATCCTCTGGCACTTTTCCTGTAAGATTGTACTCATAGAAACCTGATTCCTTCTGAAAAGTGTTATATATGTCTGGTCACACTCTCCCATACTAGATGTACCTTATTATAGACTAAAAGGAGGAATTAGGACATTTATACTTCCTTATGGTGACTTATAACTCCTATCAATTTCTCTACTATTATCACTCCAGAATATCGTACCTTTCCTTCTTCATGGAGAGTCACTCCTTCTACAGGGGATCTTAATTGTAGATATTTCTGCCTTTCTGATTATAAGAATCCTTTTCCTGAGGGATTCAGTGACTATTACAATCTTCCTCTCTATCCCATCTTCAGGGCTCATATATGAGGGGTTTAATGCCCACCTTATGAAATAACTTCTCAATCAATTGGCTTTCTCAGCTCCCATAACCTAAATTGTGTTAACAGTAGTGCCAAAAGAGAGGAGAAATATGAGAAGTGTTACAAAGATAGAAATGTCAGGATTTGACCACTAACTGAATGATAAGATAAGATAACACTTAGGTCCACTATAAATTTATATTACCTAACCTTAACTAGGTACTTACTACTGTAATGAAAAGATTGAATATTATTGAGTTTTCCTTTATTTATTTTTTGCACTCTCTCTTTTATTGGCTATTATATATATTTTTTTCTTTTCCAGTCAGGTTGGTATCTCTCCCTTTTTCTTGACATAGCAACTCACCTCTTGTGTTAGAGAGAAAATTGAGGTATTTTCCTCAGGGTTTTCTATTTTTTTTTACCTTAAGATAAATGTTCTTGTTTTGTTTTGTTTTACTTTGCTTTGCTTCATTTTTGTCATTTTTTTAAACCAGTTTGCTTTTTGTTTTTTGGTGAAGGACAGTTTCTCATTGTCCTCTGGTGTTGGAATGCTAGTGTCAATTCAACTTGAAACAAGGTGTGAAATAAGGTGTACATAAATCCATCAATATGGGAGGCATTACATGTAATTACATAAAATACATAAGCATGCAGCAATATAACACAGGCTAGTAGTAATGTAACAAATAACATGAATCAACATGAGAATTTGCACATGTCTATAAATCCTAGAAATAGTCCAAAAGGAACCCATTGTCCATTAGTTCATGTGCCAGGAATCCAATGATTCCTGTAGGCTTTGAAGTAAACAATTTTTCATAGCATGAATCAACATACAGAATTATACATGTCCATAAGTCCTAAAAATAGTCCAAAAGGAATCCATTGTCCATTAGATCATGTACCAGGAATCCAATAATTTCTGTAAGCTCTGAAGTACTGCAATAGTTTCATCAACATTTTTCATCTCAAGGGAATCCAATGATTCTTGCTGCTTTTCAAGAACTGAAAGAGTCTCATCTTGTGTTAGGAAATCCAGTGATTTCTGAAGATTTTAAAGTTATTTTAACAGTCTCATTGTCAGCCATGCTCCTTCAGTGTCAGATGTTTCTTAAATCTTCTCCTTTGTTTTAAGGTTTTTCTCTTTTTCTGTTTCTCTCTGATGGACAAGGCGAATACGGCTCGTTGGCACCCATCTGATTCCTTCTCCTCCTGTAGAGATACAAGCAAACCCTCTTCCCCAAGCAGTTAACTTATTTAATTCCCTTCTATTTACCACTTTGGGGATTTCTCCTCATCATCTGGCAATTACATTGGAACTGTTTGCACTGGACACTGCCTTGTTGGATTAAAAGACTTGTATTCTCCCCAACTGTAATCCTGATTGCTTTTCTGTTGGTTGATGACATCAGAGTTCTGAATTTCTAAAGACTCTCTGGGTGCAACCTCAGCTGCTATCATACCCCAACTGTCTTTTGATTGATACCTTGGAGCTGGGCCCTGCTTCTCATTTCTCTGGGTCAGTCTACATTCAGAGGTCCAGTGGAAGCCTCGGTTGCATTTTGGACATGGGGTTTTGGGTTTTATTCTCTCACCCTGTCCTCTCACTCTATCTTTGTATCTGCATTGAGCTCTCAAATGTCCAACCTTTCCACACTGAAAACATTGACGAGTTTCTCTAGAAGTCCTTTACCAAGAGGGACCCTGTCTTCCCATATTCATCATAGTTTGAGTATAATAAGCATTTGTGCCCACTGTGGCACAGCATCTTATGATCTCCTCTAAAGGAGTATCTTTGTCTAGTCCCCATATAATTCTTTTGCAAACCTCATTGGCATTTTCCTTAGCCAGATGTCTGGTCATTATTTCTGTGGCAGCATTATCTCCAATGGTTCTTATTACAGCTGTTTGCACACATCCCATAAAATCAGCAAAAGGTTCATTGGGACCTTGCTCTATTTTTGTAAAAGCTTTACTTCCATCTTTCTGTGTAGGGAGAGAATTCCAAGCTTTTATTACAGCCTTAGAAATTTGCTCATACACTGGTAGGGGATAACAAATCTGTTCTAAATTCTCTGCATACTGACCATCACCAGCTGGTTGGTCAAAAGTGATTTGTCCAATAGCTCCTGTTTGCCTATTGCGTTGGGCTTGAATCCTACATAATTCATGAAACTCCAAAAGCCACAACAAATTTTGTCCCGGTACTAAGCCTGTTCTAGCTATGAATTTCCAATCATTAGGGGTTAAGATTTCATAAGACAAATTATCTAGTAACATCTTAACATAAGATGATGTAGCCCCATAAAGGGTGCAACCCTTTTTCAAATCTTTAATTTTTTCCAAATTAAAAGGAGTGTATTTTCTCTCTTTTTGACCTGAAGAATCAAGCTTTTTGTTTGATATATTTGTTTCATACCTGTTTCAAGTGAGCCCCTTCAGAAACCCGCTAATTTGATTTGATTTTCTATTTCCTTTGATGTTTTAATCTCCCTTCCTGAGATGTCAGGGAGGGCGTGACCACCTTCTTTTTATGGTGTTTTTTCACTTTTTTTTTTTAGTAATCAGGGAAGGCGTGACTACCTTTTGGGGGTTCTCACCTCCCTAAGAAGTCAAGGAGGTTATGACCGCCTATGTTCTAAATCAAAAGAAAGGAGGCGATGTTGGAATCCTAGTGTCAACTCAACTTGAAACAAGGTATGAAACAAGGTGTACATAAATCCATCATTCTGGCTCTATCCCTATTACCCCCTTAATGCTCAGTTCTCCCTTATTCTTAAAGAAAAAACCCAAAATAAATTAATAAAACACTTACATTTCATTGTGATACTCCCTTAAACTATCGTTTAGCTTTTCTCATTTTTACAGCCTAGTTTCTAGAACTAGTTATTGATATAAAATTATCTTATTTCTTGTCTTCATTTCACTTCTCAACCTCATATGATAAGGTTTCTCTATCACTAATTTTTCTTTGACCTTCTAAATTGTTTTTAAAAAAAAAACAAGAAAAACAAACTATGTCTTCACATTATTCCCTTTCCACAACATATGATATCTATTTATTGCCTTTGACAAAAAAATCCAAACTTTTCTGCTTACTTCCCTTGACTTTGCAAAATCTAGCCTCAATATTATTTCCTTTTGCTTTCCAGTATAAACTATTTGCCCTAGTTTAGTAGATGTCATTATTGTGTCATATACCCACTGTTCATGTCTTTTTATGCTTTTGATCTTTGCATCTCAAATATCCTCTCTTCCTCTCTATTTCACTAAAGTCTACCAAACCTTTGAATCCTACTCAATCTCAACTCCTCCAAAGCATTTTTTTTTCTCCAACCATGCTGTGTCCACCCCAATCTCTCTTTCCCCTAATTTTCTGTTGCATTTATAGCCCAACCAAAAAGTTTAACACTGAATTATGTTCTCATTTGATCATCAGATCATAATCATAGGTATCATAAAATTTTGAACAAAAAGAGCAAGTTAGAGATGAATTACTGTAATCACTTCATTTTCTGGATGGGAAAACTGAAACCACTTAAATCACTTTCCCAAGGTCACAGAGCTAGCAAGAGCCAGAGATAGGATCAGAATCCAAGACATGTGAACTCCCAGTTCAAAGTTCCTTTCATTATACCATGAAACCTATTTGTTTCTTTCTCCAACTAAATTGTAAACAGAGTGATGAGTGCTGTCCTAGATAATCAATAATCCCTTGCTGATAAAGAAAGAAATAATTACTCTGGAAAAGGACTTTTTTTTTTGATACAGAAAATTTGGGTTCAATTTCCCCCTTTGTTGCTTGTCACTTCCTACTTGACTTAGCTGTGGTTTATCCTTTCTGGGACCCATATGGCTTCTCTGTAAGAGAAGAGAAAGAGAGAATGATGAACTTTCATCTCCTTTCCAGTTCTAAATCTCTGATTCCATGACTGAAAGGGCAAAGCCAGAAGTAATAAGTAAACAAATCATGAATATAGTTCTAAAAAAGGGTAAGTTCATACAAAATGAGTTTTCACATCACTTGTGCATGTGTTTTTCATATATGAAGTTGGGAACAGATGCAAATATGTATGTGTAAATGCACACACACATATACACACATGTATCCATCAATTATATTATGAAAGAAAACATATCAAAGCAAGAAAAGAGAAATAGTTCATTTGTTGAATATAGAAATCTAGAAATCATATAATCTGAGTTTCTTGGATTTTGAAAAAGCCCCAGAAGTCATCTAGTTCAAATGATACTTGTTGTCCATATCCACAACCAGCTATCTAGTCTCCAATTAAATACCTGCACTAATGGGAAATTTACTCCCTGTTGAAGCAGTCTATTTCAATTCCATAGTTCAAAACAATCTTAACAATTCAGTATTAGATTTCTTAAACTTTTCCCCCATTTCCTCCTCCTTTGGGAACCTTCAACCAGGTTTTTTAATTGTTCTTATAAAAGATCTACCACCATGGATCAGAAAGAAGAGAAAGAGGGGCATTCAAATGTGTAAGTTTTCAAGTCTAGCAAATATTTAATAATTAAAGGGATTAAAAGGAATATTTAAGATCTAGTTTGGGGATAACCTGTGAAATTCATCAAGATCTCTAACTTTCTTATAATGAACAGTTGTGAAATAGATTCTATAGTAAGTATTAAATTCAGTCTGAATCTTTAAAAAATGTAAACATCATCAGCAATCAATTATTCCCTATATGGGTCAGCATAAAAAAATTGCTCTAGTTCTTTCACTACTGAAGATAAAGAGAGAGAGGATATCATTTCAATAAGTAATGATAGTTATATTCACTAAGACCTAATGGAAGCTTTTCATTAGTATTCACTTCTAAGGTTCCAAGCACCCATGTCAATTTAATAGACTGCTTTTAGGAAATGTTCTTTCTTACAAATGACAGCAGGGAAGAGTTCCCTCATGTTGTCTTCAGAAATAGTTCTTATCTGTTGGCTCTTGTCACTTAACCCTTAAAAAATGTCTGTCTGAAAGAAAAGGAACTGATTCCAAAATTTTTAATACCTCAGGGTCAAATGGAAAGTACATCTCGAAGCAAAAGCATTTAATTATTCTGATTACAATCTCCTCAACAACTTAATTTTTTGTACAGAGAAACTTTATTCTGCCTTTCAGTTAACTTTGCAGAACACATCCTCCCCTGACCTTGCACTCCTGGACTGCCTCAGGTATCATGGCTGGCCCCAGGAGCCTGACGTCACAATGCCAAGGGTATTGCCTTAGCTGAGCTTTTCTCTGTGCCCTGACCATAAACTGTCAGTCTCCTCATACTGGCTGCACCTATCCCCAGAGAGGGCCACTTTGCCTGCAGGCTTCCCTTTGGCATGCAAATACTAGTGACATCAGAAAAAGATAGTGCTGGGACCAACTGAGAGCTTTTCACTTGGGCTTTTCCTGTGGACAGAGAATCTGCTGAGCTAATTTCAACCTGAGAAATGATAGGGGTGAAAATTGCATGTAAGCAAGATTTGATTACAACCTATTTTTTCATTATCAATTTCTCATTTTACATTAACTACTTCTAAAAGAATGTTAACAGTGACAACATAGATTTGGGAAGGAAATTAATTTAGCCTGTCAGCTTTGTATGGGAGAGGGTCCTCTAAAAATAAAAGACTCAGATTTTTATTTTTATCAATTAACAAACTTTGTTGATTGCCAATTGGGGAGAAGTAATAATATAAATAAATAAATAAGCACAGGTCCCTGTCCTCATGGAGGTTACAATGTAGTTATAGTAACAATAGTAACAATATAGTAACAATAACAACAATGTAGTAACAATATAGTAGCAAACTAATGAAAGACAAAATGTGAACAAATATCAAAGAACATATAAATCACATGTTTAACGATATTTCACACTACTTTCATGTGACAGGTTGGTTTAAAATGTTTCCCTTTAATTCTTCAGCCTTATGGGTATGAAAAATTTAGAGTGCTATCTATATTGAGTTCAATTCTCTCTTTCTATCTCAGGGGATGCTAATTTAAAGAGTAGATATACAAAAAAAAACCAAACAAACAAGGGAAATGATTTCTTTCTATACTTTCTGTACTTTCTTACTGTGGCACATTTTTCTTATAATCTTATGATAGTAGAGTGATAGCAGGGCACATTTGATTCTTTAATATCTATAATAGAGTTTATCATTATTTTCTAAATATTTAGAATTATAAAGATAAATAAGAAAACTAAATGAACACTGGTAAAGATTTATTAAAAATATTTTACCAATGTTTTGATGAAAATAAATGAATCAGAAAAAAAGTTTACATGCAGAAGTCCAGACAGAAGTTCTCACCACGTTACCAATACTTTGGGGATAAATAAGAAAGATAGTCAGTATGGATATCCTTGAAGAAATACAATTACATATAGAAGCCTATGAATATTTCCTTCTACTCCAGTACTCAGTTGGGGAATGGCTGAACAAGTTGGGGTATATGAAGGTAATGGAATATTATTGTTCTATAAAAATGATAAACAAGTAAATTTTAGAAAGAGCTGGAAAGATTTACAAGAACTGATACTGAACGAAACAGGTAGAACCAGGAATACATTGTACACAACAGCAAGAATGTGTGATGATCAATTATGAAAGCCTTGATTCTTCTCAGTGGGTCAGTGATTCAATGCAATCCCAATAGACTTGGGACAGAAAATGCATCTGCACACAGAAAAAGAATTAAGGAGATTGAAATAAATCAACACATGCTATGTTCACTTCTTTTTTGTTGTTGTTGTTGTTCTTTTTTTAATCTCTCCCCTAGTTTTTCCCTATTGCTCTGATTTCTCTGTCCTAATATGATCCATAAGGCAATGTGCGTTAAAAATATATTTTAAAAAAGTATCTATCCCCATATCCAAATATCTATCCAAACATTTTACTAATTAGAACTTAATTTGGGCTAAATAGATTTTCTTTTGTTAATTGAATATATAGTCCTAGAAATATTTAGGCCCTTTAGTTTTATATATTCTAGTATGAATTTATTCAATTTTATAAATTGTTCTTCTCCTAGCACCAAAAGAAAATTGCAATAAATAGGGAAACAGAACTTTTTAAGGTGATAGGATAAACAATTTTAGATTTTGTGACCTTGAATTACTTGCAGTAAAGGTGAACCTGAATGCTTAGCTGCTATGAAGAATTCTGTAAATGAACATAATGTTCTTTTCTAACTTCATTGGGGAACTACAATAGATGTGGTATGAGAATTTTTTTTCAAATGTTAAAGATATGATAGATAACTAATGCCCTAAACAGACTAGGACAGTGATAGGTACACCAACCATAGGATGTCAATCACAAACATACAGAAAGTAAGAAAGATAAAGGGGAATGGGGGTGAGGGAAGACAGAGACAGAGAAAATTACTCAAATGTGATTGAAATAAGACTTACTTATAGGCTCAATTTTTACTACATCTATTCCATTGAACACTGCTTAATGATTAAAAAACACCAGCTATTACTATTATCAGAGATTCTTCAGATAGAGCTAGAAACTGTCTTGAAATTGTATATGTGTATATAAATATACATACATAAACAAATGACTATATATGAGAGAGAGCAAATAGATGTACACACACACACACACACACACACACACACTCAGAAATTTTACCTTTTATATAAGTTTCTTACTGAGCGACAAAGAGCTGCCTGGGGAGAAGATCATCTATTACATCTTCAAGGGTATTAGAGGAAATATGTTAATATTTTCTTACAGCATTTTAGGCTCCCCAAAGATCAAAAGCTCAACCAAAACCTGGGAGAGAAGAAAAAGTGGAAGAGCCTGAAACAAAAAACAACTGGGGTGGCCAAGGTACTCTTACACAGTGATTGGAAGGTATATCCAAAGCCCAATGAAGGATATTCTTCCTAGTCTTTTGGCTGGTGGAGAAGTAAAAAGCTTTCTCCTTCTCCCTGCCTTCAGCCTGTTTAGATAAAAATTACAAAATAAGAGCCATAGTTCTGTCCTATTTCGTTATCTACAACTGATAGTCAGATTTCTTTTTCATAAGTTAGTTTCTTCACTTTAAGTGTAAGCATGTACTTACTTGAGATCAGAATGGAAAGAAAACTTCGAGACGTTTTATATTTCATAAACTATCTGTGCTAGGACCCTGCAATGCTAGCTTGGAAGTTTAAAACTTCCCTGGAGGCTATCAAATTACAATTTAGTTTATGATTGATCCTACAGCTCTCCCAAGTAGAATCCTAAACTTGAACTTGGGGCTCACTTATATTTCCTTTGGAAGAATGACTCATAGGATGCAGGTGCTGTTGAGAATATCTGTGAAGGTCCTAAAAGCTAAACTCCATTTTTAAGAAAGGGGAATTGAGATCACAGACCCTTTGGCTACATAACAACACAGAGAGATAAAAATATACCCCTCCCTCAGGGATGTTGTCATGGAGATTTGATGGCATACCCAGACTTCCCCAAGTTTATAGGCTTTTGACTTGGGAAGAAACTTCCTCCCAAAGAAATTGTGTAATATACAAGTAGCCCAATATAAGGTTACAATTAGTACTTTTCATGCCCTTTCCTCTATTCCTAAGAAAGATCAACTTTATATTTATGATTATTTATAGAAATGTATTACACTGATGATTTTTCTTTCATGTCACTCATTTCTTAAGGGAACTTCCTCTCTTTGTGATACTTTCCAGTAAAATTACAGTGGTATTTTCTTCAAAGGGGAAAAAAGTATCCTGAGAAGGTTCCACGGACTGATGGCCAGAATGAATTCTATTCTGGGGATACAGAGAGAACTTAAAAATGTGATCAAAAATCTTTTTTTCCTATCAAAATAAACCACTTTATTTATTTTATTATTATTTTTTAAATTTATGAACTAAAACAAGCATTTTCATAACATTATAAAAATTTGCACACAAAACTCCAAATCTATTATGTATAACTTGCTATTCATTTTAAATATATAATAATGTCATTCTGTAATAACATAAATAAATATGTCGTTCTGTAAATGTGTTTTTCTTTTTTTTTACTTACCTACTCCAAATCGCTATTAGATACAAATATATATGTGTGTATATGCATGTGTAAAAACATTGTATATAGACTTCTTACCAAATATTTTTCTAAATGCAGATAGCACCCTCTTTTAAAGATCCTTTATAGTTAATTTGGCTATTTAAAATAATCAAAATTATATAGTATCTCAAAGTTGTTCTTAAAACAATACTGTTGTTACTGCAATTAATGTTCTATTGCTTCCATTCATTTCACTTCATTATTTTATGCAACTTTGTCTATGTTTTTTCAAAAATCAAGGAGCTCATCATTTCTTATAGCACAGTAATATTCTATCATGGTCATATACCACAACTTGTTCAAAAAAATTTTTTGTAAACAATACCAGAAGCTGGGATCTACATTTTAAAACAATGGAAAGAGATAATAAACTACAAATTTGAGGTTAGTTTCCAATAGAGTTCAATGCTAGTTAATAAAATGGCTAACCTATGAGTATAGGATAAATGCAAGGATCACTAAGAATAGGAGTTTGCCAAGAATAAGTCAAATTTTATTCACCTACATTTTCTATTGTTACTAGATTAGCAAACCAGGGCAATTAAAATATTACATTGGAATTTTCACCAAAATATTTATCAAAATTTCTGAAAGAATCCTTGTGGCAAAGTATTATGGTACACAGTGAATTAATCCATCATTACATAGATTCAATAACTGAAGCTAGAGAATGTTGACTGATTATTGTTTAGCTGGAGAGGGCTGAAGCAGGATGCCACAGAGCACTGACCTTCACCCTGAGCTTTTCATCTCTATTGTCAGATATGAGTATGAAGACATAGAACTTGTTGCTATTTAATTGTTTTCAATTGGATCTAACTCCTCAAGACTCCATTTAGGATTGTTTTAGAAAAAATATAGAACAGAGTAATTTGCCTTTTCCTTCTCCAGTTCATTATTACAAATAAGGAAACTGAAGCAATGGGGTTAAGTGACTTGCCCAGAGTCACACAGCTAATGTCTGAAACTGGATTTGAACTCAGAAACATAACCTGACTTTAGATCTGGCATTCTATCCACCATGTCGCCTAGCTGCCTGACCTAATCTGCAGAGGAAAACAAAGTGACTATGCAGACTTTACAATACTAGATGATTCAAATGGTTGATAGAAACATATAGATATATGCAAGCATATATCATATATATGCACATAAATACACACAAACATATCTACATATATATAAAACATAAACATGCACTTCCAATATGTGTATATGTATGTATAGATATACAGAAATAGATGCAAAGAACTCCCAGGAAATACTATTCATAAAGTTGGGTGCCTTCTTCAAAGCTTAGCACAGTGTCCAGCAGAGAAGAGCAGTTTAAAATTTTTTTTATTGGTTCTCTGAAAAATTGTCAGACAGCAGCAGATTGAATGGATTTCACAAGTTCATACAATCAGTAGGTGTTGTAGATTCAATTTAAACTCAACTTTTCCTTAATTCAAAGTGAGATTTACAAGCCATTCTCCAATTGACAAATGGTCAAAGGATATGAACAGACAATTTTCAGATGATGAAATTGAAACTATTACCACTCAAATGAAAGAGTGTTCCAAATCACTATTAATCAGAGAAATGCAAATTAAGACAACTCTGAGATACCACTACACACCTGTCAGATTGGCTAAGATGACAGGAAAAAATAATGATGATTGTTGGAGAGGATGCAGGAAAAGTGGGACACTGATGCATTGTTGGTGGAGTTGTGAATGAATCCAACCATTCTGGAGAGCAATCTGGAATTATGCCCCAAAAGTTATCAAACTGTGCATACCTTTTGACTCAGCAGTGCTACTACTGGCCTTATACCCCAAGGAGATACTAAAGAAGGTAAAGGGGCCTGTATGTGCCACAAACAAACCCTGTCTGTAGTGGCTAGAAACTGGAAAATGAATGGATGCCCATCAATTGGAGAATGGTTGGGTAAACTGTGGTATATGAATGTTATGGAATATTATTGTTCTGTAAGAAATGACCAGAAGGATGAATACAGAGAGGCTTGGAGAGACTTACATGAATTGATGCTGAGTGAAATGAGCATAACCAGGAGATCATTATATGCTTCAACAACGATACTGTATGAAGATGTATTCTGATGGAAGTGGATTTCTTTGGCAAAAAGACCTATATCAGTTTCAATTGATCAATGATGGACAAAAGCAGCTACACCCAAAGAAAGAACACTGGGAAATGAATGTAAACTGTTTGCATTTTTGTTTTTCTTCCCGGGTTATTTTTACCTTCTGAATCCAATTCTCCCTGTGCAACAAGAGAACTGTTTCGTTCTGCGCACATATATTGTATCTAGGATGTACTGCGACATATTCAACATATATAGGACTGCTTGCCATCGAGGGGAGAGGGTGGAGGGAGAGAGGGTAAAAATAGGAACAGAAGTGAGTGCAAGGAATAATGTTGTAAAAAATTACCCTGGCATGGGTTCTGTCAATAAATATTATATAATAAATGAAAAAAGTAAAAGGATTAATAAAAATGGAAAAGGAAAACAAACAAACAACAAACAAATAAAAAAAAAAAACAAAGTGAGGTTTCAACTTCCAATTGTGTTGTTGCTGTTTTTATTTCATTGTTTAAGTCCTATCTAACTCTGTGACTCGTCTGGAATTTTTTTTGAGAGTTTTACCATTTCCTTCTCCATCTCATTTTACAAACACTGAATCAAAGCAAACAGGGTTAAGTGACTTGTCCAGGCATACACAGTTAGTGTGTATCTGAGCTCAGATTTGAACACAGTAAGGTAAGTTTTCCTAACTCCAGTTGGGCAATCTATGCACTATACCAGTGCATTAATTGTGTTGTCACTTTAGTTAGAATATAAGATATTCTAGCAGTTTATGTTTCAATAACTTGTATATACATATACATACATATATGTCTATATATACATATATATACAGTGTTCCCAAAAAATCTTTATATATATATATATATATATGTGTGTGTGTATGTGTGTGTGCGTGTATGTGTTTGTGTGAGATGTGTGTGTGTGTGTGTAAATATGTATGTAAAATTTTGCTTCGCCAAAAAGGGAAAGAAATAAAAACAACCACTGAGGAAAATGTTCAGAGAAATAGGTTTCAGTTCATCATCACAGGAAACCCTTTCAATAACTGAAGCTTTCCCCTAATGGAATGGATAATACCATATGATAATGTGTGATCAAGGCAGGACTTAAATTGTAATTTGTTAGTAGATATTTTGGAGGAGATTCACATAGTGGAAAAATGGGTCATCTCTAAGGTCTCTTCCAACTTTAGGATTGCATGTCTGCCCAGAGCTATTTGACACCTAATCTTCAAAGAATTGAATACCTCCCAAAGTCCTTAAGTTGTACCACATGGGCAGAGCTGACATGGGGCCATGATTTTTAACCCACCTATATTAGGCCAGCCAACATACAATCAAGTTCTCAGTGGACTAATGAGGTATGCAAGCCACATGGCTTCCAGGTATTCTATTTGCAGCTCTACTTAGAGTCACAAACTAAGACTTACAATCACCCTTGAAGCAATTTCAATGGACTTTCTTTCATACACCCTTTTCAGACTTGGAAAGAGTTTTACACAAGGAAAATCACAACTATACACATAGATCTTTGCTCCCTGAATATCCAGAGTTTTCAGGGGGTGCATAGCCAGTTACAGCACCTCCAAATCTGGTGCTTTCTGAGTTTCAGACTAAAACTAGAATTCCTAGATAATCTAAATGACATTCTCACATCAGCTCATTTGCCCTCACAGCTGAAGTGTGACATGTCCTGGAATAGATTGTTGTGAAGAGAGAAGGGACACACATTCCTAAGCATGTTATCTCACAGCATTTCAGGTCAAGGTATCATGGCCCTATCCTCTGAACCTGTTGACAAACTGCACTTAACTTTTTTTCTAAAGGTCTATTACAAGGACTTTTTTTTTTTTTTTTTTTTTTTTTTTTTTTTTTTTTTTGCCTCCACTCTGGGAGCCAAATTGTGGCAAACTATCTCAGGACAAACTGTATCACAAGAAGCATATTAGTAAATGCAATCAGTTTAGAGCAGGAATGGCCCAACTCTCCAAATACCCATGAAGGAATGCCAGTTTAAGAAAGATAAATAATTTATCTGGAGTTATTAAATTAATAATAATATGTCAGGATGTAAACTTGGATCTTCTTACTTCAAATTCACCAATCTTTCTGCCACACTAAGTTCCTATTGAAAAAAAAACAACAACCAGGGAAAGAGATGATTAAGTGGGGTTTCAAAACAAACAAAAAATAGTTGATCTATTGTGTATGGTGCAAAAAATTAACTGGTTTTTGCTTTAATGAATTCATTAAAAATAACATATTAGATTAAAAAGTGATATATGATGTTTTAATTGGTCAATAATATAAAAATAACAAACAATAGGCTTATGTAGGAATTAATCTTGAATATATTATATACATTTACTGAAAGCAGTTGTGGCTCATAGTCACAATTTTCTGATCTGTAATAGAGATGAGACTATATAAATTATTTTTAAGGGAATTTCTTCAAACATGTCAGAATGACTTGTCTTCCTTGAGGATGCACTCTGAGATATATTTGAAGTTTTGAAGAGAAGCTTGCTTAAGTCCCTGAGCACAAAAACATTGGCTGCAGAGAAAAAAAAATAATTTTACAGAATATTACCCCTAAGTTCTCTCTTTAAAAGAAAACAAAACAAAACCAAAAAAAAATCAGCAGAAACATCTTATCATCAATGTGTCATTCTTTAAAAAATATATAAACCTCTAGAAACAAGATGGAAAGAGGGAAATAAAATTTCAAACCTAACTATTAGAATCATACCTGTCATTTTTTTTTTAAGAGGCTCAAATTGGTTTACACAGTGATCCTTTTCTCTAATGCATTTTCTTGTTTACTTTCACAACATAGCCTAATGAGTTAGGGCAAAGATGATATTATCTTTATTTAAAGATGGATGAATTCTATACTAATTGGCTGAAATCTACCCACTATTCACTGAACATGTCTTGTGATTTCCTACCTCCCAGCCTTTGTTTATACACATGTCCATTACCAAGAACACATTCTTTCCTTGTAGCCACATCTTAAAAGTGTTACCATTCCAGCTCCATGTTTTTGTGCATTCATATTTTGTTCATTTTATTAATTAGTAAATGAAGGAGTATTTCAAAGAAAAGAATAGCACTAAAATAAGTTTATTTATTACAGCACAGTACCTTGTATAGAAGAACTTAATATATAGTTGTTGATCCACTAGTTTATTTTAAACATCTTAGGGCAAAGGAACTATATGTGTCCTAAAATGCCATGTCAAAAATAAGTCTTTTAGAATAAATATGGAAACATGCCCCCCTTTCAGGATAAGTTGGATTTGGCCTTTGCAAATAAATATAAGTATAGAAGCAAGAAAAAAATCACTATATCTTTGTTTGCAGATTAAATAAGTGAAGACAAGGAAAACTCCTCTAACAGACCTTCAGAGGAAAATAAGTGCTCTTTTTTCAACAGGTTCAGAGGACAGTACCTAACATCTTGCCTTGAGTTCAAGGTCTAAGCGCTGTCCTAAGTACTAGGGATACAATGAATGCCAACAGAAATCCTTGTCTTAAAGGACCTTACATTCCAACAAAATAAATAATAGGTAAACAGTTATATAAGTTACATTCAGAATAGATGGCACATAAACACAGAGTGGAAGATGGGAAGATTCTCATAAGGGTGGGATGGGAAGAAGAAGGCCTCCATTTGAGCTGTGTATTCAAAGAAGTCAAAGAAAGTTTGAGATAAATATGAGATGAGAGACTACAATTTCAGGGATAGGTAACAGTCACATAAAGAGACAGAGATGGGGTGGGATGTGGCTTAAGAGAAATAACAATTATAGCATCTGATCCCTTCTCAGGAAACTGATATTTGTGGATCTTATTTTTTTCTTAAACATTGCAGAGACGCATTTAACCAATTTAGAAAAATGAAACAAGAAGTACAGAAACTGTTTTCACAATTCCAAATTTTATTAACTGAACAGATGAAATCTTATTAAATCACTAAATATTATTTAATATTGTTTGGTTAATATATGTCATTTTGATAATAACTGCTGTCAAAAGAAGGGCAAAGGGTAGAAGAAAAATGCAAGTAAAAATATAGAACTAGATATTGATATTGATTTATATATATTTTTTTCCAGAGGAATGATTTATCTATATTTTTACATGCAAAACTGTTCCAACAGAAAAGCAGAAAAAATTAAACTGACCCCAAGCTTCATTCCTGATAATATTGTTCCAAGTGGTATAATATTTTACAAGGACTTTTTGGAAAGCATGGGTCAATATTGTGTAGCACTATGTGTTATTACATGTGATATGCTTTGAACTTTCTCTTGCCTATATTTATTCAACAGATGGCAGACCTTGTGTAAAGGATCAAACACCCTCCTGACAAGAGAGCAGCTCTCATTTTGTGCAGAGAAACTGCCAGGTAGCCTTCTCAGCAGGTAAACAAATTGATGGACTGTTCCTTTTCCCAAGAGGAATGAACTGTAAGTCACAACAGAGGGGGAAGGCAGGTACCAGAAGCTGCAACTGAATCTAGAAAACCTTAAGGAAGAAACTAGGTATAATAAATTAGGATTTAAACCAAACACATTTCAGATTGCTTCATAATGCTATCTTTATTTTTCATTATTAGGGAATAATCAGGGTTGGAATCAGAAAATCATAAAATCTTAATATGAAACATGCACCTGGACACTTGTTTTTTTAATGAAGGCCAACCATTTCTAAAGTAGCATTTTTATTTATCTTTATGTGGACTCCACTTTTAAAAAGATAGTTCTTAAGATTTTTATAATAGCAGCAGAACTATGCAGAAAATCCCAACATGAATGAAGTTTTACAGAATTAAATGGAATTTCTATTTCCATGATTCATTAATGTCATGTACTGTCCATTCAGAGTTAAGAAAAAATGACACCTATTGGCATCCTGAATTCTGTATACCAAGAGTGAAATTACTTAGTTTTATTCTGCTTTTCAGGGGAGTATTAGGCCTTATTTCTGTTCCTTTATATTTCCTTCCTTGGCTCCAGATGGATATATCACTGCAGATGCATTTTCTTTATAAAATGGAGTCAAACTGGTATGGTAGAAAACTTGGGACAAAGATACATGAGTTCAAGTACTAACTTTGTCAAATCTCATTTTGGGTCTATTAGGCTAAATCCTTTATCTGCAAAATGAACACAATAATACTTATATTATCAACCTAAAAGACCATTGTGAGGAAAATATCCAACCAACTTTCATACTATACAAATAAAAGCTATTATTATTCTCACCAGTTGAAATGAAAGCAAAAAATATTCCATGTGCCCATGCATATCACATCCCTATAATGATAGAAGCATATCCAATTTGTCTAATATTATATGAACATTAATAGACTTTGGTTTTTATTTATTTATAATTGAATTAATGGCATATTTTATTAAAATAATTTAAGGGAAAAGTAAAAAAAAAAAGAAACATAAGACATCTTAGGGTAACTAAAAGGCAGTCCTTATCTCCCTCCTGATTCTCACACAGAAATCTACATCTTTTATTCTGTGCCTTTGTGCTAGTTATCTTCCAAGCTTAGAATGTGGTTCCTTTTCACCTCTGTTTTTCTTAGAATCCCATGACTTATTAAAAAAAAATTCAGGTCAAATGATAGCTTCTGCAGGAGGCCTTTCACATCCCCATCTCCCTTCAGCTGCAAGGATCTTTCCTTTTATAGTAACTTTAGTTATTCTGCATGTATCCTGCATATACTTATATATGTACACATTGACTTCCCAATAGGAATATCTGCTCCTTGAATGCAAGGACTATTAGGGCTTTTTCTTTATATCTCCAGAGTTTTGTATCATGTATGGTACTCTATCTTCCCTTTACAAATGCATGTTTTAAGTGCAATATCCTATGTTTATATTAATAGCAAAGTTGTGTGGGATGATCAGTGGTGAATGACTTTGTATTCTCAAGAATACAATAATCCAAGAGTAGTCTGAAGGACTTATGATGAAAAATATTATTCATACCCAGAGAAAGAACTGAATGTGTCTGAATACAGACTGAAGTATACTTTTTTAAACCTTTTTTCACAAGATTTTTTTTTGGGGGGAAATCTATTTTTTCTTTTGCATCATAAGTTTTATGGAAATGTTTTATACCACTTCACATTGGTCTTCTCAATGGACAGGTGTGGGGAACAAGGGGAGAGAATCTGGAAATCAAAGTTTTTAAAACAAATGTTAAAAATTGTTTTGCCTGTAGCTGGGGAAAATGAAACTATTTACAATCAATAAATGCTTGTTTACTTGATATATAGAAAGAAAGATATATAAAAAATTTAATGCAACTCAATTCTTTAGAATATTGTAAAGAAAGAAAAATATAAATGGATTTTTTAAAAACAGGTTATGTAAATTCATCAAGAGTAAACACATTTGAGGTTGTTAAGGGATGCTAAGTATATAGGAGATATGATGTATAATTTTTGATGGATAGATCTTAAAATACTTTCCTCAAAATTATGTTATTATTCAATACTTACTATATGCCAGGGAGTGTGTTAAGCACTGGGGAAATTAAAAATGAAAATAAATTTCCTTGTTCTCATAGAGCTTGCATTCTGCTGAAGGTTAAAAAATGTACACAAGAAAACAAATTTTGGTGATGGGAAAATAAAATCTGTCATTTTACAGTGATGTATGGAAGTCTAAGAAATGACATACCTTTTACCAAAGAAAAATGACACTTGCATTACTAGTTATAATCTTTGAGTATTGCTGGAACCCTGTTTGTGATTTTCATGGACTTCAGAATTATATGTTTGCTGCTGTCTTAGTCTAGAACCTTTCTCAACACCTAGGATCTTCTCACTTCAATATATTCAACTACCCTGCATCCTTTTCAAATCCACAAAGTCAACTCCTTTCTCTCATTGTTGAGAGACTCCATTCTATGGCAAATTTCAGACTGACCAGTCGCCATTCCTCATAAAAAGAGGAAATTTCCTTGTCTGTCACTTTCTGACTTTAAAACGATTTGCATTTACCCTTCCCAATCTACCTCTATTGAGATCCTATTTTTGTGTTGTCTTTCCTATTAGAATGTAAGTTTTCTGAAAATAGAGACTGTCTTTCATATCCCTAGCATCCCTAGACTGTGTGTCTGGCACAAAGTCAGTGCTTAATAAATATTTTCCCTTCCTTATCTCCTTCTTGATAAGAAGGTGAACTTTCTATCCACTAAGCCAATAAGCCATTTAAAGTTAGCATCTCTTGCCTTCTTGCTTTAAATGTCCTCCCATTCCTTACCTCTAACTCCTAGGTCACCTTGATGCCCTCACCATTTAGTTCAAATACCATTTCCTATAAGAAGCCTTTGCTAATTCCTCAGTCATATCATACAGCCAACAAAAGTATCAATATATATATACATACACACACATGCACATACACAAACATAAAATGAATTTGAAGTAATTTGGAAAACATAGTCACAATAAAGACTAGAACAAGTATAAGAAATGGCATTTTGCATTAAGACATAAAACCCCCAAAATCTACTGCTGAAAAGTAGAAATAATAAATGAATCTTTTTCAGATCATGCTGCAATAAAATTACATGTAATAAATGGTCAGAGAAAATAGATCAAAAATTAATTGGAAACTAAATAATCTAATCCTAAAGAATGAATAGGTAAAAAAAACATAGAAACAATTGATAACTTCATCCAAGAGTCATCATACAATAATGGGACAACATACCAAAATTTGTGGGATGTGGCCAAAGCAGTTCTTAGGGGAACTCTGATATCTCTGGATGCTTAGTTGAATAAAATAGAGAAAGATAAGATAAATGAATTGAGCATGCAACTAAAAAAAATTGGAAAAAACAGTTTTAAAAACCACAATTAAATATAAAATTTGACATTCTAAAAAATAGGGGATATTAATAAAATTGAAAGTAAGAAAAACTATTGAATTAGTAAACAAAATTAATAATTGATTTTAGGAAAAAAACAATAAATAGGACAACCTTTAGTTGACTTGATTACAAAAAGGAAAGAAAATCAAATTGCCACTATTAAAAATGAAAAGGATAAAATTTCCACCCATGAAAAGGAAATTAGAGCAATAATGAGGAGCTATTTTGCTCAACTTTAAGCCAATAAAATCTGATAATCTAAATAAAATGGATGAACACTTATTAAAATATAGATTTCCCGTTTGTGGCGCGCTGTTTGTAGTGGCTAGAAGCTGGAAAATGAATGGATGCACATCAATTGGAAAATGGTTGAGTAAATTGTGGTATATGAATGTTATAGAATATTGTTGTTCTGTAAGAAATGACCAGCAGGATGAATACAGAGAGGATTGGAGAGACTTACATGAACTGATGCTGAGTGAAATGAGCAGAACCAGGAGATCATAATATACTTCACCAACGATATATGAGAATGTATTCTGATGGAAGTGGATTTCTTCGACAAAGAGAAGATCTAACTCAGTTTCAATTGATCAAGGATGGACAGAAGCAGCTACACCCAAAGAAAGAACACTGGGAAATGAATGTAAACTGCTTGCATTTTTGTTCTTCTTCCCAGGTTATTTATACCTTCTGAATCCAATTCTCCCTGAGCAACAACAGAACTGTTCAGTTCTGCACACATATATTGTATCTAAGATATACTGTAATCTATTTAACATGTATAAGACTGCTTGCCATCTGGGGGAGGGGGTGGAGGGAGGGAGGGGGAAAATTGGAACAGGAAGGGATAAGGTTGTAAAAAATTACCCTGGCATTGGTTCTGTCAATAAAAATTTATTTAAAAAAAGATTTACTGGCAAAAATATAAAATAAGATAAAATAAAATATAGATTTCTCACATTAATATAGGAGGAAATAAATTACTTAAATGGTCCCATTCTAGAAAAAGAAATTGAACATGCTATTAATCAACTCTCTAAAAAAATCTCCAGGGCCAGATGGATTTGCAAGTGAATTCTACCAAATATTTAAAGAACAATTAATTCCAGTACTATGCAAACTATTTGAAAAAATAGGGAAAGAAGGAGTTCTATGAAATCCCTTTTATAACACAAATATGGAGCTGAAACCTAAAGTATATAAGGGCAAAATAGAGAAAGAAAATCATAGACTAGTTTCCTGAAGGAAGCAATTTATGAGCAAAGAAGAACTAGAGTACATTATGAAATGCAAAATGAATAATTTTGATTACATTAAATTTAAAATATTTTGTACAAATGAAATAAATGCAGACAAGATTAGAAGGAAAACAGAAAACTGGGGAAAATCTTTACATTAAAGGATTCTGAAGGCCTCGTTTCTAAAATATATTAGACAATTGACTCAAATATAAGAATACAAGCCATTCTTCAATTGATAAATGATCCAGGATATGAACAAACAATTTTCAGATGAAGAAATACAAACTATTTCTACTCATATGAAAAGGTTCTCTAACTCACTATTGAGCAGAATAGATGATACAATTCTGACATACTATTGCATACCTCCCAGGTTAGTTAAGATGACAGGAAAATATAATGACAAATATTGGAGGGAATGGGGGAATACTGGGACACTAATGCATTGTTGCTGGAATTATGAATGGATCCAACCGTTCTAGAGAGCAGTTTGCAACTATGATTAAAGAGCTATCAAATTGTGCATACCCTTTGGTTAAAGTTGTTTCTTTATTGCTTTTTTCTTCAAGTTCTATTTCTTGTTTTATGCTCTATCATCTCTAAAGCAAATTGAAAATATTCTAATAATTTTCATTCTCTCTTCATCCCTGATCTTGATGAGAAGACTTCTACTTTATAACACTTACAACTAATACTTACTCTTAGTTTTAGATAGATACTACTTATTTTAAGAAGGTTTCATTATTCCTCTGTTTTGTAGAGTTTTTAATAGGAATGGATATGATAAATCTAACATCCATTCCTATTAAAAAACACTTGAGAGTATAGGAACAAATGGACTTTTCCTTAAAATAATCAGTAGCATCTATTTAAAACCATCAGTAGGCATTATATGTAATGGGGATAAACAGAAAAAATTCCCATTAAGATCAGGAGTGAAACAAGGTTGCCCACTATCACCATTACTATTAAATATTGTATTAGAAATGCTAGCTTTGGCAATAAGAGTTGAGAAAGAGATTAAAGGAATTACAGTACATAATGAGGAAACCAAATTATCACTCTTTGCTGATGATATGATGGTATGCTTAGAGAACTCTGGAGATTCTATTAAAAAGCTATTAGAAACAATCCATACCTTTAGCAAAGTGCAGGATACAAAATAAACCTACATAAATCATCAACATTCTTATGTATCACTAACAAAATCCAATACTTAGAGTTACAAAGAGAGATTCCATTTAAAGTAACTACCAATAGTATAAAATATTTAGGAATCTATCTGCCAAGGGAAAATCAGGAACTGTATGAGCAAAACTATAAAACACTTTCCACACAAATTAAGTCAGATCTAACCAATTGGAAAACATATCAAATGCTCTTGGATAGGGCAAGCAAATATAATAAAGATGACAATGCTACCTAAACTAATCTATTTAATTAGCACTATACCAATCAGACTCCCAAAAAACTAGTTTAATGACCTAGAAAAAATAACAACAAAGTTCATATGGAAAAAAAAGGTTAAGAATTTCAAGGGAATTAATGAAAAAAAAATCAAATGAAGGTGGCCTATCTGT
Source organism: Sarcophilus harrisii (assembly GCF_902635505.1). NCBI lineage: Eukaryota > Metazoa > Chordata > Mammalia > Dasyuromorphia > Dasyuridae > Sarcophilus > Sarcophilus harrisii. Next base: position 218,935,580 of record NC_045430.1, read on the forward strand.
ACCAGATCTAAAATTATATTACAAAGGTGCAGTTACCAAAACCATTTGGTATTGGCTAAGAAATAGTCTAGTTGATCATTGGAACAGATTAGGTTCAAAGGACAAAATAGTTAATAATTTTAATCATCTAGTGTTTGAAAAACTGAAAGACCCCAGCTTTTGGGAGAAGAACACACTGTTTGACAAAAATTGCTGGTAAAATTAGAAATTAGTATGGCAGAAACTAGGCATTGACCCACACTTAACAATGTACACCTAAATAAGGTCAAAATGGGTTCATGACCTAGGCATAAAGAATGAGATTATAAATAAATTAGAAGAACATAGGACAATTTACCTCTCAGATCTGCAGAAGAGGAAGGATTTTATGACCAAAGAAGAACTAGAGGTCATTATTGATCACAAAATAGAAAATGTTGATTATATCAAATTGAAAAGTTTTTGTACAAACAAAACTAATGCAGATGAGATTAGAAGGGAAGCAATAAACTGGGAAAACATTTTTACAGTCAAACATTCTGATAAAGGCCTCATTTCCAAACTATATAGAGAACTGACTCTAATTTATAAGAAATCAAGCCATTCTGCAATTCATAAATGGTCAAAGGATATGAACAGACAATGCTCAGACAAAGAAATTGAAACTATTTCTAGCCATATGAAAAGATGCTCCAAGTCATTATTAATCAGAGAAATGAAAATTAAAACAACTCTGAGATACCACTACATACCTGTCAGATTGTCGAAGATGACAGGAAAAAATAATGATGAATGTTGGAGGGGATGCTGGAAAACTGGGACATTCATGTATTGTTGGTAGAGTTGTGAATAAATCTAACCATTCTGGAATTATGCCCCCAAAAGTTATCAAACTGTGAATACCCTTTGATCCAGCAGTATTTCTACTGGGCTTATACCCCAAAGAAATTTTAAAGGAGGGAAAGAGACCTGTATGTAAAAGAATGTTTGTAGCAACCCTCTTTGTAGTGGCCAGAAACTGGAAACTGAGTGGATGCCCATCAATTGGAGAATGGCTGAATAAATTGTGGTATATGAATATTATGGAATATTATTGTTCTGTAAGAAATAACCAACAGGATGATTTCAGAAAAGCCTGGAGAGACTTACATGGACTGATCCTGAATGAAATGAGCAGGACCAAGAGATCATTATACCCTTCAACAGCAATACTATATGATGATCAATTCTGATGGGCCTGGCCCTCTTCAACAATGAGATGAACCAAATCAGGCTCCAATAAAGCAGTAATGAATTGAACCAGCTACACCCAGCAAAAGAAGTCTAGGAGATGACTATGAACCACTACATAGAATTCCCAATCCCTCTACCTTTGCCCACCTGCATTTTTGATTTCCTTCACAGGCTAATGGTACACTATTTCAAAGTCTAATTCTTTTCGAACAGCAAAATAACTGTTTGGACATGTATACTAATATTGCATTTAATTTCTATTTTAGCATATTTAACATATATTGGTCAGCCTGCCATCTGGGGGATTGGGTAGGGGGAAAAAGCGGAAAAGTTGGAACAAAAGGTTTTTCAACTGTCAATGCTGAAAAATTATCCATGCATATATCTTGTAAATAAAAAGCTATAAAATTAAAAATAAATATCAGCTAAGTGATGTGTAAAAGTCTCTTCCTAGGTGAAGAAAAGTATTAGCAAGACACACCTAAGATTGATCTTAGCAAAATATGTGAACCCTATAACAAAGGAAATGCAGAAATCTATTTCTTTGAAAACTCTTCAGCCTAATAAAGCCTGATGCTGCTAAACTGTTCCTGGCATCATATAGAATCTTCTGTCTTTTAAGCACTAAATAAAACATAATGAAATAATAAAAAAGGAATAGATACGATATTTTGACAAAAGCTTTTTCTGTATTTAATGACAAAATTATATGATTTTTATTGTTTTTGTTATTCATGTGGTCAATTATGTATACAGATTTTCAAATATTTGTCCCACATGACTGGTATAAACCCACCTGTTCATAATATGTGATCTATGTAACAAACTACTATAATCTCCTTGCTAGTGTTATATTTAAATACATAGTATTTATATTTTCATTGATATTCATTAAGGAAATTGGCCTATTGGTTTCTTTCTTTATTTTTGCTCTCCTTGTTTAGATATCAAAACCATTTTAAAGTCATAAAAGTTTCTTACACATTTTTCAAATACTTTATATAGTATTGGAATCAATTGTCCCTTAAAGATTTGGTAGAGTTCATTTGTAAATACATATGGTCCTCAGGGTTTTTTTTTTTTAATAAGAGCTCATTTGTGACATGCTTTTCTAGTTTTCCAAACAATTTTTATCAAATAATGAATTTTTGTCCCAGAGCTTAATTCTTTATACTCATCAAATACAATGCAACTTTGTTTATTTACTGCTGTAAATTTTATGTTTACTCTATTCTATTGACCTTTCTATTTCTTAGCCAGTATCACATAGTTTTGATAATTACTATCTTATAATACATTTTATGATTTGGGATCACTTTCAAGATGTGATTTTTAGATTATTTCAATTTCTATTTTATTTTTTGATCATGGGATATTGGAGGTAAATGTATTCCTTTATGGTTCCTTCACAGATGAGGTCTAGATTTTTATTTTGATCATGACATTCAGCTAATGCAATAATTTTTAAATTATTTCTCCTTGATTTATTTTCTAGGTCACTTGTTTTTCCTGTGTGGTATGTAACATGTCTTTGAATTTTTCATTCTTTTTAGTTTGTTTTATCATTTTTCAGTGTCTCATTGGAGTCTTTGGTTTCAATTCTTGCTCAATTCTGATTTTTAAGAAATTATTTTCTTCAGTACATTTGTTACCTCTTTTTCTACTATCCAATTGTTTTTAAATTTACTTTCCTTTGTATTTTTTTTTTTGGGGGGGGAAAGGGTAAACCAAGCTTTTATTTATCTTTTCATAATCATATTGAATAGCTCTCATTTATTCTCCCAATTTTTCCTCTGCAACTATTATTTGATTTTGAAAATGATTTTTAGTTCTAGAAAGTCTTATTGGGCTCATGTACAATTCATTTTTTTTAACGAGCTTGTTCTTCTAACTGTTCTGACAAGATTGTCTTCTGAATTTCTTCCTTCTTCTTACCTTCCTTATTAATATTCAGGTTCTTTTTTGTTATTTTTTTTTCATTTTCTGCCTATTTCTTGACTTGGAACTTGCGTTAAAGTTGAATTCTGTTTATTCAGTGGACTTATTGGGGTACTGTTCCATGTTTCAGACTTTTTTAGTACAATGGTTTTTAGAGTTAGTTCATGGAGGTTAGAGGACAAGGTGAGGGAAGACAGTTCCAATGTGATTTTATCTGAAGAAAATAGATATGGTCATTACTCTCCTCTAAGCTTTAGTTTTCAACCAGGAAGGATCATTGATCCCCTGTAGCCACAGTGATACTGCTCCTAAGATTCTTACTTTACGGGGGTCCAAAATGATATGGTTTTTCATGGTTGCTGTTCCTTGGTGACTATAAACAATCCTCTCTAGAAATTTGACCCAGAAGTTAGGATAACCAATGTTGTTGCCAAGTAATACTGTTCTGACTCCAATGGTAGCACAGAGATCCCTTGTAACCTCTATCTGATTAGTTGATAGATTCTTTTATCATCTTTTGCTTGAGAGCTTGCAAAGCTTTTTTTGTTACTATTCCTGTTGCAAATCCCATGATGTCGCTATCACTGCATGTATTTTTGTCCAGTTCTCAGCCCAATGTCAGGGATATCTCTTTCTAATTTCCTAAGTTGTCTTGAGTTTTAAAAAAAAACTGCCTTACACCAACCTCTTTTATAGTTTTTCTGACTTTGTCCATTCAGAATTGAATTTCAGGCATTAAAGCTATTGGGAGAGCTCAGCTGCTTCCTCTATTCTTCATTTTTGACCTTGTTTTTCTTTTCTATAAATTGAGGAAATCATCTCCAAAGAGTCTTTCAGCTCTAAAATTAAGAGGCTTCGATTGTAAAATTAAATACAATTTATTGTGTATCTAATTTATATTTTAATATATTTAACATCTACTGGTCATCCGGCCATCTGGGGGAGGGGGTGGGGGATAAGAGGTGAAAAATTGGAACAAGAGGTTTGGCAATTGTTAATGTTGTAAAGTTACCCATGCATATAACCTGTAAATAAAAGGCTATTAAATAAAAAAAAAGTAAAATTAAATACAATAGATTTTGGTATCATTTGCTGTTTTGAATTATTCACATTTTAGTGCTTCATTATCATGAATAATCTAGACTTGGCAATATTCATTTTATTTTTTTAAAAAGCGTGAACCAATCCATGATTTTATTAGTTTGGATACTACTTCCTCTGGTGCTTACTACAACCTATCCAAACATTATTATCATATATGTTTTGCTATAATTATTGAGATTAATGGTTAAATTTCTATAAGAAAAATTAATTCCCCATAATTTCTAGAAGGGAAATTTTTTGGCACTTCTAGCTCTCTTGCTTGTAATATGAATTGTCCTTGTATAAGTAGGAGCATTATTTGGTTGAAAGAAGAGATAATTAGAACTGGCTCCCCACATTGATGATTTTAATTTCAGTAACTCAGATTCTTTACTTTCTAAAATGACAATCTAACCCAAGAGAGCCTGAAATTCTGGTCCCCCAGTTCCTTAATGGATTTCAAAATAAACTGAAATCAATGGAAGATACAAAGGCTCATTTTAGAATGAGTGAAGAGTGAAATAGGCCATCTTTGGAAGTATTTTAAAAAAAATAAAGTCTTGCAAGACATTTGTCAAGAATGTTAATAGAAAGGTTGCTTTCTTGAGTATGGATTGAACTTAATGATTTTTGAGATTCTTTACAACTTCAAAGATTTATGGTTCTGGAATTCATATTTGGCATATATGTGCATCAAAATCAAGGATATCCCCTGTTGAAGGTCCTCCTACACTTTCTCTAGGTTATTCTTGTCAATCTCATTCTTGAAAATCTTCGTACATTCTACCTATATGTTTTGGATAAAATCTTTAAATTGTTTTGAGCCCCGGTTTCCTCATCTTTAAAATGAATTCTTCAGACTAAATATTCTCTAAAATTCCTTTTAGGAGTTATTACTATCACTCCAAACTTCAGATCTTTGATTTGTTTATTTGGTGGTGGTGTTATTTTAACTTCTCAGAGCCTCAATAGACCTTTTAGAATGTATTTTCTATATGTCAGTCTCACTATATAATTGGTTCATGTCAATGGCCCATGGTTCATGGATTTGATTCAGTTTATCCAGTAGTATATTAACTCAATGACTATTGAACAATAAAAAAAATACACATTAGAAGTGATAGCAGTTAAAATTTTGACTCCCAATTTTTCTTGTGCAACAAGATAACTGTATAAATATGTATACATATATTGTATTTAACATATACTTTAATATGTTTAACATGTATGGGACTGCCTGCCATCTAGGGGAGGGAGTGGAGGGAAGGAGGGGAAAAGTTGGAAAAGAAGTATTTGAAAGGGTCAATGTTGAAAAATTATCCATGCATATGTTTTGTAAATAAAAAAGCTATAATAATAATTAAAAATTGACTCCCTATGCCCTTTTTTACTGGGGTCACACACATATCCATGTCACCTATATCCACACCTGTACACACACACGTGTGTGTGTATGCCTCTATTTCCATGGCTGCAAAGTGAGAGGTTCAATGTTTGGCCACTATAAGGTTCTGCCATTTCATCAGTATGGAACATGAAACTATATAAGATTGAAATTTTAATAAAATATTTTTGAATTCAAAATAGCTTTCTTGCTCACAGAGAAGAAACTTTATAGATGGCAAAAATTCAACATTCGAGCACTAAAATTAGAAAGGAGAGGAATTGATTACCTCCCTATGAAAAAGGCATAATGGTCTTTTAAAACATTGATATCACTGCAGGTCTGTAAATGAGACAATGGGACAATCAGGTTCAATGTATGCATTCAACGTTCATCTCCTCCCCCCCAGCATTGATATCTCATTTTTGAAAGCAGAAAATTCACTATAATCAATAAAGCTGTCATAGGTTTTTAAAAAAATCTGAGAAGTACTTCCCCAAAGATAACAAAGCACATTATCTTTACCATCAACTTTTCTGATCCTGAAAGTCACAAAGAAAAATTCATAAGTGTACCCATGGTGCTTGAGGATGCAAGCTTTGCTACGGTTAAAACTAGTCAAACAACAGTGCTCATCACACAGGGAGGCATTCAGTCAATGCCTTGCTGACTGACAGAGCATTCTTAGTTGTGCCCAATTAGGCATGCAGGTGATCCGGAAACACTCATTGTTCCTCTTTTTCAGCTGCCAACAAATCCCTTAAGTCCTCAAAAAAGAGGCTTTGACAGTCAGTTGGGTCCCTTGGTTTAAGCACATCATTAGCTACTCCCCTCGGGTAACACTTTGGCCTCATCACAAACCAGATTTAAAGCGATTATTTAATTCATTGCCCAGAAGTGACCCTCTCACCTTCTCCAGGACCCTGGTCCAAAACAGCTGTTTACAAACCAGTCTCTAATTCCCTTTCACAGATGGCCTGAGATAGTTGACTTAATGTGTATGCTGGAAAGTCAGATCTGTTCTGTGCTTCAAGACCCCAGGATATACTGTGTCCATTTTCTAAGCATCCTTGCCTTCAAATGATATTTGGGGCAAACAGGGAAAGAAACATTTGAATGTTTTGTTCTGAAGAGCAGCATGGCCAAAAAGAGCACTAGCCTGAGAGCTAGAAGACAGACCTAGCATTTCTTTCTTAGAATCATCAGAGGAGATTTATTGAGTGACCTTGGGCAAGTCTATTAACCTTCCCTAATACATTATTTATTGAGGGCAAAAAAAACCCCTGCTAGGTGATATGAAACATACATAACAGATAAGATTTATAGGCCTGTAGGCATACAGAGCATTCTGGACTTAAATGCCATAATTAATCTTCAGCAACCTATGTGTACCAAAGTAGGAAATGTCTCTACAGACTAGAAATAATGAGCATTGCCCCCCTAATACAAGTTCAAGTGCAGCAGTCTCTAGCATGCACCAGAAAAAGATAATGGAGAAAGCAAAAGTCAGTTCCTTTGTCTCTTCTGCTTCTTCTTCAGCTGAAAGCTGTTCTTATTAAGGAAGTCCTGTTTCCATAGGTCAAGAGAGAGTGATCTTCCTAGAACTGAAGAATGACATTAGAAAGTAGAGGTAAGGTGTGGACGGAAGGATCATTCCCTACCTGGAAAAAAAAGAAAAAAAGATTCTCTGATTTCCTTTCTCTGAAATCTTTGAAACTATCTTTAAGTTACCTAATTAGGAAATGCTATATAAGACAATGTGCATATGTCCCTTCTCTGTTCTCTTTTGGTCAATACATCAAATGATCATTAATACACATAAAAGTCTCTGTGATTGATCCATGTATATTTATAATCAATACTGGATTCTTGATTATTACCTCAAGATCTAGCAAGAAGCTGGGGCTACTCTTAGATACTGTATCATCTGCTAAGATGAAACTACCACTATGATCAACCTAATCACTGTGAGACTGTAAATGATCACTGGATTCTGATTTTTGACTGACACCATCAAAATAACTATCATTCTTGATATTATAAAGCATATATATGTACATATATTCAATTTCAGTTTCATGATACAAGATGAATATCAGTGATGATAGCAATGATGAGACTATAAAATGTGCCTAGCATGACTATAACATTTAATAGTGATATAAGGAAGATTATCACTTATTATCAATAGCATATTCTAAGTTTTTAGATGAAATAAAATTATTTTTAGCAACGTTTGATTTTGAAGGGAAGTTAAATTAAATTAAACAAATATATGTTTATATCTAAGCTACATGGAGTGAGAATAACAAAAGAAACAAGAAGAAAATACCTATTCTTTTTTTTAATTTTTATTTAATAGCCTTTTATTTACAGGTTATATGCATAGGTGACCTTACAGCATTAACAACTGCCAAACCTCTTGTTCCAATTTTTCACCTCTTACTCCCCACCCCCTCCCCCAGATGGCAGGATGACCAGTAGATGTTAAATATATTAAAATATAAATTAGATACACAGTAAGTATACATGACCAAAACATTATTTTGCTGTACAAAAAGAATCAGACTCTGAAATATTGTACAATTAGCCTGTGAAGGAAATCAAAAATGCAGGTGGGCATAAATATAGGGATTGGGAATGTAATGGTTTTTAGTCATCTCTCAGAGTTCTTTCTCTGGGCGTAGCTGGTTCAGTTCATTACTGCTCCATTGGAAATGATTTGGTTGATCTTGTTGCTGAGGATGGCCAGGTCCATCAGAACTGGTCATCATATAGTATTGTTGTTGAAGTATATAATGATCTCCTGGTCCTGCTCATTTCACTCAGCATCAGTTCGTGTAAGTCTCTCCAGGCCTTTCTGAAATCATCCTGTTGGTCAGAAAATACCTATTCTCAAGGAGAATACAATCCCACTGAAATATTCCAACAAACACAAGATAACAATACTTTTGTCATGGGATAAACAAGAGACAAGTTAAGGCAATTTAAATTTTACAAGACTTCAGAGGTAAAGGATTAGGAAAAATGAGAACACAGGAGAAAACAAAGATAGAGAACTGTTTTTGACAAAAAAGTAGAAGTCTCATCATTAGGAGGGACTCCAGAAATACCCAAACTGGCTCAAGGAAGACCTTGCCTCAATCCCCTACATTAATAGTAGGTAATGATTAGGAGAATTTTTTTTGTTGAGGTACATCCCCTACCAGCATTCTATTATTTGATCTGGGATAAGTTATGCTTTTTCAATGTTATTTGTAGTGTATAAGGGGAAAAAAAAGTAAAGGTGAGAGCTAAGATGAGAAGTATTAACTAAAGGATAAAATTGGTCCCAATAAGTATTTGCCTGGAGAGGAAACCCAATATAGTTGATGAAGCATTGGATTTCGAATAAAAGTCCTGAATCTTAATTTTGGCCTGCTATCTTCTTTGGGCATAGTTCACCTCAATGGGTTTCTTTTTCCTCTTCTAAAATGTAAGGAGATATAACCAAATGAATTCTATAGTTCAAATAAAATCAAAATCCTAAAGATATGCTTGGCTAAAATGTTAGTAGAGTTGACATTTGTATATTTAACAAGTTTATTGCCAAATGTGCCATATATCTATCTATCTATCTATCTATCTATATAGATAGATAGATAGATATATTCATATTCCCTCACATGTACTCTGTGACCAGGGACCCTAGCCTTCCTCTTGATGCCCCTTGTACATTACAATTCATCTTCCATCCCTGTTGCTTTTCATTGGCCCCATACCTGTGGTTTTCTGCTTCACTCTTTCATCTCCTGACTTCCTTCAAGATTCCTGACTCCTACCTTCTATAGAAGCTCACTCTCATCCTCACCAAAAACTACTATTCTCTTTATGAAATTAACTTCCATTATACTGTATATATCTTGTGTGCAAATATGTTTGTATATTATCTCTACAATTAGAAAATGAGCTGCTAAAGGTTAGTGATTTTCTTTTCTTGTACCCCCACTGCTTGCCACTAAGTCTGGCCCAGAGTATCTAATAAAGGTTTGTTCACTGACCAAGTGATTTAGAGCTGCAAGTCTTACAGATAATTGAGCCCACTCTCCTTATTTTAAAACAAACAAACAAACAACAACAACAACAACAAAACAACTAAGGCACAGAGAGGTCTTATAGTTCTTTAGGGTCACAGATCTAAGACAGGATTTAAATATATCTTCCTAATTCTACTCACAATGAAAGAATATTTACTATGCTACACTATTTTTCTATGGCATATACTACATATACTATTCTTTAAAATCCTGCTTGTTTTTGAAAATTAGAACCTGAGATGATGATAATTTTAATAACTGAAAGAAGATACTATTTAGCTTGAGAACGCTGTTTATCCTATCTTTCATTTTTATAGTTCCCTCCTCCCCAACATAATGGCAAAGTGAGATGGCAGAATAAATCATCTGAAACTGATTTTTAAAAGTTTATTTTTCAAAATACATGCAAAGATAATTTTCAACATTAACTCTTACAAAAGCTTGTGTTTCAAATTTTCTCCTTCCTTCCCCTACTCCCTCTCCCATAGACTGTAAGAAATCCAATATAGGTTAAACACGTGCAGTTCTTCGAAATATATTTCCATATTTGTCACGCTGTACAAGAAAAATTGGATCAAAAGGGAAAAGAAACATGAGAAAGGAAAAACGAATAAGCAAATAACAACAACAAAGGTAAAGATACTATGCTTTGATCCACATTCAGTCTCCATAGTTCTCTCTGTTGATGCAGTTACCTTTTTCCATCAGAAGTCTATTGGGATTGCATAGAATCACCTCATTGTTAAAGAGAGTCAAATCCATTTCAGTTAATTGTCACTTAATCTTATTGTTGCTGTGTACAATGTTCTTTTGGTTCTATACTCATTTCACTTAGGCCCAGTTCATCTAATTTTTTCCAGGCTTTTCTGAAAACAGCCTGCTCATCATTTCTTTCTTTCTTTCTTTCTTTCTTTCTTTCTTTATTTCCTGCTCATCATTTCTAATACAATACTTTTACATTACATTCATATACCATAACTTATTCAGCCATTCCCCCACTGATGGGCATTCTCTCCATCTGAAACTGATTTTTAAAAACAGTTCAAAGGTACATAACATACTATTACTATGTTTTTCAGACAGGGTTATGCTATCATGGCTATCACTGTATGAGAGTGAAAAGCAGCACAAGACTCCAAGATAGACAAAGCAATATGTAACCAAATGGAATGTTGAAACTTGTCAACTATTGCTCCAATTACAACTAGAGCCACTGAGCAACAATATCAGCATTAGCTAAATAGCTGCCAGAATTATCTTTAAAATTCCTGCCATGAAAAGTTTAAGACACAGTCTAATAAAGCAAAGATATCTGATCCTGAATAAGCATATAGTTTGATAGATATCACAACTATCAACAAACACTACTGCACATACCAACTGCTTGGGACATACCAGAATATTTCAGATACTTACTGGCCACAAATTCTTGCCAGTTATTTTTTGAATATAAAATAATACAGAGAGCTATATTGATTTTACATTAGAGTTGTCTATTTTCTGCCTTTTACTGTAAATACATAAGACATCTGTCCATATACTTCTCCAGATGGCTTTCTACAGTTGATTCAATATAGAAAATTCCAAATCATATCCATATTTCAAGGGAGCTATTTCAAACCAGTTAGAATTTGTATCAAGCTCTAAATCTCTATAATATGAAATCATATAAATTCATCAAATATTCATGATTATAAAAAGCCTTGTACCATATTTTAAGACTTTTAGAATAGAGAATAAGATGAAAAAATCACAAGAGAATATCCAATGTTAAAATGTTTCCATTTTACAAAAAAAAAAATGCTATTAAATGTTATAAAAAATAGACATATTTTAATGTGTTTCATCAGAGTAAAGTAATCATTAACCCTCATCAGCAGAACTTTATTTTGGCTGAGAGTAAGGCATTTTAGAAAGAAAAAAAGTGAAAATATTTGTACATTAAGCTGCCAGGGCACTTGAAATCTAACTCAGGCTAAAGGAAATGTTGATTAGAAGTATATAGGGAAAAGTCTGAATTATACATGATTTTATAATAAACAATTTCATTTTATACCTAATGACTTCAATACATGAAATAATTTTTGGAAAGTTAACATGTACATATCTATATTTACTTATATACACATAAAGATACATGTGTTTGTACAATACATATGTATCTATGTATAATATCACATATTTGTTCACATGTTTGTGTGTTTATAGAGTTCATTTTCCCAGGTAAATTAAGAAGTTTTCTTAAAATCTAATTTATACCGTTTAGTTGAATTTCTAATAAACCCCATTTTCATCATATAAATGTGAATATCAATTTTGCTGAATTACCATATATTCCAAAATAATTCAATCGGAATCCTGAAGACAGAAGCTAAAATTTCTATTTTTTCCCATATTGCTTCATTCTTCTGTCTTCAGACAGACCTTTGAATACAAGGAAGAAGAAGTTCTATTCTCTTCTTGAGAGTTTCCAGAGCAGGGGGTGACATATATTGTGTTGCTTCTTTGGCTAAAATGTTTTCTCAGCACTAAGTATGTAATGTGTATCAGCATGCAGCACACTACCAATTACAGATTCAGGGATAACTATCCCTTCTAATTACAAGTGTTAAGTTATAGTTCTCAGTTGCATATTCTCTTTTCATTACAATATCAATTTTGAAAATGAATAAATACCTTGGAGGCATAGAATTTTCAAGTTAGGCAACTTAGAGATCACCTAAACTACCTCAGATGAAGAAATTGAGACTCAGAGATGTTAAATCATTTCCCATTTGGTCATATAAAGAGTTTGGGGTAAAATCTTAGAACAAAACCAATGTTTTTTCTTGTTCTAGCAATATTCAAATAAGAATATTCAAATAAGAGTGCTGCACATGTGTGTATGTATATCTGATTTTTAGTTGATTTTCTTTTAAGTTTTAAAAGTTGGCCTTGTGTGGAAATTTTATTTTTGCATATTAAAAAGTAGCTTAGTGAATAAAAAGTAGTTCATGCAATTTTCAGAATTGTCTGACTCACAAGGTAGGAGTCTTTTAGGGCCACATAGGAATATGTCTCAATGAATATTAAAATGTGTTATAGTGCTAGCATATAAAGAACAACAACAAAAAAAAACCTTATTGCTTGTGGGTTAGTTCAATCTTCAGGCCTTCTCTGGGCTTTGCCAAACCACATATTTTCTTGGAAATATTCCCTATATTAATTTGTTAGTCTTCAAATTACTCATCTAAGGATTGTGAACTTATTAGCTCCCATCTTAACATTTGAAATATTTCAAAATTAACAGTTATTAAGTAAATTTTTAGATTTACTTCTTTCTCCTCCCACTTAAAAGTGGTATACAAATTGGAATACTAGCCACTAAAAAACATGTGCATATCAACGACACTTTGGAATAGAAAGTGACATACTCCCCAGTCAACCCTGCCCAGCTAATCCATCCTTATGGTTATAGTGAAAATATTGGATTGTTTCTAGAATGAGAGCTATTTCCCAGAAACTTGAAGCACTCTGAGTGAACTAGTCAAGACTGATTTCTGAGTCCTCTATTGTGCTCTTTGCTAATGATATAGCCTGCCCATTTCCTTAACAAGCTGGGTTTGTTCACTGGAAAATGTAACAAATAACTTCAAGGTTATGTCACTCTTGGCAAACACAGTAACTGGTGGAAAAAGGAAGTTTCCAGAGCAAGGCAGAGGCTGAAATGTTGTTTAGGAACTACTGAGCTAAAAAGCTTGCAGAAGCAACAGTGTTTAAGTTCCCATGACTGATGCTAAGAGCTAAGCAATGCCATTTTCCTTTAAAGAGGATTTGCATTAGAAGTGATTAATTTTGTTTATATTCAACCTTTGAAAGTAAAGAAATAGCTTTTGAATATACATTTCATTTACTGGGTCTTCCATTTAAACATTTATGTGATAAAAGGTTGCATTGTCTCTGCTTCCCAACTACTACCATCTCTTGATTATTCAAGAGATGGTTATTTGGGCTCTTTGACACCCCTCCCCCTTCCTCTTGTTCTCTTAAAAAAAATTGCTGTTTATTATTATCTCCTCCAGAGAATAAGCAAAGGAAGGGAAACTCAAAATAGTTTTTAAAAGATTTGACAAATAATTCTTTCATTTGTTGATTTTATTTTATGTCTGGATCATGGGCAGTTAATGGTTGAAATTCATATAATTATAATTAGTGTATTTCCCTGTGTTGTTGTAGTAGTGGAAAGGCTGAATTACATTTAAGCAGGAATTCTGGATTCTGTTCTTAGCTCTGACAATGAATGACTCCCTGTTTGCTAAGCAGTTCAGTATTCTATACCTTTAAATCAGACAAAGATGATTAAAAAAAATCATCTGGATCAGTCAAAAGAGTACTTGGTTTGGATTCAAATACTGCATATTCTACTTTTTACCTGTGTGACCTTGGGTAGATGACTTCTTATTTCAAATCCTCAGTTTTTCAGTCTTTAAATTGAAGAGTTTGGATAAGAGATCCCTTCTACTGTGAGATAATCCTACCTTCTCCAGAGGGGGATTTATTAAAGTCACATGTAAAATAAATAGTTCTTAGCAGAATAATGAATTTTTTTTTAAATTTGGTTTGAAACCATTAAATAATTAAACATTTCTATATACAAAGTTGGAAAAATAACTGTGCATAAAACAACAGGCATGCGTTTCACACGTTGTTACATTTTATATTGTAGAGGGCTGAAACTCCAAAAATGTATGCTTAAGGCTAATTATCTATTCTGATGTAAGATAATGGCTCTATATACATATTTAGATGATATGGTGATGTGATAGCTCTCCTCACCATTGCTGTTTGCTGAATGTTTGGTGTTGAGATAATCTTAAGCAAGGATTGAAGAGCTGGGGGAGAGAAGTCAGAGTGACTTGGCAGCAGGAAGAGGAGGAGAGAGGCTGGAGACTCTGGACTCCAGAATCCAGGATATATCTTTGGCAAGTCATGTGGCAATTTGCCTGCCTCCTTCACTTCTCCCACTAAAGACCAAGGACTTTGATTTATCCTGACTCTGGCTGATACTGAAGCCCTCCAAGGAGCTAGCCTATGCTTTATATTATATAAAAATGAATTTTATAAATAATCCAAGGAAATATTTGCATATATTATCTCCCAGCAAGAATGGTCTCTTCTAAAGGTTTTGCATGTGCTTTACCATTCATACTATTAAAAGACTTATTTTTGTTTTGTTGGTACATGAATGAAGCTGTGTCAACAATGATGATTCTACAGATATTACATATCACAATCAGTCCTGAAATGTCAAGCCTTGAACATTCTACCTCTACTGTGACCCATCTATTTCTTTTCCTCCCACTACCACCATCCTTATTTCCTCTTCTTCTATACGTCCAAATAATAAAAATAGCTCGTGGCATTCAGAGTGATTTCCTTACAATGACCATGTATAATAGATGCATTATTATGGATCTCCAAGAAAATACTGCAGGCTAGAGAAATCATGTGTCGTGTGTCAGAGAAAGCATACAAACTCAGTTCTCTTAACTCCAAAAACAATTTATTTTTCTATTACAACATGCTGCCACCTTCTATGAATACTACTTCCCCCTATTCCCAATTCATACTACCATTGCTGCCAAATTGTAGTATGCCTACTTTTGATCAAATCATTCCTTTGGAAAATAAAAACAAGCACACACCTTCAATGGCTCCATACTACCTATGAAGCACCAAAGAATGGAATACAATCAATTTGTAATGGTAGTAGTATAGGGAACTTCATGTTCTTTCCTTTGCCAGAATAAGTTAGCAAATTCTCTTCAAGTTATTGTCTTGGAAATTTGCCTAAAGCCCCAAGAGATTACATGATTTCCCCAGAACATTAACCACTTAGGATCAAAGGCCAAGTGTTCCTAGCTCAGGGGTAAGTTTTCTCTCTACAACACAGCTAAGTGATGAAGTGGAATCCAGAAGACTTCAGTTCAAATCTTGCTTAGGAAATGCATAGCTTTGTGAATGGAAAAGTCAGTTTCTAAGCTTTAGATTCTTCATCTATTAAAAGGGGTATAATATACCCCTTTTATATAAAAGTTATATAAACTTAAGTATAAAAACTACCCTCTCAGGTTTCCTATGAAAATGAAATAAAATAACCAATTAAAGACCTTTTGCTAACCTTGATGTGTTATGTGAATGATTTTATTATTAACCATGCTGCTTATCAAATAATATGCAGATTTTCTAATATCCAAGGGCCCCTATAACCTGGAATCAAATATCCTTTTCAGATTTATCCTTTTCAGCTTCCCTTCATATACAATCTATAAAGTCAAATTGTACTTTGGGGTCTTTCATCATTTCAAGACATATTCCCAACTTTTGCTGCCTATTTGCTAGCAAAGTATACCTTTGCTACTAGGATTTTTTTTAACCTTAACTGAAATTCTGCTACTCACTTATTTCTTTCACTTCTAAAGGTGTAACTAGTAGTGCTGGAGCCAGAAAAAGCAACTCAAGTGCACATTTCAGAATAATATTTTAAAGATTAATTCAGTGTTCAGTAGAGAACTGTTAGGACTCTTACAAGGTGCTACCTTAGTTATCTAATTTAGCATGGTACTTAACAGTTTTCTATTTCACTAATGTACTTAGTACTTAATAGAGTTCCACAAGATTCACACCTTTAAGAGAAAATATATAAGGAGGAGTCCACTAAAGGACAATCCCACTCTTGGAGGAGGAGAGAGATTTATTCCATTTTCCACTACTGTGCTGGTTGGAGAGATTCGGAGGGAGCTAGAGGCAGAAGCTGGAAGAGACAAAGGATTAGTGGCAAGAGCTCTCAGAATCAAGGAGAGAGCTAGGCCTCTAAGAAAGCTAACTGGGCTATTTTGAAGGAAACAATAAAGGATCTGAACTTTAAAACCTGGCTGCATTTAAAGTGATTATTACACTGACCTGAAACTAAGGCTGCCTGCAGAAGCCCCCCAAGAAACCTGCTCCCAGAGAACAGAACCTACTCCTAGAGAACATTATATTTTAGAGAAGAACATTACATTCTGGTGCCCAATGTGGGGCAGACATGATCCTGATTTCAGTGGAAAAGCCTCCAATCCTGATTTCAGTAGAAAAGTCTCCTCGACCCAGAAATTAGGGTGAGTACAACAAGGAAACTTTGTTAAAGAGCTAAAGTAGAATTTTAGCTAAAATGGGACAGATGTTTAGAAAACAGCCTTCTTTTCCTCTTCAAGAAAAATGTGTCAAAATCTTAGTCAGACTGATAAAATATTAAGGTTTAATTATAACTTGGGAGCAGATCATTGATTTTTTTTAAAAAGCTGTACAGTACACATCTCCTTGGTTCTCTAAGGAAAAAGAATTGAATCC
This sequence comes from Sarcophilus harrisii, assembly GCF_902635505.1. Lineage (NCBI taxonomy): Eukaryota > Metazoa > Chordata > Mammalia > Dasyuromorphia > Dasyuridae > Sarcophilus > Sarcophilus harrisii. The sequence continues at coordinate 218,952,644 of NC_045430.1, forward strand.
AAATGAGTGGAAATTAGTAGGACAGCAACTATGTCAATTCTACAATGAAAATGGTCCTGACTCAATTTCTAAAAACACACTTAATACATATAATTTAATACAATTGGCTTTAAGAAATTATATAAGTGTGAGAATAAGGGGAAAGAAAGAGAGAGCAGGAGGGGGAGGTGCCAAATAAACTAGGTGAAGAGGATAAAGAGTCAGATAATAATGGAGTTAAGTACAATTCTGACTGTGGTACTTCACAGCAGGAGCATTTCCAATCCCCTGACCTACCTCTCTCAATTAACCCTTCATGGGTGGAGAGAGACGGAGGAGGGGGAGAGGAAGTGACACAATCAGCAGCACTATGAAGCAGCCTTTGACAAGATTACAAAAGGCACTGGTTAAAGCAAAAAATGAAGGACAGGATATATTTGATTTAAAAATAAATGTATACCCTGTGATTGAAGAGCTTGATTCTTTAGGTCAAAAAAGGAAAAGATACATTCCTTTTGATCTGGAAAAAAATAAGTAACTGAAAAAAGATTGCACTCTTTATGGGTCTACATGATCGTATGTTAAGATGTTACTAGTTAGTTTGGCTTATGAAATCTTAACCCCTAGTGATTGGAAATCCATAGCAAGGACATGTTTAGAACCTGGACAAAACTTGTTGTGACTTTCAGAGTATCATGAATTATGTAGGATTCAAGCCAGATGCAATAGGTAAACAGGAGTTAATGTATAAATCACTTTTGACCAAATAGCCAGTGAAGGTCTATATGGAGAGAATTCAGAACAGATTAATTACCCCACAACAACTTATGAACAGATTGCTGCTGCTGCAACAAAAGCTTGGGATTCTCTCCCCAGAGAAAGATGGAGGTAAAGCCTTCACAAAAACAGAGCAAGGACCCAATGAACCTTTGCAGATTTTGTGGGATGTTTGCAAACAGCTGTCACAAGAACCATTGGAGAAAATGAGGCTACAGAAATAATGACCAGACATCTGGCTAAGGAAAATGCTAATGAGATTTGCAAAAGAATTATATGGGGATTACACAAAGATGCTCCTTTAGAGGAGATCATAAGATGCTGTGCCACAGTGGGCACAAATGCTTATTATACCCAGACTATGATGAACATGGGAAGACAGGGTCCCTCTTGGCAAAGGACTTCTAGAGAGAGTCGTCGTTGTTTTCAGTGTGGAAAAATAGGACATTTGAGAGCCCGGAGATAGAGTGAGAGGACAGGGTGAGAGAAAACCCAAAACCCCATGTCCAAAATGCCACAAGTGATTCCACTGGGCCTCAGAATGTAGATTGATCCAGGGAAATGAGAGGCAGGGCCCAGATCCAAGATACCATACAAAATACAGGTGGGGCATGATGGCAGCTGAGTTTACACCCAGAGAATCTTTAGAAGATCAGGACTTTGATGTGTTCAGTCAGCCAAAAAGTAATCAGATAGCAGAAAGGGATTACAATTGGTGAGAATATAGGCTTTTTAAACCAATAGGGCAGTGTCCAGTGCAAACAGCTCTAATGTAATTGCCAGGTGATGAGGATTTAGAAAGTGGTAAATAGAAGGGACTAGATAGGTTAACTGCCTGGGAGAGTGGGTTTGCTTGTATTCCTACAGATGGAGAAGGAAACAGATGGAGAAGGAAACAGATGGGTGGCATTGAGCACCTGGAGAGACAGAAAAGGAGAAAAACCTCAAAGAAAAGGAGAAGACCTAAAAAACATCTGACACTGAAAGAGCATGGCTGATAAGGAGACTGTTGCAAGACTTGAAAACCAGCAGGAATCATTGAATTCCTTAACACAAAATGAGACTATTGCAGTACTTCAAAACTTGCAGGAATTATTGAATTCCTGATACATGAACTAATGGACGATAGATTCCTTTTGGACTATTTCTAGGACTTATGGACATGTATAATTCCTCATGTTGATTCATGTTATTTGTTACATCATTACTAGCCTGTGTTATGTTACTATGTGCTTATGTAATTTATGTAATTATGTGTAATACCTCCCATATTGATGGATTTATGTATACCTGTTTTAAGAGTGAGTCCCTTCAGAAACCTGCTAATCTGATTTGATTTCCCATTTCCTTTGGTGTTTTTATCTTTCTTCCTGAGACGTCAGGGGGGACGTGATCACCTGTTTTTTATGGTATTTTCACTCCTTTTTTGAGCAGTCAGGGAAGGTGTGATCACTTTCTTTTTTGGGGTTCTCACCTTCTTGAGAAGTCAGGGAGGATTTTTTTTAACCTTAACTGAAATTGTGCTACTCACTTCTTTCTTTCACTTCTAAAGGTGTAACTAGTAGTGCTGGAGCCAGAACAAGAAACTCAAGTGCACATTTCAGAACAATATTTTAAAGATTAATTCAGTTTTCAGTAGAGAAAGATCTCAGATATATAGAGACAAGGGCCTGTGAGCACTATAAGGCTGGAGAGACTCCTTCATCTGCTATTGTTGTTCAATCATTTCGGTCATGTCCAACTCAACATCACCCCCTTAGGGTTCTCTTGGCAAAGATTTTGGAGTAATTTGTCATTTCCTTCTCCAGATGTTCTTACAATAGAGGAAACCAAGACAAACAGGACTACGTGATTTGTCCAGGGGTACGCAGCTAGTAAGTGTCTGAGGCTGGATTTGAACTTAGAAAACCTCATCTTCCTGACTTCAGCACTCTATCTACCATGTCATCTCACTGCCCATGATATTTGCCATCTTCCTGTTTTTACTACTCTTTATTCTTTGGTGCTGAATTTAGTTGCTTCCACCTACTGAAGAAGCTAATACTTGCTGACGCAATGTCTGGGACAGAATAGGTGCTTAATACCTGTTTTTTGCATTCATTCATTCATTATCTTCCAATTCTCTGTGCTATAGAACAAAATTTCAATTATGTTCTCCTTGCCCCAGTTACAGCTGTTTCACAGATATTCACCAATTGTAATGAAATCTTCCCTACCCTTCAAAATTCAGACAAATATTAGTTTACTCTTGATTTTTTTTCCTGATCATCCCTAATCAAAATAACTTCTCATTTCTATGAACTTTATCCTGTGACAGTACTTATATCATGCTCTGATCTTATTATTTCTGCCATATAATTGTTTATGCAGATTCTCATCTTCCCTATTAAACTGTAAATTCATTGAAAGGAGGAACCTTACCTTATTTAGGCATCTCAACTAATTCATACACATAAGGAGAAAGATAAAGACTGGACCAATGTTTTCACTAGTATAAGGAACTCCTAAGGGAAAAAGTCCCTTCACCATTACAAGTCAGCACCCTCAATTCAATTAATCATTTTATAATTGCCCAGAGCACCAAAAAAATGACTTTCCCAAGAGAAAAAAGTTGGTGTGTTTTAGAGTCAGGACATGAATCCAGGACTTCCTGGTTTTAAGGCTAACTGTTTAGCTGCTGACAAATGCTACCTGGCTTATAGATACAGTATGATAATAGAACTACTATTTACCAGTGATGCCTCATTATATAAGTTAGGTCTAACCTTTCCCTCTTCTCTCCAAGCCTTCCTCTTGCTGTTCTCTGATAGACATTTTTTCTAAAAAAAAAAAAATAAAAAAATAAAAAAAAGACAAAACTGGGGCAGCTAGGTGGGGCAGTGGATAGAGCACCAGCTCTGAAGTCAGGAACACCCGATTCCAAATCTGATCTCAGACATCTGACACTGCCTAGTTGTGTGACCCTGGGCAAGTCACTTAACCCCAATTATCTCAAAAAAAAAAAAAAAGACAAAGCTGTTCATCGTACCAGCTTCACCCACAAAGTTTCTTGGTCACCTAACAGCACAAAAAGTCCTATTTATATGGAGTCTAGACTTCTCTCATTTTTAATGAGTAATCTACTGCCAACACTTTTCCATTAGTAGGTGGGAGAAATTTTCAACCAAAGCTGAAGTACCACTGTTTTGGGGCAAAGTCATTTTTTGTTAGCTATTCAATAAGTTATAAATGCTCCATTCCAAAATCTAAAGTGAATTAAGAAAGTGATGGCATTGGACTCCCTCTTTAGCAATACTTTATATATATATATATATATATATATATAGAGAGAGAGAGAGAGAGAGAGAGAGAGAAGCTCAAAAACCAAGTTATTTTGTTATATAGAATATCCCTTCAGTTTGATAACTATAGTTGGACTCTTAGAAGTTATGGGGTTTTCTTTTTGTTTTTGTTTTTTTTTAACAGAAATGTAATTTATATAATGTTAGTTATATTTAAAATATTTTTCTTATATGTGATCATCTTTGTGTATCAATAGGTATTGGTAAAAAACAAAAACAAAAACGAAACTAAGGAACCTTCTCTCAAAGGATTGTAATTTAAAGGGGAAAAAAAGAGAATCCAAGAAGGGGAATTATTTTAAGTTGTACCTATATTAAAATATTTCAGTGGATCTATGCTGTTAAGAATGTGGGCATGTCCTCCAAATGCAGACCATAATGCACTCATGCCTACTCATACCATGTGACTCATCCATGTCCTCCCACAAGATGGCATTAGGGGGTCCACCCAATATACCACAGGATTTCCTCATTTTCTCCTAAGCATGTAAAAACACTTTGATTTAGTTTTTTTTTTTTAATTGAACTAAATTTACCTAATGGACTAAATCGTCTAGTTCAAATCTGTTGGAATTCTTCAGCTCCCTAAAGGGCTTTAAATTCATTAGTGATTATACTCCCTCTGGTGTTTCAGAAGACAACTCCTTAGGAGATGATTTCATAAATCTCTGAAGTTAAAAAAAGCATCATCCACTGTGAAGCTTCTGATGATATCTTTTACAATTCAACTAGGCTGGTCCTTGAATAACAGACATAGTCCATCAATAGGTCCCTAGTAGAAACCATTTTTTCAATGTGAAGGGCCTTACAGAACTCTATAATAGAAAGGCATTATTAATTCTTTGATGATAGTTGTGTTCAATTGTTTCAGTTGTGGCCAACTTTTTGTGACATCATTCAGGGTTTTCTTGGCAAAAATACTAGAGTACTTTGTCATTTCTTTGTCCAGTTTATTTTACTGAGGAGAAAACTGAGGCAAACAGTATAATGGGACTTGCCTGGGATAACACAACTTATGTGTTTTCTAAGGTCAAATTTGAAATTGAGCCTTTCAGGATTCAGGCTTGAGAGCTAAAAAATGGTCTGATTTACAAAGGTAAAATTTTAACTAACAAAGATAATATTAAAAACGTATTTCCTGAATATGATCTTTAAAGAGAGCAAGGATATGGAAAATTATCTTCTATTCCTAAGGGGAAATAGAAAGTATTTATTCCTATTTAACTTAGGCATCACTCTAAAACCAAGACCGTCTCATGAAAAAAAACTCTCTTTTGCAGAAAGAGGATCAAGTTCCCAATTCATCTTCTTTCATGACCCTCAAAAGTGGCACAATGGATAAAATATAGAGCCTGGAATCATAAAAAAGGCCAGGATCAGACACTGGACTTATTGCATGACCTCTCTTTGCCTCAATTTATTCTTCAAAATGGGGAAAACAATACCCTCTGTATCCTGGGATTATCACAGGTATCAAATGAGATATCTTCTGTGAAGATCTTGATATATAGTAGATGCTATGTAAATGTTAGCTATTAATCATTATTCTTATTTTCTCACAGGTGCCCTAATTTGTAAAGTAAATGTCTTGAACTAAATAGCTTCTAAGATTCTTTCTTCCTCTAAATTCTATGAAATCATTTTATGCATTAACTTCAGTGACCAAAGCCATTCTTCCTAGGAAGAAATTAAATCTATGATGCTATCATGCTAAGCCCATAATAAATAAAACACCCAAACTTCATCAAATGGAATTGTTTGCAATACAGTACAATAGAATACCTTATGGGTTTGCCTCCAGGCTATGACTAACTAAAAACCTCAGGTTAAATAGGCAAAATCTACTATTTAGAGAAAAGGAGACTGGAGAAAAAGGAAAGTATGGACTTCTTATTTTTAACACAGCTGACAGAAAGTATCACCCAAAAGGCATATGTCTAATAATTAAGTTAGTAGGACCCTTTCGTTAAACAAAGAAGCCTGTTTCTCTTCAATTAAGCCTCTTTCCTCTCACATTATATCTTAGTGAAATGTTTGCTGTGCCTACAAGGGTAGATTTTTATGTCATATATAAGAAAGATATATTCTTTTCTTCCTAGTAAATTTGATTATTTTAATACACATTGCTTTCTATATCATGATGGGAGAGAAAAAGCAAAGCAAAAGGGAAAAACCATGGGAGAGATTAAAAAAAAAAAAAACAGAAAAAGGAGTGAACAGAGCATGTGTTGATTTACATTTAGTTTCCTTATTTCTCTTTCTGGATGCAGATGGCATTTTTTACACAAAGTTTATTGGGATTGCTTTGGATCACTTCATAGTCTATCATAACTTATTCTTGCTGCTATTTTATATACTGTATTCCTGGTTCTGCTTCTTTCGCTCGCATCAATCCATATAAGTCTCTCCAGGCTTTTCTGAAATCAGCCTGCTCATCATTTCTTATGGAAAAATAATATTCCATTCATTATACAATAATTTATTCAGCCACTCCCATCTGAGGAGCATCCATTGAATTTCTAGTTTCTTGCTACTACATAAAGGGATGCTGCAAGCAGTTTTGCATAAATGAGTCCTGTTCCCTCTTTTATAATCTCTTTGAGATACAGACTCAATAGAGACACTGCTTGATCAAAGGGAAGGCAGTTTTATAACTCTTTAGAAATAATTCCCAACTGCTCCTCAGGATGGTTAGATTAGTTCACAACTCTATCAACAATGCATAAGCATTCTAGTTTTTCCACATCCCCTCCAATGTTCATCATTATCATTTCCTGTCATCTTAGCCAATCTGAAAGGTATGAGGTGGTATCTCAGAATTTTAATTTGCATTCTCTAATCAATAATGACTTAGAGCATTTTTTCATGTAACTGTAGATGGCTTTAATTTCTTTGTCTGAAAATTGTATCCTTTGACCATTTATCAATTGGGGAATGATTTATATTCTTATAAATTTGACACAGCTCTTTTTATATTTTATTAATGAAATCTTTATCCTGTAAAGATTTTTCCCAGTTTTGTACTTACCTTTTAATCTTGTTTCTGTTGGTTTTTGTTTGTGCAAAAACTTCTTTTTTTTATTATAACTTTTTATTGACAGAACCCATGCCTGGGTAATTTCTTTTACAACATTATCCCTTGAACTCACTTCTGTTCTGACTTTTCCCCTCCCTCCCTTCACCCCTTCACCCAGATGGCAAGCAGTCCTATACAAGTTAAATATGTCACATTGTATCCTAGATACAATATATGTGTGCAGAACTGAACAGTTCTCTTGATGCACAGGAAGAATTGGATTCAGAAGGTAAAAATAACCTGGGAAGAAAAACAAAAAGTGCAAAAACTTCTTAATGTAATGTGATCAGAGTTGTCCATTTTACCTTTCATAATGTTCTCTAGTTCTTCTTTGGTCATAAATTCCTACTTTCTCCAAATGTCTGATATGTTAATTATGTCTTGTTCTCCTAATTTGTTTATAGCATCCTTACTTATGCCAAATCATGTACCCATTTTGACCGTATTTTGGTATTGAGTGTGAGATGTAGGTATATGCTGAGTTTCTGACATATCATTTTCCATTTTTCCTAGCAATTTTTGTCAAATAGTGAGTTCTTATTCCTGAAGCCAGAGTTTGAGGGTTTAAGTAATATATTACTATAGGCCTTGATTATTTCATTATGTGTATCTAGTCTATTCCACTGGCCAGCACTCTATTTCTTAACCAGTACCAAAAATGTTTTGATGACTGCTACTTTATAATAGAGTTTTAGGTCTGGTACTGTGTAAGCCACCATCCTTTATATTTCTTTTCAGTAATTCCTTTTGATATTCTTGACCTTTTGTTCTTCCAGATAAATTTTGTTATTATTGTTTATAGTTCTATAAAATAAATTTTTGGCGGTCCAATTGGTATGACACTGAACAAGTAGACCAATTTAGGCAAAACTGTCATTTTTATTATATTAGCTCAGACATATTGAAAGATATATTCTTCACTGGACATATTTAACCCATATCAGATTGCTTGAATTCTTGATGAGGAGGGAGTTAAATAAGAGAGGGAAAAAAAAACAATGGAATGCAAACTCTAACAAAAATGAATGTTGAAAGAAAATTATCTTTATATATAGTTGGAAAAATAAAATACCATTGAAACTAAACAAAAACAAGAAAATATATTCTTAAAATCATACTAGGTTAAATTTTTTTTCATTGTCATTCTGATTAGTTAGTAAGCTATAAAGTCAAAAATTAATTATTTAAGGACTTGGTGGGTGCTAAATGTAATAATGTAACTTTCTATATAGTTCTATCTCTTTTAAGTAAGAGCTCTAGATTGTAAAGCAATTAGGTGGGCCCATGCAATTAGATAACGTACTAAGAAAAAATTATTTTGCATCATGAAGAAAATCTTTCCAAATATATACATCATTCTTTTCCTATAATCTCTATGAAATTTTGTGTCACTATAACAAACATCTCCTGACATTTATGATGACTTAACACTTGGTCTTACTTAACTCATTAAATGAATAACCACCAAACTTTAACTTATTTTTCCTGGCTATGAAATGAAGATTATAGCACACAATACTCCCTATCTGGTCTGATAGAAATGATGAAATAATGTAAGTGAAGTTGCTAGAATTTTTTCACTAAGAGATATAACATAAATATGCAATAGCACTAAAGAATACATTAATGTTTTTGTTTAATTTTCTCCTAGAGAAAGTTTATAAATAAATCCTTATTGTAAGAACCTTGTTCAGAATAAAAGGATATTTTCTGGGTCATTTGTATTTATTCCAATTGCTTTTGAATAGTGAATTAAATTAATAGATATTTTAGATAGCTTTTTATTCAATTGATCAATACAAAACATAACAAGGTATAGCATTACAAAAGAAGAAGATATAGAAAGACTTGAAATCAAATTCATCCTGATTATATAAATTATTATATAACTCTTCTCAAGCCACAACTGGCCAGTCTTCTGCTGATGAGTATTTCAGAACTTAGCTAGAATAGTTCCTGAATGACAGACACAGTCTATAAAGTATAGATAATAAGCTTGTTTACAATTTAGTTAGGTTACAGACTTGTAACATGTTGTTCGGTTATTTTGTTGTATCTGACAATTTGTGACCCTAGGTTATATCAATACTGTCTATGGGGTTTACTATAATAATCTAGTGTTTGATAAACAACTCAAAGATTCCCCTTCTGAGATAAGAACTCACTATTTGACAAAAATTGCTTGGCTGGGAAAATTATAAAATAGTATGACAGAAACTAGGCATTGACCAACATCTAATACCCTAGTCTAAGATAAAGTCAAAATGAGTTCATGATATAGACATAAAGGGTGGTATTATAAGCAAATTAGGAGAACAAGGGATAGTTTACCCCTTAGATCTATGAACGAAAGAATTTATGGCCAATGAAGAACTAGAGAACATTATGAAATGCAAAATGAATGATTTTGATTATATTAAATTAAAAAGATTTTCCACAAATATGACCAATGTAGCCAAGATTGGAAGAGAAGCAAAAAGCTTAGAGGAAAATTACAGCTAATGTTTCTGATAAAGGCTTCATTTCCAAAATTTTTAAGAATTGATGCAAATTTATAATAATGCAAGCCATTAAACTTCCAGTAGAGAGCTTGTCTTTCCAATAGTAATTATTAAAACTTTTTTTGGACTTCCGGCCAAGATGGTGGCAAGGACAAATGCATCTATCAAAGCTCTTTCTTGCCCTCAGAATTTTTTTTTTTCATGAGACGGTTTCGGAATTAATGCTTGACTGAAAAAAACCATGAATACACTGCCAACAGAAGATATCCTCGAAATTCACCAGAAAAGGTCTCTTTTTGCTCATAGGTGGGGATGGTTAGACCAGGCACAGACTGCAAGCAGTCAATGAGAGCATGGAAGGCAGCTCACACTGGGAAGACTGGAGAGGATTGGGGTATAGTCACAGCCATCAGAAAATTTGCGGGGAGAACTTTACCCAATGTGAACTTTTTTGCCCTGGAATCAAGACAGCACATCAGCAGAGAAGCTATAAATATAGGGGGTAAAGACATCAATTCTGAAACACTGGAGTCTCTCAGGAGCTGAGCTCAACCACCCAACACTCAGGGTGACTCAGCACACTCTCGGAGTCTTAGAGAATGGCCACCGTGCAGGCAGTGCAGCCATTGTGTCACACAGCTTGGAATAAGAAAATAGCTCTCTAAAATATAAAATTGATGAAAAGGAAAAAAAAAATCCATAGGGGGGAAAAACTCACTTAAAAACTCAATTGGACAATTACGAAAAATAAATTTAAAATTAAATGAAGAAAACAATTCATTAAAAATCAGAATTGAACAAATGGAAATGAATGACTGGAGGAGATGTTAAGAATCAGTCAGGCAAAACCCAAAAAATGAAGCAATGGAAAAAAATGTTAAATACTTTCTTGGGAAAACAACATCCCCGGAAAATAGATCTAGGAGAGATAATCTGAAAATTATTGGACTTCCTGAAAATTATGATGAAAAAAAGAGCCTAGACATGATTTTCCAGGAAATTATCAAAGAGAATTGTCCAGATGTTACAACAGGTAAAGTATTACAAGGGTTCATCAATCACCTACTGAAAGAGACTCCAAAATCAAAACTCCAAGAAATATTGTGGCTGAACTGCAAAACTAGCAGATCAAGGAAAAAATACTACAAGCAGCTAGGAAAAAAATTCAAATATAGAGGAGCCACAATAAGGATTACTCAGGATCTAACAGCATCCACATTAAAGGATCAAAGGGCCTGGAATCTGATATTACAAAAGGCTAAGGAACTTGGTATTCAACCAAGAATAACTTACCCAGCCAAAATGAACATTTTTTTTTCCAGAGAAGAAGTTGGACATTCAATGAAATAGGCGAATTTCATCTATTTCCGATGAAAAAAAAATGGAACTAAACAAAAAGTTTCATCTTCAAATATAGGACTCAAGAGAAACATAAAAAGATAAAAAGAAATCTTGGGAACTATATTTCTGTTATAAATATACATAAAGGATACATGTATAATTTGGTTTTACAGTTAGAATATAAAAAGGAAACTAAAGGTAGAAAGGAAATTGTACCAGAAAAAGGAAGGGAAAGAAGGGAGAGGGATGAACATAGTGTGTATCTTGCTCTCATCATAATTGGCTTAAAGAGAAAGATATTTGACTATTTGATTTACAGAGAAACTTTTCCCACCTCATTGAAAGGTGAGAAGGGAAAAGGGAAAAGGGAAGGAGTAAGCTAAGCAGAAGGGAATACAGAAATTGTGAGGAAAAGGGGTAAGAAAAGGGGAGGAACTCTAAGGTGGAGGGAGGGATCCTAAAAAGAAAGGGCCATGAGAGGCAAGTGGTGCTCACAAGTTTAATACTGGGGAGGAGTGAAAGGGTGAAGGAAAGGAGAAAAGCATAAAGAGGGATTGATAAGATGGCAAGAAATATAGAATTAGTAATTCTAAACATAAATGTGAATGGGGTAAACTTCCTCATAAAGTGGAAGCAGATAGCAGGCTGGATTAAAAGCCAGAATCCTAAAATATGTTGTTTACAGGAAATGCATGTGAAGCAAGCCAATACATAAAGGATAAGGGTAAAAGGCTGGAGCAGAATCTATTATGCTTCAGGTGAAGTAAAAAAAAGCAGGGGTAGCTATCCTGATCTCAGATCAAGCAAAAGCAAAAAGTGATCTAATTAAAAGAGATAAGGAAGGGCACTATATCTTGCTAAAGGATAGCATAGATAATGAAGCAATATCAATAATAAACATATATGCACCAAGTGGTGTTAGCATCTAAATTATTTTTTTTTTTTAGCATCTAAATTCTGAAAAGAGAAATTAAGAGAGCTACAAGAAGAAATAGACAGCAAAACTATAATAGTGGGAGATCTCAATCTTGTATTCTCAGAATTAGATACATCAAACCACAAAATTAATAAGAAAGAAGTCAAAGAGGTAAATAGAATGCTAGAAAAGTTAGGTATGATAGACTTTTGGAGAAAACTTAATGGAGACAGAAAGGAGTACATTTTCTTCTCAGCATTTTACGGAGCCTATACAAAAACTGACCACATATTAGGACATAAAAAGTCAAATTAAAATGCAGAAAGGCAGAAATAGTAAATGCATCCAAGATCACAATGCAATGAAAATTACATTCAATTAAAAAGCCAGGGGAAAATAGATCAAAAAGTAATTGGAAACTAAATAATCTCATCCTAAAGAATGACGGTAAGACAGCAAATCATAAACATAATTAATAATTTCATCCAAGAAAATGGCAATAATGAGACATCATACCAAAATGTGTGGGATGCTGTCAAAGTGGTAATAAGGGGAAATTTTATGTCTCCAGAAGCCTACTTGCATAAAATAGAGAAAGAGAAGGTCAATGAATTGGTCTTGCAACTAAAAAAACTAGAAAAGGAACTAATTAAAAACTCCCAGTGAAACACTAAACTTGAAATTCCAAAAATAAAAGGAGAGAATAATAAAATTGAAAGTAAAAAAAAAAAAACTATTGAATTAATAAATAAAACAAAGAGTTGGTTTTATGAACAAACCAACAAAATAGATAAACTGTTAGTAAATTTAATTTTAAAAAGGAAAGAGGAAAATCAAATTGTAAGTCTTAAAAGTGAAAAGGGAGAACTCGCCACTAATGAAGGGGAAATTAGAGCAATAATTAGGAGTTACTTTGCCCAACTTTATGCCAATAAATTCGACAACTTAAATGAAATGGAAGAATATCTTCAAAAATATAGCTTGCCCAGATTAACAGAGGAAGAAGTAAATATCCTAACCAGTCCCATCTTAGAAAAGAAATAGAATAAGCTATTAATCAACTCCCTAAGAAAAAATCCCCAGGACAAAATGGATTTACATGTGAATTCTATCAAACATTTAAAGAACAATTAACTCCAATGCTATATAAACTATTTGAAAAATTAGAGACTGAAGGAATCCTACCAAATTCCTTTTATGACACAGACATGGTACTGATACCTAGACCAGGTAGGCTGAAAAGAGAGAAAGAAAATCATAGACCAATCTCCTTAATGAATATTGATGCTAAAATCTTAAATAAGATATTAGCAAAATGACTATAGAAAATCATCCCCAGAATAATACACCATGATCAAGTAGGATTTATTCCAGGAATGCAGAGCTGGTTCAATGTTAGGAAAACTATTAACATAATTGACTATATCAATAACTAAATTAACAAAAACCATATGATCATCTCAATAGATGCAGAAAAAGCATTTGACAAAATCCATCATCCATTCCTAATAAAAACACTTGAGTTTATAGGAATAAGTGCATTTTTCCTTAAAATAGTCAGGAGCCTCTATTTAAAACTGTCAGTAAGCATCATATATGATGGGAATAAATTGGAACCATTCCCAATAAGATTAGGAATGAAACAAGGTTGCCCCCTATCACCCTTATTATTCAATATCGTATTAGAAATTCTAGCTTCAGCAATAAGAGTTGAGAAAGAGATTAAAGGAATTACAGTAGGTAATGAGGAAACCAAACTATCACTCTTTGCTGATGATATGATAGTATACTAAGAGAATCCCAGAGATTTTACTAAAAAGGTATTAGAAATAATTCACAACATTAGCAAAGTTGCAGGATACAAAATAATCCACATAAATTCACAGCATTTTTATACATCACCAACAAAATCCAAAAGCAAGAGATACAAAGAGAAATTCCATTCAAAATAACTGTCGATAGCATAAAATATTTGGAATCTATCTGTTAAAGGAAAGTCAGGAATTATATGAGCAAAACACTTTCCACACAAATAAGTCAGATTTAAACAATTGAAAAAATATTAAGTGCTCTTAGATAAGCCGAGTGCATATAATAAAGATGACAATACCACCTAATCTATTTAGTACTATACCAATCAGACTCCCAAGAAACTATTTTAATGACCTAGAAAAAATAACAACAAAATTCATATAGAAGAACAAAAGGTCAAGAATTTCAAGGAAATTAATGAAAAAAAAAATCAAATGAAGGTGGCCTAGCTGTACCTGATCTAAAACTATATTATAAAATAGCAATCACCAAACCATTTGAAATTGGCTAAGAACAAGTTAGGTTCACAGGACAAAATAGTCAATAATTATAGCAATCTAATATTTGACAAACACAGAGATCCCAATTTTGGGGATAAGAATTCTCTATTTGACAAAAACTGATGGGAAAACTAGAAATTAATATGGTAGAAACTAGGTATTGACCCACACTTAACACCATTCACTAAGATAAAGCCAAAATGGGTTCATGACCTAGGCATCTTAGAATGGGATTATAAATAAATTGGAAAAGCATAGGATAGTTTACCTCTCAGACCTGTGGAAGAGGAAAGAATTTATGACCAAGGAAGAACTAGATATCACTATTGACTACAAAATAGAAAATTTTGATTATATCAAATTGAAAAGTTTTTGTACAAATAAAACTAATGCAGAAAAGATTAGAAGGGAAACAATAAACTGGGAAAACATTTTTAAAGTAAAAGGTTCTGATAAAGGTCTCATTTCCTAAATATATAGAGAATTGACTCTAATTTATAAGAAATCAAGTTATTCTCCAATTGATAAATGGTCAAAGGATATGAACAGACAATTCTCACACAAAGAATTTGAAACTAATTCTAGCCATATGAAAAGATGCTACAAGTCATTATTACTCAAAGAAATGCAAATTAAGACAACTCTGAAATACCACTATACACCTGTCAGATTGACTACAATGACAAGAAAAGATAATGCTGAATGTTAGAGGGGATGTAGGAAAACTGGGACACTGATACATTGTTGGTGGAATTGTAAATACATCCAGACATTCTGGAGAGCAATTTGGAATTATGCTCAAAAAGTTATTAAACTGTGCATACCCTTTGATCCAGCAGTGTTACCACTGGGCTTATATCCCAAAGAGATATTAAAGAAGGGAAAGGGACCTGTATGTGCCAAAATGTTTGTGGCAGCCCTTTTTGTAATGGCTAGAAACTTTAAATTGAATGGATGTCCATCAATTGAAGAATGGTTGGGCAATTTGTGGTTTATGAATGTTATGGAATATTACTGTTCTGTAAGAAATGACCAGCAGGATGAATACAGAGAAGCTTGGAGAGACTTACATGAATTGATGCTGAGTGAAATGAGCAGAACCAGGAGATCATTATACACTTCAACCACAATATTATATGAGCACGTATTCTGATGGAAGTGGATATCTTCAACAAAGAGAAGATCCAATTCAGTTCCAACTGATCAATGATGGACAGAATCATCTACACCCTGACAAGGAACACTGGGAAATGAATGTGGACTACTTGCATTTTTGTTTTTCTTCCCAGGTTATTTTCACCTTCTGAATCCAATTTTTCTTGTGCAACAAGAGAACTGTATGGATCTACACACATATATTGTATCTAAGATATACTTTAACATGTTTAATATGTATGAGACTGCCTGCCATTTAGGGAGGGGGTGGAGAGAGGGAAGGGAAATGTTGGAACAGAAGTGCAAGGGATAATGTTGCAAAAATTACCCGTACATATGTTCTGCCAATAAAAAGCTATAGATTTTTTTTTCTATTTTATCCCAGCTCTATTTCGTATTTACCATTCCTGGTGTCTATTGTTTAGCCCATCATTTTGTCTGCAACCTCTTTCCTTAAATAAACCTACTTTGCAAAAAATTCAATTGATAAATGGTCTAAGGTTATGCACAGATAATTTTCAGACCAAGAAACTAAAGAAAAAACTCTCTAAATACTATAGATCAGAGAAATTAAAATTAAGATAACTCTGAGATATTACTTCACGTATCTCAGATTGGTAAAATGAGAGGAAAAGATAATGATAAAAGTTGAAGGGGATGGGGAAAAACTGGAATGCTTAAGCATTGTTGATGGAATTGTCAACTGATCTAACCATTTGGGGGAGCAATTTGGAACTATGCCAATAAAGTTATAAAACTGCATTTCCTTATTCTCAGGGGCAGAACCAAGATGGCAGAGAAGGCACAGGCGACTTTCTAAGCTACTCTCATTCCCCTCATAACCAACTATTTTATCCAGACTCAGAAATAGCTCTTCCCTGCTTAAATTCATGAAGAGCAGAAGCATACAATTTACCTACTGAAGTCAATCTGGAAGATCGCCAGGAAAGGTTTGTCCTGAGGGCCAGGAACAGACTAGGACAGGTAGTGAGAGACTAGCTTCCTGAGCAGACCAGGGAAGGGGTGATCTCTGTGGCTAGAGAAGTTATAGAAACCACTCTGCTATAGGTTAACTGCTCTGCCTTGATTACAAAGCAATAAACTGGCAGAGAAATTAAAGCCTGGAACAGAGGGTACTCTAAAAAAACGCCAGAACCTAACACTGGCTGTAGCTACTCAAACCAGGAAGTGACTCAGGAGATTGAAACACAGCCCTGCAGCAGCTACATCCTGCAGTTCGGGCTTTTGCGGGGTGGGGGGGGGGGGCAGTTACAAACCCACATAGCAGGGTTGCACAGCCTGGGCAGCCTCTAACCACAGTGGGGGTCCAGCCTGGGGCAATAGCCCCAACAGGATTAAGTTTCTGGAGCAGAGACACCTGGTCCCGCAAATCCATTCACTGTCAACTGCAAACCCACAGCCCAGGGCGCAAATCTTGGGATAGTGAAACTCTCACTACTCAGTGTTTAGCCCCAGGGCAGTCATTATCTCACACAGCAGGGGTTCTTTGCAGGGCACTTTCCCAGCTCTGCCCTGCAGGCCGAGTTATATCCAGGTGGGGAACTCTTTCCCAGAGCACTCCAGACCTCGCGCTTTTTGCAGCCCACAGCAGGACAGTACCCGCCATCACCTCCACTGTCCAGAAGAAGCTTAACCTCCTGGCCCTGAAGGCAGACCCAAAGGTTTTAACAAAAAATAAGAAAACAAAAAAGACAATTGATATTTTACCAGAAAGAGAAAGTTTTCAACCCTGAAGAATAATAGCAGACAGTCTCAACAAATTGTTTCCCCAAACAAAGGCCTCCTAGAAGAGACTATTAAAAGCCTTAAAAGAGAACTAGAAGAAAAATGGGGAAAGGAAAGAGAAGCATGCAAAGAGTACAGAAAAAGACATATAATCACAAAAGAAAAAATTTGACAAAGGAAAAGAAACAACCCCTGAAATGAACTGGGGTAAAACCCCCAAGAATAGGAAACAGAATTTGTGAATTGAGAAAGAAAAAACCACTAAAAAAAAAAAATTAGTGAAATGGAAAAACCAAGAGCAAAAAATTCATTTAAAAACTAATCGACATATCAAAAGAAGTAAAAAGAAAAATAAAAAAGAAGAAAAGAAAATAACATGCTAAAAAATCAAAACTGAAAAAAGAAATGACTGACCATTGAGACAGGAAGAATCAGTCAAACAAAACAAAAAAAAAAGATTAAAAAAATGTCAAAATTTACTTGAAAAAAATGGACCTGGAAAATAATCAAGGAGAAAACTAAGGACTACCCCAAAAATATGATGACAAAAAAAGCCTAGATACTATTTTTACAGGAAATTATTAAAGAGAACTGCCCAGAAGTAAAGAACCAAAAAATGGAAAGAATCCACAAACCTTCTGAAAAAGACCCTAAAAAAAGACCTGAGGAATAGTCCAAACTTCAGAACTTTCAGATTAAAGAAAAAATTCTACAAGCAGCCAGGAAAAAAGTTCAAATATAGGTGCCACAAATGAGTCAACAAGATCTGGCTGCCTAACATTAAAGGTTTTCAAAGGGTAATTTGAATTCTGAAAAAAAGAACTTGAATACAGCCAAAATAAACACCCAGCTAAGCTTTACTTTTTTTCCATGGAAGAAGATAAATTTAATGAAACAGAGCAATTCCATCTGTTTCTAAAGAAAAACCCAAAAAAAATTTGATTCCCAAAACAGGACCAAACAAGTAGAAAAAGGAAAAACCTTGAAACTGTATTTTGTTGTGGATAACATAAAAACACATGTATAATTTGATTTTATGGATATAGCATAAAAAGGAAGTAGAATGGAAAGGGATAGGGCAGAAAAAAGGAAAGGGGAGATAAAGAGGGAAACTACCAATGAGGCAAAGGAAACCTATCATATCTGAGGCAACTTAGAGGGGAGGAACATTGTGCAACTTACTCCATCAGAGTTGGCTCAAAGATGAAATAATTGACATTTGTTTTACCTCATTAAAAAGGGAGAGGAAAAGGAAAAAGGAAAAAGAGAATAAGGGAAAGGTAAAGAAAGGGGAAGGGATTAAAGGGAGGGAGGGATACTAAAGAGGGAGAACTGGGTGACACAAGGGACCAATAAGTTTAAACTAAGGAAGGGGGAAGGGGGCAAGAAAAAGAAAAGAAATCTGGGGAATTAGGGATGGCAGGAAACAGAATTAGTAATTTAACGAAAGTGAATGGGATGAACTCCCCATAAAGAGGAGGAGAAAGACTGGATCAAAATAGAACCCTACAATATGTTGTTTTAAAGAAACACATTTAAAGAGGGAGAACATAAGGGAGTAAAGTAAAAGGCTGGAGGAACAATTTTCAGGTGAAGCAAAAGAGGGGCAATCCTTATTTCCAATCAAGAAAAAGCAAAATTGATCTAATTAAAAAGAGATAAGGAAGGAAACTATTTTTGCTAAAAGGTAATACACAATAACAATATTAAAAAAATATGCAACAAGTGGTATAGCATCTAACTTCCTAAAGGAGAAGTTAAGAATTGAGAAGAAATAGACAGAAAACTATAAAGAGGGAGACCAATCTTGAATTTCAGATTTAGATAAATCAAATTAAAAACAAATAAGAAAGAAATTAAAGAGGTAAATAGAATATTAGAAAGACTAGGTATGATAGATCTCTAGAAATAATGGTGATAGAAAGGAGGGTTTTCCTCAGCAGCTCAGAACCCAAAAAAAATTGACCATATTTAGGACATAAAGACCTCAAAATTAAATGCAGGAAAGAAAAAAATGCTTTTCGATCAAATAATAAAACTACATTCAACAAAAAGGGAAAAATAAATAAAAAGTAATTGAAACTAAATAATTTATCTTAAAGAAGATTGGGTAAATGCAAAATTATAGAAAAAATAATCCCACCAAGAAATGAAAGAGACATCAACCAAAATTTTTGGGATGAGCCAAAGAGGTTAAAAACTTTTATTCCAGAGGCATTGAACAAAATAGAGAAAGAGGGTCATGAATTGGGTTGAATAAAAAAGTTAAAAAAAGACCAAATTAAAAAACCCCAATCAATTACTAAATTGAAATTTAAAATTAAAAGGGAAATTAATAATATTGAAACTAAAAAAAACTATTGAACTATTTAAAATTAAGAGTTTTTTATGAAAACCAATAAAATTGATAAACCTTGGTAAACTATTAGAAAAAGGAGGAAAAACAAATTAGTTTAAAAAAAAAGGGAGAACTTTCCACCAATGAAGAAAATTAAAAATAATAGGGTTTACTTTGCCTGACTTTATGCCAAAAATTTGATAACCTAAACGAAATGGATGACTACCCAAAAAATATAGGTTCCCAGACTATCAGAGGAGGAAGTAATTGTTAAATAGTCCCATTTGAAAAGAAATAGAACAAGCTATTAATCAACCCCTAAAAAAAATCCCCAGGACCAATGGATTTTACATGGAATTTACCAAAATCGAACAATTATCCCAATGGTTTATAAACCATTTGAAAAGAGGGAATGAAATCCACCAAATTCTTTTTATGACAAGACATTTGATACCAAACCAGGTAGCTTGAAAAACAGAGAAAGAAAAACCAGACCAATCTCAATGAATATTGATGCTAAAATCTTAAATAAAATATTAGCAAAGACTACAGAAAATCATCCCCAAGATAATTCACCTATCAAGTAGATTTTATACCAGGGGGTGGTTCAAATTAGGAAAACTATAAATAATTGGCCAAAAAACCAAACAAAAAAAACCAAATCATCTCAATAGATGCAGAAAAGCATTTGATAAAACCAACATCCATTCCATTAAAACACTTGAGAGATAAAAAATGGACTTTCCAAAATAATAGTAGCATCTATTTAAAACCAGCAGTAAGCCCAATGTAATGGGACAAACCAACCATTCCCAATAAGATCAGAGGAAACAAGATTGCCCACTATATGTTACTATTTAATATTGTATAAAATGCTATTTGGCAATAAAAAATGAGAAAGATATTAAAGGAAAAGAATAGCAATGAGGAAACCAAATTACACCTTTTGCTGATGATAATGGATAAAGAGAACCCGAGATCACACAAAGTTATTAGTAATCCCAACTTTAGCAAAGGCTGGTTATAAAATAAACCCAATAAGTCATCAGCATTTTATATATACAAAAAATCCAACAGTCAGAGTTACAAAGAGTAACCCTTCAAAGAACGCTGATAGTATAAAAATTTAGGAATGTATCTGAAAAAATCAGAAACTTTATGAGCAAAATTACAGACCAATTTTCCACAAATTAAGTCTGATCTAACCAATTGGAAAAATATTAAAATTTTGGAAGGGGAGCAAATAATAAAGATGACAATACCACCTAAACTAACAATTTAATATACCAATCAGATTTCCAAAACATTTTGATAACCTGAAAAAAAAAACAAAGTTCATATGGAAAAAAACCAAAATTTAAGGAATTAATGAAAAGAACAAATAAGGGTGGCCTAGTGACCAGGTGTAAATTTTTAAAGGCAGTGGTTACAAAAACCATTGGATTGACTAAGAAATAGACTGTTGATCAATGAATAGGTTGGGCGGACAAAACAGCCAAAACTTTTAATTATCTAGGTTTGAAAACCAAAGACCCCAGTTTTTGGGATAAGAATGAATTTGACAAAAATTGTGAAAATTGGAAATTATTGGGAAACTAGGATTGACCCAACTTAACAGATACCAAGATAATAAAATTGTTCATGATCTAGGCAAAAGAATGAGATCATAAATAAATTGAAGAGCAAGGAAGTTACCCCAGACCTGTGTAAGAGGAAGGCATTTATGACCAAAGAAGAACTAGAGATTACTATTGACTAAAAAAGAAAATTTTGAGTATATCAAATTGAAAAGTTTTGACAAACAAACTAATGGAGAAGATTAGAAGGGAAACAAAACGGGAAAAACTTTTTACACAAAGGTTCTGATAAAGGGACCTTTCCCAAAATATAGAGAATTGACTTAATTTATAAGAAATGTTATTCTCCAATTGATAAATGGTCAAAGGATAAAAGACAACGATGATGAAAAAAACAATATCATATGAAAGAGTGTTCCAAATCACTATTGATCAAGAAATACAAATTAAGACAACTTGAGATACCATATATGCCTGTGATTGGCCAGAATGACAGGGAAAGATAAAGCAGAATGTTGAGGGGAGTGGGAAAACAGGGACAATAATTGTTGGTGGAATTAGAATACACCCAGCCATTCTGAGAGCAATTTGGAACTATCCCAAAAGTTATCAAACTGTGCATACCCATTGATCCAGGTGTCTCAATGGGCTTATAACAAAGAGATACTAAAAAGGGAAAGGGATCTGTATGCAAAATGTTTGTGGCAGCCTTTGTTTGTAGTGGAAGTTGAAAATGAATGGATGCCCATCAATTGAGAATGGTTGAGTAAATTGTGGATATAAATGTTATGGAATATTATTGTTCAAGAAATGATCAGCAGGACGAATACAAGAGGATTGGTGGATTAATGAACTGATGCTGAGAAATGAGCAGAACCAGGAATATTAATCCCAAAATGATATTGTATGAGGATGTATTCTGAAGGAAGTAGATTTTTCAACAAAGACAAGATCTAACTTATTTAATTGATCAAGGATGGACAGAAGCATACACCCAAAGAAAGAACACAGGAAATGAATGTAAACGCTTGATTTTTGTTCTTCTTCCCAGGTTATTTATAATTCTAAATCCAATTCTCCCTAAACAAGAAAAACTGTTTGGCCTCAAATATTGTATCCAAATCACTGTAATTATTTTAATTTATAGGATTTTGCCATCTTGGGGAGGGGGAGGAGGGAGGGGAAAAATTGAAAGAAGTGAGTAAGGGATAATGTTGTAAAAAATTTCCCGGAGGGTTCTGTAATAAAAAAGTTATTTAATAAAATAATAATAAAAATAAAATAAAATAAAAGTTTATTCTCAAAACAAACAAAAAAAAACTGCATTTCCTTTGATCCATAAATGTCCCTATTGAGTCTGTATCCCAAAAAGGTAATAAAAGAGGGAAAAGGATTCATTTATGCAAAAATGCTGGTAGTAACACTTTTTGTAGTTGCAAGAAACTAGAAATTGAGTAGATACTCTTCAGTTGGGGAGTGTAGGAATAAGTTATTATATGCAAATATGATGGAATATTATTTTTCTGTAAGAAATAATGAGCAGGCTGATTACAGAAAAGCCTTGAAAGAATTACATGAACTGATCCCAAGTGAAATGAGCCAGACTAAGAAAACATTGTAAGCAGTAACAACAAGATTGTGTGATGATTAACTGTGATAAACTAGGCTCTTTTCAATGATAAGGTGATTCAAGACAATTCCAATAGACTTGTTATTGGAAGTGCCTTCCATGTGGGGAAAACTATGGAGACTGAATATGGAGCAAAGTATAGTACTCTCACCTTTTCTGTTGTTATTGTTATACTTTCTGTCTTGTGGAAGGAGGAGGAAGAAGGAGAGGGAGAAAAAAATCACAAGTTTTGCAAAAATGAATGTCGAAAACTATCTTTGCATATGTTTAGAAAAATAAATGCTATCAAAATTCATCTGGAATCATAAAAGGTCAAAAATATTAAATGAATCAATAAAAACTTTTAGGAAAAATTGTGCTTGGTACAATGACTACCTGTCCCCTTACTACCATCACCACCCCTAATACACACATCCCAAGCTTCATTTCCCTCATTATTTAGGCACAGAAAGCATCTTTTTTTGGTTTTCCATGGCACTTGGATGGTAGGTAGAGTTCAGTTCCCTTGCAAAGTCATGGTTTGAGGTTCAATAACATGGGCTGAATGAGCAAATTAAGGGCTAAAATTAGTCTTTTTTGCTATCAATACATTCAGTTGTTACCAGGTTAAAGTTTTTAGTGACTTGAGTCATGAAGAAAGTAGAATATTTTTATTTTTATTTTTTTTAATTATACATTTTTTAAAACTTTTTATTGACAGAGCCCATGCCTGGGTACTTTGTTTTTTTTTTTTTTTTTTTACAACATTATCCTTTGTACTCACTTCTGTTCTGACTTCTCCCCTCCTTCCCTTCACCACCTCCCACAAATGGCAAGCAGTCCTATACAAGTTAAATATATCACAGTGTATCCTAGATACAATATACGTGTGCAGAACCAAACTTGCTGCACAGGAAGAATTGGATTCAGAAGGTAAAAATAACCTGGGAAGAAAGACAAAAATGCAAGCAATTTACATTCATTTTCCAGTTCTTTCTTTGGGTGTAGCTGCTTCTGTCCATGCTTGCTTGATCAATTGAAACTGAATTAGATCTTCTCTTTGTCAAAGAAATGCACTTCCATCAGAATACATCCTCATACAGTATCATTGTTGAAGTATATGATGATCTCCTGGTTCTGCTCATTTCACTTAGCATCAGTTCATGTAAGTCTCTCCAAGCCTCTCTGTATTCATCCTGCTGGTCATTTCTTACAGAACAGTAATATTCCATAACATTCATATGCCACAATTTACCCAACCATTTTCCAATTGTTGGACATACATTAATTTTCCAGCTTTTAGGCACTACAAACAGGGCTGCCACAAACATTTTGGCACATACTGGTCCCTTTTCCTTCTTTAGTATCTCTTTGGGATATAAGTCCAGTAGAAACACTGCTGGATCAAAGGGTATGCACAGTTTGATAACTTTTTGAGCAAAGTTCCAAATTGCTCTACAGAATGGTTGGATTCATTCACAACTCCTCCAACAATGCATCAGTGTCCCAGTTTTCCCACATCCCCTTCAACATTCATCATTATTTTTTCCTGTCATCTTAGCCAATCTGACAGGTGTATAGTGGTGTCTCAGAGTTGTCTTAATTTGTATTTCTCTGATTAATAATGATTTGGAGCATATTTTCATATGGCTAGAAATAGTTTCAATTTCTTCATCTGAGAATTGTCTGTTCATATCCTTTGACCATTTATCAATTGGAGAATGGCTTGATTTCTTATAAATTAGAGTCAATTCTCTATATATTTTGGAAATGAGACCTTTATCAGAACCTTTGACTGTAAAAATGTTTTCCCAGTTTATCATTTCCTTTCTAATCTTGTCTGCATTAGTTTTGTTTGTACAAAAAACTTTTCAATTTGATATAATCAAAATTTTCTATTTTGTAGTCAATAGTGATCTCTAGTTCTTCTTTGGTCATAAATTCCTTCCTCTTCCACAAGTCTGAGAGGTAAACTATCCTATGCTTTTCCAATTTATTTATAATCTTGTTCTAAGAAGCCTAGGTCATGAACCCATTTTGACCTTATCTTAGTGAATGGTGTTAAGTGTGGGTCAATGCCTAGTTTCTACCATACTAATTTTCAATTTTCCCAGCAATTTTTGTCAAATAATGTTCTCTTATCCCAAAAACTGGGGTCCTTGGGTTTGTCAAACACTAGATTATTAAAGTTATTTGCTGTTTTGTCCTTTGAACCTAACCTATTCCATTGATCAACTAGTCTGTTTCTTAGCCAATACCAGATGAGAAAGTAGAATATTTTAAAATTTTATTTTTATTTTATTTTTTTCTAGTAAGTTTATTTTTAATATAAATGTTATGAATCATGTTGGGCAAAAAATGAAGCATAAAGGAAAAACCATGGGACAGATTAAAAAAAAAAACAGAGAAAGGAAGTGAACAACATATGTGATGATTTACATTCAGTTTCCTTAGTTCTTTTTCTGGATGCAGATGGCATTTTCTGCCTAAAGTCTGTTGGGA